>NC_086444.1:322056358-322729358 GCF_028390025.1 Pseudophryne corroboree | reverse complement strand
CCCATTGGATCTTATAACTGGTAGCACAAAATCCCTTGAGAGACTGGAGTGAAGCTCTATCTCCAGTGAAAACTTCCCTATTAACCAGAGACAGGGCGTTTTCTCTTTCAATAAACAGACCTCCCCAATCTGTAGAGAGCAATAGCACAAAAAAACAACATTGTGAGTAATCCTAGGCAATCGGATCCTGAGAGGAAACCACATTCTGCGACCCCCCCTTAATAACAGTCTCCCAAGAGTACCCCCCAATGCTATCCACTGAAAGGTGCAGAGCAGAGTTTTTGTTTGAGCAGAGTACAGTGGGCATGCACACCATAACACGCTCTGTGTTCTTTTAGAGAAGAGCAGGGAGCCACAAAAGATACATAAGCAACACCAGACCTCTAAGTTTATTGTGGATGCTCTGTTCCTCACCTGTGGAGGACAGTTTTATGTACTAGGTTATTATAAAGGAACTTTTTATTTTCTTGAGAGTCTGGAGAATTTTTTTGTGTGGCATATGTGTTGTGTACTGGAAAATTGTCCGTGGAGCTATATGCTGGATAGTTGAAGAACTTAGTTGGGTCATTGGGAATTGTCCTCCTAATATGCTAGATAACTGGAAAAGCTTAATTTTATATATTTTATAACTCCTCTTTCCTCAGATTATTATTATTATTATTATTATTATTATTATTATTATTATTATTATTATTTATAAGGCACCACAATGATTCATAGTGCGGGAGAATACAACTGGCAGTATGTTACAGGAGTGGACTTGTACATAAATACATGCTCCAGCTAGCTTAATTATATAGGGAAGAGGGCCCTGCTCCCACTGGCTTACAATATAAAGGGGATTTGGGTGGTCACTCACAACACAAAGATAAAGGTAAAGTAGAAGATGCCAAACACTATAAATTTAGGAGGACGAGTGATAAGCTTGAATCAAAAAGACACATTTGAAGGCTGGTGGGTTAGATAAAAGTGAGGGAGGGTATTTTAGAAGCTGGGAGTAGTCTCTGAAAAATTCTCAATGCAAGAGTAGGAAAAGTTTATCATGGAGGAGGCAAGGTAGCAGTCACTGCCAGAGCAAAGAGAGTGTGAGGGAATGTATTTATACTCTAGACAAATATTCAAGGTGTGCAAAAACGTTTTAGTAGCTTCTAGGGTGAGAAAGGGCCTGATCCTGGAAATATTGCAGTGGTGTAAATGACAGGATTGGGATAATGACTAAATGTGTATGTGGGGGGGGGGGGAGAGGAGTCAAGGGTTACACCCATCTGTGTTGGAGAACAGAGGAAAAGGAGATGTCATCAAGGTATGCGGTTAATATAACACCTGTTGCGATCCTGGCGTTCAGAATCCTGATGCCGGAATGCCAACAGGAGGCTAAATCCCGGCTGCAGCCCCATATTTTCACTTGGGTGGTGGGTCCGCGCCACCACCCAAGTGGGAATATAACCTGTGGTGAGCAAAACACGCCACCAGGCCCAATGCGCTTGCTGCTGGTGTGCCATCTGCCACCATCGGGATACTGACATCCGGCATCCCGACAGCCGGTATTTCTCCCACTCTCAACAGAGAGTGGGAGAGGAGGGTACCTTGGCTAAAGGAAAAAGGATTAGTTCAGTTTCAACGATATTTATATTCAGAAATGTTTTACCATCCAGGAAGAGATGAATGAAAACAGAAGGTGGCATGGAATAACACAAAGGGAGAGAGATCTGGAGAGGAAAGGTAGACTTGTGTATTGTCTAGTATCAAAGGATAAAGGAACTGACATGCCCTCTGAGAGGTATGTATAGTGAGAAGAGTAATGAACAGAACCTTGGTGGACCTCAATTGGAAGGGGAAGTGAAGGGGAGATAGAGGATAGCATAGATACTGAGAAGGAGCTACTAAAAAGTGGAAAGTAAACCAGAGAATGGAGACATGGAGGTGATGAAGTAGAGGGTTTGAAGGAGGTGGTGATGGTCAACTGTATCAAATGGTGTTGTAAAATTGAAAAATATAATAATAGTGAATTGGCCCTTGGAATTGGTGGTAAGTAGGTCATGGCTGTCCTTGGTGAGGGCAGTTTCTGGGGAACTAAGACTAAAAACCAGATTACAGTGATCAAGTAGGGAGTAGGTGGAGAGGAAGAAGGTTAAGTATTTATATTCTACCAGCTCGACTGATTCTAAATATAGCCCTCTATCACCAGCCTCACTTTAACACACACATTCCCTCCCACCCATATCGCTCTGCTAATGACAGCAGCTTCACAGTTAAAAAATTAATCTCTTTATTAATACCAACAGCTCTCCTGTCAACATTCTCAACTCTGCGCCCATCAGTGTACATTCATAACCCAATCACAAACAAGGTCCTCTCTACTTTTGTTTCTCTTTGTTTATATATTTTTGACGGCTGAAACTTATAAAAAAGTTAATTTGTGAATATGTCCTTACTGTCTAATTTGGTCACCTTCGTACATACATAATTTGTTGTTTGTTGTAACTTCTATCCACTATGTATGGAGCTATGGGATCCAGGGATTATTTGGGGTTGGGAGCAAAGGGAAAACGGTCATAAAGTTTGCCTCAGGAATACACCATTTTGCAGTGTAAGGGGAGCAAATACAATGATTTATTTTTTCAGGCAAAGTAACTACAGTTTTATTTTTACACTGCAATTATATTTGAGTTTGGACACACCCCTCTCAAATCTAATTCTATCTGTACATTTTACATCTACCCCACATGCAGTGCCACATGGTTTGTCTGAGTGCAAAGTTACTTGTTTCACTTTGAGTCCAACTCAGAATGAACCCCTTTGTGGGACCATATAAATAAAATATAATAATAATAAAAATAATAATAATTATTATTATTATTATTATTATTATTATTATTATAGCAACATTTGGGGAAACATTATTTGCTATATAATTGTGGCTACAATATATACGTTTTTTATTGCTGTTGTTAGAGCTAGAGGAGAAGGAAAGTCATACAATGGTAATAGTGGTTCAACTCCAGAGAGGTCACTCGACTCTACCTGTTTGTGGGGGGACCAGTCAACTGCTGAAATGGAACAACTTCAATGGCAAATGGACCTTCATGAATAATTAGATAAGATATTGCTTTTCCTGTTTGCTTTATTGTACCTGTATTTACTTACCTTTCAAAAGATTATTTGCAATATTTAAAAAGATTTTACTGCAATGATATTATATGTCACATATTATTATGTTTGTAAAAATACTGGTCAAGATAAACAGTAACTTGTGTACCACTTTGTGAAGAGGAGGGTATAATTCTATTAGGACTGCTGATAATAAGACAGTATTAAGGTGTCAGCACTTAAATTACTTAAAAGGTTATCTGTCCAAGCAACAGACTGCGTTGTAAGCAAAATATCTTGGCTGTCTTGGTTGTTTGCTCTTAAAAAGTTTTCAGAATAATTCAAGAGAGTATAGCCGCAGCTTTTCATCATCTTGCGTTCATTTGGAAATCGGAAAATTAGGTTTAAAAGGAATCTACAGTTTTGAACAGTTTTCACAAATTGTAAAAATTGTTTTTGCTAAATAGATTTATTACAGTATATAAATAATTTTATTTATTATTGAAAAAATAAAACATAATATGGGACTAAAATATGCAGTTAATATAGAGATAGAAAGTAAAATGTAGAAAGTACATTTAAATAGTTAGATGTACAATGTACAATGTACAAGGAAGCAAGAAGGTCATGTGTTGCAAACCAAATAAAATCAGTTGCTTGTATCCTGACTGAACTCAACTAAAATGGCTAATACTCCATGGGCCATAATGTGTTTATTTATGTATGGAATAAACATTAGCCATGAGGCAAAAGGTGACCTGCATTTGGAAGAGATGTGCTTTGCTTGTTTGCTGAAACCTTCACTTTCAAATCCAGTAGAAAACAGTATATAGACTAGTACGTCCCTGATGCTCTTTTCCCCTGGTGCTCCCTGCATTAGAACCAAAACTGACAGATTAAGTAGAGTGACGGCAAGAAAAGAAAAATGCTTCCTCTCCCTCTACCATCAATTACTCTATACCACACTACAGAGACTGCAGGATGCTGCACAGGTGACTGACTACAGGAAATATTCTGGGGAAAAACATCCAGGTGGACAAGCCCTTTAGGCTGACACAAGAGACTATTTTTTTGTCCACAGATTACACAATTACATGGAGATAACAAATGAAGGGAGGACCCTGATTGCAAGAGCTTACATTCTAGGGGGTGTTAGTGATATGAATTTTATGCCACAAAAAATGTGTCCTGAATGATTACAGTTCTGGCTTTCTCAGGGTCCAAAAACACTTACTGACTCTCCAACAATGCAAGGGAAACAGTGGTAATCTCTATGAAGAGTCTCGCACTGCCATTGCCAACCTCGGTGGTCAAGGCACAATAAGGGGTCTATTCATGAAGCAGGGAAAAGAGCGGGAAAAGTGAGCCTGTGGAGAAGTTGCCCATGGCAACCAATAAGCTACTCCATACAATTGTATAGTGTGCAAATAATGTTACTTCAATGCTTATTGGTTGCCATGGGCAACTTTTCCACTGGCTCACTTCTCCACACTTTTCACTGTTTCATGAATAGACCCCTAACAGTCCAGATTTTAGTGATATTCATGCCTGAGCACAGGTGACCTACTGTAGTTAGTACCTCAGTTATTTTTATTTACCATCTGTGCTGAAGCCTGGATATCACTAAAACATGCACTGTTAGTGTGCCCTGAGGACCGAGGTTGGGAATGCCTAGTCTAGCAATATCCCTGTGGTAGTGGCAATGTGGTAGTACAACACATTGATCGCATCATCACTTTCCACCCACCATGGAGGAAACACTGGGGAAAAGAATAACGAGGGTGTATGCTACAAAAAATGGCCACCACAATGATGCTACATAAGTGGCTGTATGTCTCAGGTTGTGTGATGCATTACATGTGATTGGTGCACAAGGAGGTGTGGTGATGTACCTGAAATGTGAGCTCTATTACAGGGCTTGTGTGTTCAATTACAGTGGTTGTGTGCTTCATTACATAGGAACTGTGCTCATGCATGTGTGCTGCATTACCAGGGATATACGAAAACTGAATGACACCTGGTTGAATGAACAAAGTTACGGGTCATTTAAGATGCAAGAAAACAGTAGAGTGCAGGATATTTATAATGCACAGTCATGTCTTTGGCAAAATATATCATGTTAGTGGGTTAATGGGTTAAAGAACAAATTTATTGGCCATGTGTGCAGGCTGTGTCTGTGACCATTGCAAAAAATTTTTACTTTACTGCAACAACTGCAAATGATTTAAAAAATGTAAATACATGGTTCATAACATTTGTACCATTAACTAGTTGTTATAAAGCTTGGAAAAAAGGAACATATTAGAGATATCTATAATATACTGTAGTTTAGTGTTTTTCAACCACTGTGCCATGGCACACTAGTGTGCCCTGAGCAATCTCCAGGTGTGCCACCACAGATGCACAGCCAGGCCCGTCAGTGTTTTGCGCTACTGAGACCCTGGAACGATCAATACTGGTGGGTTTAGTGGTTGCAGCGACAGTTCTAATTTTGGGCCCGTGCAGTGTTGGGCTCTTATGGCTTTCTCAGATGTGGCTGAGGCATTACCTATGGAGAAGCTGCGACATGACATCCTAGGACACGCAACTGCACCATGCATCACTATTATATTTAAGTGTGTCTTGGCAATATTTAAATCTTATTCAGTGTGCTGCGAGTTGTAAAAGGTTGAAAATCTCTGCTGTAGTTTATAAGTGCAAAGCTATATAACTGCTTCAGGGCTTATTTGTAGGAAGAAATAAGTCAATTTAGGTGGAGTAGTACACGTCCTTATCAGTGCCACAAGCATAGGTGTTGTTTTCACAATCTCTCTTAAATACTTTTCCAAAAGAAGGCAAGTATGGTCTAATGTAGGTGGGTCTTGTAAACTTGGAGATGTGAATTTGGGTAAATGTGGGTTTGGGTTTAAAGATGTGAAAATGCTTTGGGAACATCAGGGTGTGATCAGTTGGGTAAGTGAAGAGGGTTGAACCTCGATGCTATGGGTGGGACAAGTGTGGGTCATATGTTTGCATTTAGCCTATCACTGTAGGAGAGGTATGTCAATTCATTATGCATTTGTCTTCCCACACCTTTTTATTGTTTTGCCTGGTTTTGTTGTCTGGCTATGTTGGGCAAGGAAATAATGTCATGCCAACAGTCAAGGTGCAATATTATGAATTTGATTTGCCCTCAACTTCGCTGATGAGTAGTTGACTGTATCACCCTAACAGGGTCAGCATCGCTACCCTGACGGGATTGGTAGTCAAAGTAGAAAGTTGAGTTACATAACTGTCTTGTGTTGTTGCTGCCTTTAGGCATCTTTATTCAGTATCCACCTTCAATGCATACTGTAATTGATGTTTGTGCATTGATGGTTTGCTCTGGTTTCTGGTCGTCTTTTCATTGCCACCATGCAGGTTCTATTTTATTCATTGAATAAAATAAATAGCTATCCTTTTGTGCCAAAATGTATGTCTCCGAGTCTTTATGTATTAGTTTACGTAGCATTGCTCTAGCTTGACAATGCACATATTACGGTCACCAGCTGATAGAAGGTTTATAGTACCTAATTTTGAAAGCATTAAAACCACTCCCTTCAGCTTACAGTGCAACAACTGGCCATGCCTTCAGCATGATGAGGGAGTGACCGCATGACAATGGGTATGAACACTCCCCTCACCGGTTTGACCACATTCCCGATGGCCATATTTAGTATAAAAACACCATTTTATTGCGCTGCACTCCTCTGGGTGTAACAGTGTAAATAGCTCCCAGTATCCTGCATATCGGGACTGTCCCACAGAAATTTGGATTGTTGTACAATATACCTTCAGTATTGCCTGGTTTTGCCTTAGTGGTTTTCTGAATGTATTTTGACTGTAAGGGGACATTATAGCTGCATTTATAACATATGTTTGACTGGCAGGGGAAGGAGGGCATAAGCAGGGGTGCCGTCGTGCAAACCCAGGTAGAGTCTCATACAGGTATCTTATTTTACACTTAAACCAGATAGCGGGCAGGGAGAGTGGTCAACATTATATACTTATGAACCCCCCAGGGCCTGTGAATTGCAGCATTAGGCTGCAAGCCGCTTGTCTCCTTTCTGATAGCCCCTCCTCCTCACTCACAGAATTGTCAGGACTGGCCTGGCTGCCACCTTCATGATTGCTGCTGTGGCTGCAACAAGAGGAACAGATGAGATCACAACCAACAGAAATAGATGTGTATCATTTATGGAAGATAATATTAAGAGTTTACTGCTTTAATAGGATACGTAAGATGAAGGGTTTTTTCTTATATGCGTCTGAGGGAGGTAATTATGGGGTTTAACTACATGAATGGAATTATTTTATTATCTTGGGATAATTATGTTAATTATATTGAATGGGGTTGTTCTGGTGTTGCTGTAGTAGTTAAACCTTTTTACGAAGGGTTAATTCTTAATAAAGGGAAAAATAAATCTGATCACAAATATAGTATATAGTACACAAATATAGTATATATACACATATATATATATATATATATCACAAATATAGTACTGTATAGTCACTGATGCCCTTTGGATTGTATTGTGGTTACTGATGCTTTCTGTATTATACGGTGGTCACAAATGCTCTCTGTACTACTTGGCAAACAGTTATACTCTCTGCATTATAAGGCAGTCACTGCTATGTTCTCTGCATTATATTGCAGTCACTGTGATGTTCTACATAATAAATTGGTCACTGTGATGTTCTCTGGATTATATGGTGGTCACTGTGATGCTCTTTGTATTATATGGCGGTCAATGTGATGTTTTACCATATGGTAGTGTAGTACAGGCAGTGTTACCTTTGAGTCTTGAGACAGTGGAGCTTGCAAGCTCCATTTAAACATGAAAATATTACAGAATACAAGCAGAAGGTGCTGACATCTTATTGTAATGTGCCTAAACATGAGTTATGCCCTTACCCTACAAACATTTCAGTCTTTACAGAGCTGAAGTCTGTGTTCAATCAAGCCAGGGTGGCTGCTATCTATATGGAGGGGTTTGGTGGTAAGGAGGCTTCCAAACTGTGTTTTGCTGTTGACAGTCAACTGGTATATAGAGAAAGAGTTATGTAAGAAGTTATGCGGCAAACGTTTTTATAATGTAGCCAAAGGAGACAGCAGAGGCATTTTCTTCATCCAGGTACATCCTGCTGCTGTCCTGGTCTCCAGAGAAATGCTGGTATGCAGTCTCAGCTTTGCTACCACTTTAAGGCACAATATTTGCTTAATTTTCTCCTGTATTTCAATGCTGGCTGCCTATAACCTTGACATTAACACTGGTTTAATGTACCAATGAATTTAATTTTACTTTACTCCAGGACTTATGCATGTGATAACATAATCTGAATTTCCACAGCAACAGGCCGCCACAGTGTCAATTCCTTTTCCCTTTGGAAATAAAGGAAATCTATCATTTAAAATTAACTTTCACACAGAATTCTTCAGGGACACTTAACGGTTCATTTTAATTGCAAAAGTTTTTGAAGTTTGAATATATATTTGTAACTAAATCAGTCAACATATAAAAAAAAAATTTATGAACTTAAAATGTATTATCTTTTCAATAAAACATATATATAAAAAATTATTTACATTATATAACTTTCTAAAGTAAAAAAATAATCCCTGAAGAGATTAAGCAGCTCCTACATGACTCCTTCCTGGAGTATATTTCAACAAAGTTTGTAATCTTGTAAAGTATTTTCACAAACATTCTTTGCCCATTATTTTCCCACTGCAAGTGGTTCCAACAAATAACCCTAAAGGGGGGTACTCATGGAGCGATCGCTGCTTAAAATCTAAGTAATATGACTAGATTACTTAGATTTTAAGCATGATCGCTCCGTGTGTACCCCTCACAGCGATAGTGATGCTCAGCCCCGCGCATCGCTATTGCTGGTGCTAGACTGGGTGAAATGAGCACCCCCCGTCTCCCCCCGCACGCTCAGATCACATCGCACTGTGCTGAGCGGCGGGAGAGATGTGTGCTGAGCGATTCGCTCAGCACACATCTCTCCAACATCGGCCCGTGAGTACTGGCCTTAAGTCTCCTGCAAAATGATGAACCAGGTCTAGTAATTGCATACATCAATGCATTGTGTCAAAGGTGTGCGTGTGTGTGTGTGTGTGTGTGTGTGTGTGTGTGTGTGTGTGTGTGTGTGCACACATGTGTGTGCATGGTGGCACAGACACAGGACACACAGACAGAAAGATAGAAGCACACATGGAACACAATAACACAGTGATGTACTAGTACAGTAAGTAGAAGCTCAGCTACTATAGCTTCTGCATTGTGGATAATTGTGTTGGTGACATTTGATCACCAAGTGGTTAAACTTATAAGCAGTGTCAAGAAGTGGGTCTTCCACTAGGTTGAGTTTTCAGATATCAATTTTAGCTTTGGATTCAATGTTACAAGTTCAAGCTTTCTTATAGCCCTATGACTCTCATATGCTCAAGGTATACTGATTGAGCTTTACCGTTACGCTGCTGATTCCCAAGTGCGTTGGGGTTCTGAAAAAGGGGCTCTGAAACACATAGAACAGTTACTGGTGCTGCAGAGAGTTGAGAGTGTAATGACTGAGGGACAGATTTAAAGATGGACGCTAATGCAATTGCAAGTGTGGTTTTTTGGCTTCGCTAAAACTGATTATCAACAAGTGAAGTTGCTGCCCAGGAATAAAAAAAGATGCCCACTGGAGCTATTGCAATTCATTCACAATTGAGTACTCATTTGCAGGCTATACGCAGGACAAGAAATATTGGTACTTAAGGGTAGACCTATTAATACGCATACTGGACACGGCAGTAGGAACGCAGGTGCCATGTTTTCATATGTAAAGGACTGCTGCTAGTTGCAGATATACGCCCTAAAAACATCCATGACATGTCTGTTTTTCCAACTACTCCCCGTAAACACCTCCAAATGGTCACTTCCTGTCAATCACTGTGCAGTTAAAACCTCACTGCGAGAGCAATCGCAAAGGTACCTTGATGCATGTGCATTGCAAATGTGGCATGCATGGTCTTCCAATAACTTCTCCCTCGCGTGTAAAATCGGCTTTGATTCCATCTCTGAATCTGACCCTGAATTCGCATTCAGAGCAGGATGCTGCTAAACTGTACAATGAGTGCCAGTGGGGTAACAAGGGCGAGCGTGCACGTGCCCTGGGCGCCATGTCAGGCCCGGCAGAGGGGGGCACCACTGGCCACTGCATTGAACTGAGGCTGGTCGCTGACCAGAACAAAAAAACAGCAGAAGGTGGTACGGCTGGAGGAGAAGAGAGGGGGCCCCTCCCCTTCCCTTCCTGATTCCTCAGTGAATTAAAACAGAAGCACTCTGCATCTCAGCTAATCAGCACAGAGCACGATGGGAGCGAGGCAAGGCCTGCAAGCATGGTCTCCTACAGGCAGAGTAATCAAGCACCGAGGAGACTGATCGACCAATTGGAGAGGGATTGGCTCTGAATGCTGCTTGTTAGGCAACCCTAGGCATAGACCGGAAACTCAGGCAAGGCTGGTGGGACATAAGAAATGGAGGCGGTAAGTGACAACCAGATAAACATACTCATGGGCAGTGTCTCTCCTCCTCCCTCTCTCTCCTCCCTCTCTCTCCTCCCCCACCCCCTCCCCCCAACAACAATATAAGTTTGTTTGTTTTTGGTGAGGGGGTTGACCATTTTCATCTTGCCCTGGGCACTAAAACCCTTAGGTACTCCTCTGGTGAGTCGTATAGCGTAATTGCATCTGGCAAGACCAACTTCTCTATCAAACCCAGCCATCTCTCATCCTAACCCTCTGTTCCATGCTCACTGGCTACCCCATCTCTGTCACCCCAGTCTGTCAAAATACACATAAATAAAATTTACAGTGCAACAAAAGGAAGAAAAATGGGTACCACTAAAATATAAGTCGGCTTTGTAAGCCTGCACAAATGTAGTCGGGTGTACTACGAAATCCTGGCTGTCGAGATCCCCGCGCCCAGCATACGAGCGCCGGGATCCCGACCACCGGAATGCCGGCAGTGGGGTGAGTGCAAAAGAGCCCCTTGTGGGCTCGCTATGCTTGCCACGCTGCAGCACAGTGGCTCGCTATGTGCGCCACGCTATTTATTCTCCGTCCAAGGGTGTCGTGGAAACCCCAAGTCGGAGAATAGTTGTTGATATCCCGGCGGCCGGGGTCCTGGCGCCGGTATGCTGATTGCTGGGATCCCGAAAGCTGGAATATCGAATGCTTCCCATGTAGTCTACTATAATAGTGTCTGGAATCAATATTCTTCCTTATTTGATTTATCAAGTAAAATGACAGCAGATACTTAAAACAATAAAGCAAGTTTTAATTTAGATGGATACAAAGCAGCAAAAGCAAATGCAAAAGTATGAAATGCAAAATACACAAACTCAGTGAGGCAACAAGATTTAAATTGAGAACATTCACACAGAGAGATTTGGTGAGCAGCTGTATCTACAATAAGGGATTAAATAAAAGCAGCAACGTATCACGGGCATGACCAAATGGAGTCATAAGTAACGATATATTTAAACATTTCCCTACATACTGCCACTGGCTGTAGGATCTGAAGCTATACGTAATGCACTGAGAACCAATTACATGAATTCTGTGTGAAGATACACAATAATGAAATATTGTTATTGGTGCAGCATTGCAGAGTAAAACAAACATTCATTCATTTAGACACTTACAAGTAAATCACATTTTAAGTGCCACCTGAAAGCAAGCAATATATGTACCAAAGTTATTAGATAATTGACAATAATACAATTTTGACCTTGATTATCTGGAAGATGTGGGCTATTGAAAGTTGACTTGTCACCAGATCATATGATATTATTTTTGTTCATTACTACATAGTGAATTATGCACTATATAGTAAGCAAAAAAAAAAAAAAATATCCCCTAAAAAAACAAGATTCCCTCAGCACTGTGTTCTTCCAAGGAGAAAGTATTTTTATTCAGCAGTGTACACCACAGTACCCCAGGGCTTCTGCAAGCTCACACAACAGGAGAGCTATAAGGCCTATAGGGCCTGATTCAGGTTTGTAAGCAAAGCAAAGAGCACACAACTGGGCAAATCCATGCTGCACTGCAGGTGGGGCAGATATAACATGTGCAGAGAGAGTTAGATTTGGGTGGGTTATATTGTTTCTGTGCAGGGATTCTGCTGTCGGCCTTCTTACTGTAGGTATATTGACTGCAGTCCACTGCTGATCCATGAAGAATGTTGCCATTATAGTTATCAAGTGTCAACATTATTACTACATCCCAAAAAAATGTGTATGTTTGCCGGTATGCAGACTTGTAAGCATCTTGCCATGTGCTTGCCCCCTAGATGTATCTGAGTCAGAAACTATCAGAATGAAAGTTTCAACACAGAAAAGATCTTCTGCAAGATTAAATATTGACAAGCCACCTAAGAGGTATGATGAGAAATTCCCAAACATTGCATTCAGTGACCCTCGGGACACCCAGAAGCCAAAGTCAATGTCTGATTGGTGTGAATGGAAGTCCACGATAGGAAAAAGGACATTGCCAGAGTTAAAAGTCACAAGTGTGAAAGATGAAAAAAATAGTGACAGTGGCAGTCCCAAGTTCATGAGTCGAGAGACTGTTGCCATGTTTGATTTCGTCAGTGAGGGGACCCTTACTGATATGTTTACCAAGAATACCAGAGTCACGTGATATGTTGATGTCTTATTATGTGTTCAACCCTGCCTGTCTTACCGGTCACTAGCTGCAAATTACTGTAATGTTTGTGTAATATGGAGAAGCTTGTAGCAAGGGGGGTGGGTGTTAGAAAGCAGTGCGCTCACTGTGCACAGTTGTTGGCCTGCATGTGTGTCAGTGGGTGCTGATGGCAAGGAGTCTGCAATGGGCTAACACTTTGTGTAATCCAACAGTTTAGGAGCTCCCATAGAGCTAAATCCTGGGGATCCATCATATTTGTAGGTACTACCCCCCCTACTCACTCCCAAAAATAAATAAAAAATTGGATTTGCAGGGATATCCTGAAAATATTTTTTTAACAAAAATGTGCCAACATGCTATGGGCCTGATTTACAGTCATAAGCAATTTGTCCGTGTTTTCGACCACATTGTGAACTTGAGAATAAATGTCTGTATTCACATCTAACCACATCTACAGTATGTGCCTGCACATAGCCCTTTCATGGGCTTGTGATAGTAGCCACCCTCACTATCGGTGAAAACTTGCACCATACTATGGGGCAGATTTAACAATGAGTGATATCCTTGTTATCACTCATTACTAATGAAAATGGTGCTCCAGCCAAGAAGCTCCTGTCATTTTCATAACGAGCGATAACAAGGATATCACTGGCTAAATTTACCCCTATATTTTGTGCAAGAGAGTCACCTGAAATGAAATGGATCACTGCATGCGCTCACTTCTGAATAGGACATAATTCCAAATGCTCACCAATGATATGCTTTAGCCCCATTTATCAAATGTGCAAATGCCCATCGGCCACCCTATTAAACCAACATAGCTGCAAGTGGAGTTGTAGCTAAGATGTGTACAATTCTGAATCACCCATAGTTGCTTTTGTGCTCGGCTACGGAGCAGAGATAAAATAAATAGCAAGATCTGTCTGCAGAATAGACTTGCCTACAACTCTATACTGTATCAGTCTTTTAATTTTCAGTTCACTAAATAGTTTTTTCCTGAACTGTTGCTATCATGACAATAGATAATTTAGATCTAAATATTGCTACAGAGCTACACCCACATAACTGGCCAGAAGAAGCCTTATTCTAAATGATTTTTTTTTTCCCAAGTGCATAACAGTAATGTGCAATCAGGGAGATTGCTAGACTATTCAGGGAGTCAGGGAGATCACTTCTATTTCACAGAGTCTCCCAGACATTCAGGGAATATTGGCAAGTACAGTATGCTAAATTATTATATCACCATGCAGCAAATTCATAATATTTTATAATGGCTCTTCAGCATTCTGCCCACAACATTCAATATGAGTACTGGGTACGCTGAACACAGGAACAGAAGCAAGAATTGCCTTACCCTAAGAATGAACCCCCAGCTGCTAATTACAGCCAATGGAAAGTCTAGTGATGGTGGTGCATGCTAAAGACCAGCAATCCTCCCATGTCACAATATCACAACCATAGGCGTGCGCAGGGGGGGTGCCTGGTGCGCACAGGCGCTCCCAATGTCTGTCACCCCCTCACACACACCCCTGCTGCTGCTGCTGCAGTATCGGCTGTCGCCGAGTGTGCTCATTTCTGTCCTCCCACCCATTGCGCCCGCCACCCCCTCCGCTCAGTCTGGCTGTCATTCATTTGTATGATGCAGCATCACAGACGTAATCCTACTCCCAGTTCCTCTAACCTGTGGGATGTGTCGTGATGATGTCATGCCGCATGCATGCACGCTCATGCTCCCACCCACGCTCTCTCTCTCCTCATCATGTGCCAACGCCACAGAATACAGCGTTCCTCTTGGATGAGGACAAGTTCAAATTCAATATCAATATATATTTTGAGAGATTAGGATATAATCTATGTTAATAAAATATACAAATTGAACATATTAAACAGATTTTTATATATATATCAATAGATAGATAGATAGATAGATAGATAGATAGATAGATAGATAGACAGACAGACAGATAGATATCTGTGCATTAATTCACTATATTATTTAGTTTGCATTGAGTGCCAATGGCCCTCATTCCGAGTTGTTCGCTCGCTAGCTGCTTTTAGCAGCATTGCACACGCTAGGCCGCCGCCCTCTGGGAGTGTATCTTAGCTTAGCAGAATAGCGAACGAAAGATTAGCAGAATTGCTACTAAATATTTTCTTGCAGTTTCTGAGTAGCTCCAGACCTACTCCTAGATTGCAATCAGCTCGGTCTGTTTAGTTCCTGGTTTGACCTCACAAACACGCCCTGCGTTTGGCCAGCCACTCCCCCATTTCTCCAGACACTCCCGCGTTTTTCCCTGACACGCCTGCGTTTTTTAGTACAGTTACCACCCAGAAACGCCCCTTTCCTGTCAATCACTCACCGATCAGCAGTGCGACTGAAAAGCGCTGCACGAACAACAGCAAAACTGCTAAGTTTTTAGTTAAATAACTAAGCACATGCGCCCTGCGTACCATGCGCATGCGCATTTAGCAACAAATCGCAGCATAGCGAAAATCGGCAACGAGCAAACAACTCGGAATGACCACCAATATGTGGTGGTAGACACGCCTGATAGGTGGTGCTAGACACGCCCATTAGGTGGTGTTAGACATGCCCAATAGGCTGTGCTAAACACGCCCTTCTAATCGTGCACCCCCTAATAAAATGTCCTGCGTACGCCTATGATCACAACCAATGTAAACATTGTAGCTGTGTCACTATACAATGTGGAAATAAAAGAATAACAAAAATATAATTCTCAATAACATCTACTGCATAAATTTGTTAATTACTGAAAAAGTAATTCAGTATGGGTGATGGAATGTTACCTTTTGTGTCAATGCATTATGCTTCTACTGATTTTTAAACAAGTGCATCACTATGGATATGATATTGGGCATTTTACCAAATTCCATCTGGCAGTGCTACAAGCCGTAAATCAATAATGGTGGCTGTGCAATTATTCAGAATAACTACATCTTTATGTTTTACTTATGAAGCAGCTGAAGATAAATTCCTACCAGATGCTGAGCAGGATCACACTAGAAATGCAATCAGTCAATACGGTGTGATTGGGTACCATTTATAAATAGAACAATGTTTCTTATTACAGCGCCTATAGTTACTTAATTATAAATCTGTGCTTATTGGCAAGGCATATGTGAGGAGAATGCAGAGCTGTGATTGGCAGGGCTAGCATAAGCATGCTAATAAGTATGGCTCTGATTTCACTCACAATGACACAATTTCACATTAGCTATTTCTGCTGTTACTATATTTAATAAACACTTAAAAAGGCACAGAAAAAGTTCCGTACTGTCTGTGTCTCCTCTTTCTACATTTCTGCAGCAATAGCTTTCCATTAGGTGTGCTCCCAAAGTTGTGTGTTATTATAGCTAGTAAGGCACAGGGCAAGGAGGCAGGGGAGAATGGCAATAAATTGTCAGTAGGCTTAATGGCCTCACTGAGTTTCTTAAAATATTCTATGTACTCAGAAAAGAGGAAGGTTCAGTGCACTAATGTTCATTTACAAAATGTAGAATATGCAGACACCGCAATGCATTTAACTATCTTCAGATGCATCTATTTATCTTCCTAGTGCATACATAGCAGCACACTGATATCCAGGGTTTGGGAAGAATTTGTAAGTGCTTTTTGCAAACATTTGCAGGATGCAGGTTGAGAGGCTAATGCTCAAAGCAAGTATATTGCACATTTCTCCAAAGATTAAAGGCCTGATCGTACATGGTTGAGTCACATTATTATGACCACCAGCTAATAGAGTAACCGCTGTGTGCACCATGGAAAGCAGCTAGATGGGTTGAACAGTCATTTTTTAGACACACGTCTGGTAGCCCCCAGGTTCAATTTGATGGTGAGCAGTTTCACTGTAGCACATCAGTCGGCCCTCACGCACCTTTGAAGCTGACATTCACCTCTCACAAGTGGCGCTCCGCAGTTTCCTTGTCTGTTATATGCAATGGTGCCATTTGTCCCGTCACAATACACTGTCACCACAGTAGCACGTGAACAGTTCACAAACTGTCCTGTTTCAGAAATACTGCCACCCTTGGCCCGAAAGCTGATAATTTTGCAACTTTGATAAATCGCCCCTTTACCCATGACATCAACGAGTGATAAGTGTGCAGACGGCCCATCACACACCTTATATACCCACCAAGCCAGTGCATGACACGTGACATATTTCATGGGCTATGCGCTGCAGACGTTAAATGTAGGAGGTGGTCATAATAATGTGACTTGACTGTGTAAGATAAGCTCTACAGATCTAAAGACAATCCTACCATGCACACGCGGCAGGGCCAGATTATAGGAGGGGCAACAGGGTCAGCCTCCACACACTGCTATCTCAACTGGGGTACTCCCCTTCTTCTCGACAGCTCAGCTGTTCCTTAATATCAGCCACCGAAGAGCTCATCCATATATAGTCTTGCGGAAAAGTGAAGTGCAATCCTGTTAGACAGTGAACCAGAGCTGCCCATGGCTGCTGCAAAGCTTCAGTGTGCTCACCCTACGGCTGCTAAAGAGAAACATGAGGCTGCTCTTTGCTGCTGCCCTGATCACAGGTTCTATCATCTGGAAAATGGCAGCCAACAGGTGAGACACAGGCACCCAGCATTGACATGCACTTCCCAGCCTATGACCTAAGCACACCAGCATCTCCTCTCACCCGTCACCCATGCTGATGCTGCTTCTCTCCCCTCACACCCTTCCCCTGCAGCTGTCCTTGTGTTGCCACTGTAGTGACCTCGCTGTGTCTGCGGGAGACAAGGGCACCTCTGTTATAGCCATGGGGGCATCTCTCTGCACAGGGGCAGCTGGTGCTGCGCACACACTAATGTTACAATCAGGGGTGCCAGGCACGGCTCACATAGTGCCACATAAATATGGTTAAATATATATATTTCCTAAAGATCACTGTGCTGCCAGAGCATATACGGCAGGAGGGGAGAGTGGGGTACTCTGTCCAATTTGCTGAAGGGTTAATAATGCCAGAGAAATTAAAGCTTACCGCCATTCCAATAGACCTCTACAGGGATGGGGAAAATGACTTCAAATCTTTGCTCAGGATGGTGTTGACCTTTTAAATGTGGCCCATCCTGTCAGAGAGGCTTCCCTGGATCCTTCACATGGACATAGCTTTAACTACGGAGTGAATAATTACTTTCTTTTTTCGTGTACGACTGCATAAGGAAAATAATAATTGCTTTGGCTCCTGTATGGTAAATAGCGGCGGTACTGGTCTATGGGGGAGATTAAAGTTGTCCAGAGCAACCAATCAATCTAGTACATCTTTAAAAGATTTGAGAAATCTTCCCCTATGTATCACTTTGATATGCAGCAATACATATTCATATTTATCTGCACCAGCGTTAGACTCTAAATTTCTTAGACTCTAATCTGAACGTCTAAACTACATTAAAACTAAAACTATGCAATAAGTAATATATATATATATATATATATATATATGAATTCCCTAACAAGATATAATCAAAAACCTTATTATCATTACGCCATCATATGTGATGAAAGCCTTATAAATCACTAAGGACAACGCCCTTGTGATATATGTAAAAATTAAATTTCAAGTCCCACTGACAATAGTATTTCCTAATTGTGGCATCACTAGGGTCGGTGTCTCCCAGTGTGCCAAGTGGAGCCAAAGTGCACCCTAAAATGGAACAATTTCATCACTCTGGGGGACATGTCCAGCAGATGTTGAGCTGCCCCCAGAGACTCTGCCTGCACTATCGACTCTTCTCAGAGACTAGGAGCCAAGGAGGTGACACCAAGCTGGGTGGGGGCGCTGCACAATAACATTACAGTGCAGTGGCCACTCCCAGCATAGTGTCACTCGATACTGTCAGCAACCCGCACCCCCCTAGAGATGCCTCTGGTACCACATGGTCATTTTCTCATTAGTTTTGGTTTTCAGAAAAATTGCAGAAACCAGTACAAGAGCAGTTGAGAGTGTATGGAATAGAGTATGATTACAGAACATAAGAATCCATAAGGGAATTGTTAGTTAGTTAGATAGATAGATAGATAGATAGATAGATAGATAGATAGATAGATAGATAGATAGATAGATAGATAGATAGATAGATCGATCTTAAACAGTATTTAGGGGCATATTTATTAACTAGGTGCTTCATCGCACCCTAAGGGCGCTCTTCACACCGTCGGAAAGGGGCTGCGCCCCCTTAACCCCTGCAGAGACGCGGGGCAGCAGGGAGGGGACACAGAGACGCAGGGTGGCAGGGAGGGGACACAGAGACGCAGGGCTGTAAGGAGGGGACACAAAGACACGGGGCGGTAAGGAGGGGACACAGAGACACGGGGTGGTAGGGAGGGGACACAGAGACGCGGGGCGGCAGGGAAGGGACACAGAGACGTGGGCGGCAGGGAGGGGACACAGATGAGGGATGGCAGAGAGGGGACACAGAGACACGGGGCAGCAGGGAGGGGATACAGAGATGCGGGGCGGTAGGGAGGGGATACAGAGATGCCGGACGGTAGGGAGGGGATACAGAGACGTAGGACGGCAGGGAAGGCATACAGAGACTTGGGACGGCAGGGAGGGGATACAGAGACGCGAGGCGGCAGGGAGGGGACACAGACGCGGAGCAGCAGGGAGGGGACACAGAGACGCGGGGCGGCAGGGAGGGAACACAGAGACATGGGGCGGCAGGGAGGGGACACAGAGATGTGGGGCGGAAGGGAGGAGATACAGAGACGCGGGGCGGCAGGGAGGGGATGCAGAGATGCAGGGCGGCAAGGAGGGGAAGTCACCAGTGAGGAAGCTGATGGAGAGGAGGGAAAGTAGTGGAGGGGGTGGACACCGGTAGATAGGGCAGTGAGCTGAGCCTGCTCCTGATCCTGGGGATACAGAGAAAGTATGGGTGGGCCTGGTGGATGTGACCAGTGGTGGAAGTGGTGACAGCGTGACCACACACACATCACCGGGTTGGCAGAGCTCTCTCCTGGCGCCCAGCTCGCACCTGACAGTCTCTCTGTGAACTCTCTCTCACCTGTGAAGTTGGTGCAGCGTTCACAGTACTACGCGTGCTGTCCCGCGTCTCTGGTCTGTCAAGCCAGCAGCTCTGTGGTGTGCAGTCCGGGCCTCTGGGGATGGGGGGAGGCAGAGTTGTATGACATGTGCGGAGGAGGCGCGGGGTCTCTGTATACAGCGCACGGAGGGCTATGAAAGCCTTCTCATGCGCCAGCCGTCCCTCCTAACGTGTATGCCGGCGGCAGCAGTTGTTGTTGTTCTCCCGGGGCCGCGGCCGGGGAGTCGATGTTGCTGACGGCGGCAGGGTCAGATGGACAGGCAGCAGGAGCAGAGACTTGCTGCACATGTGGTGGGTGGGCTCTGTGACTTTGCCCACCGCTGTGACTCTACCCAGCGTTAGAGGGCCAGGCACAGAGCCACAGGGCTATTATATAGGAGATATTATTTTTACTAAAATATTTTTAAAAAGGGTGTTTTCACACCCTTTTCACATTATTTTAGCATCACTCAAATGTATTATAAGGCTTTTGGAGCAGTTTCCATGAAAAACTGCTCCAAATGCTTTAATTGTTATTTTTTTAGTAACCACATTGCATTTTCTATACTTATAATAGGAAATACGATATGGCCGAATTTACAAAAAAAAAGTGAAAAAACACTGCAGTGTGCCCTGTGCTCCAGCTGGCATAATTATAAGGTAGCACTGCAATAAGCAGCCATTTGCACAGCTTTCTCTGCCCCCTGCAGAGAAAGCTGTGCGGGACTGGGCTCCGGTGATCAGCTCTGCATGTCTGAAGGACACACAAGCCTTAAAAATCAAAAAAAGTTTGAAAAACAAAAATTCATACTTACCAAGAGCCAGGGATCGGTGCCCCGGTGAGCGCTGCCAAACACCTGGTCCTCCATGTGCTACACTGTGACCCTTTTGCAGTAAAGTGATGCTGCAAAGTGGCAGCACCAGGGGGTCACAGAACAGAAGCAGGATCTGGCGCCCGTCAGCCTCCTGGAAGCAGCGGACACTGGCTCCTGGGACTGGTAAGTATAAATCCCTGGGGAGAGGGCTGTTTGCAGCGCAGGGGTAGTCACGAAGGTGGTGGCAGTAGCAATGGACGGTGACGCACATGTAGCAGGACATCGGGATGTTTTTTACAAAAAAATTCACAGATGATGCTGCGGAGAGACATTGCAGCGACAGAGCTTTCTCGCAAGCTCTGTCCCTGCCTGTGATAATTGATACATCCATGCGATCTACTCAATTATCGCACTGCACGTTTGGCCGATATTATCACCTGTCATCAGCATCATCAGATGCAGATAGTGATGAATTGGCCCCTTAGTATGTAAAATATTTTACATGGGAAAATGTTACACATGCAGAATTTATAGTAAGAAAAAAATGACTCAAAATAAAATATGTGGAACTCATCAACTGCAAATACAAAGCATCAAAAATACAGAACACAATGTTGTGTTATTATGTCATCATTCAGTATTAAAAAAGTGGCATTACGGCATTCCTGAATGCAAAATGCGTGGACTTGCAATGCTTCCTTATGTGCACACAAGGCTGTATTGAGGGGTTTGTGAGTGGTGCTTTCATCCAGAACGCAAGAGAGAGGTGAGCAGCATGATCACTGTCCAGATGGCACCTTACTGGGACAGCCTGCCACCATGTTCCACTTAACGACACCCTGCTAAGTAGAAAAGAGGAAAATTAGTTCTCAGGATGTGCCCGCAAACCAACTTCCTGTTCCCGGTGTTCCATCGATACTTGTATCTAGAGATGAGCGGGTTCGGTTTCTCTGAATCCGAACCCGCCAGAACTTCATGTTTTTTTTCACGGGTCCGAGCGACTCGGATCTTCCCGCCTTGCTCGGTTAACCCGAGCGCGCCCGAACGTCATCATGACGCTGTCGGATTCTCGCGAGGCTCGGATTCTATCGCGAGACTCGGATTCTATATAAGGAGCCCGCGTCGCCGCCATTTTCACACGTGCATTGAGATTGATAGGGAGAGGACGTGGCTGGCGTCCTCTCCGTTTAGAATTAGAATAGATTAGAGAGACACTTGATTTACTAATTTTGGGGAGCATTAGGAGTACTCAGTAGTGTACAGTGCAGAGTTTTGCTGATAGTGACCAGTGACCACCACTTTTATTTATAATCCGTTCTCTGCCTGAAAAAAGCGATACACAGCACACAGTGACTCAGTCACATACCATATCTGTGTGCACTGCTCAGGCTCAGGCCAGTGTGCTGCATCATCTATTATCTATATATAATATTATATATATCTGTCTGACTGCTCAGCTCACACAGCTTATAATTGTGGGGGAGACTGGGGAGCACTACTGCAGTGCCAGTTATAGGTTATAGCAGGAGCCAGGAGTACATAATATATTATATAGTGAGTGACCACCAGACACACAGTGCAGTTTATTTAATATATCCGTTCTCTGCCTGAAAAAAGCGATACACACAGTGACTCAGTCAGTCACATACCATATCTGTGTGCACTGCTCAGGCTCAGGCCAGTGTGCTGCATCATCTATATATATATTATATATCTGTCTGACTGCTCAGCTCACACAGCTTATAATTGTGGGGGAGACTGGGGAGCACTACTGCAGTGCCAGTTATAGGTTATAGCAGGAGCCAGGAGTACATAATATTATATTAAAATTAAACAGTGCACACTTTTGCTGCAGGAGTGCCACTGCCAGTGTGACTAGTGACCTGACCACCAGTATATAATATTAGTAGTATACTATCTCTTTATCAACCAGTCTATATATTAGCAGCAGACACAGTACAGTGCGGTAGTTCACGGCTGTGGCTACCTCTGTGTCGGCACTCGGCAGCCCGTCCATAATTGTATATACCACCTAACCGTGGTTTTTTTTTCTTTCTTTATACATACATACTAGTTACGAGTATACTATCTCTTTATCAACCAGTCTATATATTAGCAGCAGACACAGTACAGTGCGGTAGTTCACGGCTGTGGCTACCTCTGTGTCGGCACTCGGCAGCCCGTCCATAATTGTATATACCACCTAACCGTGGTTTTTTTTTCTTTCTTTATACATACATACTAGTTACGAGTATACTATCTCTTTATCAACCAGTCTATATATTAGCAGCAGACACAGTACAGTGCGGCAGTTCACGGCTGTGGCTACCTCTGTGTCGGCACTCGGCAGCCCGTCCATAATTGTATATACCACCTAACCGTGGTTTTTTTTTCTTTCTTTATACATACATACTAGTTACGAGTATACTATCTCTTTATCAACCAGTCTATATATTAGCAGCAGACACAGTACAGTGCGGTAGTTCACGGCTGTGGCTACCTCTGTGTCGGCACTCGGCAGCCCGTCCATAATTGTATATACCACCTAACCGTGGTTTTTTTTTCTTTCTTTATACATACATACTAGTTACGAGTATACTATCTCTTTATCAACCAGTCTATATATTAGCAGCAGACACAGTACAGTGCGGTAGTTCACGGCTGTGGCTACCTCTGTGTCGGCACTCGGCAGCCCGTCCATAATTGTATATACCACCTAACCGTGGTTTTTTTTTCTTTCTTTATACATACATACTAGTTACGAGTATACTATCTCTTTATCAACCAGTCTATATATTAGCAGCAGACACAGTACAGTGCGGTAGTTCACGGCTGTGGCTACCTCTGTGTCGGCACTCGGCAGCCCGTCCATAATTGTATATACCACCTAACCGTGGTTTCTTTTTCTTTCTTTATACATACATACTAGTTACGAGTATACTATCTCTTTATCAACCAGTCTATATATTAGCAGCAGACACAGTACAGTGCGGTAGTTCACGGCTGTGGCTACCTCTGTGTCGGCACTCGGCAGCCCGTCCATAATTGTATATACCACCTAACCGTGGTTTTTTTTTCTTTCTTTATACATACATACTAGTTACGAGTATACTATCTCTTTATCAACCAGTCTATATATTAGCAGCAGACACAGTACAGTGCGGTAGTTCACGGCTGTGGCTACCTCTGTGTCGGCACTCGGCAGCCCGTCCATAATTGTATACTAGTATCCAATCCATCCATCTCCATTGTTTACCTGAGGTGCCTTTTAGTTGTGCCTATTAAAATATGGAGAACAAAAATGTTGAGGTTCCAAAATTAGGGAAAGATCAAGATCCACTTCCACCTCGTGCTGAAGCTGCTGCCACTAGTCATGGCCGAGACGATGAAATGCCAGCAACGTCGTCTGCCAAGGCCGATGCCCAATGGCATAGTACAGAGCATGTCAAAACCAAAACACCAAATATCAGTAAAAAAAGGACTCCAAAACCTAAAATTAAATTGTCGGAGGAGAAGCGTAAACTTGCCAATATGCCATTTACCACACGGAGTGGCAAGGAACGGCTGAGGCCCTGGCCTATGTTCATGGCTAGTGGTTCAGCTTCACATGAGGATGGAAGCACTCAGCCTCTCGCTAGAAAACTGAAAAGACTCAAGCTGGCAAAAGCACCGCAAAGAACTGTGCGTTCTTTGAAATCCCAAATCCACAAGGAGAGTCCAATTGTGTCGGTTGCGATGCCTGACCTTCCCAACACTGGACGTGAAGAGCATGCGCCTTCCACCATTTGCACGCCCCCTGCAAGTGCTGGAAGGAGCACCCGCAGTCCAGTTCCTGATAGTCAGATTGAAGATGTCAGTGTTGAAGTACACCAGGATGAGGAGGATATGGGTGTTGCTGGCGCTGGGGAGGAAATTGACCAGGAGGATTCTGATGGTGAGGTGGTTTGTTTAAGTAAGGCACCCGGGGAGACACCTGTTGTCCATGGGAGGAATATGGCCGTTGACATGCCAGGTGAAAATACCAAAAAAATCAGCTCTTCGGTGTGGAGGTATTTCACCAGAAATGCGGACAACAGGTGTCAAGCCGTGTGTTCCCTTTGTCAAGCTGTAATAAGTAGGGGTAAGGACGTTAACCACCTCGGAACATCCTCCCTTATACGTCACCTGCAGCGCATTCATAATAAGTCAGTGACAAGTTCAAAAACTTTGGGTGACAGCGGAAGCAGTCCACTGACCAGTAAATCCCTTCCTCTTGTAACCAAGCTCACGCAAACCACCCCACCAACTCCCTCAGTGTCAATTTCCTCCTTCCCCAGGAATGCCAATAGTCCTGCAGGCCATGTCACTGGCAATTCTGACGAGTCCTCTCCTGCCTGGGATTCCTCCGATGCATCCTTGCGTGTAACGCCTACTGCTGCTGGCGCTGCTGTTGTTGCCGCTGGGAGTCGATGGTCATCCCAGAGGGGAAGTCGTAAGCCCACTTGTACTACTTCCAGTAAGCAATTGACTGTTCAACAGTCCTTTGCGAGGAAGATGAAATATCACAGCAGTCATCCTACTGCAAAGCGGATAACTGAGTCCTTGACAACTATGTTGGTGTTAGACGTGCGTCCGGTATCCGCCGTTAGTTCACAGGGAACTAGACAATTTATTGAGGCAGTGTGCCCCCGTTACCAAATACCATCTAGGTTCCACTTCTCTAGGCAGGCGATACCGAGAATGTACACGGACGTCAGAAAAAGACTCACCAGTGTCCTAAAAAATGCAGTTGTACCCAATGTCCACTTAACCACGGACATGTGGACAAGTGGAGCAGGGCAGGGTCAGGACTATATGACTGTGACAGCCCACTGGGTAGATGTATGGACTCCCGCCGCAAGAACAGCAGCGGCGGCACCAGTAGCAGCATCTCGCAAACGCCAACTCTTTCCTAGGCAGGCTACGCTTTGTATCACCGCTTTCCAGAATACGCACACAGCTGAAAACCTCTTACGGCAACTGAGGAAGATCATCGCGGAATGGCTTACCCCAATTGGACTCTCCTGTGGATTTGTGGCATCGGACAACGCCAGCAATATTGTGTGTGCATTAAATATGGGCAAATTCCAGCACGTCCCATGTTTTGCACATACCTTGAATTTGGTGGTGCAGAATTTTTTAAAAAACGACAGGGGCGTGCAAGAGATGCTGTCGGTGGCCAGAAAAATTGCGGGACACTTTCGGCGTACAGGCACCACGTACAGAAGACTGGAGCACCACCAAAAACTACTGAACCTGCCCTGCCATCATCTGAAGCAAGAAGTGGTAACGAGGTGGAATTCAACCCTCTATATGCTTCAGAGGTTGGAGGAGCAGCAAAAGGCCATTCAAGCCTATACAATTGAGCACGATATAGGAGATGGAATGCACCTGTCTCAAGTGCAGTGGAGAATGATTTCAACGTTGTGCAAGGTTCTGATGCCCTTTGAACTTGCCACACGTGAAGTCAGTTCAGACACTGCCAGCCTGAGTCAGGTCATTCCCCTCATCAGGCTTTTGCAGAAGAAGCTGGAGGCATTGAAGAAGGAGCTAAAAGGGAGCGATTCCGCTAGGCATGTGGGACTTGTGGATGCAGCCCTTAATTCGCTTAACAAGGATTCACGGGTGGTCAATCTGTTGAAATCAGAGCACTACATTTTGGCCACCGTGCTCGATCCTAGATTTAAAGCCTACCTTGGATCTCTCTTTCCGGCAGACACAGGTCTGCTGGGGTTGAAAGACCTGCTGGTGACAAAATTGTCAAGTCAAGCGGAACGCGACCTGTCAACATCTCCTCCTTCACATTCTCCCGCAACTGGGGGTGCGAGGAAAAGGCTCAGAATTCCGAGCCCACCCGCTGGCGGTGATGCAGGGCAGTCTGGAGCGACTGCTGATGCTGACATCTGGTCCGGACTGAAGGACCTGACAACGATTACGGACATGTCGTCTACTGTCACTGCATATGATTCTCTCAACATTGATAGAATGGTGGAGGATTATATGAGTGACCGCATCCAAGTAGGCACGTCACACAGTCCGTACTTATACTGGCAGGAAAAAGAGGCAATTTGGAGGCCCTTGCACAAACTGGCTTTATTCTACCTAAGTTGCCCTCCCACAAGTGTGTACTCCGAAAGAGTGTTTAGTGCCGCCGCTCACCTTGTCAGCAATCGGCGTACGAGGTTACATCCAGAAAATGTGGAGAAGATGATGTTCATTAAAATGAATTATAATCAATTCCTCCGCGGAGACATTGACCAGCAGCAATTGCCTCCACAAAGTACACAGGGAGCTGAGATGGTGGATTCCAGTGGGGACGAATTGATAATCTGTGAGGAGGGGGATGTACACGGTGATATATCGGAGGGTGAAGATGAGGTGGACATCTTGCCTCTGTAGAGCCAGTTTGTGCAAGGAGAGATTAATTGCTTCTTTTTGGGGGGGGGTCCAAACCAACCCGTCATATCAGTCACAGTCGTGTGGCAGACCCTGTCACTGAAATGATGGGTTGGTTAAAGTGTGCATGTCCTGTTTTGTTTATACAACATAAGGGTGGGTGGGAGGGCCCAAGGACAATTCCATCTTGCACCTCTTTTTTCTTTTCTTTTTCTTTGCATCATGTGCTGATTGGGGAGGGTTTTTTTGGAAGGGACATCCTGCGTGACACTGCAGTGCCACTCCTAGATGGGCCCGGTGTTTGTGTCGGCCACTAGGGTCGCTAATCTTACTCACACAGCCAGCTACCTCATTGCGCCTCTTTTTTTCTTTGCGTCATGTGCTGTTTGGGGAGGGTTTTTTGGAAGGGACATCCTGCGTGACACTGCAGTGCCACTCCTAGATGGGCCCGGTGTTTGTGTCGGCCACTAGGGTCGCTAATCTTACTCACACAGCTACCTCATTGCGCCTCTTTTTTTCTTTGCGTCATGTGCTGTTTGGGGAGGGTTTTTTGGAAGGGACATCCTGCGTGACACTGCAGTGCCACTCCTAGATGGGCCCGGTGTTTGTGTCGGCCACTAGGGTCGCTAATCTTACTCACACAGCTACCTCATTGCGCCTCTTTTTTTCTTTGCGTCATGTGCTGTTTGGGGAGGGTTTTTTGGAAGGGACATCCTGCGTGACACTGCAGTGCCACTCCTAGATGGGCCCGGTGTTTGTGTCGGCCACTAGGGTCGCTAATCTTACTCACACAGCTACCTCATTGCGCCTCTTTTTTTCTTTGCGTCATGTGCTGTTTGGGGAGGGTTTTTTGGAAGGGACATCTTGCGTGACACTGCAGTGCCACTCCTAGATGGGCCCGGTGTTTGTGTCGGCCACTAGGGTCGCTAATCTTACTCACACAGCTACCTCATTGCGCCTCTTTTTTTCTTTGCGTCATGTGCTGTTTGGGGAGGGTTTTTTGGAAGGGCCATCCTGCGTGACACTGCAGTGCCACTCCTAGATGGGCCCGGTGTTTGTGTCGGCCACTAGGGTCGCTAATCTTACTCACACAGCTACCTCATTGCGCCTCTTTTTTTCTTTGCGTCATGTGCTGTTTGGGGAGGGTTTTTTGGAAGGGCCATCCTGCGTGACACTGCAGTGCCACTCCTAGATGGGCCCGGTGTTTGTGTCGGCCACTAGGGTCGCTAATCTTACTCACACAGCTACCTCATTGCGCCTCTTTTTTTCTTTGCGTCATGTGCTGTTTGGGGAGGGTTTTTTGGAAGGGACATCCTGCGTGACACTGCAGTGCCACTCCTAGATGGGCCCGGTGTTTGTGTCGGCCACTAGGGTCGCTTATCTTACTCACACAGCGACCTCGGTGCAAATTTTAGGACTAAAAATAATATTGTGAGGTGTGAGGTATTCAGAATAGACTGAAAATGAGTGTAAATTATGGTTTTTGAGGTTAATAATACTTTGGGATCAAAATGACCCCCAAATTCTATGATTTAAGCTGTTTTTTAGTGTTTTTTGAAAAAAACACCCGAATCCAAAACACACCCGAATCCGACAAAAAAAATTCGGTGAGGTTTTGCCAAAACGCGGTCGAACCCAAAACACGGCCGCGGAACCGAACCCAAAACCAAAACACAAAACCCGAAAAATTTCAGGCGCTCATCTCTACAGTTGTATCGTGCAATATCATGAGGTGACCGATATTGACCCAGAGCATAGAATATGGCACTGTGTGCGCAGGTGTGCCTTTTGCCTGCCAAATAGATAACGTTGAACATGCCACCATGCTCTTCTCAGATATTGTTCATTCAAGACTCAAAGGTTTAATAATAAAAGTATAGGCAGATACATATTTAAGCATATATATCAAAATGTTATAATCTTGGGGGATTTCAATCCCTCAAAGTTCACTTAAATATTCATTACAGAAACCTAGCTTTCTGAAGAGAAAAGTTTAAAGATGATGAAAATTTCCAAAGCATATTTTTATATAGAAATATATAATTCCAGTATCTTCTCATGTGTATGTTTTAGTAAATTGCTAATTTAAAACCGTTAGCAGTAACAGAGCTTTCATTAGCAGACATTTAACAGTTTTATACATATCTGTTAAATTATATTGAGAAAGCATAACTATAGTTAATTAGCACTTCAACTCTTCCCTTTGTTGTGTTATACATTTTTAATACTTCTAGATTAATTAAATTATGCAAAATGCAGATGCTAGAAAATATTGTCATCATAAAGAATGTATTTTAAAATTCCAAAATATAAATAAGAATATATTTTATAATTAGAATTTAAAGGTTTAATGGATTTGGAGCAAACATTAAAAATGAGCATACTTTAGAGGGATCAATATATAATATTTGGGGGGGTCTAAGTGCTAAGACTGGGAGAGAGATAAAGGGGGAAACTCAATTGTGGGTGAAAGGGGCAAGTTGCTGTTGTTACAGCATTTAAACCGGCAACGGCAGCCCAATTCGCACCCTTTTCCCAGCCCAATTCGCTCCCCTTTTTTGCTCAAAAGTGCTCACTACCCTATGGGGTAGCAAACACTTTTGAGTGAGATACCACTGCTGTAAAGTGTGGCGGGTGTGGAGGGAATTCGGGTGGGCAAAGAAGTCGCCAGCAACTGAATTCCCCCCAAAGTTGCCAGACATAACACAGCCTGTGACATGGCAGTTAAGAGCTGATTGGCTGGTACTTTATCTCCAACCACTTTATCTCTCTCCAAGGCTTAGTACATAGACCCTTGTATTGTAGTATGCTGCGATGTGCCTTAGAATAAAATTGGTCTGTTCTGTACTGGATATTGGTTGAGCTGGATATTGGTTGTGCTAGACTGCACATCCTGAGTCTGTCTGCCAGTTTATAGGCCCTAGACACTGGGCGATGTGTGCGGACAATATGAACAATCTCGTTCAGTAATAAACAAGAAATTTTTCATATCTTTCAGTTTGCAGGCACCAATGATGAACGATGCGTGGCCCCATGGTCGTTCATCATTGGCGCCGACTCGTTTATGCCTGCAAGTCAATATGGACAATATTGTCCATATTAGCATGCAGGGCTATGGGGCCGGGTGACGTCAGGGAGTGAAGAAACTTATCGTATCGGCCGTAGGGCCCATTAGTCTTTTGTTAGTGATGAACTACATATTTTACAACATAAATACTATACATACAGTCTATCATATAGCCTACGTATGTTTGTGTCATTAATTTGTAATATCAGATGATCAAGCCATTTCTGTTTTTATTGTAAGAGACATATTATAGGATTACACACCACAGGATCCTCTGGAAAATGCAATTGCGGATCATAGTCACATCATTGCCACTAGTGGGCACAATCCTAAACATTATTTGACTTTTGACAGTAGTTGATGGGACTTACTAGCAACAGCTCTGGTGAGTAGTTCAGATCTTGATTCACTTTAACAATTTTGCCATTGTCTATGACCTTTGATGTCAGCACTGACCTCTCTATTGCAGATTTGCTTTGAGAGCTCTACAGCCAGGCTATTTAAAACCCTCATATTGCCCCTATTTGGTGACAATACTGCTGTATATTTACATGTAAGAATTTTTCACAATTCTACTGGTCAGAATAATTAAAGTTAGCTCAATGGGCATCTACAGCTTGATGAACAGGGTGGCCAATCCCAGGATCGGGATCGGCGGGATCCCAAGATTTAGGCATAAAATTGGCCAGTACTCAATCCAGGGATTGGAGCTTCCAATCCCGGGGATTTCGGGATTAGAAAGCCCCCTTGTTTTTTCAATGCCAGGCAGCACTGAGCGTCCCCAAGGAGGCTCAGATGCTGCCCAGTTCCCTTCGCCCAGCTCCTCCTGCCCCTGGCTGTGCGCACTGCGCAGCATGACATGAAGTCATAGGTCATGCTGCGCAGTCTGACGCCAGCCACCTGTGCTGCCTGGACTGCAACTCGCCACCCACAACCTGCAGCAAGTGAACCCGCCCGCACTCTGAGGATGGTGAGTAGTTCTGTAGGCTGGACAGGTCCGGGAAGAGGGGAGGGGGGTGCGCTGAAGATTTTAATTTTAAAATCTTCAGCCCAATCCTGGGTATCTGGGGAATCCCGGGATTTAACATTTTCCAAACCCGATACCCAGGATTTAAAGAAAGACCCAGGATTGGCCTCCCTATTGATGAATATGCAATACATAAGATCACATGATTGTAATATAACATTGTAGACCACTTACAGTATGTTGGTTTACATTTTAGCATTTATAGTCTGTAGTACTGTATGTTCTGAGATTTCTTGGTCCTGTCTTTTTCTTGAACACTCTGTGTAGACAAGCAGTAGTCTCTGTGCTGCACTAGAAATCCATAGACATCTTAATTGAAAACTCAAATTGTGGTGGAAGACTACCGCCTCTGATACTGTTTGGTTACTGTGATGCTGACTATTCTTATCTGTCAAATAGCAGAGAAGAATCCAGTATCACTGCTTCTAACCAACAATGTGGAAAAATTTATTTTTATTGTCGATTTTACAAATACCAGCTGGGAGATCTTTGCTCATATGAAACAATGGGGCAGATGTATTAACCTGGAGAAGGCTTAAGGAAGTGATAAACCAGTGATATGTGCAAGGTGATAAAGGCACCAGCCAATCAGCTCCAATATGTAAATTAACAGTTAGGATCTGATTGGCTGGTGCCTTTATCACTTTGCACATATCACTGGTTTATCACTTCCTTATGCCTTCTCCAGGATAATACATCTGCCCCAATATCTAGGATGCAGTAATGAACTTTACTATTGCTTCATCATTCTGCGGATGCCATTCTGCACTGGATTTGTAAATTTACATTAAGTGGCATTTATAGTCTACAAGTAGAACTGTGATAATGAAAGTTCTGTTATGTGGTGTGGTTGGGATAGGTCTGTGAAAACATAAGGCCCAATTCTGACAGTGAAACACACAGATTTGATGACCAAATAACAAATGAGGAGAATTTCTGATTTTTTTCTTAGCTCTGCTATCCGCTCAGTATGTTAGTATTTGTATTATTTTGTTTCTTGCGGATTGCATTTTGACTTACTGTAAAACTGATTGTAGACAGAGAGCCAAAGATTCCCTTTAACGTCAACAGTTGCAATTATAATACTTCTCAGCAGCATTTTAAAACATAATTTTCTTTTGTTAAATTGTATATAAATTATTGTAGTAATAATAATAATAATAATAATAATAATCAGGGGCATAGCCAGTACTTTGTGGGCCCTATAGCAACATTTTTGAAGGGGCCCTTGCCCCAATGCAGATGTTAATTTTATGCCCCATAGTAGTGTCCAAGTTTATTTTATGAACCATAGTAGTGCCCTAGTTCACATTTTGTCGCATTTTATGACTGCCAGTACACATTATGCAGCACAGTACCCCCAATTCACATTAAGATATACAGTGTCCCCAGTTCATATTATGCCACGTTACAGTGCCCCCGTTCATATTCTGTAACATTATAGGGTAGGTCGACAGTACATAGGTTGACAGTCAATAGGTCGACCACTATTATTCAACATGGACAAGGTCATATGGGAATAAGGTCAACACAGTAAATTGGGTGACACGGGATAGCTTGATATGACTTTTTTTCAAAAACTTTTATTGTTAACTTTTTCATACTTTCCCATCCACGTGGACTACCATTGGGGATAGTAACCTGCCGCAGTATGGTGAAGGGGATGCGGTGGAGTTACTGGTCATGTTATGCAAAAAACGACACCAAAAACCTTCAAAAATCTCATGGCGACTTTTTTAGTGTGTTGACATGTCCTGCATCAACCATTTCATTGTTTCGACTTTTTCCCATATCAACCATGTCCGTGTTGACCAATAGTGGTAGACCTATTGACTGTCAATCTAATTTATGTTGACCCATTGATCCACAACCCATTACAGTGCCCTTCTGTTAATTTAATACCACATCACAAGGAGCAAGTCCAGGGGCATAACTAGAAATATTGTAGGCCCCAAGGCAAAATTTTGTAAAGGCCCTTATGCACCACCCATAGCATCTGCACTCCCGCACCTATGGTAGCTACACCCTTGATAATAGTAATAATAATAATAATAATAATAATAATTATTATTATTATTATTATTATGCCTCCAGGGTGAGAAAGGGTCTCATTCTAAAGATATTTTGGTGGTGGAAGCAGCAAAATTGTGGAAGGGCCTGTGTGTGGGGTTTGAAGAAGAGGTTAACTCCAAGAAAGCAAGCTTACAGGATAGAACAGATAGCTTTGCTGTTATCAATATATAGTAAAATGAGGGAGATAAGATGATTCCAAGAGTGTGTAACCCCTCCCTTATTACTATACTATAAGTCCACTACCTATTTCACTAAGGGAGGGTTTAATCAGTATATGTGCCTCCACCCAAGCCGGTTAGTGTAAGGCTCGCTTGGGTAAGCCTCTCACCCGCAGTGTATGTGTGAGTGTATTCACATTAATTACTCCTTACATATCATATTGTACCTGTCTTTCTCTTTCAGCTTTCCACGATCCGATTCCATCCACAAGTATAAAGGTAAGTAATGCAATTTAATTACACAACAACTATTAAAACTTATACATCAATACATTTAGTTTGACATAAATAAAGTAATACTGTCAGCAATATTCGCACTACTCCTATACATATTCGTTCGCATGCAATACAAAAAACTCTCCTATCCTTAGTTGATAATGAGTTACCCGGGTACTCTGTTAACCCTTCTGTGCACAATTAGGGCATTAATAAAAAATAATTAATATACATTAAATAAGTTATATCAAATATATTAATACACATTAACTAGATATATCTCCCAGAAATGTCCTCCTTTTATATATAATAACAGTAGGTATTAAGTCTTCAGTGTTATTTGTTAACAGTTATCCTATAAATGGACCTGTGGTAATTCTGTCAATATATATACCAAACAAAGTTATCCGGGAATTAATGACTAGATGAAATTAGCTTAAATTCATCATAACACCGGCTGTGTACTTCTTATGTTTCTCCTTGGACTGCAGAAATATTATGTCTCCTTGACAATTATTGCAACTGTTTCCTTTATGTAGTAGGTTAATATTGTAGCAAGTTGATGTTACCTTTTTGTATCCTAGAAAGTCAGATTGACTGAGGATTATATTTGATAACTGTATCCACTTGAGCAGGATGTAGACACAAATATAAATGTTTATGAATAACAATGTGTCTTCTGCTTTCCTGTCTATATTGAATGAGATCCACTGGTATAGTTATGCTTGAGCCAATAGACCTTTCAAGTACAGTTATAATCTTACAGTATATGGATGGTTGCTAGAATAGGTAAAAGTTAAATAACTGTTTCTTCAGTTCTAAGCTCATAACATCTATTACAATTATAACGGCTTTAGCTTATTGTCCGTTAAGCAATCATATATGTTGTCATACAAATCTGCTTTAACTGAGGCTAGGCTTAGCAACCATCTCTTCTTATTATTGCTCAGTCTCTATGCATATTTACAGTTATAGTTAATTACTTAATCATAGAGGCTACCGTTTTCACCAGTTGCTTAGTTATGACATGTGTAGTATAATTATGTTCTAATTATTTCTTCAGCTATTCCAGCCACTTGGAGTTAGCTTCCAATATTAGGGTGCCATATAATGAATGAATAAGGGCACCGAGACATATTCTGGGCTTATTGCCCCATGTCATTCCCATTTGCTGCTATCCCTCACTAAGTACGTATTTTATCGTGTACTCCACTCTATAGTGCCGGGTGCAGTGTGGGAGCGGGATATTGTCACTTACTCCGTTTGAAGATGCTGCTGCGGCTGTGCGGTGAGTCACCAACTCCTCCCCCAGCTTTCTGACAGGCGCTGACAGGCTATAAGGTGCGGCTACAGGAGGTGCTTTTACTTTGCAATGCCCCCGCTTCAGCCAACTGGATGCGGCATAGATACGGCTTCCCCTCGGTTGCTAGGGAACCGCTCACCAGCTTCCTGCTGCTTCCTCTCCGCTCAGCTTCACTACTACCGCGGCAGACCGGCCTCCGCCCATTCATCAGCGGCTCGCCTCCCCCTGCTCCAGCATCTATCAGCAGGTATGCCCGGTGCCGGTATGCTATATGATCCCCTCAGCGCCGCCACAGCTCATTTAGCGATGCGCTGGAGATCAAGTGCACACACTACCCGGGGGAACAGCAGACTCCCCAGCAGCGAAAATGAGCTCTGTTTATACTCATGGTTCAAAAGACTCGCGCCGCACAGCCTTTCGCAATTGGTCCGTTGTCCCTAGTCACCGCCAACCAGTGCTTCCCAATCTAAGCCGCTCGCGGTCAGCCCTGAACCCCCGCTCGTGGACAGCTATTCCCGCCCTACAGAGTGTTGCTCCGCAGCGCGAGGGAGATGTGAAGTACCTTTGTTTCCCGCCTTGGCGGCCCTGCAGGCTATTGCCAATCTCACAATGTCTCGAGCCCACCTCAAAATACACACAACCACTGCTTTATTAAAACTATGTGAACAGACCACTATTACATTATTTACATATAACGTAAATTTATATAGTTTTCCCCAGTATATTTACCTGAATTACACATTCTTGCTAATACTAATAATAACCATATAAATTTCATTAAAGAGAAACAAGCAATAACAAACAATATTCATGTTACACTCTCCCCCTGGTGATCTATATATCTCTCCTTCCCAATTTATAAGATCACCAAATGTCCTCTTCTTTCCAATACCCAAAGTAGGGCCAGGTAAGTACTATACTTGGGTGAATTATTTGAGGTAAATATACAGGTTTACCTAATTCCGGATAGGTTAATATCAACGGAGGTTTTCGTTCCCTGGATGTCCTATAATTAAGCACGTTATCCTCACCAGCCTCTAAGATCCTGGATTCACTACTAGAATCCATGCTTGGGTTAACTTCAGTGTCACCTATACCCCTTTCTGATAGAAGTCCCCACTCAGATTCTAACCCACCTTCCTCGTTATTAGTATTAACGGATATATTACCATCATTTTCTGGGGATCTGTAAGCAAACATCCCAGGTTTGTTACGATCAGATAACAAAGGAATAGAGTCATTAGCACTTTTATCATAATAAAAATATCCTGGGCCTGGTTCCCTGTCCTCAGCATCATCATTATATCCCTCTGAAAGGTCTGGAGATTGGCATGGGCCCTGAGAAGATCGTAATCTATTACTGTCTTTCCAATTATATCTTAAGGGGGGCTCATTTTCAACATAGTCAGGGAGACGAAGATTTTGTGATATAGGCAACAGATTCTGACCTTAGTTTATAAACTGGTATGTTAGGTAATTTTTCAATTACCACATAAGGATCGGGTTTCCATCGATAAGCTAATTTTTGTCGGTGGGGGAGTCCTAATTTCTGCACCAGAACTCGATCTCCTATGTTTAATACATTTTCTTTCACTCTTATGTCATATCTTGTTTTGTTTGCTATACCAGCTTTCCTAGCCTTTTCCTGAGCTAGATCATGAGCATATTTTAGCTCTTTTCGTAAATTCTTAATATATTGAGAATGAGTTTGTCCCGTTGCATCCCTGGATGGAAGTCCTAAAGAGACGTCTATGGGCAGTCGGGCTTCACGCCCAAACATCAGCTCATATGGGGAGTACCCAGTAGATTCATTCTTAGTGCAATTATAGGCATGCACCAGATGGCATATCTTTCTATTCCATTTGGTTTTGCACATGGGTCCCAAAGTGCCCATCATGTCAAGCAGGGTACGATTAAAACGTTCTGGCTGAGGATTACCCTGCGGATGGTAAGGAGTAGTTCGGGATTTCTTAATCCCGCAACACAGGCAAAGCTCCTTAATAATTTTTCCCTCGAAATCCCGCCCCTGGTCGGAGTGCAATCGGGCTGGTAAACCATAATGAACAAAGAACCGCTCCCATAGAGTTTTGGCTACTGTAACGGCTTTTTGATCAGAAGTAACATAAGCCTGGGCATAACGGGTGAAGTGATCCGTTACTACAAGTATGTTACATTCCTTTCCCGGTGAAGTTTCCAAGGATAAATAATCAATGCATACCAGATCCATGGGACCACTGCTCTGAAGATTAATGAGAGAAGCGGACTTAGTGGGAAGAGTTTTCCTCAAAACACAACTACCACAGGTCTTACAATAGTTCTCAATATCCTGCTCCATTAATGGCCAGTAAAACCGGTCAGTTACCAGCCCCGATGTCTTTTCTACTCCAAGATGGCCATGCTGATCATGTAATGCATTCAAAATAGTTTCTCTATAACACTGTGGAGTAACTAATTGTAATTTGAACTTCCCGTTGCATTTAAATAATTCACGATACATTATTCCATTCCTCAGAGTCAATTGCTTAATTTGCCGCATCAATAACTTAGATGCATGTGTCAGAGAACTAACATCATCATATTCAGCACAACCAGACTCAAGATAGCGTATGACAAGGGAGATATCAGGATCATTCCGTTGATCAATGCGGATTTGGTCTTGACTTAGTTGTTTCAAACCCCCTAATTCTAATTGGCTTAACCAGCAATAGGCCAGAGGTAAAGCCTTGTCAGTAGCTCCAAGGGCACTAATACATTCCCTACTTTCTGCAACTACACATGAGATGCTAAAGCATAGTCCCTTAATGGTAGTTGCAGGAACTTCAATCCATTCAGATCTATCTATTTCCTTCTCAATTCTAGATAACCTGGACAAAGAGTCTGCGTCTATATTATTGATGCCTGGGCGATATTTAATCTTGAAATCATAAATAGACAAGGCAGCTAACCACCTGTGCCCGGTGGCATCTAATTTTGCAGTGGTAAGCACATAGGTCAAAGGGTTATTATCAGTTAACACCTCAAAACTTGCCCCATACAGGTACTCATGAAATCTATCAGCCACAGCCCATTTAAGAGCAAGGAATTCTAATTTATGTACAGGATATCTCCTCTCACTATTGGACAATCCTCGACTGATATAAGATACAGGTTGCAACTTTCCGTCATGAGTTTGATACAACACAGCACCCAGACCATCAAAAGATGCATCCACATGTAATGTATACGACAGACTGGGATCCACATAGGCCAATACAGGAGCATTGGTAAGACTCCATTTTAACTTGAGGAAGGCCTCTTCACACGCCTGGGTCCATCTATCCCCGAACTCTTCATATGGTTTGAAATATTTTTTTGTTTTATAAGATGAGGCAGTTGTGGTTTTACCAACTGGCGGATACCCCTTTGTCAGATCAGTGAGAGGGCGACATATTACGGAATAATAGGGCACAAAGCGGCGATAGTACCCACAAAACCCGAGGAAAGATCTTAATTCCTTTAATTTAGTGGGTCTAGGCCACTCATTCACTGCTTCAACTTTTGTTGGATCAGTGGAAATGCCCTGTCGACTTACCACATGTCCCAAATAGGTAACAGAGGGCAGGCAGAACTTACATTTGTCCAAAGAAAGTTTAAAACCTTTCTTCAATAATCTATCAAGTACCCTGAGCAGACGGTGGTTATGTTCCTGCAAGGAGGACCCAAAAACAATAATATCATCGAGATAAACTAATACCTCACGATAATTCATATCACCCACCGTCTGCTCCATGGTCCTCTGAAACGTTGCCGGGGCACCCTTGATTCCCTGGGGCATCTTCAAAAATTCGAAGAAACCCAAAGGGCAAATAAAAGCAGTCTTCTCTCTATCCTGATGACTCATAGGTATTTGGTAATACCCACTCCGAAGATCCAATACTGTGAACCACTGACTCCCTTGCAAACAGTCCAATGCCTCCTCTACCCTAGGAACCGTGTACTGATCTGGCACAGTGCGCTGGTTAAGGGTGCGATAATCAATACACATTCTAATTTTGAAATTCTTTTTACGAGCCACTACAATGGGAGAGGCATATGGACTTTCAGAGTGTTGAATAACCTCTGTTTCCAAAAGAGTCTGAAGATGCTGTCTGACATCATCGAAATCTGCAGGAGCAAGTCTGCGTGACCTCTCCATGAAAGGAGTATCATCAGTCAGCTTTATACAATGTTCCACACCTTTCGCTTTTCCCAAATCCCATTCCCCAAGAGAAAAGACATGCTTTCGTTCCAGCAATTCCTCACATAAAATATTTCTTTCTACCAACTCAATGTCACTCCCCTGGAAACATGTATTTAAGTCTTCCAGGGACATACCCTGATCAAGAGAGGAATTTCTGTGCTCAGACTCTCCGCTCCTGTACTCCCCATAGCCAGTCGCCATTGTAAAAGCAGTCTTTTCCCTACACATTTTTAAACACCAATCACTGAGGACCCTAAATAAATGAGCATTAGTCCCAATGATCACTGGCATTGCAGTTTTATCACCGGGTGATTCTGGGCATACCAGAGCAATTAGAGGTAATGGCTCTGACACACCCATAAATCCTTCCGGAAACTCTATGTTAATTACCACATAACCTAAATATGGGTATTTCTGTTCACTCAATCCCCAAATTACCAGTCCTTCCAGGGGCAGGATAGGGACATCAGATAAATAATGTCTATACCAATGCTCAAATATAATGGACACCTGGGACCCACTGTCCAGCAAAACAGGACAGGGATGTCCATTTAATTTAACAACCACACGTGGAGCAGGTCCTACCATACCATCCGGAATAGAACTACCCCACTGGGTACTCCCCATTGAATCTATACCTAATTTCAGGGAGATGGCGAGGGGCCCGCCAATCTCCCTCCATCGTTTCCCTGATGAAGAGAAGTATTTGACTGAACATTAGCTCCCACTTCATTCATTCCCCAGTCTATAGAACATTCCATGGCCCTATGTCCTAACTGTCCACAGCGGAAACAGCCTCTGTTTATAAAATTTCCACCTCTCCTAAAATTTCCCCTGCCACTGTTAAACCCCCTAGTGGAATTATTGGAAGTAATGCTGGAGGGTTCCACCCTTTTACTCAGTGCCAGAATAAGCTGGTCTATTTTCTTATTTTGTTCCACTACCAGGGTAACCAACTTGTCTTCCTTTTATTGATTTATGGAATCATATTTATGAATATTAATATTTAATATATCATATATGGTATTTAATATATGGATATATTTCAATTAATATGCATTTATCATATATATCTGCAAATATATATGTCAGGCTTACAAACTAATTGGCTGATACATATATGCAGTCCTTATACATATGACTTATGAAGTTATTAAGTTAAGATTCCTTAAAGAGAGTTCAAGCTTGAATATTACCGCTCTTTTTATATGATTCTTTATTTACAGGCAGATCAAATCGTACAGAATAAGATATACACAGTAGTGATATATATACTAATTATAATTATATATGCTTCCTTCGTTACATAACATAAAACAACATGACATAAGTTTCACAAACAGTTTCAATTGCTAACATAAAATGTATACTTGCAAGTTAAAGATTGCCATCCCAAGAATCATTCCTTCTGCATGTTCTCCATGACTTCTCCTCCTGACTGACTTCCTTCCTTCTCCTTCTTCTTCTCCCTCTCCCTCTTCCTTCTAACTCCTAACTACAAGTCTGGTCCTTTTATCTCATATTTTACCAATTCAAACTATCATATTCTCATAGTTTCCAATGGAATAGGTAATTATAGGTTTGTCAGATTCCAAGGTGTAATAAAACAAACATTGAACTGGGCTGTCGTGTCCTGTTCACGGAGGCATGGTGTCATAAAAGTGTGGTGTCCACACTGCCTTAAGCAAGTATAGTATTGTAAAATCTGGAATGTCTTTTCATCCAAAGTTCTGTTGTATTGACAAGTTTTCCTGGGGTCGGTTACACAATGTTTTATCAATGGATGTGATCTCTTTTCATAGTAGTTAATTTATACTCCCTAGCTTTTAACCTTCACTGGACAATAGACAAACCAGTAGATTCTGATCTACTGTAAGCACACCTGTGAATTCCAATGACCAACAGAGCTCTGTCACATACCTATTATCATTTATGGCCTAATACCTTTTCTCTACAATGACTCTTGATCTTACTGTAACCTCTCTGGCCTTATTTATGACTAGAGCAGAATAAACCTGTTCCCTACACTATTTTTTACCATCTTGCTGTAAAACACAAATATACAGTATATCTATATAAACACATACACAAACCTAATTTCTTAAATCAGCTAAACATTACCTCATACATTCAAACTTATTTCATATCTATTCCTTACTATATATATCCAGTATACTGTCCACTATGGTAACATCGCCTATTTATAATGAATTATATTTTGATTCAGACAATATCCATTGCCCTAATATTATACTAAGTGCAGACAATTACCTATAAGGCAACAGTCGCCCCCTTGTGGCCATGAGAAATTCTTTTGATTGGCCACACATTAAACTAGCGTAATTGCTTCCAAATACATTTCAAAATATTCCTTCAAACATAACTTTCGTTGTAACCATAATATATACCATAAGTGTAATAATAATAACCATTATGATTTTAAAAATCTCTAAAAATTCTTAGCTTACCTAACCTTATTCTACTTTTTAACTAAAGCAGACAAAACTGAGGTTTTTATTCAGTATTCATGAGGAAAACTAATTTCTACAGACATTTGGAATACCATAGCCCAATTGTAGACCTTTTTTCTGTATCTGGATCAGTACGTTTGGACATTTTTGCTGTTCTTGTATGTAGCAATTTACTGGGATAAGACTGTCATCTGCGTGGTTTGCTTGCAATTGGAGATGCCTTGCGTTTGCATTATGGCCTTGCGTTTGCAACATTTGCACCATTACTAGAAGTAGAATTCTTCGTAGCAGCTGCTCCTTTGCTTGCCATTTCGCTGTTTGAGGCAGAGGGCTGTGTACGTCGAGTGCTGTGTCTTGAACATTCAGTACTTGTGACGACCCTCAGTAATAGTAATAGTCTTTATACAGTCTTTAGCAGTTCTGTTTCCTTTGCGTTTATCCAATGCCGCAGTTGTGACCAGTGTCCATATTGCTTTTGCACAAACAGGTTGTGATTTTGAATAGAACAGGCATATATGAAACAGTCTTTTTTTTTTTTTTTCTTTCTTTCTTTCTTTCCTTGCTTGTTAATAGTAGGTCTTAATTGTCTTCGGGCAATAGTACCACAAATGGCTGTGAGTAGTACACCTACTCTGTTCTGTATTTCCTCACTGAATAAATTACCATGCAGTCTTAAATCTCCTTATTCTACCTTGTACCTATTTATACATCTCAATCTTACATAAACTTATACCAGTTTAACCCATATAAAGGCGTTTTCTATCCTACCTATATTTTGACTAATAATTATTTAAAATGCTTTTGATGTGTATATAGTAACATCCTATCAATACAATAAATGAATATAATTTTGCTTCAAACAGATATTAAATATCATTTAGGAATGGCTTTAAATATATCTAATTCCATCCAATATTATTTTATATGCAGCCATGTGCATATACAGTGACCCTGTTATGCTACAAATAATTATCTTAGACTTGTGACAGTCTTTATTAAGAGAATTATTCATCCCACTTAATAATCTCGGCCCAATTTGTTATAACGTGGTATACCATCCTGTATTAGATATTTAATTACTTTTGAAGCTTTTACGAAGGAAGCATAGGTAGTATCTATTGTGTAATATATAAAAAAAACATAAAATATTTACAAGGTATATATGCAATGATATAAAATATATCTCAGACAAATGTTTACATATATGTGATTAAGGTATATGAAGGGATGAGACAGTTCTGTATAATCACAGTGATGAGATGTGCTGTACACTGTTGTGGGAGTGTACATGTAGTTTGAAAGACAAGTAAATGATTACTTGTGATGAAAGGGTTAATGAAAACCTTCCCCTTTCTTGTGAAACTGGAAAACTCCTTGAGGATTTGTCCATATATCAGTCTTTAGGGATGCTATGTAGATTTTGCTGGATAGCAGCGATGAAAGGGTTAATGAAGACCTTTTCCCTTGTAAATTGGAGTCTTTTTGGAGTCTTGCACCATTCTGTATACAGGTTGCCAGGATTACTATGAATCAAACAAAAATACATACAATGACTATCACAGATATTTATACAGTGATTTAACATAGCTTGCTATGCATTCTGTCCTATCTGCTGCATGTTATCAGGTACAGAATTTACAAATGTGTCTTTTAACGATTGAATAACAAACAAACAATTGTTTCTGGCCTGTGCCAATCTTTCCTGTCACATTGTGTGTCAATGACAGCACAATTGTCGCTGCAGATATGATGCAGGTTTAATTTGGAAACTGTGGCTGTTTGAACATCAAAGCAAACAATGGCTTCATTGGATCTAACAAGTAAAGGAATGATACTACCGTATTCACTTGTGACCATACTCCCTTGTGATGCAGCCTGGTCCCAGACTGTCTTTAACCATAGCGTTTGCTGCTTGGTGTGGCTCCTTAGTTTGGAAGAATCTTGGAGCTTCTGAAAAAACCTACTTTTGTGGGGAGAGAAACTTGTTAAACTTTGCCAAATATGTATTGCAGGTCCCAGGGCTTTCTGTCTTTCCACACCTGTAATAAAATGGTTATGGCACCAGGGCATAAAAACATTTTCATCCTGGTGATCCTTTTTGTCATTGTTAATTGGTGTGTGGTTTGCAGAATGACACTCTGCATGTGGTCTCTCTGAGAGCATGCAAACATTTGCACCATCACTAGAAGTCTCTGAGTGCTCTGTGGGGGTTACATAAGTTTGGGAACTTTGTTTGTAAACATGCATTCCTGAATTAATTTCATGGATTTTCCCTTTAAACATGTTTCCAGGTGAATACATTTCAAGGTTTGCAACTCTGGTTGCCATGGGAGTTTTCACCATGGGGAACTTCCCCACCCCTGTGTGCACTGTACTGCTGCTATCAGTGTTTAAATCTGCTGACAATTCACCTTTGCCTAAGGGCATAACAAATTCTTCATTTACATTGGGAACTCTGAGAGTGTATTCAGCAGAATACTCATAATCTGAGTTACAATGATCTTCCCCCTTACTAGACACAGTATAGGGGACATCTCCTATTGCTGCTACCTCCTTTACATTAATGTGCTGTCTGCTGATAGACACATCCGGCACATTGCTACTTTCTTCCTTTACCACAGAGGCTGTTCTGCTGGTGGTCTGTGTGACCATAGCAGACTCCATGCGCTGCACATTGATGCAGTCCTGCAACATGTAACTTTCCTTAATTTTAGGATCTTGACTGATTAAGTCATTTCTGACTCCTGTAGACTCTGTGTACAGAGTTTCACATACCTCAACACTATTCCTGTTTGGTGTTTCTATCTCAGCTTGCTTGCTGGATGTTATCTCTTCATCAGAGATCTTGACAATTTGATTACAAACTGTCAGGCTTTTCGCTTCTGCCCCAAACTTTTTCTGTTTATTTTTCTGTTTAAGGGACTTAAATAACGAATGCATTTTTGCATTAATGGTCAGGCACGCCTTACGAAGACGTGAACCTGATTCTTCTTTACATTTCTGTTTGGCTTCTAGAGCCGCAGTTCTGCGCATTTTTCTAAATGCTACAGAAAACTTTTGCATTTTTAACATTTCAATGCTAAATTTATATATTCTTTGTTTTTAGTACTGAAGGTATCCTCTCCTTAAGATTGACCGGTGTCTTAAGGTTAAACTCTAATACCTGGTACATTTATACATTTATTTGGAAATACTCTTTTCCACTGTGCACATTTTCTATTCTAGGCCTTTAAATTCTTTATTCTCATTTGTAACCTATTCCACTGTGATCTTGTATTTTGCCAGCAGGCTTATAGCCTTTGGTGCTGCTTCCTAATAGATATTATGTTAGTTAAAATAACGTATATTGCACTAACACATTTATCCTAGGTTATACAGAATACAAAATTGACATTACACAATGGTAATAAATTTTCATAGATACATCCCCACCGTGATTCTGCAGATTTGGTAGCCAGCTTATAGCATCTGCTACTCCTCATAAATATTATAGATCAGATAATCAGATTCAGTAATAACAAGTCCAATTCGTGGTCGCCAATATTGATTTATGGAATCATATTTATGAATATTAATATTTAATATATCATATATGGTATTTAATATATGGATATATTTCAATTAATATGCATTTATCATATATATCTGCAAATATATATGTCAGGCTTACAAACTAATTGGCTGATACATATATGCAGTCCTTATACATATGACTTATGAAGTTATTAAGTTAAGATTCCTTAAAGAGAGTTCAAGCTTGAATATTACCGCTCTTTTTATATGATTCTTTATTTACAGGCAGATCAAATCGTACAGAATAAGATATACACAGTAGTGATATATATACTAATTATAATTATATATGCTTCCTTCGTTACATAACATAAAACAACATGACATAAGTTTCACAAACAGTTTCAATTGCTAACATAAAATGTATACTTGCAAGTTAAAGATTGCCATCCCAAGAATCATTCCTTCTGCATGTTCTCCATGACTTCTCCTCCTGACTGACTTCCTTCCTTCTCCTTCTTCTTCTCCCTCTCCCTCTTCCTTCTAACTCCTAACTACAAGTCTGGTCCTTTTATCTCATATTTTACCAATTCAAACTATCATATTCTCATAGTTTCCAATGGAATAGGTAATTATAGGTTTGTCAGATTCCAAGGTGTAATAAAACAAACATTGAACTGGGCTGTCGTGTCCTGTTCACGGAGGCATGGTGTCATAAAAGTGTGGTGTCCACACTGCCTTAAGCAAGTATAGTATTGTAAAATCTGGAATGTCTTTTCATCCAAAGTTCTGTTGTATTGACAAGTTTTCCTGGGGTCGGTTACACAATGTTTTATCAATGGATGTGATCTCTTTTCATAGTAGTTAATTTATACTCCCTAGCTTTTAACCTTCACTGGACAATAGACAAACCAGTAGATTCTGATCTACTGTAAGCACACCTGTGAATTCCAATGACCAACAGAGCTCTGTCACATACCTATTATCATTTATGGCCTAATACCTTTTCTCTACAATGACTCTTGGTCTTACTGTAACCTCTCTGGCCTTATTTATGACTAGAGCAGAATAAACCTGTTCCCTACACTATTTTTTACCATCTTGCTGTAAAACACAAATATACAGTATATCTATATAAACACATACACAAACCTAATTTCTTAAATCAGCTAAACATTACCTCATACATTCAAACTTATTTCATATCTATTCCTTACTATATATATCCAGTATACTGTCCACTATGGTAACATCGCCTATTTATAATGAATTATATTTTGATTCAGACAATATCCATTGCCCTAATATTATACTAAGTGCAGACAATTACCTATAAGGCAACACTTTGACCCTTGGGCCTCAGGGGAGGGTACCACCATTTTGACAGATTTGGCATGAGTCTTTTCCCTATTAGCGATTAAAGCTTCTTCCTGTGTAATTTCCTTAATTAGATCATTAAGGGTGGGACTGCCTAATAATAAAGTGGTACAACGCAACCGCTGTGCTACAGGGTCAGTTGTTAATGCTCCCCTAATTAATTGTTTCAAGCGGCTACTATCCACTTCCGCGGGAGCTAACCCTCCTTTATCTATAATTTTATGAATTAGTTTATCGAGTCTATACACATACTGTGATAACTTTTCTCCTGTCTCCTGATACGTATGATGGAATCTTGCAACCAAATCACCTACGTCCTCCAATGTCCCATATGTGTATTCTAAGGCCTGAAAGTAGTCAGCCACAGCAGCCCCAGGATTACTTTTTCTAGTAGCTTGAATAATTCCCATAGCGGGTCCCCGTAAACTCTCTACTATCCTTTGTTTCTTTATATGATCGGGGCAATGCCACTCCTCAGACTGCTGTATAGCTGCCTCCCTCCAGGCCTCATAAGGTTCCTCACCAGTAGGCACAGGAATTATTCCTGAAAAAAGTCTCAATCGCCTGTAACTACCCTCATAGTGCCACCTTTCCAATTGATGTACTACCTTATCAGCTATGACCTCTAACTGGTTGCCTAATTTTTCTTCAATGCCCTGTGTTTGACTACCCTCTCCCACAGTCGAGGAGGGATCTCCACTAGCCGGAGTAGACATGTCACCCACAATTAATGGTTCAGCAGCCCTTTCACTTCCATCCTTCTCAGGCCATATTAATTATCCACCGGCGTTCTGGGTTAGATCTCACAGCCACCACTGTAGGAAGCAACTCAGACTCTAAATCACGACTGGTAGTTATTAATACAGCACACATCTCTCCACTTTCCCTGAATTGTTTATCAGCAATCCTTGGTTGCTTCACCCCAAACAGAAACAACATCTCTGTCATAATTGTACCATCAGTGGTGTCTGTGAGATCCCCCATCAATACAAAACTCCTTTCAGGAGTTACTCCCTTCCTTATACACCAGTCAAAAACTTCACTCCTGGTATATTGTGGCATTCTGGCTACTGTGCTCATTTGCCCCTGAGTATCCTACAAATTGATCTCACGCGGTGCCTCCAAATGTAACCCCTCCCTTATTACTATACTATAAGTCCACTACCTATTTCACTAAGGGAGGGTTTAATCAGTATATGTGCCTCCACCCAAGCCGGTTAGTGTAAGGCTCGCTTGGGTAAGCCTCTCACCCGCAGTGTATGTGTGAGTGTATTCACATTAATTACTCCTTACATATCATATTGTACCTGTCTTTCTCTTTCAGCTTTCCACGATCCGATTCCATCCACAAGTATAAAGGTAAGTAATGCAATTTAATTACACAACAACTATTAAAACTTATACATCAATACATTTAGTTTGACATAAATAAAGTAATACTGTCAGCAATATTCGCACTACTCCTATACATATTCGTTCGCATGCAATACAAAAAACTCTCCTATCCTTAGTTGATAATGAGTTACCCGGGTACTCTGTTAACCCTTCTGTGCACAATTAGGGCATTAATAAAAAATAATTAATATACATTAAATAAGTTATATCAAATATATTAATACACATTAACTAGATATATCTCCCAGAAATATCCTCCTTTTATATATAATAACAGTAGGTATTAAGTCTTCAGTGTTATTTGTTAACAGTTATCCTATAAATGGACCTGTGGTAATTCTGTCAATATATATACCAAACAAAGTTATCCGGGAATTAATGACTAGATGAAATTAGCTTAAATTCATCATAACACCGGCTGTGTACTTCTTATGTTTCTCCTTGGACTGCAGAAATATTATGTCTCCTTGACAATTATTGCAACTGTTTCCTTTATGTAGTAGGTTAATATTGTAGCAAGTTGATGTTACCTTTTTGTATCCTAGAAAGTCAGGTTGACTGAGGATTATATTTGATAACTGTATCCACTTGAGCAGGATGTAGACACAAATATAAATGTTTATGAATAACAATGTGTCTTCTGCTTTCCTGTCTATATTGAATGAGATCCACTGGTATAGTTATGCTTGAGCCAATAGACCTTTCAAGTACAGTTATAATCTTACAGTATATGGATGGTTGCTAGAATAGGTAAAAGTTAAATAACTGTTTCTTCAGTTCTAAGCTCATAACATCTATTACAATTATAACGGCTTTAGCTTATTGTCCGTTAAGCAATCATATATGTTGTCATACAAATCTGCTTTAACTGAGGCTAGGCTTAGCAACCATCTCTTCTTATTATTGCTCAGTCTCTATGCATATTTACAGTTATAGTTAATTACTTAATCATAGAGGCTACCGTTTTCACCAGTTGCTTAGTTATGACATGTGTAGTATAATTATGTTCTAATTATTTCTTCAGCTATTCCAGCCACTTGGAGTTAGCTTCCAATATTAGGGTGCCATATAATGAATGAATAAGGGCACCGAGACATATTCTGGGCTTATTGCCCCATGTCATTCCCATTTGCTGCTATCCCTCACTAAGTACGTATTTTATCGTGTACTCCACTCTATAGTGCCGGGTGCAGTGTGGGAGCGGGATATTGTCACTTACTCCGTTTGAAGATGCTGCTGCGGCTGTGCGGTGAGTCACCAACTCCTCCCCCAGCTTTCTGACAGGCGCTGACAGGCTATAAGGTGCGGCTACAGGAGGTGCTTTTACTTTGCAATGCCCCCGCTTCAGCCAACTGGATGCGGCATAGATACGGCTTCCCCTCGGTTGCTAGGGAACCGCTCACCAGCTTCCTGCTGCTTCCTCTCCGCTCAGCTTCACTACTACCGCGGCAGACCGGCCTCCGCCCATTCATCAGTGGCTCGCCTCCCCCTGCTCCAGCATCTATCAGCAGGTATGCCCGGTGCCGGTATGCTATATGATCCCCTCAGCGCCGCCACAGCTCATTTAGCGATGCGCTGGAGATCAAGTGCACACACTACCCGGGGGAACAGCAGACTCCCCAGCAGCGAAAATGAGCTCTGTTTATACTCATGGTTCAAAAGACTCGCGCCGCACAGCCTTTCGCAATTGGTCCGTTGTCCCTAGTCACCGCCAACCAGTGCTTCCCAATCTAAGCAGCTCGCGGTCAGCCCTGAACCCCCGCTCGTGGACAGCTATTCCCGCCCTACAGAGTGTTGCTCCGCAGCGCGAGGGAGATGTGAAGTACCTTTGTTTCCCGCCTTGGCGGCCCTGCAGGCTATTGCCAATCTCACAATGTCTCGAGCCCACCTCAAAATACACACAACCACTGCTTTATTAAAACTATGTGAACAGACCACTATTACATTATTTACATATAACGTAAATTTATATAGTTTTCCCCAGTATATTTACCTGAATTACACATTCTTGCTAATACTAATAATAACCATATAAATTTAATTAAAGAGAAACAAGCAATAACAAACAATATTCATGTTACAAGTGGAAGACGATAAGCTTAGGGTGGGTAAACACTAGAACTATGTCGGACCGATATGTTGTTTCCAGCCAAATAAGAACATCATATCTTCTGGATTGTTCAGTGTGTATGCTGATTTTTATGCTCCTACAGTAGCATTTGGCCATTCTGCACAGCCAACAAGAAGATATCATGTATGAAGATATCATGTACAATGCCATGCTGCGCATCCTACACCGTGCCGTCGTCCCCTGCATCATGCAAGTGTACACACACTTGCAAAGCAGAGTCTCATCTGGTGTCTGATCGGCTGGGTACACATCGTTCTAGTGTGCAACCAGCCTTAGTCTTAGACATCTTATATTTAATACAATGCTAGTGTGTACAGAAGATTATAGTAGACAGACAGCTAGAGACATGAGTGAGGAGAGAGGGGGAGAGGTTGGACATAGAGGTATATTTGAGTATCATCATCATAGCTATGATATTGAATGATTTCAGCTGATGATTTCACCCAAGGAGAAAATGCAAAGGGAGAACAGAAGAAGGGACAGTGAACTGGTCCATGAAGGACACCAACAGGTTGCAGAAGAGGGGAGAAGCTGAACAGGAAGAAACTGTATGAAAAGCAAAGGGGTGGGGTTAGGGGAACCTGCTTTGTGGTGATGTCCTGACTGATGGATTCATTTTTAAATGTGAATTTTGTGTTAAAACCAAAAATAAATAGTACAGAACTATTTTGTTTTGCAAAATAATTCTTGATCGTCTGCAACACAGGCACATAGTAAGTAACACTATTTAATAAAATAGGCTAGCTGCTAGCTTTTCTGGGAAATATTATTTACAAAACATAAGCATTCTGATTGCAACCTCTGCAGGCTAAGGGGCCTATTTATCACCACCGCATCCAGGATGCGGATGACAGGTGCTAAAATCGCCCAAACTTGCACTGCGATAATTGATTACATCGCAGGTATGTATCAATTATCGCATGCAGGAACAAAGCTTGCGGTCAAGCTCTGTCCCTGCGATGCCTCTTCGCAGCATCATCGGGGGATTTTTCGTAAAAAATACCCTGATGTCCTACTGCGCATGCGCCACCACCGCCGACATCGCCACTACCGCCGCCGCTTGGTCGACCCCCCTGTCGTGACTACCCCCACGTGCCGCGGACCCCCCCCCCCCCCCACAAGAAGATCAATATACTCACCAGTCAAGGGAGCCGGTCCGCGCTGCTTCTGCTAGGCTGCCGGGCGCCGGAACCTGTGCGCTTCGGTGACCACCAGTGCTGTAAAGTGCACTGTCGCTTTGCAGCATCACTTTACTGCACCGGGGTCACATTGCAGCACATGGGGAACCTGGCGCCCAGCAGCGCTCAACGGAGCAGCGGACATCGGCTCCCTGGACAGGAGAGTATGGTTTTGGGGGGTTTGTAACTTTTTTTTTATTTTTTACACTGTGATCAGCTTGTGTATCCATCAGAAACACATAGCTGATCACTCTGCCGGGTCCCCGCTCAGCTTTCTCTGCCAGGGGCAGAGAAAGCTGGGCAAATGCCACATTATCGCAGTGCTGCCCTGTGAACTCGCCAGCCTGAGCTGGCGAGATTATCACAGGGCACACTGCGGTATTTTTTCACATTTTAGTAAATTTGGCCACATCACATTTCCCATTATAAGTATGGGAAATGCAATGTGGGTTACTTAAAAAAAAGTGAATTAAAGGGTTTGTAGCAGTTTTTTTTCATGAAAACAGCTCCAAATGCCCTTTAATACATTCAGGTGATACTAAAATAATGTGAAAAGGGTGTGAAAACACCCTTTTTCACATTATTTTAGTACAAATAATGTTAATAAAAAGACCCCTAAATATTTGAATCTGATTCTCACAGGCAGATCCACCCAAAATATTCCTGTGAATTATGGATTTAGCTATATATGTGTTGGATTTGATGAATCACATCACTCCTTTTGGCCATATATGTAGGTGGTCAAATTACACAGATGACATTTGTGGCTTTTGGTGATGCCCCTATCACTTAAAGGCCTATATGCATGGTCTTCAGACACTGACCCACACAGACAAACAGACAGCATATTTCTTGGCAAGATGATCTAATTGATTTAAGTTACTGTAGATCATTTTGTGCTATTTTAATCATTTTGGGGGTGGACACGATGCAACATTGAATACGTGTTTGTATGTGTGGCCAGTTTAACATGAAGATATTTGTTTTATTTTTCCCCCCTCAAAAAACAATCGAGTATCATGTTTAATCTAGAAATATAGAAATATGTCAAAACCTATCATTGGCTATTATTAACTAAATAAGCAATTACTTTACAATATCTCAATGTACAGTATGTACAGTATGTATGTACAGTATGTACGGCACAGTTTAAGGTAAGAATACAAGCTTTAAACTGAGCATGGCTAACTGGAGCATCTAATATTCCATAAATGGGTTTAACACAGCATACAGTCTTTTGTCTATGTATTATTAAATAATGGATATTAAGTTGTATTGTGCTAGGTACGAAGTAGAACTCAGACTGAAACAGAAATAAAAGAAATGTTTACTGTTTTTTTCTGGCTGGAATAGTAGGTTAACTAGTGATGGTAAAGCTAACCATTACTGCAACATTGTTAAGTACAACCGGGTGCTACTGTTATTTCAAAGCAATCAATTTATGGCAATCTTAATTGTACAGCACAGCTGCTGAGAGAGCCTTGGAGAGTGATAAATAGCACTGTGATAAAGTACCAGCCAATCAGGTCATAACTGACATGTCACACACTGTGTTTAAAACATGACAGGAGCTGATTGGTTGGTAGTTTATCATCGTACTATTTATCACTCTCCAAGGCTTGATCATCTGGACCACAGTGAGATATATATTGTGGCAAGCACAGCGTAGTTCCACATGTGGTTAATGTGGAATATCAGAATTTCCCAGGTTTAGCAGAGCAGCAGCAGCAGCAGCAGGACTGAAGGGTCCAGTCCAGGTTTTGCCTCAATCAGTTGTCAGCCAGAAGCTAGGCCAATTAATTAAAAGCACCTGTAATCGGGTTGGGATGGATATCCTGACAGACAGAATGTCAGCGGTCACAATTCACCTGTTTTAGGGGGACATTTTGGTAATTAAACACAAAATATGAATTGTGTAAAGGTTCTGTGGACCTGTCATACATTTCTTCTATACTGCAATTTACAGTAGAGCCCACCTAGTCCTAACCTAGCATATCAACGTGATTAAGGTAGAAATGTGTCAAACCTTCTGAAAAGTGCAGGTAGAGTAGTTGCCCCAAATAATCAATATTTATTATAGAATATCATTTATAAATGATAGCTAGAAGCTGACTGTTTGGACAACTTCTATCCTAGTCCTCTTTAGAAAGCTTGATTCATCTCCTCTGTAGTATTAAAAAGATCATGAATTATAGGCCCTACACACTGGCCGATTTTCTGAAAGATATGAACGATCTCGTTCATAAATGAACGAGAACTCGTTCATATCTTTCAGTGTGGAGACTCCAGCGATGAACGATGCGCGGCCCCGTGCTCGTTCATCGCTGGTCTCCCGTCGGCTGTGCATGCAGGCCAATATGGACGATCTCATCCATATTTGCCTGCACTTCAATGCAGCCGCGTGACGGGGGGAGTGAAGAAACTTCACTCCCCCCGTCACTGCCCCCCCGCCGCCGGGTCGCTCGTCGGCCGTTTCGGCCGTCGGGTACCTCGGCGGCGCATCGTCAAATGTGTAGGGCCCCTTTGTGCAGTGACCAGATCAAGAGTGATTGATGATCATGTGATCATGGATGTGAAAATGCTGAACCTTTGCCCCCATTCCGACACTGCCTACAGGTATGATAGAGAAATTCCCTCATTTACCCAATGCAGGGGGCACTGCCAGATAATTCAATCCATACTGTAGCTTTCACAGATATTATTACACAGTACTGACAGAATATACACATATACAGTATATATAGTAGCCCCTTATAATATATAATTTAATGGGAGGTAAAATGCTATGTGAATTTCACTGTACAAAAAGGAGAATTAGTACCAAAAAAAAAAAAAAAACAGTTTCTTGAAGATCTAAGAAGCTTATTGCTACACAATGTTTTCCTGTCTCAAAGTTACACAATGTTTCATGCTGTGACGTTACAGTAGATGAGAAACAGATAGCCCCATCTATGCATGATCAGGTAAATTAGGTAACCATTGCTTTTCTGTGGAATTACATACCTGCTCTGGATAAATGAACCTTGATGAACACAATCTAGAGTGACAGTTGTTTGTTTTTCTCCTGGCTCCATCAGTCTTTGAACCTTCCACTTTTCAGAGTCATTCACTCTCACAGCAATCACTTTTGCACCAAGAGCAGCTTTGACCCTTAAGAAGAGAGAATGTAGGTAAAAACAATTTAGCAGTGCATCTCCGATGACAGCAAGCAATGCATCAAGAACCTAACAATGCACAAACACCTCAGCAGCATGACACTTTCTGCAGCTCATTGTGGGTAACGCAAATGTGCTTAGTAACCATGCATAAGATGTCTGCTGAGGAGCTGAAAATAAGCAAAATACTTAGCAATCAGTATTATATAAATGAACAAATTAGAACACAGAAGTATCAGCAGTATTTGCATATCAGGGATAACATCCCATTTACTCAGATAATAAACAGTGATGTTCTGAGGAAGTCATGGATGTTATTTTCATGCGATATGTGTACCTTCAGCAACTACCTATAACTGTTATGTTACTCTGTTTTTATTTTGTTTTTAATTCCAATATAATTTGACCATGTTCAATAAGACAGTTACAATTAGGTCTATATAATAGCATGTGATATTTCTGTTTTAGTTAAAGTTTATTAAAGCCATTTCCAGAAGCATAGGGCAAGTCAGGGCAATCTGTTTGCAAGGGGGCAGATAGGAAGAAATGAGAAGATGCATTAGGACTTGGACAAGATAAAGGAAGGAAGACAAGATGCAATAGGACACAGAAGACCAGAAGTAATTACAGGGTAGAATGTATGGTAGACCGTACAATGTAGATCAAAGGAGGACAGATTAGATTAGAAGAAGGGGACAAAAATTTGATCATACATAAGGCAAGACAAGATCTGACCAAATTAAGGGCAGCTTAGTTTTGGCAATATGGCAGACCGGCCCAGATTGATCAAGCCTTGGAGAGTGATAAATTACCAACCAATCAGCTCCTAACTGTCATTTTTCAAACACAGCCTGTAACATGGTAGTTAGGAGCTGATTGGCTGGTACTTTATCACCATGCAATTTATCACTCTCCAAGGCTTCATAAATCTAGACATTAGTGTTGAAATGTGGTTAGCGCTACTGTACAGTCTCCATGATGCTCCTTAACAGAGACATAAAGTCTTTTACCAAGATGGCCGCCTTTTGGTCTTCTGCATATGCACGGCGCTATCTTGCCAATGTATAAGAGTGCCACAGTGGGGCACAGTAGTGTTCCACATAACTCTGTGAGACATTGCAATATATGCTTCCAAAACCCACTGAAAAGCACAACCGCTGGCTTATAAAAGCTCCGCTACCCACCAGCTGGTGATCTGTATGCACAGCTCCATGCAAGAGTCTGTGCATAACTGTGAGTGCTGCTGCACAATCACATTACTGCTCAATAAAACACTCCATTGGTTAAGCACTGGGCTGCTTTGTGAATTTTAGGGATCTGCTGGAGTTTATTATTACTCACCAATAGAACACACATATTACCATCGCCAATAATGTACACACATTCAACAGTGAAACAAGAGAACACATAAGAGAAAGGAACATAGTAGATTAGACATAGACCAAAGACATTGCACACACATTAAGTAGTCAAATGGTATATATACAGGGGCGTAGCCAGAACTTTGTGGGCCCCATAGCAACATTTTGAAGGGTCCCCCATCCCTTTGCTTCTACAGAAACACTTCTCTGCAGCAGTTCATTTTATGCCCTATAATAGTGCCCTAGTTCATTTTCTGAACCATAGTAGAGCATTATTTAATGTTAGGCCCCATAGTAGGGCCCTAGTTTCTTTTATGAAATCGCAGTAATGCTTAAGTTCACCTTATGTCACATTTCAGAGCTGCCAGTACACATTATGTTGCACAGTACCCCCAATTCACATTATGATATATAGTGCTCCCCATTCATATTGTGCCTCATTACAGTGCCCTGGTTCATATTATACAACATTAAAATGTCCTCCAGTTCATTTTATACCACACTAAAATGAGTAAGTCCAGGGGCATACCTAGATATGTTGCAGGCCCCAAGGAAAAAGTTTGAAAGGACCCCTACGTACCACCCAATGGTGAAAAATGTATATAACACATGTAACTGTGACAGGGAAGGTGGGCCCCTCTCAGCTCTGGGCCCCATAGCAGCTGCACTCCCTGCACCCATGGTAGCTACGCCCTTGTATATACAGCCAAATAAGCAAGGTGGCAGAGAACACCGACAGGATTATATCATGCACGGCTTTAGAAATACGGGTACAAAGGAACAAACCAAGACCTGTTGTAGAAAGAGGAAAGGGAGCAAATAAAATAAGGCAATATACTTGAGGCAAGGAGACACATACAATATGGTGACAAATATTAGAAACATAGCAGACACAAAGGGGTGGCATAAATGAGGCAAGGAGGATACAATGAGGGCATACATTAAAAATGTGAAAAAGAGACATAGGTGTAAGGTTATGGGTCTGACACGTGTGAAAACAAGGTAGTAGAGATATGAAATACATGTATGAAGGAGTGTGTGAGTATGGGGCGGCGGGGGTAATAAGATACACAAAGGACACATTGCAGCAGAAATGGTACATGGTATGCATTGTAGTATGTATTGCATAGTGCTGTATGTGTAATTTTGTGTTTTATTTGTCATTTTCTTTTAGTGTTGTTTGTATGTATGGATTGGGGATTAAGACAATTTAAGTACAATTGGCCTGATAATGAATACCAAAGTCATTCCTACACTGGCCATATTTGTGCATTCCCCACCAGTATAGACATGGCAGCCGGACGGCCATCCATGGGGATCCTCACACTACTTAGTGAGGAACTTGATTGACACAATACCATAACAACAGTACCCCTAAATATTGAAGACCGCTACAGCAAGTATTAGTGACCTACTATACATTCTCATTGAATAATAACCACAAATTGCCTGCTTCTCCTTCAGGATGCAGCCAAGCACAGCTGAAATTCTAGGAAAGCAAACATTGCAGCTCATTTATAAAAGTTTAAAAGCTTATATAAAAACAAAAAAATAAAAAGGAATTCCCAAATATGCCTGTTACAAATCTCATGCCTACTCCTGCATCCTACATTTGGGAGCCTCTGCTTTGTTCCTACCAACTGTTTCTTCCTGGCTTTGACTTTGAGATGCCAAGCAAGGTAGTGTTTTTCCAGTGCGATCTTGTTTCAAGTGGTGATTATATCTGTATTTGCTTTTGCTTCCATTCTCAATTATTTTTTATTGTGTTATTATGGAGAATTTTGTGATACTATTTTAACCTGTTTATATGCTGTATTGGTGCTAGTTCTGATTAGAGATGTGCAGTTTTGTTCTCCAGAAATTCGAATCTACCTAAATTTTGTGGATCCGTACTAAACCTTAACGCGGTCCTAATCCCCCGAGAAGATCTGATCAGAGTCCTGTTTCGAATCTTCCCGTGGTTTAGAATTTAGTTTTTAAATATGAATTTCAGGTTTTAGATTGTAAGATTTACATAATTTTAGCAGTTTTTATTGATTCATATCAATGATTATCAATTTTTATTGATTTAAAACCAAACTAAAATCTGAATCCAAACCAAAACGCTTGAGGGTGGTTTTGCCAAAACCAAAACACTGGGGTCCCTATTTATCTTTGTGTTTGTGCTTGGGTGTACTTTGTTTTATTTGGATCTTGCAAAATTTTCCAATAAAAAAACAATTAATAAAAGCTGCTTTTAAACACGAAAAGCAAATAGCGTCATCAAACAGCACATCAGTTGCAGCGGCTCATGTTTACACATTCGTCAATTAACTATAGAGTCTAGCTAACAATAAAAGTTTGTTGTGCTAGTACCTACTACTATACTGGAAGCTTTATGTTTAATCCAAGTGGCTGCCCCATGTTGGGTACGAGGGAACACGGAGTTCAGCAATTCTGGATAACAGGATTATATTGTATGCTGCACAATTGGTAGAGCATTTCACCAAATGAATAGAAGCTTTTCAGGTCAGCAAAGATGTGAGCACTGTGAAATATTATGACTAGGCATTGTCTACAAAGTGCAGCGCCACTTCCCAACATTTTTTTTTTCTTTCAGTTTTGCCCCAGTAGCCAATTTGTTTAGCAAAAATATTTATATTTACATGGCGTCTGGGAGATTACTTAAAATGCACAGTTTTGCAACATTATGAAGGGCCTAATTCAAGGTTGATTGCAAAACAACATTTTCCTCTAATGGGTAAAACCATATGCACTGCATGTGGGGCACACATGGGACTTGTGGCCGTAGTCATGAAAATATATTGCATTAAGCTTTACAGGTTGGAGCAAAGTCATATATGGTTAATGTTTGAAAATATCTTTATAGTGGCACACAAATGTTATACACTCACCAACACCATTGTTTTATGTATTATTAAAAAAATGAATATATAGTAATTGAAAGCAAGAGTAAGAATCATATTTATAATATTCTATAAGTATAAATCAAATCCCACATAATGTGCTTAGAGCAATAAAGAATAACAAAATAAGTACAGTGTTTTATATTCCAGCACAGTTCTAAGCAATAAGTAAAAATAATAGTCATTTTATTTTAAATGCGCAAATCTAGTGATTTGTTTCCAACTATGAAAATTTGCCAGCAAAACTTTACAATTAAGTAAATGGAAAACATCTTTTTGCAAAAGTGTTTTCGGAAAAAGTAACATTACAGTGACACACATTAGTCACATGAAGAGGTGTCTGTAGCATCTGAAAATAATTCTGCATGTGCCCTATACTCTTATCCTTGCTTCTCCCATGCAGCACCATCAGGTCAAATGAATGTGCATGAAAAATCCCATGACACTTGAGATCAAGGCACACAGGAATGTCACTATTATTATTGTTAATTCATAATGTGCCACAACGGTTCCATAGTGCAAAACAAGTGGAATGCAATGACAAGAAGTTACATGAATATAGACTAATACAAACAAGTTAACAGTTCACCTCACCTACTGTATATACATAATTGCTCTGTGTGATTAGCATAATTATGTAAGGTAAAGAAAGGGAAGAAGTTAATTTTTGCACAAGTGCAGTTTAGAAAAAGGCAAAGACTGCCGTTAGGACGTGAGGTGGTAATCTAAAATGATAGAATGAAATTGAATAATGGTAATCATAACCATGGGTGTGCATGATGACCAGAATTGTGAAACACCAGTATAATATATTTAATTTCTAGGATTGACAACTGAGCATTGAACCATATCAGCCATAGGGGGGTATTCAATCAGGACCATTTTTTCACCTAGGCGAAAAACTGCACTCTTTGCTATTTTTTAGGGTGAATGGGGATTTAATAGCAGGGCCGTTTTTTTGCCTAGGTGAAAAATTCAGTAGGAGCAAAAAACATGTGGATCAGTGAATCCATGTGTTTTTGCACCTGCGCCAGCGAAAATGCTGTCTGTTTTCGCTGATTTTGAGGCATTTTTCGACAATGCCTTTTCACTAAAAAAAGACGTGAAAAGGCATTGGCAAAATTCTAAAATATGTGCGCAAACACAACCCTGTCACCCACCACATAACTGAACCCAAGTATCACAGGTAAGCACAATTTACTTAATTTAATAACTTTTACAGAATTTCTCAATTTTGGTCTAGGGGTGCAGTTGAAAAAAGGCTGAAACTCTAGGGTGCGTGATCCAAGAAAGTTTAGGAACCACTGTCCTAAGTGTCTACTAGTTTACAAGACTTAGGTGGTTTGTATGGCATTTGCATTTAAATTGCGTATTTTATATTTGATGTACAGTGTAACGTCTTTTTAAAGTACTATTGTGGGAAAACGGGGACGGGGAGGGAGACCTCAACACTGGTAATAGCCACCTACTGATATTGGTTGAAGAAAAGGTGGATTCACTTCATGGCTTAATATATTGACATACATGCATTTGTTTAGTTCATGAAGGTGCTCCCATGAGAGTATAGTAGCGTAGAGAAAAAGAAAGAAAGAAAGAAAGAAAGAAGGAAAGCTTTTTGTGCTTGTCTCTTTAAAGTAGCAAAGCCACTTTAAGACATTGAATGGATATATATACTGTATATGTATATATATATATATATATACTGCTCAAAAAAATAAAAGGAACACTAAAATAACACATCCTAGATCTGAATGAATGAAATATTCTTATTAAATACTTTGTTCTTTACATAGTTGAATGTGCAGTTAACAAAATCCCACAAAAATTATCAATGGAAATCAAATTTGTTAACCCATGGAGGTCTGGATTTGGAGTCACACTCAAAATGAAAGTGGAAAAACACACTACAGGCTGATCCAACTTTGATGTAATGTCCTTAAAACAAGTCAAAATGAGGCTCAGTAGTGTGTGTGGCCTCCACGTCCCTGTATGACCTCCCTACAACGCCTGGGCATGCTCCTGATGAGGTGGCGGATGGTCTCCTGAGGGATGTCCTCCCAGACCTGGACTAAAGCATCCGCCAACTCCTGGACAGTCTGTGGAGCAACGTGGCGTTGGTGGATGGAGTGAGACATGATGTCCCAGATGTGCTCAATAGGATTCAGGTCTGGGGAACGGGCGGCCCAGTCCATAGCATCAATGCCTTCGTCTTGCAGGAACTGCTGACACACTCCAGCCACATGAGGTCTAGCATTGTCTTGCATTAGGAGGAGCCCAGGGCCAACCGCACCAGCATACAATCTCACAAGGGGTCTGAGGATCTCATCTCGGTACCTAATGGCAGTCAGGCTACCTCTGGCGAGCACATGGAGGGCTGTGCGGCACCCCAAAGAAATGCCACCCCACACCATTACTGACCCACTGCCAAATCGGTCATGCTGGAGGATGTTGCAGGCATGTCTGTCACATGTGCTCAGTGAGAACCTACTTTCATCTGTCAAGAGCACAGGGCACCAGTGGCGAATTTGCCAATCTTGGTGTTCTCTGGCAAATGCCAAACGTTCTGTACGGTGTTGGGCTGTAAGCACAACCCCCACCTGTGGACGTCGGGCCCTCATACCACCCTCATGGAGTCTGTTTCTGATCGTTTGAGTAGACACATGCACATTTGTGGCTTGCTGGAGATCATTTTGCAGGGCTCTGGCAGTGCTCCTCCTGTTCCTCCTTGCACAAAGGCGGAGGTAGCGGTCCTGCTGCTGGGTTGTTGCCCTCCTATGGTCTCCTCCATGTCTCCTGATGTACTGGCCTGTCTCCTGGTAGTGCCTCCATACTCTGGACACTACGCTGACAGACACAGCAAACCTTCTTGCCACAGCTCGCATTGATGTGCCATCCTGGATGAGCTGCACTACCTGAGCCACTTGTGTGGGTTGTAGACTCCGTCTCATGCTACCACTACAGTGAAAGCACCGCCAGCTTTCAAAAGTGACCAAAACATCAGCCAGAAAGCATAGGAGCTGAGAAGTGGTCTGTGGTCACCACCTGCAGAACAACTCCTTTATTGGGGGTGTCTTGCTAATTGCCTATAACTCCCACCTGTTGTCTATTTAATTTGCACAACAGCATGTGAAATTGATTGTCAATCAGTGTTGCTTCCTAAGTGGACAGTTTGATTTCACAGAAGTGTGATTGACTTGGAGTTACATTGTGTTGTTTAAGTGTTCCCTTTATTTTTTTGAGCAGTGTATATATATATATATATATATATATATATATATCTAGAGAGAGAGGGATAAAAAGTATAGATACCTTGTGTAAGTGATGTAAAAATGTCATTTCAAGGCACACTGACAATAGTTGTACCTAACATGTTAGTTCTGTCATTATTTATTATTTTGCATCAACTAATCCGAAATACAGAACAAAAGAGTATAGCAATCCATATAGGTACATAAGCAAACTGTTAGTGAAGATAGATAGATAGATAGATAGATAGATAGATAGATAGATAGATAGATAGATAGATATTAAAAAAAAAAATTATAAAGGGTATTTTGGGAGCAATCTGGCCACTAATTAGCCATGCAAAGCACAAGTGCTCACTGTGTATATGTGGAAATGAATTTGCATGAGTATCAAGGCTCATTCAAAACTAGCCAAGGAGATAAATTAAGACATAAATGATGGGTTTGGCTAGCTTCCATACTGTGTGAAACATATCCCAGCCTTTATTTATTTCCACACTATGGGAAACACTGTGCTCCCAAGGGCCCACTACATAATAGCACACACAGCACTGCATGACTTTGTACATTACTGACAGGCCAGGATTGCTGTACTGGATTTTTTTTTTTAAGGCAAAAATGTACTTAATGCCGTTACACCAACTAGCAGACATTTTCTTCAGTTAATGCATGATCAAGGTACAGTAAGAAGCTTTTAATGAGGGAAGTATACTCCGCTCAAAATACAATTATTAAGTATTAATGCTGCAAACATTACACGTATGAGTTCATACTGCACATTGCAACTGTACGATAAACTCGACATATTAGACATATTATACATGTAAGACTTTTTATATATTGTTCAGCTGGTGGACAGCTAGTGGGAAGAAGCTTTTAATGGATCTGGTCGACTTTGCGGGAATGGACCTGTAGCGTCTGTCTGATGGAAGCGGTTCAAACACTTTGTGAACTGGGGGCTGCATATCTGCCACGATTTTCTCTGCTTGCTTCCTGACCCTTGACTGGTATAATTCCTGGACGGGAGGGAGGTCAGCTGTCCTCACCACCCTTTGCAGCCTCCGTCTGTCACTGCCATTGGCAGCTCCATACCAGACTGTGATCGAAGAACATAGGACCGATTCTACTATCGCTGTGTAGAAGATGAGCAGCAGCTTCTGCGGGATGTTGAATTTCCTGAGTTGCCTCAGACAGAACATCCGCTGCTGGGCCGTCTTTACGACAATGCTTATGTTGGGTTCCCATTTGAGGTCTCTGGAAATTTTTGACCCTAGGAATTTAAAGGATTCGACCCACGAAACCACGCTGTCGGCTATTACGAGTGGTTGCATGGCATTGGGTTTCCTTCTGAAGTCCACCACTATCTCAACTGTTTTGAGGGGATTTAGGTCAAGGTTGTTCCTGCCGCACCACTGCGTTAGCCATTCCACTTCGCGTCTGTATGCAGATTCGTCTTTGTCCTTAATTAAGCCGATGACGGTGATGTCGTCTGCAAATTTTTTAATTTTTACTGATTGCTCGGCCAAGGTGTAGTCATTGGTATATAGAGAGAAGAGCAGGGGGTGAGGACACATCCTTGAGGGGTCCTCGCGCTGATAGTGCACCTACTAAATGCGGATGACCCGGCTTTCACAACCTGTTTCCTTGCTGCCAGGAAGTCGACGATCCAAATGCATGTTGATTCTGGGACCCCTAAGGAGAGGAGTTTGTCTTGCAGTATACTGGGATGATTGAGTTGAATGCAGAACTGAAGTAGACAAATAGGACCCTCGCATAAGAGCCCGGTCAGCCTAGGTGCTGTAGGATATAGTGCAGCCCCAAGTTAACTGCGTCCTCAACACTCATGTTTGCTCGGTATGCGAACTGCATACCGAGCGAACAGGAATGTCGAGGACGCAGTTAACTTGAGGTTGCACTACATCCTACAAACTATATCACATTATAGGATCTATTTACTAAGCCTTGGAGGGAGGTAAAGTGGATGGAGATAAAGTACCAGCCAATCAGCTCCTACCTGTCATTCTTCAAACCCAGCCTGTGACATGGCAGTTAGAAGCTGATTGACTGGTACGTTATCTCCGTGCGCTTTATCTCCACCCAAGACTTAGTAAATAGACCCTTTTATCACTTATATCATTATAACACTTATATCACTCTGTGTTTGTTTTTATTTATGTAGCATTTTCACACATCTATTTTCACTTCTGAATACTCCAAACACTGATCAGCTACCTTCACTTTTTTAACACTGATACTTCACTCTCTAATAATGAGCAGCTACTAACACTCTGCCCTGGGGTGGTTTGGCTGGGGTGGCGAACCCCCTATAATGTTAGGGACTTGCACAATGAGGTTACCTTCACGATTGGTGGGTAGGCTAATTTTATGCCAAAAGCCTCAAATATGATGTATACTTATTAAATGTAATAATAATTATATTGGTTGCATGGTGCACCCACTCTCTTGTTCCTATGTTGTAGTACTCTATGTTGTAAGTCTCTGCTAGGTAGCACATCCCATTATAAGTAGCTAGGGTGTGCAGTCCAGGCCCCCTCTTCCTAATATATTACATTATACTGCACAGTACTATAGTATATTTTCTATAGTTCATTGCTGTTATTAATTTACTACATTATGATAAATGCACTAGCATTATTTATTATATACACTATCTGAACAAAAGTATTTGACCACACATGTTAATTATTGAATTAAGTGGTCATGGCCTCGCAACTGTAAATTATGTTATCAAAGTATAAATAAATAAATATATATATATATATATATATATATATATATATATATTATAACCCCCCTTCCCCACTACATACATAATTGGCAGCCTTACACATAATGGCCACAGTAACAGCTGCTGACACATACTGCTGCGAGAAATGAGGATTGGGTAAAAATTGTAATGCCACCAGTAGTGCCAGTTACACATAATGCCCCTAGCAGTGCCAGATACACGCAATGCCCCCAGCAATGCCAAATACATGTAATGCCCCCAGCAGTGCCAGATATACGTAATGCCCCCAGAAGTGTTAGAGACACATAATGCCCCCAGCAGTGCAAGATACACGTAATACCCCCAGCAGTGCCAGATACACGTAATACTACCAGTAGTGCCTGATACACATAATACCCCCAGAGGTGCCAGTTACATGTAATGACAGATACACATAATACACGCAGCAGTGCCAGATACGTGTAATGCCCCCAGTAGTGCCAGATACACATAATGCCCCAGTAGTGCCAGTTACACAATGCCCTCGGCAGTGCCAGATACACGCAATGCCCCTAGCAATGCTAGATACATGTAATGCCCCAACAGTGCCAGATACACGTAATGCCCCCAGAAGTGTTAGAGACATGTAATGCCCCCAGCAGTGCCAGATACACGTAATAACCCCAGCAGTGCCAGATACATGTAATGCCCCCAGCAGTGCCAGATACACGTAATAACCCCAGCAGTGCCAGATACATGTTATGCCCCCAGCAGTGACAGATACAAGTAATAACCCCAGCAGTGACAGATACATGTAATGCCCCCAGTGGTGGCAGATACACAAAATGCCCCCATTAGTGCCAGTTACACATAATGACAGATGCCCATTATATCTCCATCAGTGCCAAATACATTTAATGCCACCAGCAGTGCCAGATACACGTAATGCCCCCAGAAGTGTTAGAGACATATAATGCCCCGAGCAGTGCCAGATACATGTAATAACCCCAGCAGTGCCAGATACATGTAATGCCCCCAGTAGTGCCAGATACACATAATGCTCCCACTAGTGCCAGTTACACATAATGACAGATACCCATTATACCTCCAGCAGTGTCAGATACATGTAATGCCCACAGTAGTGCCAGATATACATAATGCCCCCAGAGGTGCAAGTTACACATAATGCCAGATATACATAATACTCTCAGCAGTACCAGATACATGTAATGCCCCCAGTATTGCTCACTGAGCTTAGACTGAGCTTAGACTTCTGCTGCTGCCGCTGCTCGTGTCTGAGGGGAGAGGAGGGTCGGAGAGTGCAGCACAGTGCATGTCTCTCCTACCCCTCACTGAGCCTGGTTTCCGGTAGAGATGAGCGGATTCGGTTTTACTCGGTTTTACTCGGTTCTCAAAACGGCATCTTATTGGCTATCCAAAACACGTGACATCCGTGAGCCAATAAGATGCCGTTTTGAGAACCGAGTAAAACCGAGTAAAACCGAATCCGCTCATCTCTAGTTTCCGGTGGCCAGTGGACATTTGAAATATGGCACTGGCTCATGAGCCAATCAAAGCTCGTGGTCCGGTAGCCAATCAGGAGCCACTGCTGCTATTCCACGGGCTGTGATTGGCTGACAACCAGCACCACATTTGAAATGCTTGGAGCTGACACTGCCTAGCCATGTAGTCTCCATTTGCAAACATTTGTGATACAAAATGGGCCAATCTGAAGAGGTCAGTGACTTCAAACGTGGTACTGTGATAGGATGCCACCTTTGCAATAAATTCGTGAAATTGCATCCCTGCTGGATATTCCACGGTCAACTGTATGTGATATTATTAGAAAGTGAAAGCGTTTAGGAACAACAGCAACTCAGCCATGAAACGAAATACTACATACAATCACAAAGCAGGGTCAACAACTGCTAAGGTGCATGGTGCGTAAAAGTTGCCAACACTCTGCTGATTCCATAGCTGAAAGAGTTCAGAATTTTCACTGGCATTAATGCAAGCACAAAAACTGTGCGACAGGAGCTTCATGGAATGGGTTTCCATGGCCGAGCAGCTGCATTTAAGCCTCACATCACCAAGTCCAATGCCAAGCGTCAGATGGAGTGGTGTAAAGCACACTGACAATGGACTGTGGAGCAGTGGAAATGTGTTCTGTGGAGTGACAAATCGCACTTCTCTGTTTGGCAGTTAGATGGGTGATCCTGGGTTTGGCGGATGCTGGGGAATGTTACCTGCATGACTGAATTATGCCAACTGTGAAGTTTGGTGGAGAAGGGATAATGTTTTTCAGGGTTTGGGCTAGGCTCCTTATCTCCAGTGAAGGCTAATCTTAATGCTTCAGCATACCAAGACATTTTGGAGAATGCTATGCTTCCAACTTTGTGGCAACAGTTTGGGGAAGGCCCTTTTCTATTCCAACATGACCCTAGTGCATAAAACAAGGACTATAAAGACTTGGTTCGATGAATTCAGTGTGGAAGAACTTGACTGGCCCTCACCTCAACCCCATTTGAGCACCTTTGGGATGAACTGGAATGGAGATTGTGAGCCAGGCCCACTCGTCCAACATCAGTGCCTGACCTCATAAATGCTCTCCAGAACTAATGGGCACAAATTCAGACAGAAACACTCCAAAATCTTCTGGAAAGCTATCCAAGAGGAGTGGAAGCTGTTATAACTGCAAAAGGAGACCAACTCCATATTAAAGTATATGTATTTAAATACAATGTCATTACAGTCCCTGTTGGTGAAATGGTCAGGCGTCCAAATACTTTTGTCCATATAATGTATATATATTTATAAAGAGGCACAGACCTTGCACTCTCTAATAGTTAGCCAAGCTAGCAATACAGGTCAGATGCAGTGTGCGTCAGATATAGTGCAGGTCGGATATACAGGGACATGTGGTGAGTTAAATGGCTCAGGAGGCACTGGTTAACACCAGAGCCAGATTTACACACAGTATATGAGCCAAAGGGTGCATGTGGGCATTATACAAAGGTGCAGCAGTATAAATGCCTGGAAATTTAGTGAGTTTTGATCAGAGATGCGCGGAAAACCTGCGTCTCCTCCCCAGGTGAGCGCGGCATGATGGGCATTTGGAAGGTTTAAAAAGAGGTTGTGCAGGTCAGCTCCGGATGTTAGTTGCAGGACTCTGGCTAAGGGGTAATACTCTGCCACGGTACCTTGTGGAACGCATCACCAGCGCTGTGTGGACTTATATGTACTTACTACTGCATGGACTAATCTGCTATCACTGCTGTGTGGACTCAGTGATAGTTCTGCTGTGTGGACCTGTTTATCTGGAACTTCTGTGTGGAACGGTTTATCTGGAACTTCTGGGTGGAATTGCGGTGGACCTAAATCCTCTACTGGGACTTACTATCTGGACTGCTACCTGTATACTGTTTCTGGGCTATATTTACTTCTGTTTCCTGTGAATTATCTATTCCTGTGTGCTGTGAGAAATAAACCATCACTTTGGTTTCATCGGCACGGTGTTTGAGTGATTATAAGAACCCCGTATCCTCACAGCATGTCACTGGTACAGATTACAGTGGAGGCTGGATACAGTGCAGGTTGGATACAGTGCAGGCAGTGCAGGGGGTGCCGGCAGTGCCCCATGTGCAGGGGTGCCAGTGGTGTCCTCTGGGTGGGTGTGCCAGTGGTGTTGGCAGTGCGGGGGAGCAGGCAGTGTCGGTGGCAGGGCTGTTGGTGGTGTCGGCAGCAGGGGTGCCAACAGTGTTCTCAGTACAGGGGGGTGGCAGTGGCCGGTTCTCTGAGAACTGAGCCCGCTCATCTCTAATTTAAATTAAAGTAAAATAATGTAAAAAGTTTGAATACATCCGTTATCACATTATTGAAATAAATATTGATAAATATGCCCCTATGACTTGATACACAGCACATCACAATATAATAGCTGCACAATAAATGATTAAGCACAGTAAATATGGAATATAACTGACACTACAGTAATATAGGAATCCCTGGCTCCTCAACTGTCTGCTCTTCCATATTGACTAGTTCAGTTCCTCTCTCTCTCTCTCTCTCTCTCTCTCTCTCTCTCTCTTTCTCTCTCTTTCCCTCTCTCTCTCTCTCTCTTTCACTGAATATTTTCATGCAACTCTACCTTTTCCTCTTCCTCATCTCTTCCTTGCCACCCTCATGCCTTGGCAGGAGACCGCTGAGTCTGTTTAGCATATTTATAGGCATGCTTGTGTTGACAGCTCACATTTCCATAATGAATTTAAATGAGGCGACTGTTTGGCTTTTCTTATCTTTCTTCAGTCACCCATGATCCATCTTAAAATAGCAGTGTCACTTGCTCACCAACTTAGTTAAGCTGAAAAGTTCAGTATAGTAACCTTTACTAATGGTGCTGCCCCTGTAATGGTAAAAAAAAATTAATTTAACCAAAATTGCAGGAATACCAGCCTTAATGAGCATGCCTGATGAAGATTACTAAGAACACCATTTCCAATAGTCTTTAGATGATTACTTGTTTCGATACTCCAGCTGTTTTACCCCAGCAGCACTTTGCTCCATGAAGTCGTAAACGCTTTAGTAAAATGATATGTTTTTTCTATGATTTGACACAGCTGGTTACTTTCCTACTCATGCAGCGATGTGAACTGGTTTTCAAGCAAGAAAACTCCTACAAAGGACGTATAAATGTTGCTTCTCTATGGGTTGTTGACGCCTTTTGTTTAAAATATGTTTTTATGTTGAAGCTGAAAAGCAGAAAACGTTAAGATTCACCTTGGTAAATATATTTTGAATTCAGTTCTATAATCAGAGGTTCTCTGCCTGTATCCAATGCAAAAATTAAGCTGCCATGAAATGAAAAGCACTGGCTGTCGCTTACAGAATCCGAGCAGCCTGTGTTTCTAGACACTGACACAAATCTATGGAAACATATTTTTAAACAAACCCCCAAAAAAATCCCAAGCTTCTATTTGTACATGTCTTTACATCCAATTTGCATGACATCATATATAATAGATTTCTTCTCATAAATAAATTATTTCTATATTTGAGGTTTGAGAAGGTCACTGTCATATAAACGTGCTACCTTTATTCATTCTGATATAAATTCCATCAGGGAACACATTTCAAAATACATTATGTCTGGTAATCGGGTAAGGAACATGTGAACAGATAGTTGAAACAAACAAGAATAACATAATATAAAATCATACACCGCTCCAAGGGGTCTATTCATGAAGCAGTGAAAAGTGTGGAGATGTGAGCCATTGGAGAAGTTGCCCATGGCAACCAATCAGCATTGAAGTAACATTATCATTTGCATACTAAAAAATTATGCAGAGCAGTTGATTGGTTCAAACTTCTCCACTGGCTCACTTCTCCACACTTATCACTGCTTCTTGAATAAACTCCCAGGAATATATTCCCACCATGGCCATACCAGGGAACCTCTACTGTACACCCTTTTCCGCCCCTGCCTCCCCCAGCATAGCGGTATGTGACATCATCAAGAATAGGCTGGGAACAGGATGTCTTAAATATGTGGTTGGTGGTTCCCCAGGCTGCAGTGTGCCGATCCAGGTACCGTACAGGCCATAATCAAGTGCAGCCCTCCCAACCGTGTGCGCTGGCCTGCTGCACCGGTTGCTCATTCCTGGTTGCTGCTCTGATTCACACTACAGCAGCAGACCTACTGTAACACAGTAATTATCTTTTTGGAGATCCTGAAAAAGAGATGTTTGCCCCTGGGCTGCTGGTATGAGAAAATATTCCTGGATTGTTGTCTGTTTTTTTTATTCTCTAATAAGTGTATGTAGGACAGGGCTTGCATAAAAGGAGTTGATTTTCACTGAAATGTAAAACAGTAAGTTGCCACCACACTGCTGGGCATACTGAATCCGGTGCTCTCCACAAATGCGCCTGCATGCACACAATAATATACAGTATACAATAGTCTAGTGTTGGTGGCACTTAATGACACTTCAAAAAGAGAATAAAGGTTGACCCAACAATGTTAGAATGACCCAATTTTTTTCTCAGGTATCCATCTATGTGCAGTATTTATCTATGTGCAACCTCTCCACTGGCTCACTTCTACACACTTTTCACTGCTTCATGAATAGACCCTATTTCTCAGGACTCGTTAATGTCTTAGGATCTATAGACTGGACACATTTTGGCCAGAGAGAAGACATACTGTAGCTAAATTTCCGCTACTACCATCTCTCAGAGTGCAAATGGTCTGTAATGCAAACATGTACAGTATCAATCTTAGAAGCCTATCCTAGTTTATTTCATGTCTCCTATGTTGTGAACCAGTCATTCCTGATCAGGGCACATTACCAAGAATTGGTGTCTCTGCAGAAGCTGTGGGACCACACCATTTTCTGGCTGTGATTAATTATACATCCCTGACGGGCACCCAGAAATATCCAGAAGTTTTGAACCTGCCACATCCTCCTTAGCAATCCTTTCCATTTACAACAAGTGCAAGCAAGAGGGTATGTAAGTACAATCATTATTTTAGTGCAAAATATGTTTAATAAAGATAAAATATGTTGTATCATTTCAGAATATCGGTGTTTCCCCCTTTCTAATTATACTCTATTGAATCCAAACACTCCTGCTGAGCACTAATGTAAGGGCACAAATATTACACTACTACTTGTGCCTTGATAAATCAGGTGGTGTGCTTCTTTATGCCCATGCAAAAGTGGCTTATATCTTTGTGGCTTTACTAAAAGTGGCTTATATCTTTGTGGCTTTACTAAAACATAGGCCTTTCAACAACATTTCACATGTACAGGAAGCGATTTTCAAAGTGTTTTTATTTAGCCAATGTTGTAAAAACAATATTTTGTTTTATCACATACAAAACTAATTGGTGGAGGTCACTATTTTGAACTCTACCTCTGCTTCCCAGGTGTGGTACAGGAGATCTACATTCATTAGGTCTACAGTCATTGGGTCGACCCCATATGGTTTACAGACACAAGGTCAACATGGACAAAAGGTTGACATATAGAAGTTCGACATTGGGAAATGTCAATAGGTACAAAATGTCTCCGGGGTCAAAAGGTCGACATGACAATGGTCAACACAAGATGGTCAACAAGCTGTTTTGGGGGTCAGTGTGGATAGTTTTATCATCTGGGACAACCATTTGTAGAAATGTGTCCCCTCATGGGCTCGCTTTACTCCATACACTTTAGGCACAGTGTCGCGCTTCACTCACCACAAGGTTATTAAAGGTTAGGGTTTGCAACATGGATAGTCAAGGAAGGAACAAATCCAAAAACATGAAAGAAAAACAAAAAACATGTATCGCCCATATGAATCTGTCAACCATTTGAACCCATCGACCATTTCCCATTCATATGTTGACCTTTTGTCCATGTCGACTGCAGCCCACCCATTAAAATCAGCCACTACAGGGAGTGAGCCAGTTGCAGGCTGTGACTGCACTGGCTACACAGTGACTGGCAGTGATGACTTCTATTAGAAGTCCTACCTGCCAGTCAACCCCATTACAGGCAGTCCCATTGGGAAATGTCTCCTCCCTCTGGGACTGCCAGACCGGACTTTAATTGCATGGTAGCGATCGGCGCTACCAGTGACCCTAGTGCTCACAGTTTACTGAGCTGCCGGCTAGGGGGGAAGGACTCCAGACGGAGATTGCACATGAGCACCCTCCTCTCCTAATATGCCCCTGTCTGTACACTATTTCATACAGGTTCGTTAGTGTTTGGAATGTCAAGGAAAAACCATCAACATTCCTGGGAGATAGCTTGAAGTCAATGCAAAAAAAGGCTGTTTCGTGTGCACGTAATGGAGGGTAATAATTTTATTTGTATATTACGAAGGGAACACTAGTATTTATTTTCATGTGGAAAGGGTTATATATACTGGGTTCAGTATGGTATGCCGGCGGTCGGGCTCCCGGCGACCAGCATACCGGTGCCGGGAGCCCGACCGCCGGCTTACCGACAGTATGGCAAGCGCAAATGAGCCCCTTGCGGGCTCGCTACGCGGGTGGACTCCCACGAGGGTGAATAAGTGTCAGTATGCCGGCTGTCGGGATTCCGGCGCAGGTATACTGTGCGCTGGGATCCCGTCAGTCGGCATACTGAAGACCACCCTATATACTGTATACTAAAATGAATAAGGGGCACATATATATTTTTTAAATAATAAGGGGGCACATCTATGATTTTTTATTACTTAAGGCGGTAAAAAAAAAGAAAATACAGAGTGACACATTTTTTTTTTTTTTTAGACATGATATCCACAAGCCAGGTATACAAGGATAAAGCCAATTCTGAGTAGCATTGCCCCGTCATCCTTAGGTTCGGGTTCTCCCCTGGAGGTCCGATACCGAAGCGTGTAACCCTAAGGAAGTTATGTTTTTATTATTATTATTATTATTATTATTATTATATAGCTGCAGCATGATCTAGAATACCTGTCTAAACCACCTTTTTTCTGGGTGTTTTTTTTTTTTTCTTTTGTGGATTTTCAGGTGACTTAGGTAATAGCAGGATAATGTATCAGTGTTTTGAATTTTTTTTTATGATTTTTTTTTAATGAATAATGCTGAGGAGGCAATGGGTCGGATTGAAATTGGTGGTTTTACAGTGGAGGTATATTTAAAATGCTAACATTTGAATTAGACATTTACATACATGACAAAGACTTTCTAAACCGTATACAATGCTTTATTTTAACTAGAGTGTCTTTAGACCCCTATCGCACTAACAGGTCAATCTGAGGAAGACATTGGTAAGAGATTATTGGCAAGAAATCTTTGCAGTGTGACTGAGCGAACTGAACAGTATGTTCACATTAGCGAGTAAAATAATGTCCTTATTCTAATTCGCTGTCTTACATTGTTATATTGATTGAAAGATGAGAAATAAAAGAGAGAATTTTAATATGTAATAACAGATCTGTCTTTTCCTAATCCTCTTCCCTCCCCTCTACTTTGACCACTAACAATAAGTAAATTATGGTAAAATATCAGGAATAATTCAGTACAAATCTTGGCTTTTCTGTCCTGCATATTATCTAAAGAAAAAGTAAAGGGATTAATGCATAGAGAAGAGGACAAATACAAATGCACAGTAACCCATAGCTACCAGTGTTACAGGTACTGTCTAATGCACTAAATCAGTCATAACTAATGTTTTGTTTGTTTCCATGGGTAAGTGCACATCTGCCCTTTGTTAAAAAATGAACCAAATAACATAGCGGGTTTCTACCTAAAGCAAAGTCAAGTGAAAAATCTTTTACCCTATGATCGTGTAAGCAATGAGGTTCACGGCAATACACGTTTTTTTCCCCCAACATTCCTAGCACCATCTCCTTTTTATCAATTGTCTATGGAGATAAATGGCAGGAAGACTGACACTGTGCTTCATGACAGTTTCTCTTACAGGGCAAATTACAGACAATCTGACAAGGGTAAACATGCTGTGCTTTTGACTCTGAATAGTGTACCACACTGTTATAGTTTCTCAGCCAAGGACATAATCTTCAAATACTATTTGTGCAAAAGAATGAAATATGTTGAGCACACAGGCAAAATTACATATAAATGCATTTTATTATTTATTTATTTATAATATAGTAAGCATTGTATATTACTGAAGAAATACAGTATTTGTCTATATAAATAGTAACTAAGTGCGAAAATTTCAGGTGTGAACAGATGGTGTAGAAATCAGAAGTCATGCACAGTGATAAATACTAGAGATGAGCGCCTGAAATTTTTCGGGTTTTGTGTTTTGGTTTTGGGTTCGGTTCCGCGGCCGTGTTTTGCGTTCGACTGCGTTTTGGCAAAACCTCACCGAATTTTTTTTGTCGGATTCGGGTGTGTTTTGGATTCGGGTGTTTCTTTTCAAAAAACCCTAAAAAACAGCTTAAATCATAGAATTTGGGGGTCATTTTGATCCCAAAGTATTATTAACCTCAAAAACCATAATTTACACTCATTTTCAGTCTATTCTGAATACCTCACACCTCACAATATTATTTTTAGTCCTAAAATTTGCACCGAGGTCGCTGTGTGAGTAAGATAAGCGACCCTAGTGGCCGACACAAACACCGGGCCCATCTAGGAGTGGCACTGCAGTGTCACGCAGGATGTCCCTTCCAAAAAACCCTCCCCAAACAGCACATGACGCAAAGAAAAAAAGAGGCGCAATGAGGTAGCTGACTGTGTGAGTAAGATAAGCGACCCTAGTGGCCGACACAAACACCGGGCCCATCTAGGAGTGGCACTGCAGTGTCACGCAGGATGTCCCTTCCAAAAAACCCTCCCCAAACAGCACATGACGCAAAGAAAAAGAAAAGAAAAAAGAGGTGCAAGATGGAATTGTCCTTGGGCCCTCCCACCCACCCTTATGTTGTATAAACAGGACATGCACACTTTAACCAACCCATCATTTCAGTGACAGGGTCTGCCACACGACTGTGACTGATATGACGGGTTGGTTTGGACCCCCCCCAAAAAAAGAAGCAATTAATCTCTCCTTGCACAAACTGGCTCTACAGAGGCAAGATGTCCACCTCATCATCATCCTCCGATATATCACCGTGTACATCCCCCTCCTCACAGATTATCAATTCGTCCCCACTGGAATCCACCATCTCAGCACCCTGTGTACTTTGTGGAGGCAATTGCTGCTGGTGAATGTCTCCACGGAGGAATTGATTATAATTCATTTTAATTAACATCATCTTCTCCACATTTTCTGGATGTAACCTCGTACGCCGATTGCTGACAAGGTGAGCGGCGGCACTAAACACTCTTTCGGAGTACACACTTGTGGGAGGGCAACTTAGGTAGAATAAAGCCAGTTTGTGCAAGGGCCTCCAAATTGCCTCTTTTTCCTGCCAGTATAAGTACGGACTGTGTGACGTGCCTACTTGGATGCGGTCACTCATATAATCCTCCACCATTCTTTCAATGGTGAGAGAATCATATGCAGTGACAGTAGACGACATGTCCGTAATCGTTGTCAGGTCCTTCAGTCCGGACCAGATGTCAGCATCAGCAGTCGCTCCAGACTGCCCTGCATCACCGCCAGCGGGTGGGCTCGGAATTCTGAGCCTTTTCCTCGCACCCCCAGTTGAGGGAGAATGTGAAGGAGGAGATGTTGTTGACAGGTCGCGTTCCGCTTGACTTGACAATTTTCTCACCAGCAGGTCTTTCAACCCCAGCAGACTTGTGTCTGCCGGAAAGAGAGATCCAAGATAGGCTTCAAATCTAGGATCGAGCACGGTGGCCAAAATGTAGTGCTCTGATTTCAACAGATTGACCACCCGTGAATCCTTGTTAAGCGAATTAAGGGCTCCATCCACAAGTCCCACATGCCTAGCGGAATCGCTCCGTGTTAGCTCCTCCTTCAATGTCTCCAGCTTCTTCTGCAAAAGCCTGATGAGGGGAATGACCTGACTCAGGCTGGCAGTGTCTGAACTGACTTCACGTGTGGCAAGTTCAAAGGGCATCAGAACCTTGCACAACGTTGAAATCATTCTCCACTGCGCTTGAGACAGGTGCATTCCACCTCCTATATCGTGCTCAATTGTATAGGCTTGAATGGCCTTTTGCTGCTCCTCCAACCTCTGAAGCATATAGAGGGTTGAATTCCACCTCGTTACCACTTCTTGCTTCAGATGATGGCAGGGCAGGTTCAGTAGTTTTTGGTGGTGCTCCAGTTTTCTGTACGTGGTGCCTGTACGCCGAAAGTGTCCCGCAATTCTTCTGGCCACCGACAGCATCTCTTGCACGCCCCTGTCGTTTTTAAAAAAATTCTGCACCACCAAATTCAAGGTATGTGCAAAACATGGGACGTGCTGGAATTTGCCCAGATTTAATGCACACACAATATTGCTGGCGTTGTCCGATGCCACAAATCCACAGGAGAGTCCAATTGGGGTAAGCCATTCCGCGATGATCTTCCTCAGTTGCCGTAAGAGGTTTTCAGCTGTGTGCGTATTCTGGAAAGCGGTGATACAAAGCGTAGCCTGCCTAGGAAAGAGTTGGCGTTTGCGAGATGCTGCTACTGGTGCCGCCGCTGCTGTTGTTGCGGCGGGAGTCCATACATCTACCCAGTGGGCTGTCACAGTCATATAGTCCTGACCCTGCCCTGCTCCACTTGTCCACATGTCCGTGGTTAAGTGGACATTGGGTACAGCTGCATTTTTTAGGACACTGGTGACTCTTTTTCTGAGGTCTGTGTACATTTTCGGTATCGCCTGCCTAGAGAAATGGAACCTAGATGGTATTTGGTACCGGGGACACAGTACCTCCAACAAGTCTCTAGTTGGCTCTGCAGTAATGATGGATACCGGAACCACGTTTCTCACCACCCAGGATGTCAAGGCCTCAGTTATCCGCTTTGCAGTAGGATGACTGCTGTGATATTTCATCTTCCTCGCAAAGGACTGTTGGACAGTCAATTGCTTGGTGGAAGTAGTACAAGTGGTCTTACGACTTCCCCTCTGGGATGACCATCGACTCCCAGCAGCAACAACAGCAGCGCCAGCAGCAGTAGGCGTTACACGCAAGGATGCATCGGAGGAATCCCAGGCAGGAGAGGAATCATCAGAATTGCCAGTGACATGGCCTGCAGGACTATTGGCATTCCTGGGGAAGGAGGAAATTGACACTGAGGGAGTTGGTGGGGTGGTTTGCGTGAGCTTGGTTACAAGAGGAAGGGATTTACTGGTCAGTGGACTGCTTCCGCTGTCGGCCCAAGTTTTTGAACTTGTCACTGACTTATTATGAATGCGCTGCAGGTGACGTATAAGGAAGGATGTTCCGAGGTGGTTAACGTCCTTACCCCTACTTATTACAGCTTGACAAAGGGAACACACGGCTTGACACCTGTTGTCCGCATTTCTGGTGAAATACTTCCACACCGAAGAGCTGATTTTTTTGGTATTTTCACCAGGCATGTCAACGGCCATATTCCTCCCACGGACAACAGGTGTCTCCCCGGGTGCCTGACTTAAACAAACCACCTCACCATCAGAATCCTCCTGGTCAATTTCCTCCCCAGCGCCAGCAACACCCATATCCTCCTCATCCTGGTGTACTTCAACACTGACATCTTCAATCTGACTATCAGGAACTGGACTGCGGGTGCTCCTTCCATCACTTGCAGGCGGCGTGCAAATGGTGGAAGGCGCATGCTCTTCACGTCCAGTGTTGGGAAGGTCAGGCATCGCAACCGACACAATTGGAGTCGGACTCTCCTTGTGGATTTGGGATTTCGAAGAACGCACAGTTCTTTGCGGTGCTACTGCTTTTGCCAGCTTGAGTCTTTTCATTTTTCTAGCGAGAGGCTGAGTGCTTCCATCCTCATGTGAAGCTGAACCACTAGCCATGAACATAGGCCAGGGCCTCAGCCGTTCCTTGCCACTCCGTGTGGTAAATGGCATATTGGCAAGTTTACGCTTCTCCTCCGACAATTTTATTTTAGGTTTTGGAGTCCTTTTTTTACTGATATTTGGTGTTTTGGATTTGACATGCTCTGTACTATGACATTGGGCATCGGCCTTGGCAGACGACGTTGCTGGCATTTCATCGTCTCGGCCATGACTAGTGGCAGCAGCTTCAGCACGAGGTGGAAGTGGATCTTGATCTTTCCCTAATTTTGGAACCTCAACATTTTTGTTCTCCATATTTTAATAGGCACAACTAAAAGGCACCTCAGGTAAACAATGGAGATGGATGGATACTAGTATACAATTATGGATGGACTGCCGAGTGCCGACACAGAGGTAGCTACAGCCGTGGACTACTGTACTGTGTCTGCTGCTAATATAGACTGGTTAATAAAGAGATGTAGTATGTATGTATAAAGAAGAAAGAAAAAAAAACCACGGGTAGGTGGTATACAATTATGGACGGACTGCCGAGTGCCGACACAGAGGTAGCTACAGCCGTGGACTACCGTACTGTACTGTGTCTGCTGCTAATATAGACTGGTTGATAAAGAGATGTAGTATGTATGTATAAAGAAGAAAGAAAAAAAAACCACGGGTAGGTGGTATACAATTATGGACGGACTGCCGAGTGCCGACACAGAGGTAGCTACAGCCGTGGACTACCGTACTGTACTGTGTCTGCTGCTAATATAGACTGGTTGATAAAGAGATGTAGTATGTATGTATAAAGAAGAAAGAAAAAAAAACCACGGGTAGGTGGTATACAATTATGGATGGACTGCCGAGTGCCGACACAGAGGTAGCTACAGCCGTGGACTACTGTACTGTGTCTGCTGCTAATATAGACTGGTTAATAAAGAGATGTAGTATGTATGTATAAAGAAGAAAGAAAAAAAACCACGGGTAGGTGGTATACAATTATGGATGGACTGCCGAGTGCCGACACAGAGGTAGCTACAGCCGTGGACTACTGTACTGTGTCTGCTGCTAATATAGACTGGTTGATAAAGAGATGTAGTATGTATGTATAAAGAAGAAAAAAAAAACCACGGGTAGGTGGTATACAATTATGGACGGACTGCCGAGTGCCGACACAGAGGTAGCTACAGCCGTGGACTACCGTACTGTACTGTGTCTGCTGCTAATATAGACTGGTTGATAAAGAGATGTAGTATGTATGTATAAAGAAGAAAGAAAAAAAAACCACGGGTAGGTGGTATACAATTATGGATGGACTGCCGAGTGCCGACACAGAGGTAGCTACAGCCATGGACTACTGTACTGTGTCTGCTGCTAATATAGACTGGTTGATAAAGAGATGTAGTATGTATGTATAAAGAAGAAAGAAAAAAAAAACACGGGTAGGTGGTATACAATTATGGATGGACTGCCGAGTGCCGACACAGAGGTAGCTACAGCCGTGGACTACTGTACTGTGTCTGCTGCTAATATAGACTGGTTGATAAAGAGATGTAGTATGTATGTATAAAGAAGAAAGAAAAAAAAACCACGGGTAGGTGGTATACAATTATGGATGGACTGCCGAGTGCCGACACAGAGGTAGCTACAGCCGTGGACTACTGTACTGTGTCTGCTGCTAATATAGACTGGTTGATAAAGAGATGTAGTATGTATGTATAAAGAAGAAAGAAAAAAAAAACACGGGTAGGTGGTATACAATTATGGACGGACTGCCGAGTGCCGACACAGAGGTAGCTACAGCCGTGGACTACCGTACTGTACTGTGTCTGCTGCTAATATAGACTGGTTGATAATGAGATGTAGTATGTATGTATAAAGAAGAAAGAAAAAAAAACCACGGGTAGGTGGTATACAATTATGGATGGACTGCCGAGTGCCGACACAGAGGTAGCTACAGCCGTGGACTACTGTACTGTGTCTGCTGCTAATATAGACTGGTTGATAAAGAGATGTAGTATGTATGTATAAAGAAGAAAGAAAAAAAAACCACGGGTAGGTGGTATACAATTATGGACGGACTGCCGAGTGCCGACACAGAGGTAGCTACAGCCGTGGACTACTGTACTGTGTCTGCTGCTAATATAGACTGGTTGATAATGAGATGTAGTATGTATGTATAAAGAAGAAAGAAAAAAAAACCACGGGTAGGTGGTATACAATTATGGATGGACTGCCGAGTGCCGACACAGAGGTAGCTACAGCCGTGAACTACCGTACTGTGTCTGCTGCGACTGGATGATAAATAATGATATAAAAAAAATATATATATCACTACTGTAGCCGGACAGGTATATATTATATAATGACGGACCTGCTGGACACTGTCTGTCAACAGAATGAGTTTTTTATAGAATAAAAAAAAAAACACCACACAAGTCACACGACGAGTGTTTAACTTTTTCAGGCAATCACAATATAGTATACTACTAACTATACTGGTGGTCAGTGTGGTCAGGTCACTGGTCAGTCACACTGGCAGTGGCACTCCTGCAGCAAAAGTGTGCACTGTTTAATTTTAATAATATGTACTCCTGGCTCCTGCTATAACCTATAACTGGCACTGCTCCCCAGTCTCCCCCACAATTATAAGCTGTGTGAGCACAGTCAGATATATACATAGATGATGCAGCACACTGGGCTGAGCAGTGCACACAGATATGGTATGTGACTGAGTCACTGTGTATCGTTTTTTTCAGGCAGAGAACGGATTATATTAAATAAAACTGCACTGTCTGGTGGTCACTGTGGTCAGTCACTACTAAACTCTGCACTCTCTACAGTACTCCTAAGCTCCAGTAAATCAAGTGTCTCTGTCTCAAATCAATCTCACTCTCTCTCTTCTAATCTAAATGGAGAGGACGCCAGCCACGTCCTCTCCCTATCAATCTCAATGCACGTGTGAAAATGGCGGCGACGCGCGGCTCCTTATATAGAATCCGAGTCTCGCGATAGAATCCGAGCCTCGCGAGAATCCGACAGCGTCATGATGACGTTCGGGCGCGCTCGGGTTAACCGAGCAAGACGGGAAGATCCGAGTCGCTCGGACCCGTGAAAAAAAACATGAAGTTCGGGCGGGTTCGGATTCCGAGGAACTGAACCCGCTCATCTCTAATAAATACCGCCCCAATTTTTATTCTTTCTTGTATATGTGTGACATGACACATCATTCACATTTCAGTGGAACCAATAAACCAAGAAGACTTACCCTAGCAAATATATATATATATAGCTGGTAATCACGGATTGGCACTCACCTAACTCATAATAGTGTGCTCCGGTGCCCTCTGGAAATTCATTACTACAAACAACTCTGTCCCATACAGCGGCACTCGGAGACTGGTTCAAAAGTGCAGAAAAGTGCTTTTAATGGATCATAACAACGGTTTGCAAACCGTTGTTATGATCCATTAAAAGCACTTTTCTGCACTTTTGAACCAGTCTCCGAGTGCCGCTGTATGGGACAGAGTTGTTTATATATATATATATATATATATATATATATATATATATATACAGAGCAGTCCTTAGCAAGCAGCGGCAATTGGAGACTTGAGCAAAGTGAATGTAGTGGAGTTTAATAAATCACATCATATATAAAAAAAAAAAAAGGTGTTTGGTTCACCTTGATAAAGGGGTGTTGTCACCCCGAAATGTTGGAATCCCCCCTTTTTTTATGTGATGTGATTTATTAAACTCCACTACATTCACTTTGTTCCAGTCTCCGAGTGCCGCTGCTTGCTAAGGACTGCTCTGTAAGTAATTATTTCCAGAGGGCACCGGAGCTGCATATATGGTTTTTGTAAGGAGAGTGCTGATCAGTTTGTTAGCTATATATATATACAAACACATACATACACACAGATATAAATAAATATTTTATATATATATACACATATCCGGTAAGTCCACACTCACTGCTGCAGTTCACAACATGGGCGGTGCTCCGTAAAGGGCTCTCAAGAAGTCCAAAACATATCCAAAAAGAGTACAGGCACTCACCACTTCCTTGATGATGAAAAATGTATTGCAACTCACAGGTGTATCTCACATAGAGACAGTCAACAGCATGTCAGCAAAAGATGTCGACGTTTCGGCTCCATCTGAGCCTTTTTCAAGACAGATAGAATCACATCAGGTTCACACCCAGCAGCCCCTAAAACACACCAAACCCTGAAGCACCTTTATAGCAGAGGCATATCACAAACCCCACCCATCAATCAACCAACAGGAAATAGCAAAAACACTAGTACTGCAGTGTCCAATCTGAAATATACATATAGCCCATCCACTGTGTCATAGCGCCAAACACATACATGGCATGTGGACACAATAAAGTATGCAATTAATACATAAAAATTGTTGATTGCGGCTAATAGCCGCGATACCGTAAGTGATGTGCGTTCCACTACCCGTGGAACGCACTCGTCAAAATTGTTAATTGCGGCTGATAGCTGTGATACCGGAAGTGGTGTGCGTTCCACTGCCCGTGGAGCGCACCCATGTGACCGGAAGCACAGGCTGCGTAGGACGGCTGCCGGCCGTCACTAAGCAACCACACTGACTATACTGGTCACTGTGATACACGTAATAGACTTGCATAACGCGATCACATGACCTGAAACGGCAGTAGCCGTGGCTGAGCTGCCATAGCAACAAGATAAAACATAGCTATAAAGACCATAGTTATTTCATATAGAGTGTGTGAATCAAATTAAACACAACAAACAAATGTTGGATGTATTGAACATGGGTATAGACTCCATGACCATCCTGGGTAGAGAATACTGCATAAGAGCTTAAACACTTATATCACGATAAACACATACTTGTTCAATTTCAATATTAACACAACCTAAGATAACCATATTCCTATAGTGAAAACAACAAATACTGGTAGCCACCAAATAATATCCAGGTAGCACACCCACAGTCCCCTACAGGTAGACAGAACAGTTCATAAAAACTATCAAGATGAGCTGGAGAATGTGTATTGCAAAAATGCTAAAACTAAAGAATATGGATATACATATCCCAGGGCGTAATAGAATCCATATATGGTGTGTGATATAGCCTCTGCCGCTAGGTGATCCAAGGTAGTCATCAACATAGAAGAAAAAATAGTTAGAAAAGACAACAGAACAAAAGACAAAACAACACATATATATGATCATATATGTGCAAAACATGTATGTTTTAAAAAAACATGTATGATTAAAAAACATGTAAAGATGTCTAGTCATAGCCCTATCCGAGAAAAATATTAAATGGATTTGCCTCATTTAGCCCTCGTGGTGCTAAAGTGTCCAGCTCATAGATCCATTTAGCCTCTCGTTGCCTTAACAGCCTTTCCCAGTCACGCCCACGTGAAGGTCTTGGTACATAATCGATCAACATACACTTCAAACTGGATATTGAATGCCCTCTGGTTGCAAAATGTTGAGCTACTGGTTTATCAGACACCTTGGAAACCAGTGCAGCTCGAATTTATGTGCGATGATTGGCCATCCTGTCACGAAAGTTTCTTGTTGTCATACCAACATAATAGTACCCACAGGGACAGACAATGATGTAAATTACATGGTCCATGGTACAGTGCAACCGGTGGCGAATTTTAATTTGTTGACCACTATGCGGGTGTACAAAACTTGCACCAGTCATCAATGATCGGCACGTGGTACAATTGGGGCACCGATAGCAACCTTTCTTGGTGTCTTGTAACCAGGTGTTACTGGTGACTGATGGTTGTAGAGTCGGACGCATTAACATTTGTCGTAGATTTTTTCCACGACTGTAGGCACAGAGCGGTGGCTGCTGACTTAACCCTTTAAAAACTGGGTCAGTGGCTATGATCGGTCAATGCTTGCGTAGCACTTTTTCAGAATGTGTTGAAGCAACGTCATATGTAGACGTGAAAATCATTCTGTTAGCGGCTCCCTTGGCACGACAACTGTTGTTAGTGTGGGAGTGCCTGTACCTTGCTTTATTTAAACATATTTCGACGGTTTTCCTCGTATAGCCACGTTCGTAGAATCTTTCAGCCATCGCCTTAATCTGTGTCTCAGTGTCCTCATCTGTGGTATTGTTTCGTAACACACGCATAAACTGCGAAATAGGTAAACTCTCTTTTAGATGAACGGGGTGGTGACTGGAGGCATGTAGGAGCGTATTCCTGTCAGTCTCTTTTCTATAGAGGGTCGAGGCAAGTCTTCCATTGTGTCGAAAAAGAGACATATCTAAAAAGTTCACTTTATCATGGTCAATGTGATATGTGAAACGGATAGGGCTATCTAGACTATGAAGATAGTCAATCATCTCATAGAACTCCGTGTCGGTCCCTAGCCAAATAATGAAAACGTGGTCAATATAACTAACAAAAAATAAACATTTAGACCCAAACCTTGGCATGATATTATTGGATTCATATTTGTGCATGTATAAATTGGCATACGATGGGGCCAAATTTGACCCCATCGCGGTGCCGCTACACTGGATGTAGAAGTCCTTACCATAAGAAAAATGGTTCTGTTTCAATACTAAACCCGCAAGTTCAAGCAGAAATTCAGACGGTGGACCCTCATGTGGACCCGCAAACAAAGCATCACGCATAGACCCTAGGCCCTCTGTGTGCGGAATAACTGTATATAAGGACTGAATGTCCATAGTTATTAACCAGGCATCATCAGGTATTACGCCAAGAGAATCTATCTTGTCGAGCTGATCCGCAGTGTCCCTAATGTAACTAGGCATCATCATTACAAGTGTTTGAAGAAATGAATCAATAAAAATTGCCAATGGCTGTAATACAGAACCCATCGCCGAAATAATCGGATGACCGGGAGGGTCGATCATGGATTTATGTATTTTCGGTAGTGTGTAGATGATTGGACACACTGGACTGTCCACTGTCAAATAGCCAGCTATTTTTTGGTCCAACCATCCACACACCAAAGCCTGGTTGATAGTGATATCAACCTGTTTTTTGATTTGTAACATTGGATTACCTCTACACTTCACATACACCTTAGAATCTGCCAACTGCCTAAGTATTTCAGCATTGTATTTACACCAGTCCTGCACCACCACGGCACCGCCCTTATCGGCTTGTCGTATCACAATCTGTTCATTGTTGGTCAAACTCTTCAATGCAACCCTATGTGCCGGAGAGAGGTTGCTGTACCGTGGTGGTGCAACCACGGCATGCATCTCACTGTCAGTTAACCGGAGAAATGTGCGTATACTCGGATTTGTCGACTGGGGGTCAAACACACTCGGTCTGGTTAGACCAGTAACCTGAGTCATTTCGTTTGTTTTATTGGAGAAAAACTCCCGTAACCTGAGCTTTCTCCCAAATTTGTAATGATCTACAACCCACCCCTAGAAGAAGTCTGGTGTGACGAAACGCGTTGGTTTCCTGCATTGACCTCCTTGCCTATTTAAGTTAAGTCAGAACTCCTTACCTTTTACAAAGACCTTTATGTTTTTACCAATATTTAGAAAACTTTTTTATGTTTTATTCCACTTTTATATGTTATTAAAAACTTGTTTATATTATTATATATTTTTTGGCTCATAAATTGTAATTTTTAGTGATTGCATTATAAACATTATAAACACAAGTCGCCGGTACCCTTATCCGCCCACTCTATACTCTTTTTAGCAGTACTGTACCAGTATTGCACTCTTAAGGGTTGGCAGACACCTATAACAAGGTTTTGTGTGTTTTTAGTATTTTAGTAATTTTTTAATTCACGTTCTTTACTGAGACCCTACCCCACAAGTGGCGCTGTATCATTTCTTGCTATACAATATATATATATATATATATATATATAGTATATATTAAGTTCTATGCTGTAGGCTGTGCAAAGCCGGTTGGTGCATTTATTATCAGAGCGTGCATTTTTATCAATGGGTGATAAAATTGACACATAACAGCAGCGTTCCATCAGCGTTCAATCAAAGTGAAAAAGAAGGACAACAGAAGCACACCAATATAACAAAACAAAGAAAACTGAAGAACTAATAACAAATGTGAGTCACTTACTCTAAAGATCACTCGCCTCCTGATTGTTGCATCTGATTAAATAGCACGGAACTACCTTACTTGGACATTTCAAAAACCATGCATTTCACCAACAAATGCTTGTATCTGTATTATTGTAGTTTTGTTTTTTATGCACAGCTGCAACAATGCAATATTACCTACAAACACTTAAAAAATCTTACAGAATTACCATTGCTTCTAAACCCTCTCACAATCCTTTCATTTCTTACAGCCCAAATACATTTCTGCACCCACTTTATCTACGCTTTTGACTCATTTCATACTAAATCTACACCCATTGAGCCTACACTGTTTTTCTCACCTGCATTTCTGCAATTCTTCTGCTCTGATTCCCTTACAGCCTCCACTCCTACTTCCACTTTCCCTCAACCTATTTACCTACTAAACACTATGTCAAGGCTTTCTTATACTCCCCACATCACTCAGTGTCTACCTAATAATGTATCTTTATCCTTCCACCCTAGTCTCCTAAACCTGCTCCTCTGTCTCCCCTCCATCCCTCTGTTTCCTTCCCCCTCCTTTCCTGTTACCCCACTTTCATTTACCTCTGCCCCATGGTCCTGCTAACCCACAACTCAGCCCTGCTCCATCCCTCCCTTCCCTGTCACCTCCCCATCCACATCACACTGACCTCCCTCCCTGCCCACCTCCTGCAGTTTCCCCTCCTAGCTCAGGCACCCGTACCATCACTACTCTCTCATCATCCCTGCCCTCAAAGTTAATCTCACCTCATCGCTACAGCAACCCTGATAATCTCATTCACATCTCTCCCACAAACTCATACCCCCTATCCTGTGCCCTCTGGAATGCCAGATCTGTTTGTAACAAACTGGTCCCCACTCATGACCTTTTCATTTCCAACTCCCTACACCTACTAGCCATTACTGAAACTTGGATTACGCCCTCTGACACTACTTCTCCTGCTGCTCTCTCTGCTGGGGGCCTCGTATTCACACACACACCCCGACCTGGGGGTCGCCATGGGGGTGGTGTTGGGGTCCTTTTACCTTCTAGTTACTCCTACCAACTCATACCACCAGAACCATCCCTTACATTCTCTACATTTGAGGTCCATACTATACGCCTCTTCCAACCAGTCCATCTTAGAGTAGCTACCATTTACAGCCCCCCTGGCATTGCAACCAAATTCATTGACAACTTTGCTTCCTGGCTTCCTCACTTCCTCTCTTCTGATATACCCTCCATTATCCTAGGCAATTTCAACATCCCCATTGACATCCCCACACAATCCCCTACCTCTAAACTCCTTAACCTCACCTCTTCACTTGGTCTCTCCCAGTGGACCTCCTCACCCTCCCATGTGAATGGGAGCTCACTGGATCTGGTCTTCACTCACCGCTGTGATATTTCTGATTTTTCTAACTTCCCATTTCCCCTCTGTGGCCACCACCTGCTCTCCTTTAACCTATCTCTCTCGACTTCCCCATCTCTACCTCCCAAGGCTACCATCACTAAGCGTAACATTGAGGCTATTGACACCACATTCCTTTGCTCCCTGTTTGACTAACTTCTCTCTCCTATTCTCTCTCTCTCATGCCCTGAACAAGCCACTTCCATACACAATGCATCCACTACTTCTGCTCTTGACTCTGTTGCTCCACCAACCACTATTCACCCTCGCAAATTAACACTTCAACCCTGGCACACCAAATGCACCAGATATCTGCAAAAATGCTCACGTACTGCTGAGCAACACTGGAGGAAATCACGCTCTATGGCAGACTTCCTCCATTTCAAACTTATGCTCTCATCCTTCAGTGCTGCCATTTCTCTTGCTAAACAGTCATACTTCAAGAACCTCATCTCCTCCCAGTCTTCCAACCCCCAGCACCTCTTTGCCACTCTCAACTCACTCCTCTGTCCACCTCCACCTCGTCTCCCTTCCTCACTCTCTGCTCTTGACTTTGCCACTTACTTCACATCCAAAATTGACTCCATACGTCAGGACATCACATCACACCAGACCATCAGTAACCAGCCTTCTCACATCCCTTACCACCCCTCCCCATCCCTCCCACCTACTCTGACATCTTTCACCCATGCATCTGGAGAGGAAGTCATGGCCCTCATTCGTTCCTGTCCCCTCACCACCTCCCCACTTGACCCTATCCCCTCCGGCCTCCTCCGCTACCTCTCTCCTTCTGCTTGTTCCCATCTTTCCCACCTTCTCAGTCTCTCACTCTCATCAGGCACTGTCCTCTCTGCCTTCAAGCATGCACTCATCTCTCCTATTCTTAAAAAACCTACCCTTGATCCAAACACTCTCTCCAACTACAAACCCATCTCTCTCCTCCCTTTTGCCTCCAAACTCCTTGAGCATATTGTCTACAACCGCCTTACTTCCTTTCTTTCCTCACACTCACTGCTTGACCCATTCCAAACTGGCTTCCATCCTCTCCACTCCACTGAAACTGCCCTTACAAAAGTATGCACTGACCTCCATACTGCTAAATCTAAGGGACACTACTCTCTACTTATTCTACTTGATCTCTCTGCTGCTTTTGACACTGTGGACCATCCTCTCCTACTGCAAACCCTTCACTCCATTGGTCTGCGTGACACTGCCCTCTCTTGGCTGTCTTCCTACCTCTCTGACCGTTCATTCTCTGTCTCCTCTCATGACTTCACCTCCCCCTCACTTCCACTAACTGTAGGTGTACCCCAAGGTTCTGTCCTTGGTCCTCTTCTCTTCTCTCTCTATACGTCCTCACTAGGTAAGCTCATTAGTTCTTTTGGTTTCCAATATCATTTCTATGCTGATGACACCCAAATCTATCTTTCCTCTCCAGACCTCTCCCATGCTTTCCTCACTCGTATCTCCAACTGTCTCTCTGCTACCTCTTCCTGGATGTCCCAGCTCTTTCTTAAACTTAACATGTCTAAGACCGAGCTGATCATCTTCTCTCCCTCTTGCATAACCTCACCTCCTACAATCTCATTATCTATTGATGGCACTACTATCTACTCTAGCCACCAAGTGCGCTGTCTTGGAGTAATCCTTGACTCCTCCCTCTCCTTCAAACCACACATTCAGCACCTCTCACAAACCTGCCATTTTCATCTAAAACATATTTCCTGGATCAGACCCTTTCTGACCCAGAATGCTACTAAGACCCTTATCCACTCACTGGTCATCTCCAGACTGGACTACTGTAATCTCCTCCTGACTGGCATTCCTGACAAATACCTCTCTCCACTCCAATCTATCCTCAATGCTGCTGCCCGGCTCATTTTCCTCACCAAACGCACTATGTCAACCTCTCCTCTCTTACTATACCTTCACTGGCTCCCCTTCCCTTTCAGAATCCATTTCAAGCTTCTCACACTCTCTTACAAAGCCCTCACTCACTCCTCTCCCATATACATCTCTGACCTTATCTCCCTTTACACTCCCACCCGTCCTCTTCACTCTGCTAATGCACGCCAACTCTCCTGCCTATGGATTACTTCCTCCCACTCCTACCTCCAAGATTTTTCATACACTGCACCACTTCTCTGGAATTCTCTACCTCTCCCCCTCAGACTCTCCACCTCTCTACAAAACTTCAAACGGGCTCTCAAGACCCACTTCTTCACCAAACCCAGCCAAATCTCATCCTAACCCGCTGTTCCATGCTCACTATGTACCCCGTCTGTGTCACCCCTGTCTGTCTACCCCTCCCCTTTAGAATGTAAGCTCTCACGAGCAGGGCCCTCTTCCCTCATGTGCTTATCCTTCTTCTTACTTTAATAATCTTCAACTGCACCAAATCCAGCAGTCTTCTGCCACCTGATACTTATTCCAGTGTAATCTGCTGATGTAACTATGTTTATTCACCCTGTACTTGTCCTATACTGTCATCAACTGTAAGTTGCTGTTTTCCTGTTTGATTATTTGTTTATGTACTCTGTAATTGGGCGCTGCGGAACCATTGTGGCGCCATATAAATAAAGGATAATAATATATATATGTTGTGAGGATAAGTGAGCTTGCTATTGTGAGTGCTGAACTTTCTGTTTGTATATATATATATATATATATATATTGTGATGCGTGTCATAATGTGTCACAGGCATTATGGTGTGTGGCATAATGTGTCGGGGGCATTATGGTGTGTGGCATAATGTCTAAGGGCCATTGCAGTATGTGGCATAATGTATACTGGGCATTACTATAAGGAGGAAAAATTACAAATAATGTAAGGTGCATGAATCAGGATTATTTTTTTCCCTGTGGTGGCCAACGTCTGGGCGTGCAGGTTGCAAAACTGGGGTATAAGGTAGTCTTTTCCTGCAATGCGACGCCCCTTTATGCAAAGCCACGCCCATTTCAGCAAGGCCACGCAGATTCTTCACTTTACTAGTGGCAATTATGAAGGGGGGGGGGCGCCAGAGAATGTTTGGCTTGAGGGAGAAAAATTTCTAGTTACGCCACTGGGTCTGGTGACACCCAGTGCACACTCTGTACCCTCTTGCGCATGGAGGCCAAAGTCGGGTGGGTGTGGCCTCACAGGGGAACCCAGTGACATCACTCCAGGGGCAGCCCAGCATCATCAATTAAGCTGGGCTGCCTCCAGAGACAAGTAAATGTACAGCGTCAGCGCCTGTATCACAGGAGCCAAGTGCTACAAGTGACTGTCACACTGCAGCACCTGGCTCCTGGGAGTGTGAGAGGCAGACATTTTATTGTCACCCCCTCCGAGGGTGACACTTGGGTGCGGCCCACCCCCCCTTCTGACGCCACTGGTAGGCATGATGTTAAACAAATATAAAGGGCATACATTACTCTGAGCTGGAATATGTATTACCACAAAAGCGCCTATACATAAATGTAAAATCCTTTTCCAATATCAGAACAGGATGGAAACTTGTCTAATGTAAAAGGCGACAAAAGGAAAGTCATGGCTGCCATATTTCTACAATGTCTAATTCATCTCTTATGGCTTCAATGTCCACTCTCATTCCAGCTGTACCACACCACCAGTACCACCAGTAGCTGCACAGTGATGCCACTCACATACATACTGCTGCTTAGAATAAGTTGCTGATAATGCTTCTGCGATACCATAGTAGACAGACACCCTTTCCTCACCAGTGGCCACAATTGATATTTTGCTACATCATGTATTAACTGTTCCTTAACCTGTTCAGATTGAAATGTCATTTAGCCAAGGCCATCATAAATAATTATTTTTGGATTATGATCCCTTAAATGCATCAATAACTAACTACAGTAACTAAATAAATAAATAAATAAGTAAATAAATAAGTAAATAAATAAAAGATAATAATATTGTTCATGTAAATGGGCCTCATTCATACCCGTTCGCTCTCTGCAGTTTTTTGCAGTCATGCGATCGGGTCTGTATTGCGCATGCGCATGGGTCGCAATGCGCAGGCACATCACTGGCCGGCGACGGGCAGCGATGAAACGAGCTAAGAAAGCGATCGCACCGACTATCACAAGAAGATTGACAGACAGAACGCGTTTGTGGGCGGCAACTCACCATTTTCTAGGAGTGTCCGGAGAAACGCAGGTTCCTGACGTTATCAACATCCTGGATCATTGCAGTGGGTGATAAGTCCTGAGATGTGCAGAGACTACACAAACTTTTGTTTGTGCAGCTCTCTGCACAAGCGTTTGCAGCCCTGCACAGTCCTGACCCCCTCCCCTGTGGGCAGCGATTACCTGGTCGCAGCAGTGCAGAAAATAGCCTGTGTGTGACCAGGTCTGAATTAGGCCTAATGTTTGCTTAACTGTCTCATAATGTATTACAGTATAGTGAATGGAAGCACCTTTTCAACCACTTTTCTAGACAGAACTATTTTACTTGCTATATGTTTAAGTGCCTTTCTTGTGCGAACAGCTTGTTTCTTGGTATCCAAAAACTTTTAAATTTTTGGGCTCTGACCCGGACATTCTGGATAGTATAGTTACTAACCAGCTTGAATTGGCATTTAGAGGCCTATTTATTAACTTTACTTTCACTAAACTAATGTGAAAAAAGGGAGTTTTCCTACCCCTTTCACATTATTTTAGTAACACCTGAATGTATTAAAGGGCTTTTCACTAAAACTGCACCATAAGTCCTTTAATATATTCAGGTGATACTAAAATAATGTGAAAAGGGTGTGAAAAGCTACTCCAAGCCCTTCAATTTGCATTTATTTTTGTAATCAGATCCTTGTATTGGGAAATGCAATCTGGCCAAATTTACTAAAAAAAAGTAAAACAATACCAGAGTGAGACCTGTGATAATAATGCTATCTTGAGACCACAGTCCTCTCTGGTTCCTCACTCTATTCTCCGCTCTGACAGACAGAGCAAAGTTAAGAGCCGGTTCCTGTGATCAGCCATGTGAGTCTAACAAGACCACAGGCTGATCAACCCCTCCCCCCAAAAAATAAAAAATAAAAAATAAAGGGGGGTTCATTCACTTACAGCTCCCCTGGTGCAGTGATTGGTGTCCCGGTGAGCTCCTCCATGCCTCTGGTCATCTGATGTCTTCCTGCATTGTGACCCGGTCATCTGATGTCGGCTGTAAGCCAGCATCTCAGTTTACAGCGGAGACATCAGATGACGAGGTCACAGAGCTGGAAGCCGGCAATCAGGTGAGCGGAGTTGGAGGAGTGCAGTGGGATGTTGATCACTGGGTAAGTGCAAAGGTGGGGAGTAGCTGGCGGTGGCGTTGTCGTGGTGGCAGCATATGTTCAGCACATCTTTAGGTTATTTTATGAGAAAAATACCCCAAGAAGTCATTACAGTGTATTCATAGGGACAGAGCTTTTTCGCAAGCTCTGCCCCTGCATGCGGTACTTGATACATTCTGCTGCAGCTTGTCCACATGACAGCTGGGAGTCAGGGAGCCAGCAAGCCTGAATGAATACAGCAGCTAGAAGAGGGAGAGGGGTACACAGCCCCCACAGCCAGCATGTAATTACACAGCCCCTACCTGCAGCATCCCAGATTGCACAGTGGCAGCAGGGGCATTGGGGAGTCAGCAATCTGTCTACAATAACATATACTTTATGGGAACCTCTTTGTCTCGGTCACATATGGGGAGACCTACAGCCTTCCGCTGTGCATCTTCCCTCAGGAGGATCGCTATGTCATCCTGAGATGGCAAAACTTTTTGGAGATGCAAAATGGAAAGCTGAGCTTTCCTTGCTTTCTATGAATCACTCTTTACTATATTACTGTATGGGGAAGCGATCCTGACACACAGTGGCGGAACTAGCGAGCGGTGGGCCCAGGTGCGACAAAATGCTTTGGGCCCCCCATCCCATCCAAGTCCACCCCCTCACCCCTGGAGAGGATCTGGTGAGGGGGACCTGCTCAGGGCCAGAGAAATGGATACCTAGCAACAGTGCCGTAACTAGACATTTTAGCACTGTGTGCAAGAAACAGCATCGAAGTCCCACCCCTGCATGCAAAATAAGGGCAGTGCACGCCGTAGGCGCGCGCAAAAATACATAGTGGCGTGGCATCGTGGGGAAGGGGTGTGGCCACAAAATAATACCAATTCATAAAACTATGCACAGTAGTCTCCATTATTCAAATTACGCCGCACAGTAGCACCACTACACCAGGTAGAGACTCTTTTACACCTTACGGTGGACAGAGATTCCTCTTTTTACAAATTACAGCAGACAGCATCCCATTTTTACACATTACGGCAGACAGCATCCCCCTTTTTACAAATAACGGCAGACAGCGTGCCCTTTTTACACATAGCGGCAGACAGCGTGCCCTTTTTACACATAACGGCAGACAGCGTGCCATTTTTACACATAATGGCAGACAGCGTGCCATTTTTACACATAACGGCAGACAGCGTGCCCTTGTTACACATAGCGGCAGACAGCGTACACTTTTTAGAAATAACGGCAGACAGTGTGCCCTTGTTACACATAGCGGCAGACAGCGTGCCCTTTTTACACATAACGGCAGACAGCCTGCCCTTTTTACACATAACGGCAGACAGCGTCCCAATTTTACACATTACGGCAGACAGCGTGCCCTTGTTACACATTACGGCAGACAGCGTGCCCTTGTTTCACATTACGGCAGACAGCATCACCCTTTTTACACATTGCGGCAGGCAGATTCCCCCTTTTTACACATTACGGCAGGCAGATTCCCCCTTTTTACACATTGCGGCAAGCAGATGCCCCCTTTTTACACATTGCGGCAAGCAGATTCCCCCTTTTTACACATTGCGGCAGGCAGATTCCCCCTTTTTACACATTGTGGCAGGCAGATTCCCCCTTTTTACACATTGTGGCAAGCAGATTCACCCTTTTTACACATTGCGGCAAGCAGATTCCCCCTTTTTACACATTGCGGCAGATTCCCCCTTTTTACACATTGCGGCAAGCAGATTCCCCCTTTTTACACATTGTGGCAGGCAGATTCCCCCTTTTTACACATTGTGGCAGACAGTCCCCCTTTTTGTAGAAAGAAAGAAAAGAAAAGAAAGACAGAAAGAAAGAAAGAAAGAAAGAAAGAAAGAAAGAAAGAAAGAAAGAAAGAAAGAAAGAAAGAAAGAAAGAGAAAGAAAGAATTATACTTACCCTCTCCGCTGGCTCAGGCTCCTCTGCAGCTTCTGGTCACTCACGATTCCCGGGCAGGAGAGAAGGAGGAGGAGGGAGGTGGAGGAGGGAGCCGCAGCAGGGCTGTGTTATTGGTGGAGGCGCTGCTGCTGCTGGCCCTCTGCTTCACTATAGGCTGTTCTCGGAAGACAGCCTATAGTGAAGCAGAGGGCCAGCAGCAGCAGCGCCTCAACCAGTAACAAAGCGCTGCTGCGGCTCCCTCCTCCACCTCCCTCCTCCTGCTTCTCCCCCGTACCGCTGCTCCTCTCCTCTCCTGTCCAGGCGGTTGTGTGCTGCGGGCAGCGGTTGCCCGCAGCACACAGCGGCATGTAATGAGTCAGTTTGACTCATTACATGCTTTGGGCCCCTGGACAGAGGCGGGCCCCAGTGCAACGCACTGGTTGCACTGGCGGTAGTTCCGCCTCTGCTGAACAGAGCTGGGGTACCGCTGGAGAAATCTGAGAACTCCTTCTGTGAATGAGAGGAAGCAGTGAAAAGCCCTGTTATCACTGATAAAAGGCTTTTCAATGCTCCATGAATATACCCATGGTGAGAAAGCTAAAGACATAGAGAAAAAGGGAGACAGACAGAGAGATAGAGAGAGAGAGAGGGAGACAGACATGGAGAGAGACATAGAGAATAAGAGTGAGACAGACATAGAGAGACATGAAAAGAGAGAGAACACGGTTACAGGAGGTAAATTGGAGGTACAGTATGCTTATTGATGAAGCAGTAATCCCTGGTATGAGTGACGATATGACCTTGAGAAGCTATCCACAGCAGGGTGTCTTCAGAGAGCTGACACAGCAGGGGCAAAGCCAGGGTTCAAGAAGTAATGGAGGTGATCCAGGCCTCACTCTAATTTTCGTGCCAGGGCCATCAGACCCCAGTAATATTTATTTATTTATTAGCAGTTTCTTATATAGCGCAGCATATTCTGTTGCGCTTTACAATTAGAACAACAGTTATAGAACAAAACAGGGCAAAGACAGACACAGCGGTAGGAAGGCCCTGCTCGCAAGCTTACAATCTAGAGGGAAATAGGTATTGATACACAAGGATAGATGCAACCTGTTACATAATGTTTCCCCAGATTGCTAGCTTCTTAGTGGGTTGTATGATATGATCACCCAGCAATGTTGGAAGACAAAATGTGAGGTTATGGGGACTGTGCAGAGGGAATGTAACTGGATAGGGAAGCATTGAAGGTTATGTGTGTGGGTCAGGAATTTGGTAGGCTTGTCTGAAGAGATGAGTTTTCAGGGAACGTTTAAAGGTTTGGAGACTAGTGGAGAGTCTTATTGTGCGTGGGAGGGCATTCCACAGAGTGGGTGAAGCCCGGGTAAAGTCCTGTAATTTTGAGTGGGAACAGGTAATACATCTGGATGAGAGACGCAGATCTTGTGCAGAGCGCAGGGGTCTGGTAGGGAGATATTTTGAGATGAGTGAGGAGATGTATGATGGTGCAGTTTGGGTAATAGCCTTGTATGTAAGTAAAAATATTTTATATTTGACACGGTAGAATACCGGTAACCAATGGAGGGACTGACAGAGCGGATCAGCAGACGAAGAACGTCTGGCGAAGAAGATTAGCCTCGCAGCTGCATTTAAAATGGATTGAAGTGGTGAGAGCCTATGTTTGGGAAGACCAGTAAGGAGACTATTACAATAATCAATGCGGGAGATGATGAGTGCATGGATCAGAGTTTTTGCAGTGTCTTGTGTAAGATAAGGGCGTATTTTGGATATGTTTTTAAGGTGCATGTAACATGATTTAGAGACAGATTGAATGTGTGGAACAAACGACAGTTCAGAGTCAAGGATGACACCTAGGCAGCGAGCTTGTGGGGTAGGGTGGATAGTTGCATTGTCAACAGTTATGGCAATATCAGGTTGGTAACTACCCTTAGCTGGTGGGGAAATAATTAATTCTGTTTTGGAAATGTTGAGTTTGAGATGGCGAGATGACATCCAAGATGAAATGGCAGACAGGCATCCAGTGACACCAGCCAATACAGATGGTGATAAATCTGGGGAGGATAGGTAGATTTGAGTATCATCAGCGTACAAATGATACTGAAATCCGAAGGAGCTGATTAGTTTACCAAGAGAGGAGGTATAGATTGAGAAAAGCAGAGGACCTAAGGCTGAGCCTTGCGGTACTCCAACTGATAGAGGTAGAGAAGAGGAGGTAGAATCAGCGAAGCGGACACTGAAAGATCGATTAGATAGGTAGGATGAGAACCAAGTAAGGGCTGTGTCCTGAAGACCTAGGGACTCTAGTGTTTGTATGAGAAGAGAGTGGTCAACAGTGTCAAAAGCAGCAGAGAGATCTAGAAGAATAAGTAGTGTGTAATGGCCTTTTGATCTAGCAGTGACCAGATCATTCACTACTTTGGTCAGTGCCATCTCCGTGGAGTGTTGGGCACGAAAGCCTGACTGAAGTGGGTCCAGTAAGTTGTGGGAGTTAAGAAAGTGTGTAAGGCGATTGTAAGCTTGCGAGCAGGGCCTTCCTACCTCTATGACTGTTATCACCCAGTTTGTTATTGTTATTTCAAATTGTAAAGCACAACGGAATTTGCTGCGCTATATAAGAAACTGTTAATAAATAAATAAATAAATAATAAGGCGAGTGTAGGCAAGTCTCTCAAGTAGCTTGGAGGGACTGGGTAGCTGAGAAATGGGACGGTAGTTAGAGAGTGTGTTTGGGTCAGAGTTGTGTTTTTTCAGAATGGGAGTAATCACTGCATGTTTAAACAGAGATGGAAAGATGCCAGTAGAGAGAGAGAGAGATTACAGATTTTAGTTAAGGTTGGGATAAGCACAGGAGACAAACTTTTGCTGACCTGTGAGGGTATAGGATCAAGAGGAGAGGTAGTGGAGTAGGAGGATGAAAAGAGTGTTGATACTTCATCTTCACTTGTGGGATCAAATGAAGAGAGAGTGCCAGAGGGTTCAGAAAGGGATTTGAGCAGGTCATTGGCTGAGTTAGAGCATACCATTTCATCTCGGATTTTATCAATCTTATCCTTGAAGTAGGAAGCAAGTTCTTGAGCACTGATAGTAGCTAGTGGGGGAGGTGAGGGAGGGTAAAGAAGTGATTTAAATGTATTAAAAAGTTGTTTGGGGTTGGTGGCATGATAAGAGATAAGAGATTGGAAATATGTTTGTTTGGCAGTGTCCAGGGCCTGACGATAGGAGTGGTAGGTAGTCTTATATGTGAGAAAGTCACTTGGATTCTGAGATTTCCGCCACTGACATTCTACCTTACGTGACAGTTTTTGTAGGTGTCTTGTTGATTTAGAGTGCCATGGTTGGCATCTAAGCCTACGTGGAGTGTGATGGGTAGCTGGAGCAACTTCATCAAGGGCACTCTCTAGGGTCTGGTGCAGGTGGGATACAGCAGTGTCAGGTGTGGTGCATGTAGAGATTGGTGAGAGACGTTGTTGCAGAGAAGTGGAAAGTTGTTGAAAATTTATATTTATATTTATAGTAATAGTGTGAGTGTGAGAGAGGAGGATGGTAAGAAGATGGGAGGAGAGAGTAGGAGAGGGGAGGGGAGGGAAGGGGGCCTCTCATCCTCCAGCCGGACCGCCTCCTCCTGCTTCGTTACGGGCCACAGCTGGCCGCAGCACTACAATTGATGAGTCACTGTTGTGAAGTCTGACTCATCTAGGCCCCTACATTTGCTGTGGGGCCTGGTGCATTGCACCAGCTGCACCAGCGGTAGTTCTGCCACTGGTTCAATACTATATAATTTATTTTTGCACGTAGAGACTTCTTTCTCCTCTTTGATATAAATCAAAATGTGTCCAAAAAGAGTTAAATTGCAAAATTAACATTGTAGCAAGCAATGTCTTCAGATTGTAAGCTTGCGAGCAGGGCCTTCCTACCTGTATGTCTGTCTGTTTTTACCCAGTTTTGTTCTATTACTGTTGTTCTAATTGTAAAGCGCAATGGAATATGCTGCGCTATATAAGAAACTGCTAATAAATAATAAAATAAATATATAGATGTGTCCTCATATATCTAGCCCTATACACCACACAGCGTGAGATGCCTGGCTTGAGTGAGGCACCAGGTCCAGTGCAACTCCCCTAATGTCAGGTGTCTTTTTATACTATCTTAATCACAACATGACTTGTATATCTGTGTGGGACTGAGCCTGTATACAGTACAAGGCACAGCGGAACTTGGCATGTATGCAGACAGGTGTTGTTGTTGTTTTTTAGAAACTTTTGAATTAGAAAACAAAGATTCATGGCAGGTGCACTGAAATAATTCCACTTACCTATAGTTAAGTCAATGAGAAGATGCTAAAATTATAATTTCTGAAGTTATATGTTAGGGGGGGGGGGCGAATGCCGGCGGGGGGTGAGTGCAACTAAGCCCCTTGCAGGCTCGCTGCGCTCTCCATGCTGTGGGCTCAGTGGCTTGCTGCGCTCGCTACAGGTTCTATTCCCACTCTATGTGTCATGGACACCCACGAGTGGGAAGAGCCCTGAGCCCCCTGCATGCATGCTGACTGCCGGGATACCAACCGCTGGTAACATGACTACATCCCTAATAAAGAGTATAATTATTCCAAGCTATGTCCAGTGAATGCTAAAGGGTCAATAAGACAGGCTAATGCCTCTTCTAAAACAGGAAAAAGAAAGTGATCCTTATATACGCAATATATAGGCAATATAAAACATTTCTACTTATGGGGTCGGACGCAGTGCTGGAAGCAAATTGGGCATAGTGTAGTTTGCTAAAGCGTCTACTTAGTTTGCTACTAGTTACCATCAATCAGTACACACATTTGTACTTGCACCATACTAAATGCACAATATTTACCCCAAACTGGCATATTTCAACTCCATTCATCTCTGAATGGCCCACATTGGTGAAAACTCCCAAATTACCTCACTAAACATTACCTACAGCCCGGTTCCATTCATAAGTGTAATTGCAATCACAATGTGTATGTGCATTGGCCACATTTGCATGCACCAATTTTCAAAGCATGCACAGTGCATATATACATAACATGTGCTCTGCAACAAGCATATGTTCAACTCTTCCTCAGCTCCATAGACTGTTCACCATGTCTAATATTGGACATCACCGATGACATGCCAATAATATTTGCTAAATATTCATGTAAGTCATATGAAGGAATATAGGCCCTCATTCCGAGTTGATCGGTCGCAAGGCGAATTTAGCAGAGTTACACACGCTAAGCCGCCGCCTACTGGGAGTGAATCTTAGCTTCTTAAAATTGCGACCGATGTATTCGCAATATTGCGATTACTAACTACTTAGCAGTTTCAGAGTAGCTTCAGACTTACTCTGCCTGTGCGATCAGTTCAGTGCTTGTCGTTCCTGGTTGACGTCACAAACACACCCAGCGTTCGCCCAGGCACTCCCACCGTTTCCCCGGCCACTCCTGCGTTTTTTCCGGAAACGGTAGCGTTTTCAGCCACACGCCCCTGAAACGCCGTGTTTCCGCCCAGTAACACCCATTTCCTGTCAATCACATTACGATCGCCGGAGCGAAGAAAAAGCCGTTAGTAAAATTACTTTCTTCATAGTAAAGTTACTTGGCGCAGTCGCAGTGCGAACATTGCGCATGCGTACTAAGCGGATTTTCACTGCGATGCGATGAAAAATACCGAGCGAACAACTCGGAATGAGGGCCATAGTACTGTCAATCTGTAGAATATCTTGCATATTTATGGCATTGTACGTTTTTAAAACTATGGTCCCATAATCGCAATGGAGTAATATATATTATTGCTTGCTTTTATCATCCTTCAGGTGCCGGAGCTGAGCCTGTGAATAAGCCCTGTCCCAGCAAAGAACACTGTTATCTCTCTGCTTCCAGGTTCAGATACTGCAGGTATTGTGCTGCGCAGGCATCACACAGGGCAGATGGATCCCTCACTGAGAAAATGCTGGAGATATTTGCAGCACCATCTTAATGTATAGGTACACAGGGCAGCTGCCCAGGGCACCACAATTCTAGGGGCCTACGAGCAGAGGCGGATGGTGATCAGACAATCAGAGTGGTCAAGCAGTATTCTCTACCTGCGTCCCAGCCTACAGCTAGACAGTGACTGACTGTCAGCATGCTGATTGGTAGATGGCAGGGCTATTCACAAATCAGACTGCTGACAGCCATTCACTGTATGGAAGCCTGTGGAGAGACGGCATAGAACCACAGGAGGAGCATGTTATGATTTTTTAAAATTTGTTCTCATGAATGAGTAGTTGGGACACCAGTGCCCAGGGTCGGACTGGCCCACAGGGGTACAGGGGAAACCACAGGTGGGCCCCACTGCCTGAGGGCCCACTCCTTTCTATAGGAATCAGGTTCCAGACTGTGCACTTATATTATACATGGTAGATATGTTGCATTACACTGCACTAGACCATTGTGTATTTCAAGCCTCTGTGGAGGCTGGCCACACCCCGTTTGTAGGCTGGTCACACCCATAAGTATGGGCCCCTATCACTGCATTTTCCCGGTGGGCCCTTCATATCCCAGTCCGACACTGCCAGTGCCTTGCTTTGCCCACGAGCTTTAATGCTGTTAAGACAGCCCTGCGCTGCGGTCCCTCCTTGTTAAATTCTGGCAATCATTAATATTTGCGGGGTAAAAAATGACTTACAGTATCAACATTTGTTCATTCAGTCAAACAGTACTATTCCAAAGTTTAGGTCAAACAATTAGGAAGTGGTAGCTGAAAGTGTCCAACAACATTAACTTTGAATTTGACAAGTAAAACACTGCATTCATTTCTATAATAAATACATTGCATATTGTTTGGAATAAACTGTCTGAAATACTTCTGTGTCATCATCAGTATACTTTAGTTGCATTATGCTGCACTTAAATCTCTGATGAGGGTCATGCACTGGCGAGGTTTTTCATAAATGAGGTTACATGCTGACTATGCAAGAATCCTAGCTAAGTAACTTATACATTCAACCTGCATGTCTACATAGCTGAATGCATCAATCTGTCACAACAAAAATCTCTTTGGGCACTTTCTGTCTATGGTAGTAAAAGCATTTTTATATGAATGATTACATAAATACACTTTAGCTCAGGGGCTATAATCCCAGTTAACAAAACCTTCACACCAGGCTTCTGGTTTAAACATTTTAATTAATGACAGGGTTGATAATGGTTGTGTAATGCTACTTTTTCTCTTCTCACAGTATCTGACACAAAGCTGTAACACTGCTGGGGAAAACAATGCTTGCAAATAGCAGAAACACATTTTTGAAGCCAAAAAGGATCAAGCACCCATGGTGCTATTTATAACATACTTTGTTCTTCATTTGCCTTTAAGAAATTAGCTCTTGGAAATAAAATAACCTACAAAAGTTTACCTTTTCAACTCAGGAAAGCACTGTGCCCCACATAACACCACAATTATTGTGCTGACCTATTCAGCAATGAAGAGGTTAAGACTAATCAACCACAACAACTGCCAAGAACTAAATAGAGTAAATGAATGTTGCCGGTTAATACTACAGCCACCCACCTCTTTGCTTTCTAAATGCTAATTATTTGCCCGTGCAATGCCTTGATAACAGCTACTAAGCTCTTGGTAGCTACTAATTACACATTTACACTGTCCTTTCCATGTCAAACAAAGATTACACATTTCACAAAGTGTTATTGAAGCAGCTTTTAATTACAGATCCAGAGCAGGCAATGGCAAGGGGAACACAATGTTGGTGCTGAAGTAATCATGAATTAATGATGATGCATTTGCTATAGAGAAAAAACAGGCCTTGAAGATACAGTACCTTCTGACTCAATTCCAGGTCCCTGATAAAAACAGAAAGAAAATCCCACACCGGGGATCAATCTGGTAGGAAGAGAAGTTGCTTTGTGAGATTCACCATATAAATACATTGATTCTATGGGCGGTATCCTATTAGCAGCAGTACTTTCCCGCTGCTAATAAGATCACCGGGGGCTATCCTATTAGCCCTGACTTTGGCATTCTTTCCCCCTGATACCGGCACTTATCGGGAATTATACTTTGGGTGCCTCAGCTTATACCAGATCCCATGTGTTTTCATGCAGTCACGGGTCAAAACAGCCCTGATGCTGTTTTGGATGATCAAAACAGCCTCTAATTGGATACTGCGATCATTAATCGCGATATCTGGCCGTTTTAAAAAAGCCAAAACAGCATCAGGGCTAATAGGATACCGCCCTATGTATCTTAAGCACAGGATCTTATGAAAGATATTCTGTAATAAATGTGTAAAGGTGGTCTTACCCACTGACTCAATGCATGTACAGGGAAAAGAAACATACTGTAGGTAGAATGAAAACAGGATAATGGTGTAAATTCCTGGCGCAACTAATTATCAGCCCAATCTCAATCCTCAATCCGTCCAAACAACAGATTAAACAGTAATATACAAAAAGGCAATGAGGTGATAGATCAAAGGCGATAAATGAATGAATAAATAAAATAAAATTAAATACGTCACATATTGGGTGTCCTTTCTTGATTGATCACTTTTTGAGATGTCTCATAAATTCAGATGATGGACATGAAAAAAGAAAATAATATACATATATGGGTGGTAACGTTTAAGAAATAAATAAATAGTCCATAGGTGTCCAGAAAAAGAGAGCCTAATGTGCCGAGATATTTTGATAGTAGATGAGGACAGTTATCTCGCAACCATTCAATTCTACTGGTAAGACGTACCGAAACTCACTTATCATAGAGTAAGAACAGGTGTATAAAGGTATCTTTCGGAGATCTATCCCACGTGATGTAGGGTAATATTAGAGAAATGGATAACGTACCCCACTTACTTTGTAAGGGGGGTTGATCCCACGTATAAAGGTTTCTTTTATGCCAGGACCAGAGAAAGAATCCAAGATACTTCAAAAACGGTTTATTTTCAAAAAAATATCCATTAAAACAACAATGGGGTACTTTTCTTGGTTCTTTTCCACTCTCAGGTTAATAAAGGCATGTATGTCTGATGTATTAAGACAAGGCAACTGATGTAATCCGGTTTTACACCAGTGCTACCATGCACAGTATAACACAAAAAGGTACTATCCCCTAAAAAGTAACAACAAAATCTAATCTAAAAACATGTAGCAAAAATGAGATAGAGTAAACTCACTGCCTGATATCACCAACGGCGTTTCGACCTCTTACCAGTAGAATTGAATGGTGGCGAGATAACTGTCCTCATCTACTATCAAAATATCTCGGCACATTAGGCTCTCTTTTTCTGGACACCTATGGACTATTTATTTATTTCTTAAACGTTACCACCCATATATGTATATTATTTTCTTTTTTCATGTCCATCATCTGAATTTATGAGACATCTCAAAAAGTGATCAATCAAGAAAGGACACCCAATATGTGACGTATTTAATTTTATTTTATTTATTCATTCATTTATCGCCTTTGATCTATCACCTCATTACATACTGTAGGTAACCTATGTAACACTTCTAGCACTTAGTTGCTGCTTCTTATTAATGTACCACTTTTAACATTTTGGACGGGATTCAATTCTTTTCACCTCTTTCCACACCCATTCTTTTTCTGCCCTCAGGGGCGTGGTATCATTATTTCAGCTCGCTACTCCTGGAGTAGCAAGGCACCCAACCCTTTACACAGCTAAACCTGATTACTATGGGTGCAATATGCGCGATAATGGAGATCATTTTAGAAAGGAAATTGGGCGTGATATATAAATTGAATCTCACCCTTTGGGTTAGATGCATCATCATTGCTTGGGATAGTGATAAAATGGAGAGTGAAAAGCACCAGCCAATCAGGTCCTAACTGCCATGTCACAGGCTGTGATTGAAAAATGGTAGTTAGTAGCTGACTGGCTGGTGCATTTTCACTCTCCATTTGATCACTTTCCAAGTGATGATGCATCTGGCCCTTTAACTTCTACTTCGTACTAGTGTGATGACTTGGGTGGTTGGATTGTGCTGGCTCTGGGGTCCCGTGCTCTGGACTTGAACCTTAGGAATGTAAGGGCCCCACCTGATAAGGTCACCTGGCCATGAGAGGCATGCCCATATTTTAGGCCAAAAATTATGCTAACAACCTTGTGTTTACTTCATGTTAAATTGCAGTTTATGTGTTCTGATTACCAGTGTACTTAGTGCTTAGAGTGTGCACCTGCATTTTCTCTTTTCTTTCTGTATGTCACTACCAGTCTCAGCGTGGTAGCACCTTATATTATGTCTAAGGTGTGCTGTCTACCCTCCTCCCCTCATACATTTTCCTTTATTCCACCTGCAGTGCAACATGGTTTTGCCAAGGTTCAGTGTTCTCCATTTATTTATTTTTTGCTCCTAACTCTGTCTATTTCAGTACACACAAACTCAGTTAAAATGACAGAGCAAATGCTTACACAGTTATTGGTTCTCACATTGAAAACATAACCTTTTTTCTTAACGCAGTGCTTTGGAAGACAAAAGGGCATATTTATCACAATCTACATTTTTAATGCAGATGTGATAAATATTTTTTGTGGAACTTGGAAATGAATGTTTTAAGACAAATTTACTATTATTCTGTGGCCATGAGATGGACTCCAATAAAACCCGTCCTGGTGAAGAGCTGTAAGCAGTGAGATAATGTAACACTATCACGCTACATCCTAAGTCTGGTTCCCCGCAGCCAATGTGCATGTGTAGCTATCCGCAGGCACATGCATCACCAAGGCCAATGGAGAGGGATCTAGAGGATCTACTATAGGCTGATGCCATCTAGAGATGGCATTAGTTCTTGGGCCAAGCTTGGTAAATCTGACAGTTTTGAAGCTCCAACAGAGACCTATGAAGGCTTCGACTGCTGTAGGAAATGGAGGCATTGTGGCAGATATGGAGGTATCTGCTGCGATTCTTCCATGGTACAACTTGGGGGTCCTTAATAAAAAAAACATCTGTTTTCGGGGGATACCCCACAAATATTGCATGATAAATTATTCTGGCAAGACAAAAAAGGCAGCACCTATCTTATTATAATAAAGGAGGTATTATATCTATTATAATAAAGGAAACACAAATTATATTTATTAGATTAAAGGGGCACACAATATATTTGTTACAACGAAGACGGTACATTTCCTTTATTAACTCTGGCATCCACTTACCAGGGTCACGAGAGCATCCATGGGCCTCTCGAACAAGTCCGTGTCTGGATAATTAGTACCCGACCCCCTCACCTCTCAGTGCCCCTGCCACCGACCATGTGAAAAAGGACGGGGCCAATGCTACTTATAATTGGCTTAGGAATTCATAGGTGTGGGACCCCAAAGGATTGTTCAAACATTCATTAGGGCAGGCACGGTTAACCTGTGGCTCTCCAGCTATTGTGAAACCAATCCCAGCACACCCTACTACTGATTAGCTGGTAAAGCATGCTGGGATTTGTAGTTTCAAAACAGCTGGAAAGCCACTGGTTGGCCAGGCCTGCACTAGAGGGTTGAGAACAACTGTGCTAGTTTTCCATGTCATGTGAAATATTTAAAAATCATCACTTGTCTGAGTTTTAAAATAATTAAGAGGCGAAATCACAGATTATGTGTGTACAGTAATTTCAAACCCACTGCAGAAAGCGACATTGGCTTGATAAATGTATCCATAAAACTTGTCACTATGGATTTCTATACTAAGCAAAAGCTTGAAGCAAAACAGAAAAGTCCTATCTTGACTAATTTCTAGTTCCAGAGCTGGACACAAGATTGCTTTTGGTTCTTTAAAAAAAATTAGCTTTAGTCGACCCTGAAATGCCTGCCATCACTGCTATTTCTCTATATTTGTACAGCTTTAACTGACGGTACACTCAGACACATCATCAGGCATTCTCTGAACAGCCAAGTTGCTTCAAAATTGTTTTGAACTATTTTCACCCAAAAGGCTTGTTTCTTACATGAATCACACAGATTAACACTGGAGTCAGCTAGATCATCTGTCTTAATCAAAAACAAAATGTACTAAGAACACTTTCCTATGTTTTATTTAAAAAGTACTTTCTTCAAGGTGACTTGAGAGGCTCCGCTCTTTACCAATCGGATCTGCCGTGAATGCTAGAATACTTTTATCTTGAATGATACAACATTGTTCACAGATCTCCAGAGACACATAGTAATAATAAAGGGACAATCAGAGAACCCTCATTTATTTACAATGAAAAGTCTTTCATTTGTAGACCAGCAATCCGGCAGTGCTACAGACAATGACCCGATGAAAGAAAATCAGAACTCTGATTAATAGCACTGTTTGCCAGACCCTGCCACCTTCTACACATACTGTAGGTAATAATTGTCTATTGGCTATAAATATGCACTGACATTTTATCTTTTTTAATAATGCTTCTTTTTGAACTTTGGAACTAGCACATCAACAAACATAGATTAGTAATCAAACTACATTCTTACAAAAAACAAAGGACCAATGATTATATGCTAAATATGGGACAATCAGTTAAAAGCACCAAATCCAAAGAGACAACCAATTAAGGAGAAATACACTCATACAGACCAGATGTTAGAGAACTTGTAAGGTCACTTCCGACAATAATATATTATTTATACTATGGGAGAACACTATTGTGTGAAAACCGTCACTTGCGTTGGATATGGCTCCATATAAAGTAGCAGAAATTCACTCACTTTGCACAGAAGAGAAATTCAGCCATTGGAAGTTGAAATATTGTCTAAATGCAAAATTACAGCCAAACGGACTGGTAGCATAGATGTTGGAGAGGAATGCGCTCCTATCTCCTTACAGTGACTTCGGCTGGCCACTTTTACCAAGATGGCCGCCGATGTACTACTGCATATGTGAGACTCTGCAACCCAGTGTGTTGAGTGTCGCAGTGCTGTATGGACATGTAGCACCTAGCTCCTCAGAGGTGAGATTACCTGTTACTGCTAATATCAACACCGCTGTATAGTTCCAACACTACTATGTATGTTAATTGTATTGTCGCATTTACCACTGTGCTATGATAATCTTGCAAGCCTGGCAAGTATCCATTCACAATTCCATTGGTGCCTAGTGTAAATCTACTAGGTTCGATACCAATAGGACATATCAACAGTAAAAAGGTCATCTTTCGATTTTTCAAAACCTCTGCTAATATCTCCATAAAAAGCGGTATATACACAAAGGACGTTTCCAGAGCCCCTCCTGTATCAGCAACTCTGAGATCAGAATTGAGAGTCAAAGTCAATAAAGAAAATGTGCATTTGCAGGATGCCTTAAATATAAAAAATGGACGAAAAATTATTAAGTCAGGAGGTGGTTGATTTAAGATGGTCAAAGTTCAGAGATTTCCATCTACTATAATATCACTAAGGGTTTCAATTACATTTTCCAAATGGGCTTTTTATGCAACACTTAGGGCACCATTAGGGTAGCCATTCCCGGGCCATTTTTTCAATCCCAGGTATCAGGATTGAAAAATGGTCTGTCCCAGGATTCCTGGGATACTCGGGATTGGTTTGTTTCCAGTGTGTGTGTGTGTGTGTGTGTGTGTGTGTGTGTGTGTGTGTGTGTGTGTGTGTTTGTGTGTGTGTGTGTGTGTGTGTGTCCTGCGTGTGCCTCACGCCGCACACATAACTTACCACCATGGTACCTGGGAGGGCAGGTGGCCAACTTCCTCTGGTTCGAGTTCTGTGCAGCATGTTGGCAGGTGGCTGGTTGCGCAGCGTGACCTCTGACTTCATGTCACGCTGCGCAGGGGGAGCCTGGAGAAGGGAGCTGGGCAGCACCTGAGCCTGCTGCGGATGCTCAACGCTGCCCGGCATTAAAAAAAGAAAGGACTGCCTGATCCCGAAATCCCCGGTATTGGAGCTTCCAATCCCAGGATTGAATCCAGGACAATTTTTGGCCTAAATCCCGGGATCCCGCCGATCCCAGGATTGGCCACCCTAGGCACCATGCTTGTGCAATTATGTATTTGTTTGAATTATAGGGGTTAAAGCAGAGGTTCTCAAATTGGGTCCTTAAGGTACCCCAACTGTCCAGGTTTTAAGTTTATCCATGCTTGGACACAGGTGACTTAATTAACACCCCAATCGATTTGATTTAACCATCTGTGCTGAGCTATGTATATACCTAAAACCTGGACTGTTGGGGTGCCTTTAGGACCGCGTTTGAGAACCTCTGGGTTAAAGTAATGCACAATTTGTTTTTAAGTAATTAGGGATGAACATGTGACACATTATGCAATTCATAATATTTTCAATTTAAAAGCCCTTTTCTACTACACAAGTAGAACTAAAATGTAATGTACACTCTTCGCAGTGTAAGCAGTACAAATAAGCCATTACTATAGGAGGTAGCAGATAAAAACTGTGCCTGTGTGCACTTTCACCAGAAAAGATATCTTTGCTGCAGCTATCTTACCAAACAACTTCCTGATAGAAATCCAATAGGTATTTTGAGTGATTTGTGGCCGTTATGTAGCTAGAACAAAGCCGAAAACACAAAGTACAGAAAATTAATATAAGAAAAAAGAATGTACAAGAACACTTGAAGGGCACATTTCCACAGAAACCAACTTTAATTTGCAAATGCTGCTAAAGGTACTTGAGTAACAAACATACAGATGTATCAAATTTCAAGTTGTCTTCTAACGCTGATAGATTTTGTGGCCTCATTATGGGGAAGATGTATCAAACCATTGATAGAGATAACGTGAAGTTGCCCATAGCAACCAAGCAGCATCTGCCATTTTATAGACTGTGCTAGATAAATGAGAGCTAGACTTTACTTGTCTTCTTAAGATGGTTTGATACATCTCCCCCTTTGTGAGTCTTCCAAAGCATTACTTTGACACTCTCTGTAATAAACATTTCTGCCAATAGATGGCACTAAGACTTGAACTTGCATTTTCGATAAATGCATACACTGCACATTAGTTCCATGTTTTGCGAATACAATGACTGTGTTCACATCTGGGAAATGATGGTTCAGCATTGCTTGTGGTCTGAGTGAAAGTATAGTAGCTGTCAGTCACTTGCAGAAAAAGCATACATGGCTGAATAGCAGGTACCTCTGCTCAAACCACATATGATATTCTATTTCATCAAAAAGGGCAGCCCCTATTGTTGCGAAAGCTCAGCACCTATGTGTTAGGTTGTGCAATATGAGATCTCAGTTCTGTGTAAAACAAGCCACAATGTAAGTTTTTGGTCCTTTACAAATGTGGGTGTCTTCCTTAGTAAGCTTATGCACCTTAGTGTAACTCTACGGATATTCAAACATAGAAGGTGTACACTGGGCCCCAAGATGTATTTGTGCTGCACAGAAGCCGTTTTGTTCTCTGTAAATGACCTCCAACTCCTCATTGCACAGGTCTGTGAGGGAAGATATGTTGTGAAGAAAAAGTTTGTTATCTCAGGAAGGTGACATGTGTCTCTTTCTAATAAAGTGCTGTAGGAGTGAAAAATAAACATTAGGTTGTTGTTGAAGGACAATGGAAAGGAAATGTTCTTCACTGATAAATTATATTACTAGTGATGGATGATCTCACCAAGTAGCTGAGATCTTCATTTGTACATGAAATCATATTTGGTGAGTGAAGCCCATTAGATGTTCAAGGCCAAGCTTACAGAATATAATATAAAGTGACATAAAATTCACAAAATAGGCATATCTCCTGATGAAAGCTTCACACACAAAAGAATGGGCAAATCTTTTAGGCTGATCTTACACATTTTCCACAATAAAATACCCAAAACCTACATTATGTACATTTGTAGTAATTCGGGTCATCCAGTGTTTCCTAACACCAGTCTTCACACAGGTTGGGTTTGATTTGCTGGGGTTTGGGATGCCGGCAGTCAGAATACTGACCGCTGCATCCTGAAGATCGGAATCCCGACAAGGGAAAGATAAGTATACTTACCTTCCTACCCTGGCCCCCTAACCCTCCCTCCCCGTAACCTAAACCTAACCCTCCCACCCCCAACACCGCAGCCTAACCCTAACCCTTGGCTGTGGTGCCTAAACCTAACCATCCCTCCCAGCAGCCTAAACCTAACCCTCCCCCTGCAGTCTAAGCCTAACTCTCCCGGGGGTGCCTAATCCCAATCCCCCTCCCTGCAGCCTAAACCTAACTCCCTCTCCGGCCGCAGCCTAACCCTAACACCCCCCCCCCACACACACACACACACACACACCCACACACTCCATAGCCTAAAGCCAAAACCCTCTCCGTGGCTTACCTGTCTTGCATTCCGGTGGATTGTCGTTCGGCATCTTGGCTGCTGGGAAATCAGTACTGGGATGGTGAACGTATTCGGGATGCCAGTGTTGGCATTCCAAATAGTGCCGGGATTCTGGCATCGGGATTCTGACTGCCGGGATTTCAACAGACGGGATCCTAACCGGATCCCTATCACACACCCTCAACAGCTCAGGTTTTGACTTGTTCTGTCTGTGGAATTGATGCATAGGGCTGAATAAGCCAGAGCAAAATTAAACCACATGGTTGGTAGTGCAGGATGCCTTTAAGGTGTAAGTGGTTTCCCTTTTATATGTTACTGTGGCAGCCTAGCACAGGTTAGGGCCTGGATTTTACAGGGTCATATTAGTGTTCCCTGTTACTCATTCCTTCTCTTGCCCTCTGGAAATCCTCACTCCCCTTTTTCTGTGTTATTTCTGTTTCTTGATGTAGTGGCTGTAAGATGAGTAGATGGGTTGTCAGTTATTGCTTAGTTGAGGGCACTCTTCTCAGCCAATGATATGTGATGATGTTCTGTCAGTACATTTGTCACTGCCCATCCAGGTGGGTCTAATCTTGAAGAGTTGTACACCAATAATGAGTATGGAATAAATGACTTTCATCATTTGAAAGAAACGTAATTGTCAAACAAAATGTGACCACATTTTCAGTCATCTCCTGTTGCCATGTGTTTTATTTCAGTAAATAAGTATATTGTATATCTTTAACCAGAAGTGTATCTAGAGAAGAGAAGGCCCATGTGCAGACTCTGTCAGGTCCCCCTCCTCTCTAGCCAGCAGAAGCGTTGTGACTCTGGGCACTAGGGTCCCTAGCGGACCCTAGCATTGTCCCAGACCATAGAGCGCATGCACAAATCAGAGGGAAAATGGCACAGCAGCCATTTTCCCAGTGATTTTCCTACTGCGCATGGGCGAATCACTGGGAAAATGCCGCCGCGCCATTTTCCCAGCAATTTCTGATGCACTGCTGCTGCGCCGCAGGACACCGGAGGGTAAGTAATTAAATTATTGGGTGCAGAGTGTGCGGTGTGGGCCACCTTTGACCCCCGGGGGCCCGTGTGCACCGCACACACTGCACCCATTATAAATATGCCAGTTAAGGGGTATAGCTGCATTAATGTTGACCATTAGTGCCAGCCAAGTGGGGTAAGTAACCTGTGCTTGATTAAAGAAATCCTGAAAACATAGCTATTAGGGGGTGTGAAGACTGGAGTTAAGTAACACTGATCTCGAGATTGCAATGTTGTCATTTTATAAAGGAATAAATATAAACAAACCTACAAATCTACTAACTAACCACAGAAGGGCGCAAAAAGCAGTAAAAATAGCATCTCCAGTTTGACCTATATTTTATACACTACAGTCTGGATGCTAACATTCCAGAGCCATCCAACACTTTTGCCTAAAGCCACACTATCAAGTTAAATAAAGAAAAATATATAACTGTTAATATTGAACACAACACTAACTTCTGCTTTTGATATTGATACATTAACAGTAAATAATTGACTAGGCGGGTGGATGAAGGTGCTATGTAACACTTTTCTGAAAAAAAGAGTTTGTTTTTTTAATGGCTGAAAGTGTTATGACCTAGGGATCATACTTTTAGATGTTGGTAGTCTATTTATTGATATATTTTGTGGATAAAATTGCTATGTCCTATTCTTAAGTTCTAATCATTTATCTTTAACCTTAAATATCTCAGATTCTTCTAAACATAACATAACACCTTCATCCACTCGTCTCTTCAATTACAGTATATACTGTATATGATAATTATGGCAGCTTCTCTCTTTACCAACAGTTTCATTCTATTGCTCCCTTGTTCTCACTTTACATGACACCTGTACTGCAGACTTCAGTTGAAAGAAAAAAACAGCTGATTATAATGATGTAAACATTAAAAAAATGATTTGATTTATTTAGTAATAGTTATTTATACAGCACCTTATACAGTATCTACATATTGGCCCTCATTCCGAGTTGTTCGCTCGCTGCTAATTTTAGCAGAATTGCTAATAGGCTAAAATCCGGCAGTTCTGCGCATCCGTATGCACAGCAGGGCGCACGCGCTAAGCAATTTTACACAAAACTATGCTATTTTACTCATGGGCGAACAAAACTTTTCGATCGCTCTGCTGATCGTAGTGTGATTGACAGGAAGTGGGTGTTTCTGGGCGGAAACTGGCTGTTTTCAGGGAGTGTGCTAAAAAACGCAGGCGTGCTAGGTAAAAACGCAGGAGTGGCTGGAGAAACGGAGGAGTGGCTGGCCGGACGCTGGGCGTGCTTGTGACATCAAACCAGGAACTAAACGGACTGAGGTGATCGCAATCTAGGAGTAGGTCTGGAGCTACTCAGATACTGCAAGGAAATACTTATAGCAGGATTGCTAATCTTTCGTTAGCAATTCTGCTATGCTAAGATACACTCCCAGAGGGCGGTGGCTTTGTGTTTGCATTTCTGCTAAAAGTAGCTAGCGAGCGAACAACTCGGAAAGAGTGCCTTTACCCAGAACTTTACAGAAAATATTTAATTATTTACATCAGTCCCTGACTAAATGGGGTAATTCAGACCTGATCGCTGCTGTGCGTTTTTGCACAGCGGGCGATCACATCTGTACTGCGCATGCATATGCACCGCAATGCGCTGGCACGTTGGACGACTGCACCGGGCATCGGTGCATAGCGACGGGATGGTGCGAAAAAAGCAATCGCACGGGCGATCGGAAGGTGACTGGCAGGAAGAGGCCATTTGTGAGTGGCAACTGACAGTTTTAGAGGAGTGTCTGGGAAAATGCAGGAGGGACCAGACGTTTGGAGGGAGGGTTTCTGACGTCAGCTCCAGCCCCGATCAGTGCAGCGGCTGAGTGAGTCCTGGGCTGAGCAGAGACTGCACAAACTCATGCTACAAATGCAAAGCACACCTGCACACAACAAATACCCTCCCCTGGTGACTACCTGATCGCAGGGATGCAAAAAAACGCACCCTAGCGATCAGGTCTGATTTACACCCAATATGTGTTTCCTATCACACAAATATACTAGCGGTAATTTAATTAAAAGCCAATTAACGTGCCCTTATGGTTTTGAAGTCTTGAGTATGTCTTGTAAGAGGAAACCGTAGTACCAGAATGAAACCTAGGCAAACGTGGTGAAAACATATAAACTCCACACAGACATAGAGTTCTGGATGGAAACACTGCCTTTAAACTTGTTAATAAAACATAGACAAAAGGTCTTAGTTATCAAGAACTTATTGCTCAAAGTGGTGTGGTATAGAAGATCTACTGTGTCTAGGTAGACAGTCAATAGGCCGACACCATATGGTTGACATGCATTAGGCTGACAGGTACACAAGGTTGACAGGTAAAAGGTTGACAAAGGTTAAGGTGAACAGGTACAAAAGGTGGACAGGGTCAAAAAAGTCAACATGAAAATGGTCGACGGACGGGTTTTTTCCAATTTTTGGGTCAAAGCCTGTATGTTTGGCAGTATGTAACAACCATCAGTACAAGCACATACCCTCATATGCAGCCTAATAGTAAAGAGAATGCAATTTGATTGACAGGACGTGACCATGGGTGGTAACATGGCATTTGTGAGGAGTGGTTGGGAAAACACAGGCATGTCATGACTGTTTTCAGGGCGTGTATCTGACGTCATCTGCGAATGCTGCATTGAATACATGGCGTCCGGTGCGACTGCATTCACATTTATTTGCGTAGGCATGAGTCAGCCGCAACTGTCGATTGTGCTAGTTTTTTGCGTATGCATTGCGATTCTTTAAATGTGTACGCAGATTTGCAAATGCATCGGTGAGTGTCTTTTATCCTTTCAGGGCGGCTTTTCACATGTGATTTTTAGCAGTAGGTTTGTGAAAATTGCTAATTCAGCCTCAATAGCGATCCATAGTGAATTAGGTCTGAAGTCTTAAATGTGGTGTGTACAGAGATAATCTGATACAATGCATTTAAAAGCATAACCTAAATGATATTTATGGACATTTACCTTTCAGAGAGGCACAATAATTGAGTAGTATATACTAGAGATGAGCGCCTGAAATTTTTCGGGTTTTGTGTTTTGGTTTTGGGTTCGGTTCCGCGGCCGTGTTTTGGGTTCGAACGCGTTTTGGCAAAACCTCACCGAATTTTTTTTGTCGGATTCGGGTGTGTTTTGGATTCGGGTGTTTTTTTCCAAAAACACTAAAAAACAGCTTAAATCATAGAATTTGGGGGTCATTTTGATCCCAAAGTATTATTAACCTCAAAAACCATAATTTACACTCATTTTCAGTCTATTCTGAATACCTCACACCTCACAATATTATTTTTAGTCCTAAAATTTGCACCGAGGTCGCTGTGTGAGTAAGATAAGCGACCCTAGTGGCCGACACAAACACCGGGCCCATCTAGGAGTGGCACTGCAGTGTCACGCAGGATGTCCCTTCCAAAAAACCCTCCCCAAACAGCACATGACGCAAAGAAAAAAAGAGGCACAATGAGGTAGCTGTGTGAGTAAGATTAGCGACCCTAGTGGCCGACACAAACACCGGGCCCATCTAGGAGTGGCACTGCAGTGTCACGCAGGATGGCCCTTCCAAAAAACCCTCCCCAAACAGCACATGACGCAAAGAAAAAAAGAGGCGCAATGAGGTAGCTGTGTGAGTAAGATTAGCGACCCTAGTGGCCGACACAAACACCGGGCCCATCTAGGAGTGGCACTGCAGTGTCACGCAGGATGGCCCTTCCAAAAAACCCTCCCCAAACAGCACATGACGCAAAGAAAAAAAGAGGCGCAATGAGGTAGCTGACTGTGTGAGTAAGATTAGCGACCCTAGTGGCCGACACAAACACCGGGCCCATCTAGGAGTGGCACTGCAGTGTCACGCAGGATGTCCCTTCCAAAAAACCCTCCCCAAACAGCACATGACGCAAAGAAAAAAAGAGGCGCAATGAGGTAGCTGTGTGAGTAAGATTAGCGACCCTAGTGGCCGACACAAACACCGGGCCCATCTAGGAGTGGCACTGCAGTGTCACGCAGGATGGCCCTTCCAAAAAACCCTCCCCAAACAGCACATGACGCAAAGAAAAAAAGAGGCGCAATGAGGTAGCTGTGTGAGTAAGATTAGCGACCCTAGTGGCCGACACAAACACCGGGCACATCTAGGAGTGGCACTGCAGTGTCACGCAGGATGTCCCTTCCAAAAAACCCTCCCCAAACAGCACATGACGCAAAGAAAAAAAGAGGCGCAATGAGGTAGCTGACTGTGTGAGTAAGATTAGCGACCCTAGTGGCCGACACAAACACCGGGCCCATCTAGGAGTGGCACTGCAGTGTCACGCAGGATGTCCCTTCCAAAAAACCCTCCCCAATCAGCACATGATGCAAAGAAAAAGAAAAGAAAAAAGAGGTGCAAGATGGAATTGTCCTTGGGCCCTCCCACCCACCCTTATGTTGTATAAACAAAACAGGACATGCACACTTTAACCAACCCATCATTTCAGTGACAGGGTCTGCCACACGACTGTGACTGATATGACGGGTTGGTTTGGACCCCCCCCAAAAAAGAAGCAATTAATCTCTCCTTGCACAAACTGGCTCTACAGAGGCAAGATGTCCACCTCATCTTCACCCTCCGATATATCACCGTGTACATCCCCCTCCTCACAGATTATCAATTCGTCCCCACTGGAATCCACCATCTCAGCTCCCTGTGTACTTTGTGGAGGCAATTGCTGCTGGTCAATGTCTCCGCGGAGGAATTGATTATAATTCATTTTAATGAACATCATCTTCTCCACATTTTCTGGATGTAACCTCGTACGCCGATTGCTGACAAGGTGAGCGGCGGCACTAAACACTCTTTCGGAGTACACACTTGTGGGAGGGCAACTTAGGTAGAATAAAGCCAGTTTGTGCAAGGGCCTCCAAATTGCCTCTTTTTCCTGCCAGTATAAGTACGGACTGTGTGACGTGCCTACTTGGATGCGGTCACTCATATAATCCTCCACCATTCTATCAATGTTGAGAGAATCATATGCAGTGACAGTAGACGACATGTCCGTAATCGTTGTCAGGTCCTTCAGTCCGGACCAGATGTCAGCATCAGCAGTCGCTCCAGACTGCCCTGCATCACCGCCAGCGGGTGGGCTCGGAATTCTGAGCCTTTTCCTCGCACCCCCAGTTGCGGGAGAATGTGAAGGAGGAGATGTTGACAGGTCGCGTTCCGCTTGACTTGACAATTTTGTCACCAGCAGGTCTTTCAACCCCAGCAGACCTGTGTCTGCCGGAAAGAGAGATCCAAGGTAGGCTTTAAATCTAGGATCGAGCACGGTGGCCAAAATGTAGTGCTCTGATTTCAACAGATTGACCACCCGTGAATCCTTGTTAAGCGAATTAAGGGCTGCATCCACAAGTCCCACATGCCTAGCGGAATCGCTCCCTTTTAGCTCCTTCTTCAATGCCTCCAGCTTCTTCTGCAAAAGCCTGATGAGGGGAATGACCTGACTCAGGCTGGCAGTGTCTGAACTGACTTCACGTGTGGCAAGTTCAAAGGGCATCAGAACCTTGCACAACGTTGAAATCATTCTCCACTGCACTTGAGACAGGTGCATTCCATCTCCTATATCGTGCTCAATTGTATAGGCTTGAATGGCCTTTTGCTGCTCCTCCAACCTCTGAAGCATATAGAGGGTTGAATTCCACCTCGTTACCACTTCTTGCTTCAGATGATGGCAGGGCAGGTTCAGTAGTTTTTGGTGGTGCTCCAGTCTTCTGTACGTGGTGCCTGTACGCCGAAAGTGTCCCGCAATTTTTCTGGCCACCGACAGCATCTCTTGCACGCCCCTGTCGTTTTTTAAAAAATTCTGCACCACCAAATTCAAGGTATGTGCAAAACATGGGACGTGCTGGAATTTGCCCATATTTAATGCACACACAATATTGCTGGCGTTGTCCGATGCCACAAATCCACAGGAGAGTCCAATTGGGGTAAGCCATTCCGCGATGATCTTCCTCAGTTGCCGTAAGAGGTTTTCAGCTGTGTGCGTATTCTGGAAAGCGGTGATACAAAGCGTAGCCTGCCTAGGAAAGAGTTGGCGTTTGCGAGATGCTGCTACTGGTGCCGCCGCTGCTGTTCTTGCGGCGGGAGTCCATACATCTACCCAGTGGGCTGTCACAGTCATATAGTCCTGACCCTGCCCTGCTCCACTTGTCCACATGTCCGTGGTTAAGTGGACATTGGGTACAACTGCATTTTTTAGGAGACTGGTGAGTCTTTTTCTGACGTCCGTGTACATTCTCGGTATCGCCTGCCTAGAGAAGTGGAACCTAGATGGTATTTGGTAACGGGGGCACACTGCCTCAATAAATTGTCTAGTTCCCTGTGAACTAACGGCGGATACCGGACGCACGTCTAACACCAACATAGTTGTCAAGGACTCAGTTATCCGCTTTGCAGTAGGATGACTGCTGTGATATTTCATCTTCCTCGCAAAGGACTGTTGGACAGTCAATTGCTTACTGGAAGTAGTACAAGTGGGCTTACGACTTCCCCTCTGGGATGACCATCGACTCCCAGCGGCAACAACAGCAGCGCCAGCAGCAGTAGGCGTTACACGCAAGGATGCATCGGAGGAATCCCAGGCAGGAGAGGACTCGTCAGACTTGCCAGTGACATGGCCTGCAGGACTATTGGCATTCCTGGGGAAGGAGGAAATTGACACTGAGGGAGTTGGTGGGGTGGTTTGCGTGAGCTTGGTTACAAGAGGAAGGGATTTACTGGTCAGTGGACTGCTTCCGCTGTCACCCAAAGTTTTTGAACTTGTCACTGACTTATTATGAATGCGCTGCAGGTGACGTATAAGGGAGGATGTTCCGAGGTGGTTAACGTCCTTACCCCTACTTATTACAGCTTGACAAAGGGAACACACGGCTTGACACCTGTTGTCCGCATTTCTGGTGAAATACCTCCACGCCGAAGAGCTGATTTTTTTGGTATTTTCACCTGGCATGTCAACGGCCATATTCCTCCCACGGACAACAGGTGTCTCCCCGGGTGCCTGACTTAAACAAACCACCTCACCATCAGAATCCTCCTGGTCAATTTCCTCCCCAGCGCCAGCAACACCCATATCCTCCTCATCCTGGTGTACTTCAACACTGACATCTTCAATCTGACTATCAGGAACTGGACTGCGGGTGCTCCTTCCAGCACTTGCAGGGGGCGTGCAAATGGTGGAAGGCGCATGCTCTTCACGTCCAGTGTTGGGAAGGTCAGGCATCGCAACCGACACAATTGGACTCTCCTTGTGGATTTGGGATTTCAAAGAACGCACAGTTCTTTGCGGTGCTTTTGCCAGCTTGAGTCTTTTCAGTTTTCTAGCGAGAGGCTGAGTGCTTCCATCCTCATGTGAAGCTGAACCACTAGCCATGAACATAGGCCAGGGCCTCAGCCGTTCCTTGCCACTCCGTGTGGTAAATGGCATATTGGCAAGTTTACGCTTCTCCTCCGACAATTTTATTTTAGGTTTTGGAGTCCTTTTTTTACTGATATTTGGTGTTTTGGTTTTGACATGCTCTGTACTATGCCATTGGGCATCGGCCTTGGCAGACGACGTTGCTGGCATTTCATCGTCTCGGCCATGACTAGTGGCAGCAGCTTCAGCACGAGGTGGAAGTGGATCTTGATCTTTCCCTAATTTTGGAACCTCAACATTTTTGTTCTCCATATTTTAATAGGCACAACTAAAAGGCACCTCAGGTAAACAATGGAGATGGATGGATTGGATACTAGTATACAATTATGGACGGGCTGCCGAGTGCCGACACAGAGGTAGCCACAGCCGTGAACTACCGCACTGTACTGTGTCTGCTGCTAATATATAGACTGGTTGATAAAGAGATAGTATACTCGTAACTAGTATGTATGTATAAAGAAAGAAAAAAAAACCACGGTTAGGTGGTATATACAATTATGGACGGGCTGCCGAGTGCCGACACAGAGGTAGCCACAGCCGTGAACTACCGCACTGTACTGTGTCTGCTGCTAATATATAGACTGGTTGATAAAGAGATAGTATACTCGTAACTAGTATGTATGTATAAAGAAAGAAAAAAAAACCACGGTTAGGTGGTATATACAATTATGGACGGGCTGCCGAGTGCCGACACAGAGGTAGCCACAGCCGTGAACTACCGCACTGTACTGTGTCTGCTGCTAATATATAGACTGGTTGATAAAGAGATAGTATACTCGTAACTAGTATGTATGTATAAAGAAAGAAAAAAAAACCACGGTTAGGTGGTATATACAATTATGGACGGGCTGCCGAGTGCCAACACAGAGGTAGCCACAGCCGTGAACTACCGCACTGTACTGTGTCTGCTGCTAATATATAGACTGGTTGATAAAGAGATAGTATACTCGTAACTAGTATGTATGTATAAAGAAAGAAAAAAAACCACGGTTAGGTGGTATATACAATTATGGACGGGCTGCCGAGTGCCGACACAGAGGTAGCCACAGCCGTGAACTACCGCACTGTACTGTGTCTGCTGCTAATATATAGACTGGTTGATAAAGAGATAGTATACTCGTAACTAGTATGTATGTATAAAGAAAGAAAAAAAAACCACGGTTAGGTGGTATATACAATTATGGACGGGCTGCCGAGTGCCGACACAGAGGTAGCCACAGCCGTGAACTACCGCACTGTACTGTGTCTGCTGCTAATATATAGACTGGTTGATAAAGAGATAGTATACTCGTAACTAGTATGTATGTATAAAGAAAGAAAAAAAAACCACGGTTAGGTGGTATATACAATTATGGACGGGCTGCCGAGTGCCGACACAGAGGTAGCCACAGCCGTGAACTACCGCACTGTACTGTGTCTGCTGCTAATATATAGACTGGTTGATAAAGAGATAGTATACTCGTAACTAGTATGTATGTATAAAGAAAGAAAAAAAAACCACGGTTAGGTGGTATATACAATTATGGACGGGCTGCCGAGTGCCGACACAGAGGTAGCCACAGCCGTGAACTACCGCACTGTACTGTGTCTGCTGCTAATATATAGACTGGTTGATAAAGAGATAGTATACTCGTAACTAGTATGTATGTATAAAGAAAGAAAAAAAACCACGGTTAGGTGGTATATACAATTATGGACGGGCTGCCGAGTGCCGACACAGAGGTAGCCACAGCCGTGAACTACCGCACTGTACTGTGTCTGCTGCTAATATATAGACTGGTTGATAAAGAGATAGTATACTCGTAACTAGTATGTATGTATAAAGAAAGAAAAAAAAACCACGGTTAGGTGGTATATACAATTATGGACGGGCTGCCGAGTGCCGACACAGAGGTAGCCACAGCCGTGAACTACCGCACTGTACTGTGTCTGCTGCTAATATATAGACTGGTTGATAAAGAGATAGTATACTCGTAACTAGTATGTATGTATAAAGAAAGAAAAAAAAACCACGGTTAGGTGGTATATACAATTATGGACGGGCTGCCGAGTGCCGACACAGAGGTAGCCACAGCCGTGAACTACCGCACTGTACTGTGTCTGCTGCTAATATATAGACTGGTTGATAAAGAGATAGTATACTCGTAACTAGTATGTATGTATAAAGAAAGAAAAAAAAACCACGGTTAGGTCACTGGTATATACAATTATGGACGGGCTGCCGAGTGCCGACACAGAGGTAGCCACAGCCGTGAACTACCGCACTGTACTGTGTCTGCTGCTAATATAGACTGGTTGATAAAGAGATAGTATACTACTAATATTATATACTGGTGGTCAGGTCACTGGTCACTAGTCACACTGGCAGTGGCACTCCTGCAGCAAAAGTGTGCACTGTTTAATTTTAATATAATATTATGTACTCCTGGCTCCTGCTATAACCTATAACTGGCACTGCAGTAGTGCTCCCCAGTCTCCCCCACAATTATAAGCTGTGTGAGCTGAGCAGTCAGACAGATATATAATATATATAGATGATGCAGCACACTGGCCTGAGCCTGAGCAGTGCACACAGATATGGTATGTGACTGAGTCACTGTGTGCTGTGTATCGCTTTTTTCAGGCAGAGAACGGATTATAAATAAAAGTGGTGGTCACTGGTCACTATCAGCAAAACTCTGCACTGTACACTACTGAGTACTCCTAATGCTCCCCAAAATTAGTAAATCAAGTGTCTCTCTAATCTATTCTAATTCTAAACGGAGAGGACGCCAGCCACGTCCTCTCCCTATCAATCTCAATGCACGTGTGAAAATGGCGGCGACGCGCGGCTCCTTATATAGAATCCGAGTCTCGCGATAGAATCCGAGCCTCGCGAGAATCCGACAGCGTCATGATGACGTTCGGGCGCGCTCGGGTTAACCGAGCAAGGCGGGAAGATCCGAGTCGCTCGGACCCGTGAAAAAAAACATGAAGTTCTGGCGGGTTCGGATTCAGAGAAACCGAACCCGCTCATCTCTAGTATATACACTAGAGACATTGGGGGCAATTCTGAGTTGATCGCAGCAGTAAGTTTGTTAGCAATTGGGCAAAACCATGTGCACTGCATGGGGGGCAGATATAACATTTGCAGAGAGAGTTAGATTTGGGTGGGTTATTTTGTTTCTGTGCAGGGTAAATTCTGGCTTCTATATTTTTACACTGTAGTTTAGATTTCAGTTTGAATACACCCCACCCAAATCTAACTCTCTCTACACATGTTATATCTCCCCCCCCCCCCCTCCCCCCTGCAGTGCACATGGTTTTGTCCAACTGCTAACAAAGTTGCTGCTGCGATCAACTCAGAATTAGGCCCATTCTCTGGATGATTTCATTTCTCAGGGAAAAAATCCTGGATCATTTCTTATATCTAATATATGTTTAGGAGTTAATACAGTATTTTTATTATACAAAAGTCAAGTATGTAAGGATCTAGGAAGTGGGCATTGGGCGATGGAGGGGCAGTAGGCTGAAGCATTGCATTAAGTGCCAAGACACCCTCCATGGCTCCGTGAAAACTTGATGTAGATAATATATTTTTGCAATTGTTTGCTTAATGACATATTTGACACAATTCCATACAAGCACGCTGTTCTACTTGAAGCTCTTGTTGAGTTACCGGCCTAATTACTCACACCTACATCCTTTCCCTTGCAGCGCTTGCAGGTGTGGATGTTGCTGTCTTTTTCTCATGGGCACCTCAAACCTGAAGACTCTTTTAGTTTTACCGCTCACATACTTACAACCTGACAAGTGTGACAACTGTTTTCATTCTGCAAGCAATTTGGACTTCTGCCACAATCAGCCCATGTAATATAATAGCTTCCTTGGGATTTGCTCTACTAATTATTTGTCAGCCCTGTAAGAAGTAAGGACATATGCAATTTCTGGTTGTTTGTAGTATTTTCAAGAGGCAGCCCATTGGCTGCTGGACAGCACTCTCTAAAGGAATTGGAAATCCACCAAAATATTCTCTTTGATAAATAAAAGGAAACATATCAATTAGTTTTACTTTAAATTCTCAGGAAATCCCTGCAGCCCCCACCACCTGTGACATTCTCTAGGAGATATGCTTTGTAAGCAGACAGGCTCTCCTTGCTTCCGAACTAATGGGAAAATCCCACCTGTTGGCTGCCTGCTGCTGCTGTAATATAACTGCTTAATAAGTGAGAAAATATGATGATACCATTGTATCAGGTGATATAGGTCATGTTTTCTAATATATGTTCACATAGATTGGGAAACAGAGGCTGATACTCAGTAATAAACTCTTTCTACCATAGGGGATTTGGGGCCTGATTCAGGGATGCATGTAGCAGCATGCGTGTTTGCATATTTTATAGCAATCATGTCTGCGGCTCTATGTTAATGCCGTTACAAAGCCATTCCCCTGTCTAAAAGCGTTCTGAAATGCCCAATTTCAGTGTCTATTGCCATCTGGAAAGTAAAGTCACAAACGTCTATAGCATCATAGAAACATGCACTAGCCATATGACACAAGTGCAGTTTTTCCGCCTGAGTTTTGTCTTCTATGTAAGTGGCCTCATCCTATTCAGTGTTGCATCATTAATATAAAGCTGTCTAACATTTGTGGCTACATGTAGAAGCAGCCAGAGGTGGCGATTTATGTTTTTGCGGGTGGGTGCTCAAGCCTGTGACGCCGACCGGAGAGGGGGCGAGGGCTCTCTAAAATGGGCATGGTCTCACCAAAATGGGCGTGACCTCACAGGAAAAGACTACCTTACATCCCAGTTTTTGACCCTGCACCAACAGACCTCGGCCACCACAGGGAAAAAAATTAATTCCACCATATTAAGCCCCACACAGTAATGCCCCTTGCACCATATTATGCCACACACTGCAATATCCGTGATACATTATGCCCTACAGTAAAGCTTCAAATTACTTTTAAATTACCTGCTCGTTGCCAAGGGTTTCATACGCTGGGTGTCATGCTCGTTGCCAGGAGTCTCATGCGCTGGGTGTCATGCTCATTGCCAGGGGTTTCTTGCGCTAGGTGTCATGCTCGTTGCCAGGGGTTTCTTGCGCTAGGTGTCATGCTCGTTGCCAGGGGTTTCATGGGCTGGGTGTCTTGCCCGTTGCCAGGGGTTTCATGCTCTGTGATCCATGCTCGTTGCCAGGGGTTTCATGCTCTGGGATGAGTGTCATGCTCATTGCCAGGGGTAATGCTCATTGCCAGGGGTAATATTTATTGCCACGGGTGTGTAATGCTAGTTGCTAGTTGAGGTACTGACCTCAGCAGCCCTCCCCACAGATAAACTCCAATCCAGGCATCGCTTTGTTTCAAGTGAATAGACACCAGCATCACATTCTCAGGAAATCTGTGTGGACTGATTTGCTATTAGCAAATTCTTTACTTTGTTTTGGGCTACTTGAACAGATAGGGAAAAAGAGGGGTGCTAAAAACAAAATTTGTACTAAACGAAACCTTGTAAAGTGGGTGCACAGGCACAAAGGTACCGATTTATGGCTCTGTCAGTCCCTTCAACCACGGAAGTTCTTCTTGTGTGTTGGCAGGCAGGAGGACAACGCATGGCTGGCGGACACAAGAGGAATGCACAGGGCGGGTAGGAGACAGCGCGGTGTGATGTCACTTGATGAGCTGGCCTACCCGCGGGTGTGAAGACAGCGCAGGGTGGGCTGGAGGACAGTGAAAGGCGGGTGGGCAGGCGAGCGGGAGGGAGCGCGGTGTGACATCAGTGCATCACATTGCGAGCCGGCTGGAGGATGAAGACAGGTGGGCTGCCAGCCACCCACACAAGTAGTGCCTGGACCTGTTGAATGCTTATTATTTTCCGTGGGTGCTCGGGCGCTCGAGCACCCACGGAATCGGCGCCCATGGAAGCAGCCAGTATTTACCCTACACAGAAAAAAATATATTTTTATTGCTCCCCTTGCATGGCAACATGGTTTGTTCCACACACAAAGTTACTTGCTTGTTTTGTTTTACTTACAAGCATGAATCATGCTCCTGAATCAGTTTTGCAGATTTTGAGGCACACCATTGGGTCGAATTAGCATTGCAAATGTTTTGGGGTTTTCATGCAGTTGCAAAGAATCACTCAATTACGTGAACATCAGCATTGCGTGCATCTCTTTATCAGGCTATTTATGTTTTAGGATATGTTCAAAAGCACTTTGATTATTCAGATATGCTGCTAAAACAACCAAGTCTACAAACCCTCCTATACACTATGGCCCTCATTCCGAGTTGATCGCTCACTAGCTACTTTTAGCAGCTGTGCAAACGCATAGTCGCCGCCCACGGGGGAGTGTATTTTTGCTTTGCAAGAGTGCGAATGCCTGTGCAGCCAAGCTGTGCAAAAACATTTTGTGCAAAACAAGACCAGCCCTGTAGTTACTTATTCTGTGCAATGATTGCTGCGACAAAGGTCCTGGAATTGACGTCAGACACCCGCCCTGCAAACGCCTGGACACGCATGCATTTTTCCAAACACTACCAGAAAACGGTCAGTTGACACCCATAAACGCCTTTTTGCTGTCAGTCTCCTTGCGATTGGCTGTGCGAATGGAATCGTCGCTAGAAGCAATGCAGAACACAGATGCTCTTTGTACCCGTATGCCGCACGTGCACATTGCGGCCCATACAAATGCATAGTTTTGCCATTTTTGTAAATGATCGCTACGCAGCAAACAACGGCAGCTAGCAATCAACTCGGAATGAGGGCCAATGTCCCCAATCACCCAATGCAAAATATAGTGCTCCTGACATTCCCAGTTATTTTATTTTTGCAGTTAGTGACATGATATTAAAAAACGTTCTATTCATCTGCATTCAGCTCTAAAGTCGGCAAACATTTAAAATATGTGTTACTGTCAGCTATATATATTTACTGACACATTGATTTGCTGTTACAAGATTTACCCAGAAAGTAATGCATACTTGTCTACTCTCCCAGACTGTCCAGGAGAGACACATTCTGTGTATCAAGGAAGTGAACAAGTCTAATGTTTATGGACAGTGTAAAGTTACTTTATTATAAGTTACAGACTGTCAGTAAAATTATGGATAGTTGCTATTGTGTGCCTGTTCGCAAGCATACATATTCACTCACTATACAATAGCTTGCATAAATTTCACTTCCATTTACTGTATGACCTCTATATCTCTAACAACTTCAATCTGCTGGCTATAAAAGAAACATGTCAATCAAGGCACGGCCTCCCCTTCAGCACTGTCACATGATGGTCTCCACTTTACACCCTCCCCCAGACCTGGTAACATTAAAGGAGGTGGAGTTGGAATATTACTATCCCAATCTTTTGCATACACACTTTTACCGCGGGTACCATCACTCAGATTCACATAATTTGAAGTATATTCTATCAGAATTTACACTCCTATCTCTCTGCGTGTTACAGCTATCTATCGCCCACCTGGGTAACGCAAACAATTTCTGGATTTTTTAGCCTGACTTCCTCACTTCCTATCCTCTGACATCTCCACCATCATCATGGGTGATTTCAATATTGTTATCGATAGTCTGAAATCTGCTGCTCATGCCTCCAAACTAATCTCTTTAACCTCCTCTCTTGGCCTCTCCCAATTGCCTGACTCCTCTACTCATCAGGAGAACCACTGTCTTGATCTTGTATTTACCAGACTATGCTCAGTTTCTGAACTCACTAACACTTCTTTCCCTCTTTCAGATCACAACAGTAGTTACCTGCATGCTGTCCTCCATTACTGTTCAAACTCAATTTCACTGAAGTCCTCTAATCCTTCATAAACCTGCAGAAATATGAATGCTATTAATTTTCAGGAACTTTCCACCTATCTGCAACAACTGCTCTCACCAATGTCTGCACTTCTCCTGAAATGGCTATATCACACCTGAACCAGACTCTAGAGATAGCACTTAATGAAGTGGCTCTGCCGGTGCAAGGTTCCTCTGCACCCTAGGCAAAGTTTCAGCCTAGCACCCCCTAACCTGGAAACCCCCCACCCCACCACCTCCAACCCCACACATACACCTCCCGGAGGGGAGATGCTGCTGGCCACTAGGTGAGCTGGGGTGAATTGCATCATTATACATATACAGAGAAAAGGGACAACACTCAATGGCTTTTAAAGTGATAAAGTATATTGTAAACAAAGTCAAAAAATGTGTCTTTGTTCACAATATACTTTCACTTTAAAAGTCCATCAGTCCATCTATTCTTTATGGATACACACTAGCTAGCATGTTAGGAATCGTATAGAACACTGAGGCCAATGTAACTTTTTTGCTGGGATATAATATATATTACATATTTTATAATATATATTTTGGTGGGGAGATTTAATTGGGGTTGGGTATGGGATGCCAACTACTGTACTTCCCTTTTATTAAATGTGTATACACACTTATATATGCACAGACATACATATATTTGCATGCTCCTTATTGTGTTCCATCCCCCCTACTGAAAGTTCATTTATGACCCCCCCTCCTCCTCCATTTGTACTGTATTGTGCCCCAGTCACAGTGCCTGGCTGTGTTTTCCTTACTATGCTGTTTACAAGTGCAAACCTCCCGAAGAACCCCCATGGGTTACTTACCTTAAGTTGTTTTCTTGGTTTTCCCTTGTCATTGGAAAGGTTCCTCTTACAGGTGTCCGCAGCATTACAGCGACGCTACTGGGTGCAGACATGTAGTAAGGTGCTGGATGCTGATGGAGAGCTACGATACAGGGACCTGGAGGGTGCATCAGAGCTATGCAGAGTGGACATGGAGTCGCCCCTCAATAGTCATGATTACATCCGCCTCCTATGTGCCTCAGCATGAGTTGATGTCACACGAGTCAGCACGGAGGAAGCAATGAGGCAAGGCACTATGTGCTACAGCCTGATGCTGCACTTGATTAGACTCACAGCAGCAAGCACAGTGTAAAAGGATGAGGCCGCATACAATTCAGTGGCACCCTCCAGCGGCCGGCACCCCTAGCTAGCCATCTAAAGCTGCCTAATAGTAGAGCCAGCCCTGCAACTACCCATCACATTTCACATAGGCCTAGATGTCAACCATGGCACTCTAAATTAACAAGACACCCTACAAAAACTCTCATGTAAAGTTGAACGACAGTGGAGTAAATCTCGTACTCAAAGCGACTCACATATAAGACTCTCTACCACTCCTATCGTAATGCCCTGGACTTAATATTGCCCTCAAACTTAATATTTCCAAAACAGAGTTAATTATATTTCTACAGACCAATAGTAGTTACCATCTTGATATTTCTATCACTGTTTAGAACTCAACAATCAATTCTACCCCACAAGCTCGTTACCTAGGTGTCATCCAGTGGCGGATTTAGCGGGGGGCGATCAGGGCGAACGCCCCCCCCTACATATACCGGCAGCGGGATGGAGGCCGGGTCCCGCTGCGGTATTGGGAACGGGTTGGAGAGCGGTGCAGCGCGGCGGCGGACGAGGAGAGAGAGGAGCGTCCTGACGCGCGTACAGTGACCTCTGATCTGAGCACGCCCCCTCCTTCCTGTACGCGCGTCAGGAGGACGCTCTCTCACTGTCTTCGTCCTCCGCCTCGCTGCACCGCTCGGCACCCGTTCCCAATATCGCGGCGGGACCCGGCCTCCATCAATGATTAGGTGTGTGTGTGTGTGTGTGTGTCCCATTTCTCCCCCCTCCTCTCTTCTCCCGGCATTATGTCCCTGCATTCTGTTGCCTCATTCAGCGTGCTATAATGTGCACTTCGGCTCATACAGTGTGCTATAACATTGGCTCATACAGTGTGCTATAACATTGGCTCATACAGTGTGCTATAACATTGGCTCATACAGTGTGCTATAAAGTGAATTTTGGCTCATACAGTGTGCTATAACATTGGCTCATACAGTGTGCTATAACGTTGGCTCATACAGTGTGCTATAACGTTGGCTCATACAGTGTGCTATAACGTTGGCTCATACAGTGTGCTATAAAGTGAATTTTGGCTCATACAGTGTGCTATAAAGTGAATTTTGGCTCATACAGTGTGCTATAATGTGCACTTCGGCTCATACAGTGTGCTATAACGTTGGCTCATACAGTGTGCTATAACGTTGGCTCATACAGTGTGCTATAAAGTGAATTTTGGCTCATACAGTGTGCTATAAAGTGAATTTTGGCTCATACAGTGTGCTATAAAGTGAATTTTGGCTCATACAGTGTGCTATAAAGTGAATTTTGGCTCATACAGTGTGCTATAATGTGCACTTCGGCTCATACAGTGTGCTATAACGTTGGCTCATACAGTGTGCTATAACGTTGGCTCATACAGTGTGCTATAAAGTGAATTTTGGCTCATACAGTGTGCTATAAAGTGAATTTTGGCTCATACAGTGTTGTATAAAGTGAATTTTGGCTCATACGGTGTGCTATAATGTTGGCTCATACAGTGTGCTATAAAGTGAATTTTGGCTCATACAGTGTGCTATAACGTTGGCTCATACAGTGTGCTATAATGTGAATTTCAGCTCATACAGTGTGCTTCAATGTTGAATTTCTTTGTAAGAATATCCTTGTGTCTATCCCATGCATGTTTAAATTGCCCTACTGTCTTATCCTCTACCACCCCTGATGGAAGGAATGGCGATTTGGCAGTCTGTATCACCAGTGCGCAGGGTTCTCTCCACTAACTGGCAACATTTTATTAGTAATGGCAACAATAGGAAATTTTAGAAGCGAACGGGAAGGGCATTACTAAGTGGGAGGGGCTATGATTAGGGGGAGGAGTCATAATTATTAAACCGCCCCCCCTAAAAGTTAAGTCTAGATCCGCCACTGGTGTCATCCTTAACTCTGAACTGTCCTTTGTTCCCCAAATTCAATCTGTCTCAATATCATGTTATATGCATCTAAAAAACATATCCAAAATATGCCCATATCTTACACAAGACACTGCAAAAACTCTAGTCCATGCTCTTATTATCTCCTGCATTGATTATTACAATAATCTTCTTACAGGTCTTACCAAAAAGAGACTGTCACCACTACAATCCATTTTGAATGCAGCTGCAAGGCTAATCTCCCTTGCTAGAAGTTCTTCATCTGTGGATCCATGTGTCAGTCCCTCCATTGCATAGGCGTTTCTATCATGGGTGCAATGTGGGTGGTGCACACTGGCCCCTGGGTCCAGGGGGGCGGTCACACTGCATACATTGCACACATATTTTAATGCTCACCTCTCTGGAGCATGCCTTTTGTCTCCGGAATCATGGCGCCATGTTTCCGGAAACCTGCGCATGCGCAGTAGACTCTGGCATATTGCCGGAGCCTACGGTGCAGTGAAGAGGAGGGGGCTCACCCGGAGTCTGCACATGGGCCCCCTCCTCTGTTTAGACGCCCCTGCCCCATTGGTTATCTGAATTCTACTATATTCACTTCAAATACTTTTACTCACACACAAGGCCATTAACCAAACTACACCAGCGTACATCTCTTCGCTTATCTCAAAATATGTCCCAACCCAACCTCTTCGCTCTTCACAAGATCTATGTCTCTCATCCACAATCATTATTCACTTTCATTCCCGAAGGCAGGACTTTCTTTGGGTTGCACCCACTCTGTGGAATGTCCACCCACACACAATAAGACTCTCCTCTAGTCTACAAACATTCAAGCGTTCCCTGAAAACTCACCTCTTCAGGCAACCTTATCAAATTCCGGAACCACCCACGAAACCTTCATAATCTTTCCTATCCAGTTACATCCCCACTGCAAAGTTCAGACATAATCGCACATATTTTCTCTTTCTTCACTTCTACATCCTCCTGACCCCTGACCAACTGTTGCATGTGCAATTTTCTATCAAAGTTAAGGTTTGAGGGGAATGGTTAGTGTAAAAGGGGGATATGTCTAAACATGGAGATCACCCGGATTACTTAAACATGGATTGCCCAGATTACCGTGGGAGGGGAAGTTTTTGTCCTCCTTGAGCTCACCCAAGGATACCTGCATTATGGTTTTACTGGTGAACCACTTCAGTGAAATTCCCCTCCTGCCACTATCCCCGGAGCGGGACTATGTTTATTAAGGCTATTCTTCCCAAAACTGATTTTTTAGTTTTAGGTGGAATTATCCTTTAAGCATTTTCCTCCAGTCTGCTTCATGAATGATGAGGAAGTTAAACCTGTCTACAGCCATCAGAAAGCACATTAAGCTAGCTGATACCCATTTCTAAATTTGATGTGGTTGTTAGGCATTTTATTTAATTAATTTAAGCCCATTTGACATTGCTAACAAACTCTTCAGTGCTGTAGATGAAGACATTAAATTGCATTTCTCCAGTGTATTTGTTTGCCAGTTAAGTGTGTAAGTGGGTAATAATATGCAGGTATTCCAGCAGTCTGTAGTAGTCTGTGCTCCCTGCCAGCAGGAGTCTGGTCAGTCTGACAAATATAAATAATTCATTTAGATCAATTTACAACGTCAGGACAGATCCCGAGAGAGGAGGGCACGAGCGTTCCTAGCAGATGGAGAAAGTAAATAAGTAGAGAATCTGTTACATAGCTACTAGTAAAATCTTATATTTTGTTTTAGCAATTAAAAAAGTTAGAGTTGAAAAAAAATTACTTTTTAGTAATAATTTTTTATATGAAAAACTCACAGCCATTTCCCCATTTCAAGGTTAAAAAAAAACTAAAAAGTCGCTGTCCGGCGATCCCCGTCGACAGTGGCGATGCCCCTGTGCATTGCGGAGCATACGCATGCGTAGTTCAGACCCGACCGCACCGCTGCAAAAAAATCTAGCGTGCGATCAGGTCTGAATGACCCCCATACTGCGGTCTGACCGGCAGTGTCACAGTACTTATTAAAATAAAATAAAAATTGTATAGTACACTGGGGTACAGCACAAAGTGAAAAACTACTTTTTTATAATTAGATTTTCAGACTTTTTGTTTTTAGCTTTTATTATTTTAATGTTACACTGGGGTGGAGCCCCTTGATGGATGCACAGATCACCCCTTTTTGCAGACACAGCAGAGCACCCCTTTTTCAGATACAGCAGAAAGAGTATCCCTTTCAGATACAGAAGACAGAGCACCCCTTTTCAGATATAGCTGAGCACCCTTTTCAGATACAGCAAACAGAGCACCCCTTTTTCAGATACTGCAGACAGAGCACCCCATTTTCATATACAGCAGACAGAGCACCCCTCATTCACGTTTAAAGAATCCAAAACCTGCGAATCCCTGGGTCACCCCCATGAATGACTAATTAAGCACATATATGTTTTTAATTATTTTTAATTGGCCAATAATGAAATGTCATTTTTGGGATGAGAAAGTGCAAAATTATGGAAATTGGGGTACAAGGTATGGGACAGGTATATTGGGGTGCTTTATGAGTAGGACAAGTGTTTATAGACTTGCAAGTGGGTTTGTTTCCACTTTTTTTAAAAAAGTCCCCTAAAATGATTTAAATATGTACTTATAACCATTTTTAATTTCCCTGAATTTCATTTTAGCACTTATTTTGCTGACAAAAAATGTCTTTCTATCATATTTTACATTTAAAAAAAAATGCATATAATAGCCATTTGACCCAATTTAAGTACTATAAGTACTTTTATTATAAACAATAATAAACTTCTATACTGTTATCTGATGTTAGATTAAATTTTTGGTGACACAGGCAAAATTAGCCTTTTTTCACTTTTTACTGTCAACAACAATTTTCATGGTAATTGCGTTTTTGCAAATTTGCTATTCAATAGGTGAATCGTGGGAGCGCACATACCCGCAAAAATCCAGTATTGCTGTAAAAACACAGCGAAAGCCGCAAAACTGTGTTTTCACGTCTAATTGAATACAGTCCTCTCTGTTTTAGTTTGCACTTCTTATACCAAAAATACGTAACCATTTATGATTTTTGTTAAGTAAAAGGGGCAATAAATGTATAATGCCCATAGTTTGCTTGTATTAAACATGATATAAGCTCCCACTTACATTTGGGCCCCCTTAGAGGATACTAAGGCAACTTTAATTGCCATTCTGAGCCTAAATTAATATAAATACTGTATAGTGACATCTATTATGCATGATGACCTGGTTTTGATTATCTTAAATTAAACTTACAGTTCTCCTGAGAACGCAACAGCCATCATTCTCATAACAAGGCAAGCCACTTCTGGAAATAGTTCTTTCATCGGATAACAGTGTTTGACAAGACCTTATGATGGTCATTATGCATATTCCAGAATACTGTGTTACAGGAAGCCCTGGCCTGTCAGTAATTAGCAATGAGTGCATTTTGGAAATCAGCTTAGCCAGACATTGGGGGTCATTCCGAGTTGAACGTAGCTGTGCCAAATTAAGCACAGCTACGATCAGGCACTCAGACATGCACAGGGCTAGTCCGCCCCGCATGTCAGTGCCAAACCACCCCCCCCGCAGAAATGCAAAAGCATCACATAGCGGCGGTGCTTTTGCATTTGAGGAGTAACTCCCGGCCAGCGCAGTTCCTGCGGCTGGCCGGGAGAACCTCTTCGCTGCCCGGGTCGCAGCGGCTACATGTGAGTCTCTAGCACTCAGTGCGCTAGCAGGAGAGGAGGGGGCCCACACACAGTCGCCGATGAATGCCGGAAAGGTAAGTATATAAGAAATGGGTGCAGTGTGTGCAGTATGGGCCCCCTCTGGACCCAGGGGCCCGTGTGCACCGCACACACTGCACCCATTATAGATACGCCAGTGATTTATACCCTTCTGAAGTACGTTATTATTCATTGGGAGGGATGTACCAGTGTTTCTGATTTGTGCCCTCTTTCTTCATATAAACATTTTCCCTACCTTTTGCTTTGCTCAGGGGGGTGCCCACAGAAATAGACGAATTTGATGAGAAAACGGATCACAAATTTAAAATTTAATTAGTAGAAGATATGGGGGGTCATTCCGAGTTGTTCGCTCGTTGCCGATTTTCGCTATACTGCGATTAGTCGCTTACTGCGCATGCGCAAGGTTCGCAGAGCGCATGCGCTTAGTTATTTTACACAAAAGTTAGGTATTTTACTCACGGCATAACAAAGCTTTTTCATCGCTGTGCTGATCGGAGTTTGATTGACAGGAAGTGGGTGTTTCTGGGCGGAAACTGGCCGTTTTATGGGAGTGTGCGGAAAAACGCAGGCGTTCGAGTTGCAAAACGCAGGAGTGGCTGGAGAAACGGGGGAGTGGTTGGTTAAACGCTGGGTGTGTTTGTGACGTCAAACCTGGAATGAAATGGACTGAGCTGGTCGCAATGGCTGAGTAAGTCTGGAGCTACTCAGAAACTGCTAAGAAATTTCTATTCGCAATTCTGCTAATCTTTCGTTAGCACTTCAGCTAAGCTAAGATACACTCCCAGAGGGCGGCGGCTTAGCGTGTGCAATGCTGCTAAAAGCAGCTAGCGAGCGAACAACTCGGAATCACCCCCATCATTGTTTAGAAAATCTGCAACTATTTCCTTTATTTCAAAAATGCCATGTCATTTTTAGATTACACCTTGTGGTCACATTCAATTAGCCCCTGTGATTTATTGCTGCGCAGGACCAATTCAATTAGAAGGAAATACCCCCAGCTCATTAATCCCAGATCGGGAACTTATTCTCTCAGCCTCATGAGCTACTAGGTAAAGTCTGTGAGAAAATGGCACAATCAGGGGATCACGCACGGGGAAAACCCACTGATTCTGCAGTTTACTCGGAATCAGTGGGTTTATGAGCAATAATTCCCAATTTTGGCTGCAAGAAAAAGGCTATTTAATTCAATATCCTTTTTCCACCAAGGGTAATTAGCCAGTTTACCTTGCAGCTACAGTATTTACGTATGCCATTGCCTACTAGCGTGGGCAAAACGTCTTGTGACATTAATATTATGCGATCATTCATTGCCAGTGTGCAAAAAGAGGACAGTATGATGTTGTTATGGAAAGTTTCTCAGGGGTACACTGCACACGTTCCTGTCAGTACAATACTCTACTACTACTCATACAGATGTCCCCATACATCATTGCTGCAGTTGGGCCAAACAGCCCCTCTCAGCATGCCAGGTCTCATAAGAATATGCTAGTGTGACACTCTGAACTGGACCCCCTTAGTTTGTACTACAAAGGGTATGCATTGCAGGCAACTGTCGGACTGGATAAGACATGAGTAAGGTCCCCTAATTTTGCCCTTGCTGAGCTTCGATTACTACCCATACTGTTAATGCAAAATGGGGTTAACACTCCCTTCTGCTGTTGCCTGGGAAACGCCAGCAGGACCAGTGAGCAGACAAGCACTAGAACCCTTGGACTTACTTATAATGGAGGCGGGAGTGAGAAGGCTGATGGAGTTTTTATTGGCTGTGGCAGAGCGGGAAAAAGAGGAGGCGGGGTTCGCACCAGTGTGTGGGGGAGACATGCTGTGGAGAGCGGAGCTGCCGCTGAGGAGACCGCTGTGAGAGCCGCCAGCCTCTGCAGTGACACCAGCCTGCCCAGTACTGAGAGAAGCTGCCGGGAAAGGTCTCAGATGATACCGGGGAACTCGAAGGAGATCGCTGCTGACAGGGAGATTGGGTGCAGGACAGAACAGCGGTGCGCAGTGTGACAGGAAAGTAGCAGGAGCTGTGGATGACAGGACCACGCTGCGCTGCTCCACAGTTAGAAAACAGGAGTTAACGGTCTACAGGTACTCCATTCCTTCACCTCTCTTTCTACCACAGACTTGCCTCAGTTTAACCCAGCTGCCCGCCATTCACTCCTATGACCCTTTCACCCCTGGTTACAGACTGCTTAGCTCCATGTGAGTGAGTGAGTGAGTGAGTGAGTGAGTGAGTGAGTGAGTGAGTGAGTTAGTGAGTGAGGTGAGATTTTAAAGTGATAGGGAAGTGGCCACTTACATGTCTATATACATCGCCTTTTCCATACACTGCACATTCAGTTAAGGGGCACCGAGCCTGCCAGTGCAAGAGAGAGAGAGAGACCTTTCAACCCCTGCTCTGTAGACGCAGCTAATAAGTCATAGGGGAGGAAAGACAATTACAGATTCTCAAACCTCTAACTAAACCTGAATTGCCAGCTTTGCTTCATTGCCACACTCTTTCTGTTCTGCCTAAAACTGCTTCTGCTAAAGTTATCAGCTTATGGGCGGGATTCAATTCTTTTCATCCCTTTACACACCCGTTCTGTTTCTGCCCTCAGGGACGTTGTATCATTATTTCAGCTCGCTACCCCCGGAGTAGCGAAGCACCCAACCCTTTACACAGCTAAACCTGATTAATATGGGCGCAATATGCTTGATAACGGGATCATTTTAGAAAGGAAATTGGGCGTGATATATCATTTGAATCTCATGCATGCTTTCTTCATGGACTGAGAACTGTTAGAACTCCGCTTGCCACTTTTCACTGAATTGCTGGTCCTATGTTGCACCTTTGCTGACTGACCTTCAGCCTTTCTAAACTGTGTTAAATCCTGCTATTGACTGTGCTGTATTGGCTCCCCTCTTACCGTAGAGACTTCACTTGGAAGGGTGTTCTCGCTTTGAAGAGACTTTAAGGGACTCATTCTCTATTTAAGGTTCGTGATAACCGAGTGTAGGTTGATGTAAAGCATATTATAGTAACAACTAAGGATATATTGTCACCGTGTGATCCTATTATGACATTACATGAAACCAGTATAGTACTGCTTATAAATATGGTATACTGATTTGTTTAATGGTACACTGTGACATCATCTTACTGTTTGCTACCATACCATATCTCTTTATGTGCATTGTTTTCTTTACATGTGAAATGTTATTTGCCATTTTTATAAATTAATCCTCCAGCGGTGACCCGTTGTTCCCGAATAATAAAACTTTCTGTCACCGTCCTAATGTGTGGTGACTATTGTGCTGGGTCCTTTGGGGTTGGGGTTCCTCGTCTTTATGCCTAGGGTACTAGCAGTGAGATCCGTTCCAAGGAGGTGATCCTGGGTGAAGAATCCAGGTATGACTGCCGACATCTGCCCCTGCAACCACACTTCCCACAGTACTTTCCTGTTACACTAGCATTGGGCAACTATTTTGTATCATTATTGCCAAAAAAATCTTAGTCACAATATGATGTGGCTAGGTGTACCCTGAGACTGTTTGGATTAATTTGATATGTGACACTTGTATATCTGTGTGCAACTGGGTCTTTGAACTGAATACAAAGTGCTACAATGTAGTAGCCACAGTTTTTTTCCCAATGCAAGTTCCGTTGTGCTCTGTGTACAGACTCAAGTCCTATATCAAATTAATCAGCACAGTCTCCTGGTGCATCCTAGTCACATCGAGTTGTGACTAAGATGCATTTTTGGCAAAAAAAAAAGATGCCAGACGCTAACATAGTTTTATGTGAGACACCAGGAATCTCATGCTGCGTGGCGTATTGAGGCTAGATGTTTGAGGATATGTCTATACTATAGTTATTCAGAAGGTGGTAAACTACATGTAAACATGTCAAAGGTAAATATAGAAGAATTTATCTGATTGTTAAACTTAAATAATAAAATATATGTCTAGCTGTACAGATGGAGCCTTCTTTATCTTTGTCTGCTAGTTGCAGGCATGCACTCCTGGCATGACTAGGTGAGCCATCCGCCTACTCACACCAGGAGTGCACGAGCCACTTCCCTTTCAGAGCGCCTCTGTCCGGGCGTGGACGGAGACGCTCTCCATTAAAGTGAATGGGGAGTGTCTCCGTCTGGGAGTGTGCCTAGTCACAGAAGACGGCGAGACAACGGAGGCCCCATCTGTATGTTGCATGTTCAGATATCTATTTAATGTACAGTTGTGTGTAAGTAACATCCAACTAACACTAAGTTATCATTGGTTTATCCCAGTGTCTCTAACCTGGTTCCAAGATACTCCAATCTCTAACCGCTGTCCGTAACTTTGTCAAGATCCCCACTCACTTGAGCTTGCATTTTGTAATTCCCCTGGTCTGTGTACAGAAATTATTACACTCCTCTGTATCTCTATTGAGTCTCACTCACTTTTAATTTCCAGGTTCTTCCACCACTGACATTGTTTCAGGAGTAATACACTCCAAGCATGAAGTTTTTGATCTCCCTACACAATCACAACAATTGTGTCCCAGGTACCAATACTCCAATAATAAGTACAGATATGTAGCATGGATTGGCCACAGGCAAAATGGATCTAATAGGAATCGCAGAGAACAATCTTATAAAATTAACTTTAATGTGAGAAAAATACACTGGTTAAAGCATATACAAAAACAATTCTCTTGTAAGCCATGGGTTAACCCTTTAGCTGTTTGTACATGGCAGAATTAAGAGTTGGTAAATGACAGCGTACTATCTGAAAGAAATGTAAATTGCACTTGGCCGTCAAATGCTTCTTTGTTTGCAATTATTTACAAGTCCTAATAGCAAGTGGAAATGAGAAAGACATGTTTCTCAAGCACTTGTTAAGAAAAAATAAATTACATCTGTCACAACATTTCCTGTGTTCAGTACGAATCTGCTGTGACAGAGGATAACAGCTTTCTGTGGTATAACAATACCCAGATCATTACAGTGAGAAAAAGATTATTTGTCCAAGGTCTCCGTTCTGTGGACGATAGGACAGAACAACTTGTACTCATAATAAATCTGTGTCACAGAAATCAGACATTCTTATGTTATTCCATATTATTATATATATACACAGTACCTGAGTATGCAGCCTTTTGTACAATTAGAGCACAGATGAAATATGATACACTTGGGAAGAAGTGTTCAAATGTGTAGAAACTGTGATAGGCAGGAAGGGAGTGTAAAGTAACCAGAGAAGAGCTGTTGTATAGATCAGTTATTTGGTAACAATAGAATAACATTGGTACTAGATTTAAGGGAAGATGTATCAAATCTTGGAAAGAGATACAGTGGAGAAACTGTAACTGTCGTACCTGTCATTTTTCAAACACACCCTGTAAAATTACAATTAGAAGATGTGTTTATCTCTCTCCAAGGTTTGATACATCTTTTTTTTTTATTATTATTATTATTAGTAGTAGTAGTAGTAGTAGTAGTAGTAGTAGTAGTAGTAGTAGTAGTAGTAGAGATGTGTGCTAGACCATTTTTACTGGTTTTGGTTCTAATTCATCATCCGGTTTTGGATTTGGTTTTGGATTTTTTCCAAACATTGCCAGTGCCAGATATACCCCCACAGTGCTAGATATGCACCCACAGTGCCAGATACACATATGCCCCCACATTGCCAGATAAGCCTCCAAAGTGGCAGATATGCCCCCACAGTGCTAGATATGCCCCCACATTGCCAGATATGCCCCACATTGCCAGATACACATGCCCCCGCAAAGCTAGATATGCCCCCACAGTGCTATATACACATATTCCCCCAGGTTTCCAGATATGCCCCCACGTTTGCCAGATATGCCTCCACATTACCAGATACACATGCCCCCACAGTGCCAGATATGTCCTCATAGTGCCAGATATGCACACACAGTGCCAGATATGACCCCAGCAGCGCAACTCACCGTTGTTGTTGTTGTTGTTGTTGTTGTTGTTGTTGTTGTTGCTGCTGCTGCAGATGCCTGGGTCCAGCACTGTCTGCTGCTGCTGTCAGGCACAGGAGAGTGCAGCATGCGCCTCTCTTGTCCTCAGTCCGGGCTCCTCCTGCGGCGGCGGCGGCCTGTAGCTCAGATTCTGGCACCAGTCCATGAGCCAATTAGAGCTCATGGTCCGGCAGCGGTGCCTCCTGGTTGGCTGCAGGTCCACGAGCTCTGATTGGCTCACGAGCCAGTGTTTGAGTACACACCGCCGCTGCAGCCGCCGGACTCAAATATGGAGTCACACTGATCGGCCTCGATCTGTAATACGAATGTGGTGGGAACAGTTTTGGTTTCCATAAGTTTGGAGCGGTCATCTCTAATTGTAATTATTATTATTATTATTATTATTATTATTATATTTCTCATACGTCCTAGAGGATGCTGGGGTCCACATCAGTACCATGGGGTATAGACGGTTCCGCAGGAGCCATTGGCACTCTAAGACTTTTCAAATGGTGTGAACTGGCTCCTCCCTCTATGCCCCTCCTCCAGACCTCAGTTTTAGAAATGTGCCCAAGCAGACTGGATGCACTCCAGGGGAGCTCTACTGAGTTTATCTGAAAAGACTTATGTTAGGTTTTTTATTTTCAGGGAGAACTGCTGGCAACAGTCTTCCTGCTTCGTGGGACTGAGGGGGCAGAAGTAGGAACCAACTTCCTGAATAGTTTCATGGCTCTGCTTCTGGCTGACAGGACACCATTAGCTCCTGAAGGGTACTGAACGCTAGCTGTGCCTAGATGCTCACTCCCACAGCACGCCGTCACCCCCCTTGCAGAGCCAGAAGTCAGAAGACAGGTGAGTGTTAGAAGAGAGATCTTCAATCAAGGTGATGGCTAAAGGTACCGCGCGGCTGGCGGGAGCGCAGCGCGCCATACTGCCCACACAACACAGGCACTGCAGGGTGCAGGGCACAGGGCGGGCGCCCTGGGCAGCATTAAACCTTATAAAACTGGTAGAAAAGGGGCATAAGATGCAGAGGCACAGCCCTTCCCCCGCCAGTATAAATATAGTTATCAGAATCTTTGAGGAGAAACCCACCATTGCGGAGGCGGAGCTTCCTCCTCAGTCAGCCAGCACACTGCTCAGCGCCATTTTCTCTCTCTCCTCAGGCTGCAGAGACAGTGCTGGTCCTCCTCCACTACTGAATACAAGTTGTCAAAGTCAGAAAAATATCTCTATGCACACTACCATATTTGCACCTCACACAGGTCCGTGCTGCGCATGCGTACGCTCTCCCGTACGTGCGCATACTCACAGTCGCGGGCACCCGCAGGCGCACGGTATGCGTATTTACGGTAGAGTTTATGTGATCGTAGCGTGCGACTCAATCGTTACATATTTTCACTATATAATGTATTTTGTAGATCATGGTCCCTTTGATAGATTCTGAAAGTTTGGTCAATATAGAATGTTCCTGAACAGAGAAATCCCTCTTTGTTTGATACGAAGGGTCAGACAGGAGTAATACAGTGGTGTTTAGTACCCATCGGAAGAGTATTTAATTAGCAATATTCCGGTGTTGGTTTGAAGCGGATTAATCGCTCGTGCGAATAGTTATGGACATAAGAAGTTTATGAACATTTACTGTATTTACACTTACTTATCCATGCGGCGGGAAACCCAGTTTCCCTCCCACCTGAGCTGTTGGAAATAGTCACAACCCACCTGTATGAATCAACCTATGACCTTTTGTTATAATGCGAGGAGGAATTCCTGTGTCCAATGAACAATGAGATTGTAGGGACCATTGAATTGTATTGTGTGTGGGGCATAAATAGACAAGCCGATCACATCCAGCTCTCACTCTTCAACGGTTATCATTGCTGAGAATCGGGAGCTGGATGTCCAGAGGCGCATGCGATCGTTTCCCCTTGTGCGTAAGTGTTTCTCCGTAACCATATTGATCTTCTTGTTATTGTGGGCCAATTTCTCTCTCTCTCTCTCTTCTCCTCTTTCTCTCTTATTTTCCCTTAAAACGTAATTGTATTGTATTGTATTTCCTGTGTAGTTATCTGGTTAGGTAGTCTATGTTATATTGTAGTGTATGACTTGTATTGTGTTAATTCTTTTGCAAGTATATCATTCATAATATATATATTAGGCGTTGGACCCTAAGCACGGTATCTGTGTATTTCTTATAGTGCTCCGAGCGTCGGTAACGCTCAAACAGCTTTTAAGTTAATAAGGTTACACTAGGTTGCATCTACACCCTATTTCTACACAAAAGGTTTTACAGCATATTATACTGTTTATGGTTTAGATTTAAAGGTTTAACATTGTGAGCGTCAGCGCCGCTGGTGATCTCCTCGTGGTCCCGAGCGTCCGCTACGCTATAGCGAATCATTACGTTAGTCGGCAGCCAATAACGTGCCTGCCTGTGATCTCTTGGCCGTGAGCGAACGTGACGCTTGAGCGTCTCGACTACGGCTAAGCGATTGTTACGCAACGTGCGTACCCTTACGGTACTTCATACATAGATAGCGTACAGTGTTCTTAGACCTCACAAAGGGTATTATATACGATAGATATCAAGCTTTATCAATTGGCGGCTCGCCCGTCCTTCACATATCTGCACTAGGTAATTTCAGCAGACATTATCCAGCAGCAAAGGGCGGGAGGTCATATTCCTCGCAGTGCTGTTTGGATAAGCGTCTGCTTCGCTTAGTAAAGGGTGCTGAAGGAATCCGGGACCGGAGGTAAGAACAAAACGATAGTGTCTTTTTAAAACTATTTATTTCTGTCTTGCGTACACACGCACGCATATCTGCATTTCTTTTCATTCGTGTATTTTCATATATCACTCTCCTGTTTGCCATTGTATAATTGATAAACGTACTAAGAGAGATTTGCCGCTATTTCATAGTTAAAGAGTAAAGGTAATACAGTTAAGGTATAGAAATACACACAGCTCTACCTAAAGGTAAAAGGAGAGATTGGTGTGGTGTGCGGTAGATGATCGAGGAGCATCTACATTGATAAAACGTGTTAGTTGTGTTACGGTGGACAAAGACTGGTGTACACGTGTCTCTAACAAAGGGAGACTCGCGTATGCAAAGGCCGACGCACGCAGCGTAAATTACGCAATGGAGCGTCTGGGTACGCCCACGTAACTCAAGTCACACGATAGTGTTGATTTTTTTTAAGTAATGCAACAGGCGATAAGTAGCGCAAATCTATTTTAAATTCGAAATTTAAATTAATAGATCCTTCTCCTAATTTGTAACACATCTGGTCTAAAGAGAAATTTCTGCGCAGAAATAGAAATAGAAACAAAAGTGTACATGTGGTGAGTGAGTGTTTTTACATACAATTTTGAGGTTGAACCAAAAGAAATCATCGAGTTCTCGTGAGGTACATACGTGTAAGTGACATGCACGGTGGCTAGGGAGGCATCCTTGGTTAAACATAAAATTTGAGCATTAGAGTATAGCAGACCAGGAGGTCATACTGTAACAGACCAGGAGGTCATAGCAGACCAGCAGGTTCAGGTACAGCAGACAAGGAAGTCCGCTATACAGTCCACAGGCACAACACCAAAAAAGGGTTGGTGCAACACCCATATAGGCCATACAAGCTCTTGCTGAAGGAATTCGCAGCCGCAATTTTCGATTCCGCTGGTCGCTCCGTACATAAGATTAGTTGCTTATGTGCTGAACGATTGTACCGCACGTAATTGTGTGCATTAGTAAACCTGACCGGTACTATTTGTGTACGAAGGTCATAAACGCTATTTGTACATTCTGACGTGATTTGTGTAATTTTTTATTTTTACAAAGGGAAGTTCGCTGGTCACTCAGGAATTATCCAACAACCTCACCTTTACTGGAAAGAGTAAGTGTTCTGCGGATATCCCTCGCATGTTCCAGTAAACAAAGGTTAAATAGGTGCCCTGGGTCGAGTACGCCAGCACCATATCGGTGTGATCAGGTCGTATTGGTCGGCGTGGGCAGAGTGAGTAAGGTGCTCGGTAAACCTTACCGTCAACCTATCGTGAATATCTTGGTTTTTTGTAAGGGTCCGTAACACCTGCAAATTATGGGGGCCAGTTGTTCAGGAAGGGAGCGATCAACCTCGGTTCGGGTTGATTCCATAAACCGACCAGTCGGGTCGGCAAGGTACGTAATGTGTGAAAAGTACGGAAGTCACACAGAAGCTTTATGTGATGAATGGGAGAGAATGACAGTACATGACGGGGAGAAATTCCCAAGAGTAGGTAGCTTCAGCTCAGAAGTGTTAACGAATTTAAGGAGAAGGATATGTCTCATTAAATCAGCAAAGAGACGAATCAAGCATTATGATTATTTGCAGTTGTGGCAACAGGAGGGTGACATACAGAGAGGATTGGCTCAGGCGGCGGGATCTGGCTCGATCAGGAAACTGATAGCCACGGCCCCACCGCCACCATACATATCAGGAGAGAAATTGGTTGCGGAGAATGACGCACTAAGGTGTAACACACAAACACTTAGCAACTGTGTAAATGTTAAAGATAATGTTAACCAATTAACCAATGCAAGTATTAACCCGTGCAAGTTGTACCCTGTTTTGAACTTTCCTCAGGAGTGTGATCAAGAGGACGAATCGGCAACAATTTCAGCGCTCTCTCTAGCAGCCACCATAGCAGAGACCACAGTAGGCACAGCTCCACCCCCGAGATTAGTAACAAAGGCCCCTAGCGGAGGGATAGGTGAGGTCGTATCAACGGGTAAGTACGGCACCATACACTATGCTGAAACTATTTCACCACAGCCTGTAGAATCTACACAGAATGAGGTTGTTAGAGTTAATCCTGTTAAGGTAATAGTAGTTCCAAATGGGAAAACAGACACTTCAGGAGTCACTCCTGTTAGGAACATTGCCATGTATAGCCCATTTTCCCGAATGGAATTAAGGACCATAGTGTCTGAATTCCCTGACCCTAGAAAAGACTTAGTTGCCAGCCAAAAATACATCAGAGACCTAGGTAACACGGTAGAGCCCAACAACAAAGACTGGCAGATATTGCTGAGAGCATGTTTACCCTCCAATGTTGACGCAACTCAATTTTTAGCTGACTGTGGATTAGATCAGGATGTACCTCTTACAGATGTGTACAACAAAGATAATGTAAAAAGAATAAGCTTACAGTTAAAAGAGTATTTCCCAGCGGTAGTTAAATGGAACAAGATATTCTCCATTAAACAAAAGGAGTCAGAAACAGCTACAGAGTATTTTCACAGAGCATTATTAGAGATGGCAAAATACACAGGCATAGAGGACATTAAAACAAACATAAACCATCGAGAAGTAGCAGTATCGGTACTGATGGATGGTTTAAAAGAGTCATTAAAGACTAGGGTACAGACCACACAACCATGTTGGCGAGGTCTGTCTGTGGCTACTTTGAGAGAGGCTGCTATTGATCACGATAGGAACATCACCAGACACAGGGAACAACAAGGTGATAAGTTAATGGCAGTAAGTATACAGGCCTTGACCACAAAACAGCCTGTGTTAATATCACCAAACCCTGTGGGTAAGTCAAATGTGGTAACATGTTATTTTTGTCACAAACAGGGACACTTTGCACGAGACTGTAGATCGAGAAATATACAAAAATCTTATCAACCCCCTAGACAACGACACGACACACGACATTGGGATCAGGGTCCGCAGAAACGGAGTTATGAGCCACATGCAGGGGAAACAAAAAGATATCCCCCGAACAGAGACTGGCAAGCCTCTGGTAGCTCCCAATTAACTCCATCACAAGTAGTTGCTGCCAGCGGGATTCAGGGAGGTCACCATACCCAATAGGGGTGTGGCCATACCTGTAATCTGCAGCCAGTAAAATTGATTGCAAGCCTTGGAAGTGAACCAGAAATTGCAATCAATGTAGCTGGTAAATCATTAAACTTTCTTGTAGATACAGGGGCGGCCAAATCAGTGATAAATTCGACAGTGGGCATGAGAACCACTGGTAAGACAATTCCAGCCATAGGGGTAACGGGAGTAGTCCAGCACTACCCTGTTAGCAAACCAGCCGAGATTACAGTAGGGCCGTTACATACCAAGCATTCCTTTTTGCTGGCTGCATCGGCACCGACCAATCTCCTGGGTAGAGACTTACTGTGTAAAATGGGGTGCGTCATTTATTGTACTCCTGAAGGTGTATTCTTGGACATACCTGAGAATCACGCTCAGGAAGTGCGAGACATGTTAGACTCCCCATCAAAATTAATGTCACATACCATTATGACAAATAGGACTCCATCCCAAGTAGAAGAAATGACATCTCAGATACCAGAGTCACTTTGGACTAAAGATGGACAGGACACTGGATTAATGGCAAACGTAGCTCCGGTAGTTGTACAAGTAAAAGATGGTAGGATAGCTCCAAAAATCCCACAGTACCCTCTGAAGCCAGAGGTGGAATTAGGAGTTTACCCAGTAATAGAGCGCTTGCTACAACAGGGCATTCTGGTAAGAACGTCCAGCACTGCCAATAGTCCCATCTTCCCTGTGAAAAAGAGTGGGGGGAGGGGTTACCGGCTAGTGCAGGATCTAAGGGGGATTAACAAAATAGTTGAGAGTCAGTTCCCCGTAGTGCCAAATCCAGCTGTCATCCTAATGCAAATCCCTCCCACTGCGAAATTTTTCACTGTTATTGACCTCTGCTCCGCTTTCTTTTCGGTACCTCTGCACCCTGACAGCCAATATTTGTTTGCATTTACATACAGAGGAGTCCAATACACATGGACTCGATTACCACAAGGATTCATAGATAGTCCAAGTATATTTTCCCAGGCTTTGCATGATTGTTTACAGTCTTTCCAACCAGTGAGTGGATCAGTATTAATACAGTATGTGGATGATCTACTACTGTGTTCTGATTCATTGGAAGCATCCCTGAAGGATACGAAACAGCTCCTGTTTCATCTTTCAGACACAGGACACAAGGTTTCCAAAGACAAGTTACAATTATGCCAAACTAAGGTAAAATATTTGGGACACTGTCTAACACAAGGACTGAGACACCTGACCGCTGATAGAATTCAAGCAATTAGAGACATGACTCTACCACAAACCCAGCAACAGATCAGAACATTTTTAGGAATGTGTGGGTATTGCCGTAATTGGATCCCAGGGTTTTCCATTCTAGCGTTACCCTTGCAGGAGATGGTCTCCTCAAACAAACCTGATCGGATTTCGCATACAGACGAGTCTGAGACAGCATTTGAGAGACTTAAACAGTGCCTAACGCAGGCACCAGCATTAGGTATGCCAGACTATGGGAAACCCTTTGAACTATACGGAACAGAAAGTGCTGGTTGCGCGGCAGGCGTACTAACCCAAAAGCACGGTGATGCCAGCAGGCCAGTAGCCTATTACAGCGCTCAGCTAGACACAGTAGCGCGATCCCTCCCCACATGCTTGCGAAGCGTTGCTGCGATAGCATTGCTAGTAACGAAAAGCGAAGATGTCGTGCTAGGTCACAACCTCACAATTCATACACCACATGCAGTGTCAGCCTTGCTGAATTCTGCCCAAACCAGGCACGTCTCATCAGCGCGGTTTACAAGATGGGAATTGGCACTAATGGCCCCCGTAAACATCACCATAAGGAGATGCAGTGCATTAAATCCTGCAACATATCTCCCAGGTGTGCCTGGACAGGCACAAAGGGTGGAGGATGAGAGTGGTGGGGAAGGAGGATTTAATACAAAGGAAGACACACATGATTGTATGGAATATTTGACCCAAAATTTTACCGCAAGGCCTGACATCAGTGACAACCCACTGGAAGATGTAGAACTTACGTTCTACACGGATGGTAGTTGTCATAGACAGTCAGACTCGGGAGACTTGTGTACTGGATACGCAGTCGTAGATGACCAAGGCACCATAGAAGCGGAACCGCTAGGCCCACCTCACTCAGCCCAGGTTGCTGAACTGGTCGCCCTAACCAGAGCATGTGAATTGGCTAAGGGCAAATCAGCCAATATCTACACCGACTCTAGATACGCATTCGGGGTAGTCCATGATTTCGGAGCCCTATGGCGCCTCAGAAATTTCATGACGGCAGCTGGTACACCGATAGCGCATGCAGCCCACATAAAAAGGCTTCTAACAGCGATACAGGAACCCGACAGAGTGGCTGTTATCAAGTGTAAAGCACACACATATAGCCAAGACCCAGTATCACTTGGTAACAGCCGAGCAGACGAAGCTGCTAAGTTAGCAGCTGCTACCCCCAGACAGACAGACACCACACAACTGATGGTATTCAATACCATCAACACACAGAAGTTGTGTGAAATGCAAAATTTGTGTTCCACACAGGAAAAGGCAGTCTGGAAGGCAAAAGGATATGGCCAGGAGTCCTCAGGACTCTGGACGGATGGACACGGTAAACCAGTGGCCCCCAGAGCATACCTTCCATGTTTAGCTGAGGCAGCTCACGGGCTGACTCATCTGGGCAAGGAAGGGATGTGCAAGTTGGTAAGAGCATATTGGTGTGCCCCAGGATTTTCATCTCATGCGAGTAAAAGAGCAATGTCATGCCTTACCTGTTTGAGAAAGAACATCGGAAAGGCAATACCTACAGAACCATTTCATATCCCACCTGCCGGCGGCCCTTTCCAGGTAATACAGATTGACTTTATTCAATTACCCCCTTGTCGAAATTTGAAATATGTACTTGTTTGTATAGATGTTTTCTCAAATTGGGTCGAAGCATTTCCGGCGGCCACAAATACCGCTATGTTTACTGCTAAGAAAATTGTGCAGGAATTTGTATGTAGATATGGTATCCCTAGAATTATCGAAAGTGATAGGGGTACCCATTTAACAGGTGATGTCTTTCAAGGAATGTGTAAATTGATGGGAAATGATAGCAAGCTGCACACTCCATACCGTCCACAGGCGAGTGCGAAAGTGGAAAGAGTGAACAGCACTATTAAAAATAAACTGAGTAAAGTGATGACAGAGACAGGATTGACATGGCCAGAAGCTTTACCCATTGTACTGTACAGCATCAGAACCACTCCCAGGTCCCCTCTTAATCTGTCTCCCTTTGAAATCTTGTTTGGTCGACAACCGCATGTTATGATTAACCCTCAGGATGATTTGAAGTGTAACAATGAAGTGACTGTAAAATACTTGATTAACATGAGTAAACAGTTAAGGAATCAAAATGATAATCTGAAGTTAGTGATTCCTGATTTACCAGATAGTAATTGTCATGACATTGAACCTGGGGATTATGTAATGATACGGAATTTTCTACGCTCAGGTTGCCTTATTGACAGATGGGAAGGACCATACCAGGTCTTATTGACTAGCACTACAGCATTGAAGGTTGCTGAGAGAGAGACTTGGGTTCATTCGTCCCACTGTAAGAAGGTTGCTGATCCAGAGAGGTCCCGTGATAAGGAACAGACGGTAGAGGTTGTATCACTGGAGTGTCTGTTCCAGGGGGATTGAGGCGGCACCTGAGCATTGAAAATCACAAGACCAAAAGCAGTTGTCGATCCCCTGTTCCCTTTTATTGTTTTTCTCCAACTTCCCATCCCCTCTCCCTCAAATTATTTTTTCCCCCTTCTCATTCTTCTCCGTTTCCTCCTACAAGATGGACTTGCCCCAAGAGACTGTGATCCGGATTTTCCTGTTGACCATGATGTTGACCAGAGCAGTCTGTTCCGGCGAGAGTACCATGGAGGTCGAGAGAGGTTCTGGAATGGGTTCTGATGATAAAGATGGAGGCGTAGTTTTCCAAGAACAACTTAACCAACAAGTAAAGGCGAGTATCAGAAAACGATCCGATAGCATTGACCATAGAAGGAATTGTGAAGGATTGTTAGCTGAAGAAAACTGTATCTGTCGGCTCTGTAACAATGTCATTGAGGATGGGTGCATAAAGAAATGCCAATCCAGTTTTAATATCCATATGGACCGGCATCCATTGAGTGACTATCACTCCTTAGTGGGTAGTGTGTTAAATAAAACAGATTGTTGGGTATGCTCTCAAGTACCTCAAGGTCATAGCAAATCAGGGCTAGTACCATTTCCTTTAACGTTAGGGGAGGTACTTGAGTTAAGTGGTGGGAGACCGGTGGACAGGAGGTTTAATATCTCCAGCCCTCCTAGTTTGAAGCTCCACCAATACCATGTGGATAGGTCCCTATTATGTTTTAACATCTCCAATCCCCGAAAGCCGGGAAATTGGGAAGTGTCATGGAGTAATCAAACCATGACCTTTTCGCATAGAGCAGATAGAATGCCTACAGATACAGAGCTTATACGCCACATAGCCAGTAGAGGAAAATCTTTCCGGTATAGGTATACCTTAGGAAATAGGATTACAAGAGTTGGAGAGGTATCACCAGGATACTGTGCACATATCGTACAACCTGATACGTGTACTAAGCAGATGGAAGAATTAGGGTTAGGAGATTTCACATGGAAGGTGTGTAATATGGTTATGTCCTACTCCGTCCCATATGTTCTCCCCGATGATGCATATTTCATATGCGGGAGAAAGGCGTATAAGTGGCTTGCCCCAAACTCTGAAGGATTGTGTTATATTGGAAAAGTACTGCCTGAAGTAATGACTGTATCACATGACAAAATGAAAGACATACACCGTGTTGCCCAAACTCCTTATACTCACACCCATTACGAGCACGTAGTTAAACGGCACCTGATAGAAAGAACAGAGCATCCGGCCTCTGACATGATCCATGAATCCACCGGGATTCAGTTTCTAATCGCGTTAGACATCACTCGCACCACCAGAGGAGTGCTGAATTATAAATACATATCTGCACTTGCAAATTTGTTAGATAATATCACTGAAATGTATGATGACACGTTTAGGTATACTGGAAGAGAACTTCAAGCTTATAAAACAGAACTGGTACAGCATAGAATGGTTCTTAATTACCTCACAGCAGTGACAGGCGGATATTGTGTCACACTGGCAACACAATACGGCGTGAAATGTTGCACATATATTACGAATAGCACCGAGGATCCGGTCGAGGTCATAGACCAAAAGATGGACGATATTCTCCAACTGAAGTGGGAATTTCGCAGGAGACACAATCTCACTCTTGCTGCTGTAGGTAATGAGCTGACTGGTTGGGTGTCATGGTTGAACCCGCGAAATTGGTTCTCTGGTTTAGGAGACTGGGCTCAAGGAGTCATAATGGATGTTGGGAAGTTTCTCCTATGTATCTTAGGTGTTATCATAACGATTGGTTTGATATTTAGATGCGGTCAGGCTTTAATGAAGTGCAATCGTCGTACTAGGGTAATGAGTTTAAGGAGTGAGGAAACTGTAATTCCCATGGATCTGATTTATGACCCAACGGTAGAAACAATGATGTGATGAAAATGCGATTTCTACGGTCCGTTTCTTTCACCTGTTTTTTCCGTTTTCTCCAAGGTAAAAAGACCCACTTGGACGAGGAATTTGATGAGCCGATATACAGACAACAGATGGATTAAAGAAGAAGTTTTGACAACCTGATACACAGATTTTTGATGAACTATGCCATGGATCCCCAGTTTCCCCAGAAATTTTAAAATTACGCTAGCCCAACACTTTTGTAAATCTATGGACATTGACAGCTTTTGCTCGCACATTATGGGCAAAAGCACAAAGAAGACTGCAACCAACAGACACCAAACAAGACCTCAATCGACAAATGTACATTTACCTGACATAGAATACCACCGCATTTACCGTAATTATGTCTTTTCTTAATTTCTACAACCCTCAGGTAATGACACACATAGTCGATAGGGAATACAGGCACAGATATCAGCAATCACATATCTCCCCCATTCATGTATCATCAACTAAAATGTGCTCCCCCATTTTGTTACAACCAAAGCCGAAAAGAGCTCGGTAAAGTTTGACAGCCCATCCACAGACCCGTACCACGGGATAAGAAGGAATTCAAATGTATACTTCGCAATGCCTCGAAGCTTGATGTACAACACGTACGGCACGATGATACATGACCCCCCAAACATGGATTCATACACACATGCTTCTACTATCTCACTAGGTCATACCCTCTTCACACCTTCTCCACTCTCCTCCCTTACCCAACCATGGAAATGTATTAACCCCTGACATATATTTTTCTCTTTTTGAAATGTTTTAGAAGGTGGCAGTTATTGTTGACTGCCAAAGGGTGGACTGTCAAAGTCAGAAAAATATCTCTATGCACACTACCATATTTGCACCTCACACAGGTCCGTGCTGCGCATGCGTACGCTCTCCCGTACGTGCGCATACTCACAGTCGCGGGCACCCGCAGGCGCACGGTATGCGTATTTACGGTAGAGTTTATGTGATCGTAGCGTGCGACTCAATCGTTACATATTTTCACTATATAATGTATTTTGTAGATCATGGTCCCTTTGATAGATACTGAAAGTTTGGTCAATATAGAATGTTCCTGAACAGAGAAATCCCTCTTTGTTTGATACGAAGGGTCAGACAGGAGTAATACAGTGGTGTTTAGTACCCATCGGAAGAGTATTTAATTAGCAATATTCCGGTGTTGGTTTGAAGCGGATTAATCGCTCGTGCGAATAGTTATGGACATAAGAAGTTTATGAACATTTACTGTATTTACACTTACTTATCCATGCGGCGGGAAACCCAGTTTCCCTCCCACCTGAGCTGTTGGAAATAGTCACAACCCACCTGTATGAATCAACCTATGACCTTTTGTTATAATGCGAGGAGGAATTCCTGTGTCCAATGAACAATGAGATTGTAGGGACCATTGAATTGTATTGTGTGTGGGGCATAAATAGACAAGCCGATCACATCCAGCTCTCACTCTTCAACGGTTATCATTGCTGAGAATCGGGAGCTGGATGTCCAGAGGCGCATGCGATCGTTTCCCCTTGTGCGTAAGTGTTTCTTGTTATTGTGGGCCAATTTCTCTCTCTCTCTCTCTTCTCCTCTTTCTCTCTTATTTTCCCTTAAAACGTAATTGTATTGTATTGTATTTCCTGTGTAGTTATCTGGTTAGGTAGTCTATGTTATATTGTAGTGTATGACTTGTATTGTGTTAATTCTTTTGCAAGTATATCATTCATAATATATATATTAGGCGTTGGACCCTAAGCACGGTATCTGTGTATTTCTTATAGTGCTCAGAGCGTCGGTAACGCTCAAACAGCTTTTAAGTTAATAAGGTTACACTAGGTTGCATCTACACCCTATTTCTACACAAAAGGTTTTACAGCATATTATACTGTTTATGGTTTAGATTTAAAGGTTTAACATTGTGAGCGTCAGCGCCGCTGGTGATCTCCTCGTGGTCCCGAGCGTCCGCTACGCTATAGCGAATCATTACGTTAGTCGGCAGCCAATAACGTGCCTGCCTGTGATCTCTTGGCCGTGAGCGAACGTGACGCTTGAGCGTCTCGACTACGGCTAAGCGATTGTTACGCAACGTGCGTACCCTTACGGTACTTCATACGTAGATAGCGTACAGTGTTCTTAGACCTCACAAAGGGTATTATATACGATAGATATCAAGCTTTATCAAAGTAACAGGGTGCAAAACAGAGGGGGCACAGTAAAATTGGTGCTTTATATTGTGTATTTACATTATAAAAAAGCGCTGCATGTCAGTGGGCATTTTATGTTTCACAGGCATTGTGTTTACTGGCGCTGGGTTTGTGAACAGGCTGCTCCTATCTGTGTCCTTCTGACAGATTTTACTGTGGGTCTGTCCCCTATAAGTCCTGGAGTGTCTGTGGTGTGTTTGTGCACGTGTGTGGCATGTCTGAGGCAGGGAGTTCTTCCCCTGAGGGAGCCATTTTAGGGACACAGAGTTGTAATGTGGTGGCGCTGCCGACACACCATGAGCCTGAATGGGTGAAAGAAATATGTGATAGTGTGAATCATATCAGTAGGAGATTAGATAAGTCTGAGTCTCATGCAGAATGCTGGAGAAAATCAGTGGATGTGATTTTTCAGGGTTCTGCTTTCTCATCCGCAGGCGACCCCTCTGGGTCACATAAAAGACCGTTTGCAAACATTGTACAACTGATACCGACACGGACTCTGATTCCTGTGTCAACGATAGTGATTCCAAGGGGATAGATCCCAAATTGGCAAAAAGTGTACAATATATGATTGTTGCTATAAAGGAGGTCTTAGAAGTTACGGAAGCCCCTACTGTACCTCAGGAGAAGGCTTATTTCTATAATGAAAAGAAATGTAAGGTAACATTCCCTCCTTCCCATGAGCTAAATACTCTTTTTGAGGGAGTTTGGGTGAATCCTGAAAATAAATTTCATATTCCCAAAAGTATTCAGATTGCTTATCCTTTCCCATTAGAGGACAGGAAAAGATGGGAGTCACCCCCAGTGTTAGACAGTGCACTGTCAAGGTTAACAATAAAGGTGAATCTCCCTGCACCTGGGACGGCTTCACTAAAGGAGCCAGCAGACCGCAAAATGGAGACGTTAAAATCTATTTATGTGGCCAATGGTACGCTGCTCAGATCCACCATTGCTTGCGCATGGGTGAGTCGTGCTATCGAAAAGTGGCCAGATAACTTGTCATCAGAAATTTACACGGTTGATAGAGACGAGATACTCCTAACGTTAGGTCATATCAAAGACGCTGCCGCATACATGCTGGAAGCTATGAAGGATATTGGACTCTTGGGTTCAAAAGCCGCTACCATGGCAGTATCGGCTCGGAGGGCGTTGTGGATTCGCCAGTGGAATGCTGATGCAGATACCGAAAGAAATATGGAGGCTCTCCCGTATAAAGGTGAGGCCTTGTTTGGTGATGGGCTGGATGCGTTAGTCTCAGCGGCTACCGCAGGTAAGTCGACATTCTTGCCTTATGCTCCTACACCGGCAAAAAAGACACATCACTCTCACATGCAGACCTTCGGCCCAACAAATACAAAAAGGCCAAAGGTGCCCCCTTTTTTGCAGGAAGGGGAAGGGGAAAAGGAAAGAAATCCACAGCGTCTCCCGGATCACTGGAGCAGAACTACAACCCTGCTTCTGCCAAATCTGCAGCATGACACTGGGGCTCCCTTGCGGGAGGCCGCTCGGGTGGGAGCACATCTGAAACTTTTCAGTCAAATCTGGATTCAATCTGGTCTGGACCCATGGGTCTTACAAATAGTGTCCCATGGGTACAAACTAGAGTTTCAAGACGTCCCCCCATGCCAATTTTTCAAATTGACCATACCAGCTTCTCTTCCAGAAAGAGAGGCAGTAACAATGCCAATTCAGAAATTATGTCAGGATCAGGTCATTGTCCTGGTACCCTTGTCACAGCAAGGAGAAGGTTTTTATTCAAGCCTCTTCGTAGTTCCGAAGCCGGACGGCTCGGTCAAACCGATTTTAAACCTGAAAAATCTGAATCTCTACCTGAAAAGGTTCAAGTTCAAGATGGAATCCCTGAGGGCAGTGATTTCCAGTCGGGAGGAGGGGGACTTCATGGTGTCAGTAGACATAAAGGATGCTTACGTGCATGTTCCCACTTATCCTCCTCACCAAGCTTATCTGAGATTCGCAGTACAGGATTGCCATTACCAGTTCCAGATGTTGCCATTCGGACTCTCCACAGCACCGAGGGTATTCACCAGGGTGATGGCGGAGATGATGGTCCTCCTTCGTCAAAAAGGAGTCAATATAATTCCTTATCTGGACGATATCCTGATAAAAGCGAGATCCAGGGAACAGTTGGTGCAGAACATTGCACTCTCCCTGTCAATACTCCAACAACATGGTTGGATTATGAATTTTCCAAAGTCGCAGTTGGAACCGACGACAAGATTGTCCTTTTTAGGGATGATTCTGGAAACAGAAGTACGGAGAGTATTTCTTCCAGTGGAAAAGGCTCTGGAAATCCAGAAAATGGTCAAACAAATATTGACACCAACAAGCGTGTTGATCCATCAGTGCATTCGGTTGTTGGGAAAAAATGGTAGCGGCCTACGAGGCCATACAGTTTGGCCGATTTCATGCCAGAGTATTCCAGTGGGACCTGGGCCTGTTGGACAAGTGGTCCGGATCCCACCTACACATGCACCGGAAAATAATCCTGTCCCCCAAAGCCAGGATTTCGCTCCTGTGGTGGCTACACAGTTCTCACCTACTAGAGGGACGCAGGTTTGGGATTCACGATTGGGTCCTAATAACCACGGATGCAAGTCTCCGAGGCTGGGGAGCTGTCACACAGGGGGAAAGCTTCCAAGGAAAATGGTCAAGTCAGGAAGCCTGCCTTCACATAAATGTTCTGGAATTGAGAGCCATTTACAACGGCCTTCTACAAGCGGTACATCTTCTTCAAGATCATACCGTGCAGATCCAGTAGGACAATGTAACAGCAGTCGCGTACATAAACAGGCAATACGGAACGAAAAGCAGAGCGGCAATGGCAGAGGTGACAAGGATTCTCCTCTAGGCAGAAAGACATGTAAGAGCTCTGTCAGCAATTTTCATTCCGGGAGTGGACAACTGGGAAGCAGACTTCCTCAGCAGACACGATCTCCATCCAGGAGAGTGGGGCCTTCACCAAGAAGTCTTCACAGAGATGACAAGTCTTTGGGGAGTTCCTCAAGTAGACATAATGGCATCTCGTCTAAACAAGAAGCTTCAGAGATATTGTTCCAGGTCGAGAGACCCTCAAGCAATAGCAGTGGATGCACTGGTGACCCAGTGGGTGTTTCGGTCGGTATATGTTTTCCCTCCACTTCCACTGATCCCAAAAGTTCTCAAAATAATAAGAAGAACAAGAGTTCGAGCAATCTTCATTGCCCCAGACTGGCCAAGGAGGGCTGGATATCCAGATCTTCAGGAGTTGCTCATAGAAGATCCTTGGCCTCTTCCTCCTCGAGAGGACCTACTACAGCAGGGGCCGTGTGTGTATCAAGACTTACCGCGGCTACGTTTGACGGCATGGCTGTTGAGCGCCGCATCCTAGCCCAAAAGGGTATTCCCAAGGAAGTCATCCCCACTCTTATTCAGGCCAGGAAAGGAGTAACATCTAAACATTACCACCGTATTTGGAGAAAATATGTGTCTTGGTGTGAATCCAAGAATGCTCCTACGGAAGAGTTTGAGTTGGGACGTTTTCTCCATTTTCTGCAGGCTGGTGTGGATGCAGGCCTTAGATTGGGGTCAATCAAGGTCCAGATTTCGGCCTTATCAGTTTTCTTTCAAAAACTATTGACCTCCTTTCCAGAAGTTCAGACGTTCGTGAAAGGGGTTCTGCACATCCAGCCTCCATTTGTGCCTCCAGTGGCACCACGGGACATTAATGTGGTGTTGCAGTTCCTTCAATCAGATTGGTTTAAACCTCTGCAGGAGATAGAATTGAAGTTTCTTACTTGGAAAGTGGTGATGCTTTTGGCCTTGGCATCCACAAGGCGGGTGTCTGAGTTGGGAGCCTTGTCTCACAAGAGCCCTAACCTGATCTTCCATGAAGATAGGGCAGAGTTAAGAACTTGTCAACAATTTCTTCCAAAGGTGGTTTCGTCCTTCCACATAAACCAACCTATTGTCGTGCCAGTAGCTACTGACACTTTCACTGAGTCAAAGTCTCTAGATGTGGTTAGAGCTTTGAAGATTTATGTCGTAAGAACAGCTCGGTTACGGAAAACAGAGGCTCTGTTTGTCCTGTATGCTCCCAGCAAGATTGAGTGTCCTGCTTCTAAGCAGACTATTGCGCGCTGGATCAGAGGGACAATTCAGCACGCTCATTCTATGGCAGGCTTGCCGGTACCGAAGTCGGTGAAGGCCCATTCTACTAGGAAAGTGGGCTCATCCTGGGCGGCTGCCCGGGGCGTCTCGGCTTTACAACTTTGCCGAGCAGCTACTTGGTCAGGGTCAAACACATTTGCTAAATTTTATAAGTTTGACACTTTGGCCGATGAGGACCTCAAGTTTGGTCAATCGGTGCTGCAGGGTCATCTGCACTCTCCCGCGAGTACTGGAGCTTTGTTATAACCCCATGGTACTGAAGTGGACCCCAGCATCCTCTAGGACGTATGAGAAAACAGGATTTTAATACCTACCGGTAAATCCTTTTTGCCTAGTCCGTAGAGGTTGCTGGGCACCTGACCCACTGCGTACTTTACCTGCAGTTTGTTCATTATAGTTACACAAGTTGTGTTACATTTGTTTTCAGCATGTTGCTGCAAATGGTTCATGCCTGTTGGCGTGTGTTATGTTGAATGCCATGTTGTGCGGCATGGTTGAGGTGTGAGCTGGTATGAATCTCACCATTAGTATAAAAGTAAATTCTTTCCTCAAAATGTCCATCTCCTTGGGCACAGTTCCTATAACTGAGGTCTGGAGGATGGGCATAGAGGGAGGAGCCAGTTCACACCCTTTGAAAAGTCTTAAAGTGCCCATGGCTCCTGCGGAACCGTCTATACCCCATGGTACTGAAGTGGACCCCAGCATCCTCTACGGACTAGGAGAAAAGGATTAACCGGTAGGTATTAAAATCCTGTTTTTATTAATATGGTGCCACAAGGTACAGTACATCAACAGATGAGTAAAATAAGAAAACAGTGACTTATAGTATAAAACAATGCCAAACAACATTGCTGGATCAGTGGTCATAACACTGAAATAAGCAGCAGGGTGGCAGACATCAAGGTCCAAATGTAAGAGAGTGAAAGTTTCAAAAAGTGAGAGATTTGGTAAGGTTCTACAGTTTTTTTTAAAAAGTGGCAATCATTTACACAGCAAGATCAACCTGGTTTTGCAGTGTAAATGATTGCCACTTTAAAAAAAAACCTGAAAAACCTTACCAAATCTCTCACTTTCTGAAACTCTCACTCTATTACATTTGGCCCCAATAGTTAGATGCCATTGTAAGGAGTATAGAGAAGATGATTATTTGCACCTTAGTAAAGCTATGTTACACTGCAGGTGGGGAATATTTCAAATTTGCAAAGAGATTTAAGCTACAGTATGTACTGTAAATACTATTTGACTTTTGGTTGCCATTAATCGGGAGATATTTCGGCAAGTGGAAGGGCCCGCTGGTGCGTTGTCCTGATGGAGGATGAAACCATTTTTCCACAACTCGGGCCTCTTTGCTTTGATGTACTTTCTTCATTGTTGGTGATGATGGTGATGTCCAGTGTATGAACTGGCGTTTTGCCTCAGGATCGTACTGGAAGATTCATGTTTCATCCCAGGTTACTTTATCTAAAAACTGCAAATCTGCTTGAATTTGTTCCAAAATGTATTTTCTTAAATTTTTCCAATTTCCGCAGTAGACAACAGTGATGTGCGGTGAGGTGAGGTAGGTGAAACAGAGCCTTTCCTGTCGTACTCCAGAGTTTTGACTATATAAAGTATATGAAAAATACAAAGAGTATATTATAAATACAGTATCTTCGTTGTATTATTCTAATAATTTTTATAGTCAAAACTCTGAAGTAAAAAGTCTGTGACAGGTGAGGCACCTATCTTTTCCGCACAGCTTTGATCAAAGCTCACCAGCAGTATATACTGCTGCACCTTTGTATAATGCACACATGAACCCTTGGACTCATACAGTATATGGGGTAATGAAGTCCAAGATTTGTGGCCATGAGGGATAATGGCTGAAATTTGACGTTTTTTTTAAAGGGCAATCATGTACAAGGCATGGTATAGCCACCTAACCATGGATTGTCAGCCCGGCGCGCAGGGAGATGTTGGGTGCCCGCTGAGAGTTTGTTACCAGCAAGCACCCGGCTCCTTCCCCACAGCGTCAGCCGGAGGCAGGAGTTCACTTCTGAGCTCAAGCTTCCGGCTCTTGCAGTGTGCACTATGGGAGAGACGTCATTACATCTCTCCCATAGTCCCGAGGAGCAAGCGGCCAGACGGATGGCAGCGGATGGGCGCTGGAGGGGGGCTTAAGGTGATTATTGTGTTTTTTTGTGTAAGGGGCACTACAACTGGGGTTTCTACTACAGCTGGCATTACTACTGGGGGCAGTGCTACAGGGGGCATTACTACTGGGAGCACTACTAATGGGGACAATGCTATAGGGGCATTACTACTGGTGGCACTACTATAGGGCCAGTTCTACTGGGGGCATTACTATTGGGGACACTACTAATGGGGGCAACACTACAGGGGGCATTACCATGGGGGGCACTACTACAGGGGGCATTACTACTGGTGGGCAGTACTACAGGGGTCATTACTACTGGGGGAACTACTAATCGGGGCAATACTATGAAGGGCATTACCACAGGGGGCACTACTACAGGGGTCATTACTACTGGGGGGGGCACTACTAATGGGGGCATTGCATTGGAGGCACTGAATAAGGGGCATTACTCCTGGGGGGCATAAGGGGCACAACTACTATGGGCTCTGCATAAGGGGCATTGCCACTGTGGGCATTGAATAAGGGGCACTACAACTACAGTGCGACATTGAATAAGAGGCACTACTGCTGTGGGCAATAAGGGGCACTACTGCTGTGGGCATTATGTGTTTTAGTGGCACTACTACTGTGGGAACTGTAAATAAGGGGCACTAGTTTGGGCATTGTGTATAACTGGCACTTATGTGTGTCATAACATAATTAATGGACACTACTATGTGGTGTAATGTGAATTAGATTGTGCTACTGTGCGGTGCAGTTTGAATTGGGGATACTATTGTGTGACCATGCCCCTTTCTTTTTTGGCCATGCCCCTATTTAGATCACACCCCATTTGCAGCGAATGAAGTCCCTTTATTTAATATGCTCCGGGAAGGGGGGGGGGGTTAAGTTCCACCACCTCTATAGGACCACTTTAAGCACTATACTTGGGGGTCATAAATTAAATACCTGGATGAATGTGAGTGAGGCAATCAATGCATAGTAGGTCCTGTCCTGATGTGCTGCAGCCATTACTGTTACTAATGCCAGTTTGCGTCCTGTAACTACTACGGAAATGCTTCCATACTTTTCCTGCTCTTTCATTGTCAGATTAGAGTAACTTTTTGCCGTCACTTCCTAGGATGTAAACATTCCCAAAGAGTTTCCACTTGCACATTATGTGCTTTCCCTCAATTGTAGAGTGCTACAGAACATGGGACTATATCAATAAATTATTATAACAACCAACCAGCACTAGTAACACAGCTTTTATGGTCTCAGGAGATATTCACTTCATTTGAATGTACATAATTTAAAACCTATTTGTTGTCAACATATTCTGGTCATGCAGGGAGATTATTGTAAAACTAGGAAAGGAGATGTTTATAGAAGCTGGACTGCATGTATGAAGATGTGTTTCCCAGCATAACAGGGACAGACAACACTGCGCAGCTGGTAAGAAGTGAGAGAATACAGTACACAACACTGATGTATGAATAGATGAATACGTGTGTTCAGAGCCGTAAGTAGAAATTTTGGTGCCATGTGCCATAAAGAGAATTGGTGCCCCCCCATAACTAAAATAGAGACAGTGCGCACCTAAGGTGTGCATATAAAAAAATAGGGGCATGGCATCATGGGGAAGGGGTATGGTCACAAAATAATACCAATTCATATTACGCTGCACAGTAGTCTCCATTATTTAGATTACGCCACACAGTAGTGCCACTTATATACATTACACCAGGTAAAGCCCCTTTTACACATTACTCCAGGCAGAGCCCCCTTTTACACATTATGATTAGTCCTGGTAGAGCCCCGCTTTACAGATTACTCAAGGCAGAGCCCCCTTTTACACATTATTCCAGACAGAGCCCTTTTTTTACACATCTTTCCAGACAGAGCTCCCTTTTACACATTACTCAAGGCAGAGCCTCCTTTTACACATTACTCCATGCAGAGCCCCTGTTACACAATGCGGAATCCCCTCTGCAAGCAGTACAGTAATGGTCACAGTGGGGCAACAGATGACACAAGGTTACAGTGCCATAACTAGCCATTTTAGCGCTGTGTGCAAAAAAGAGCATCGGCGCCCCCCCCCCACACCACCACCACCAATATAAATCAGGGCTAATGCGCCCCATAGGCGGCCACCAAAAATATAGGGTCATGGCTTCATGGGGAAGAGGTGTGGACACATAGCTCCCTTTTACACAGTATGGCAGGCAAAGCTCCCTTTTACACAGTAAGGCAGGTAGAGTCACCTTTTACACATTAAGCAGGTAGAGTCCTCCTTTTACAGAGTATGGCAGGCAGAGTCCCCCTTTTACACAGTACAGCAGGCAGAGACTCCCTTTTACACAGTACGGCAGGTAGAGTCCCCTTTTACATGTTGGGGGTAATTCAGACTTGATCGTCGATGTGCTAAATTTAGCACATCTAAGATCACTTTCACAGACATGTGGGGGGACTCCCAGCAAAGGGCTAGACCACCCCACATGTCTGGCTCTGCCTCTTCCCCCGCACAGGTACAAAAGCATCACATAGTGGCGATGCTTTTGTACCTGAAGGGTAGCTCCCTACCAGTGCAGCTTATGCACGTTGGCAGGGAGCTACCCGTCGCTCTCCGGGTTGCAGCGGCTGCGTGTGACATCATGCAGCCGCCGTGGCCCACCACCCGCATGGTCTGGGCACACCTGCGTTGCATGGACTGTGCCCCCAAAACGGCGACTCAACACCGCCGGCCCACCTCCTCCCGCCCTGCGAATGCCTCTGCCTGTCAAGCAGAGGTGATAACTGGGCTGAGATGCCGATCGCATATCTAGCATGCGCTGGAGCACTTTGGCGCATGTGCAGTTCAGACCTGATCACCCGATGTGCGAAACCGCACAGCAGCGATCAGGTCTGAATTAGCCCAATTAGGAGGCAGAGTCCCCTTTTTTAAACATCAGGCAGCAGAGTCCCCCTTTGTTGCATATTACAGCAAGAGAGAGAGAGAGAGAGAGGGAGAGTGTGTGTGTGTGTGTGTGTGTGTGTGTGTGTGTGTGTGTGTGTGTGTGTGTGTGTGTGTGTGTGTGTGTCACCTGTTCAAGCGATAAGGCATACAGGACTACCAGGCGCAGTACAAGCACTCCTAGCCCCTCACCACAGCTGACGCGGCACAGACCCTCAAGTACAGGTGCTCCACTCATTCTCCATAGCTGATGCAGCACAGACCCTCATGTACAGGCGCTCCACTCCCTCTCCACAGCTGACGCGGCACAGACCCTCATGCTTAAATGATTGAATTGACTATATTTATCTTGTTTAAGAATTGTACTATCCTTAACCAGATATAATCAGATTATCTGGTACGCAAAAATCTATATAAGTGTTGTCTGTGAGCTTGCATTCATTCAGATATTACTGCACCATGAGGCGCTTGTACAATTTATATTGATCAAAGATTATCCGGAGAACCGCAAGACTACTAACTGTGATATGCTTGATTGACTCCGCTATCTGGTACACATAGTATCTATATGAGTGTTGTGTGTGTTACCAAAAACGACAGAAAGTTACCACTTATATATACTGTATATATATATTAATGTACGCATATTGGGGTCATTCAGATGTGGATGGAGTTGCTACATCAGTAGCAAAGTACTAATTATTTTTACCAGATTGCCAGTTTTTTGTGCATGTGCAAGACCCTTTCTGTGCATATGCGAATGGGTCCTGCGATGACGGACGAATAGCAGCATCAGCCTATCATTGATTGAGAGTCTGATGCCATTTAGGGCCAGGGAGGGGGCAGCGATGGCCCCCTTTTCTCCAAAATCCATGAAGGAGTAAAAGACTTACAAGACTATAGGTGTCTCCTTAATGTTTGTATTGTTTGTTATATGTCCTAGGTCTGGGGTGGCACGGATATCTAGACCTAGGAACAGCAACTTCTTTAAAGACAGACTTATAGTTTATATAAATGTATTATCATATATATACAGTTGTGCTCATAAGTTTACATACCCTAGCAGAATTTGTGATTTTCTGGCCATTTGTCAGAGAATATGAATGATAACTCACAAACATTTCTTTCACTCATGGTTAGTGGTTGGGTGAAGCCATTTATTGTCAAACAACTGTGTTTACTCTTTTTAAATCATAATGACAACAGAAACTACCCAGATGACCCTGGTCAAAAGTTTACATACCCCAGTTCTTAATACCATGTATTGCCCCCTTTAACATCAATGGCAGCTTGAAGTCTTTTGTGGTAGTTGTGGATGAGGCTCTTTATTTTCTCAGATGGTAAAGCTGCCCATTCTTCTTGGCAAGAAGCCTCCAATTCCTGTAAATTCTTGGGCTGTCTTGCTTGAACTGCACTTTTGTGATCTCCCCAGAGTGGCTCAATGATATTGAGGTCAGGAGACTGAGATGGCCACTCCAGAACCTTCACTTTATTCTGCTGTAGTCAATAACAGGTCGACTTAGCCTTGTGTTTTGGATCATTGTCATGTTGGAACGTCCAAATACGTCCCATGCGCAGCTTCCGGGCTGATGAGTGCAAATTTTCCTCCAGTATTTTCTGATAACATGCTGCATTTATCTTGCCATCAATTTTGGCCAAGTTTCCGGTGCCTTTGTAGCTCACACATCCCTAAAAACATCAGCGATCCACCTCTGTGCTTTACAGTAGGAATGGTGTACCTTTCATCATAGGCCTTGTTAACTCCTCTCCAAATGTAACATTTATGGTTGTGGACAAAAAGTTCAATTTTGGTCTCATCACTCCAAATATGTATGTATATATATATATATATATATATATATATATACACATATACATACATATATATATATATATATATATATATATATATACACAATCTAAAAACAAAAAAAGGGCGCTCCATAGTGCATTTTTATAAAAAAAATGATTACACCAGTTTTTCACACACAGATGTCAGAAGAACATACCGAAGCAGGCGGTGTCAACCACTGTATGTATAGCGTTTAATAAAAGATATAACAGGACTTCACTGCATCTCACCACCTTGCCGTAGCTCGCTACCGTGCAACAGTCCTCGCGCTAGGCCATGCCCCTATGTGTTTCGTCATCAAACACTTCGTCAGAGGGCTGGCCTAGCGTAGCTCAGTCTCTCCTGTTGTACTCCACTAATCAAATCACGGAGCATAGCTGACAATATTTTAGATACAGCGATATTTAACATATTAACATCTGACACATTTTAGTGACAAATTAAAACACAAATGATACACAGTAACACTTCATGAACACAGACACAGTTCATAAAAAGACAAGATTGAAAAACATAAAACATAAGACTTTACCCAGTTTCTCTAGAAACACTCTTAGGTTATTTAATTAACCCTATCAATGCGCCTATTAAAAGAACACTAAAAACGAATTAATAAACGGGGTAATCTCAAATCCCTCGTTTAAACCAGCGGGGTACAAAGTATTGAGCATAAGAATCCGATATGTCTCACATTTAGCCAGAAGCTTTAATCTATCACCTTCACGATGGTTTACTGTTACATGTTCTAATCCAACAAACCTCATTAAATTTGGATTTCCATCCTGGCATGTTTTAAAATGCCAGGGTACACTGTGATTAGTTAATTTATTTTTAATACTTCGATAGTGTTCAAGAATGCGTAACTTTAGAGATCTTTTCATTTTGCCAATGTACTTTTTTCCACAGGAACAAACAAGCATATAAACTACATATGTAGTATTGCAGTTTATTAACCCCTTTATTTTATAATCCCTTTTATTTTCACTATCCCGGAAGGTCTATTAACTAATCACAGTGTACCCCGACATTTTAAAACATGCCATTTAACAAGTCATTTTCCACATGTATCGCTGTGTAATATCAGTGGAAGATGCTGCTGATGTGAAGCACAGCCATCACCAACTGCCATCACCAACTGCCATCACCAACCACTGCCTGCATGCCACGTTTGAATTCTCCATGACATAAAACCCCAGTGCACAGCAATATCACTGGCATTTCTTGAGTTGAATCTGCCTGCTGACACATGGGAAAAAGCCTCACAAGAGAGATCACGTTTGCACAATCGAATTTGCTGCCAGCAATTCACCATTGACTGGATCCCAGTGCACAATCACATCTGTGTTTTTTCTTTCTTTTATTTTTTCAATTTGTGTAGGTACTGTCACCAGTTATAATGAGCCAAAGGGAGTTAGCCCAGCTGCTTGGAAATGGAGGACCAAACCATAACATCAGTGAGACATGGCTAAGGTCAGGACGCTGCAGACCATCCAATGTCAGGAAGAATAGCTAGACCATCATCTGGAATAGGAAGAGCTGGCCCATCATCAGGAAGAATGGCACCATCATCGGGAAGAGAAAGTGCTGGACCATCATCAGTAAGAGAAAGAGTTGGACCATCATCGGGAAGATAAAGAGCTGGACCATCATCAGAAAGAGGATGAAATTAACCCAGTGCCAGTGAAAATTGGGCAGCTTCACTGACGGAAGCACTCCTGAGGCTGGAGAACATCCTGAGGCCCATTCTGCCCAGTATTCCTACCTACAGCCGATGTACTGTTACAGAAGGAGAGGACATAGAGTACTGTACCATCGCCATGTCTGATATTGAAGTTTGTATAAAAATGGCTGTATCATGCTGCCACCATACCTTCCATGTTCCTTGCCTGACACAATGGCTACAGATGAACAGTGTTTGTCCTGTGTGCCACACAAGGTGCAATGACCTGGACATTTTTTGCCACCTTATCTGAAGGTCACCAAACAGAAGCAGAGGACCCAATCCAGGGCAGTACGGATGGTGTAATGGTTAGCATTACTGCCTCACAGCACTGAGGTCATGGGTTCAATTCCCAACATTGCCCTAACTGTGCGGAGTTTGTATGTTCTCCTCATACTTGCGTGGGTATCCTCTGGGTACTCCAGTTTTTTCCCACAATCCAAAAATATACTGGTAGGTTAACTGGATCCCAACAAAAAAATTAACCCTAGCGTGAATGTGTGTGTGTACATGTGGTAGGGAATATAGATCGTAAGCTCCACTGGGACAGGGACTGATGTGAATGGCAAAGTATTCTCTGTAAAGCCCTGTGGAATATGTGTGCGCTATATAAATGACTGGTAATAAATAATAAAATAAATAAACATCAAAAGTATATAGTGGTGAGCTTGTTCCTTTTTCTTTGTTTTCAAATTTTGTTCATACTTTTATATATACACACACACACACACACACACACACACACACACACATAAACATAGTATGTTTTCTGAACAATAAATAAGAACATAATTGATACATTTTCTTTAAATATATCTGTAAATTCACGCTTACAGAACTTGCAGTAATACAGTCACTGCCTTATCCCTTCTCTGAGGTGACACACACATCAGAACTGGCAAGATTACAGACAGCACTATTTGTGTAGGCCTTTTGTGGGACTACACAAAGGGCCTGATTCATGTTTGTAAGTAAAGAAAAAAAGCAAGCAACTGGGCTAAAACATGTTGCATTGCAGGTGGGGCAGATGTAACATGTTCAGACAGATATAGATTTGGGTGGGGTGTGTTCAAACTGAAATCTAAATTGCAGTATAAAAATAAAGCTCTCTAACGCTTTTGGGTTACATGCAAAAGCAGCTAGTATTTACCCTGCACAGAAAACCCAATATAACTAAACAGAAAAGAAAGCTGGGAATTAGGGCTACTGGCGACAACCATAAAAAAATTTAAAAAATAAAAAAAACATTAGGCAACCAGCTCATGGATGTGTTGGAAGAGCTGCTAAGCAGCTAAGCTGCTAATTACTTTTTAAAATGTTGACAGTTACATCCAACTCATTGATATCTTAAGTATTTGAAAACTTAAACCCAGACAATGCAGGGTACTTCAGCTAGTAATATTATAAAACTGACTCTGCTCGTATAACTGCTGAGCCCTCTGTCTCTGTCTCATCCACACTTACTGTCTGCATACGCTCTCCTCTTGTATTTCTTTATTAAGACAAAGAAACTTGCATTGTTATTGGTAGATCCAGGGCCGGTGCAAGGTTTCTCGGCACCCAAGTCAAAACTTCAGCCTACTGTCCAGCAACCACAAAAACCCACTTCCCAGTACTTCAGATGAAAGTGTGACTTATAAGTTTCACAGCCACCAATTGCATTAAGTACTAGTGATAATAATAAAGGACAATATAACTGAATAACAAAGAGCTATCAAGTCAAATTCATGAAGGTTGTATAGGTGTTAGCGATCAGGAGCTGCAAGTGAAAGTAATTAAAACAGATAATTGACAAGTGCTACCAACAGAGCCCCCTAAATTGCAACGCTATGTGCGTGTGTTATGAAAGTACATCCACCACAATATTTCCATTTAGTTTTTGGGGGATATCCTATTAGCAGCAGTAATTTACCACTGCTAATAGGTTAGCTGAGGGCTATCCTATTAGCTCCGATGTCAGAGTCCTGATCCCCCAATGCCGGAACTTATCAGGTATTATGCTTCATTATCTCCGATAAGCAGCCATTCAGACCCACAAGAACACATGGGTCCAGAAACTTAAGGTCCGTACACAAGGAGAGATTTTGTCTATGAGAGATTTTGACTGAGCGTTTTCCCTTGAACTGGCAGTAGGAGATTTTGACTAACTTTTCCAGCGATTTTGGCTATGGGCGATTTTGGCTAACTCATTCAAGCAAGGGGATGCTTATTCTTTTCCAGCGACCAAGCCAAAATTGACTTGCCTGCACAGTCTATTTTTAGCAGCGATAGCGACCTGGTGGGGACGCGCATCGCTATCGCTGGCTGTGTACACTCAGAGCGATATGCACTAACTTTCTGAGCGATTTTGACTATATAGTCAAAATCTCTCAGCTACATCGCTCCGTGTGTATGGACCTTTAGCCCGATACTCAACATTGGGCTACAATTGCAATAACAGCCCATTTTTTTTATTTTTTTACCGAAAAATTATCGGATATAATAGGATATCTCCCTTAGAATGCAATTTATATAGATAGGCTTTCTAAGAACCTGGATTTAAGGGTCCCAAATAAATATTTTAGCGGGTCCCCATTCCCACTTTAATACCCCCACCGTTCTTTGAGGTGTTGTGTGAGAAAAAGCGAGCAGATGCACACATCAGTGAAAAGTCTAATGGCATATGAACACAGCATTATGTGTTAGCTAAGGAAACTCTGTACTTACTGTATATGCGGCATATAGCAGGCAACATGCGCTGCATGTTCCTGATGCATGGACACTGATTTGTTCTGTGATTGCTGTCAGCAGCATATACAGAACAAAGCAGTGCTTATGTGCCAGAAAATTCATATTTCTGCAACCTGCTTTGAGTAGGAAACCCCTTTGGGCCTGATTCATAGATGTACTGTATGCAAATGCATTTGCAGCTGCGAATTTGTATGCAACCACTGTGTGAAAATATGCAAATATGGCTGCTGTCTGGATTTTTATGGAGATACCCACCAGAGTCTTTGCAAATTTTGGTGGCTTTGTACAAAGATCATCCATCACAGATCGGTTGCTTATCAAAGTTCTGCGTACAGATGTTGCCGCGCTCATCCAGTGTGGCTCCATCGCAGGCGTGCACTCCCGGCGTGACTAGGCAATCCGTCCGCCTAGCCCCGCTGGGAGTGCACAGAGACGCTCTCCCATTCTAGTGAATTGGGCGCGTCTACATCACGGACGCGTGGGCACCCCAGACGGACAAACACCTGGCCCATCTAGGAGTGGCACTGCAGTGGCAGACAGGATAGCAGATTTAAAAAATAGGCCCCAAACAGCACATGATGCAAAGAAGAAAAAGAGGTGCAAAGAGGCAGCTGTATGACTAAGCTAAGTGATACAAGTGTGCGGCACAAACACCTGGCCCATCTAGGAGTGGCACTGCAGTGGCAGACAGGATGGCACTATTCAAAAATTAGGCCCCAAACAGAACATCATGGAAAAAAAGAAAAAGAGGTGCTATGAGGTAGCTGTATGACTAAGCTAAGCGACATAAGTGTGCGGCACAAACACCTGGCCCATCTAGGAGTGGCACTGCAGTGGCAGACAGGGTGGCACTTTAAAAAACTAGACCCCAAACAGCACACGATGCAAAGAAAAAAAGAGGTGCACCAAGATCGCTGTATGACTAAGCTAAGCGATACACGTGTACAGCCCAACACTTGGCCCATCTAGGAGTGGCGCTGCAGTGGCAGACAGGATGGCACTTAAAAAAAATAGTTCCCAAAAAGCACATCATGCAAAGAAGTAAAAGAGGTGCTATGAAGTAGCTGTATGCAGGGGCGGATTGGGAACAAAAAGCGTCCCTGGAAAAATTTGTACTAGTGGCCCCACATGGGCAGCACCAGAGGTGCAAGGTCTAGCCATGGGCCATGGCAGCAGCACCCTCCCCCCAAGACTTTCCAGATAGTGGGCATGTCCAGCATCAGGGGGAAGGTAAAAGGAAATAAAATTAAATATTATGAGCACATTATATGATACACCTTTAGAATTAGGAAACTATAATTATTTAGTAAGATATATTTTCTTGCTTATAACACCAACCGCGTATCCCAATCACTATTCACTCAATCTTATATGTCAGCCAAGCAGGCAGACAGAGCATACACTAGATCATCTGCAATCACAGGCTAAGTGGAAAAGTAATTTTCATATATGCAAATTATTTTGCATCTTATTCATTATGTCTATAAATAAGACCACATGTCCTCAAACAAAACAGTCCCCGTGGGTGCGTCGGCCCACCGGGGATCTTCCCTGTAAGCCCTATGGCCAATCCGCCTCTGTATGGCAGTATCACTGGACTGGATTTATACGGCAGTATCACTGGATTTATACGGCAGTACCACTGGACATATACGGCAGTATCACTGGATTTATACGGCAGTATCACTGGACTGGATTATACGTCAGTACCACTGGATTTATATGGCAGTATAACTGGACTTATACGGCAATATCACTGGACATATACGGCAGTATTATTAGACATATACGGCAGTACCACTGGAATTGTACAGCAGCACAGGGACACCACCACTGGACTGATGCAGGACAACACAGCACCACTGCAATGGACTGGACTTATACAGCAGCACTGGACATATGGTAGCAGAGGACACCACCACTGTGACTGGACTGATGCAGCACAAGACACCACCACTGGATTGATGCAGGACAAAACAGCACCACTCCACTGGACTTATACAGCTACACTGGACATATGGCAGCAGAGGACACCACCACTGTGACTGGACTGATGCCGCATAAGACACTACACTGGACTGAGCAGCACAAGACAGCACTGGAATTGCCACCCTACTTTCCCTCCCACACAGACACTGAGGATGGAGACACGTCCTCTCGCTACACTCTCCAATGCCGGAGTGAAAATGCCGGCGACGCGCGGCTCCTTACATAGAATCCAAAACCCGCGATAATCCGACAGCGGGATGATGACGTTTTGCCTCGTTCTGGTTTCTGAGACGGATGCAGGCTCGGGTAGTTAAGTTCAGGGGGGTTCGGTTCTCAGGGAACCGAACTCGCTCATCTCTAATAAATATATATATATATATATATATATATATATAATGCAGAAATGCCCGGCACTCCCACTAAAGCGTTGTAAATCCGGGTGCCCTCCGCAACAAATGATGCAGTAAATGGTAGAAAAAAGGCAGCGGCACTCTGTCAGAATGAAAGGTCAAACGTGTATTAAATCAAAAATAACAATGGACACATAACAACCAACGTTTCGGGGTCCTAAGATCCCTTTGTCAAGGCGTGAACCACGCCTTGACAAAGGGATCTTAGGACCCCGAAACGTTGCCGCTGCCTTTTTTCTACCATTTACTATATATATATATATATATATATAGCGGCCCAGACAATAACAATATACTGTACAAAATGCAGCATAATCCCGTGCAATATAAAACCTCTGTGGTAGCTAGCCACACCCTTACTAGATGCTAGCCACACCCATGTGTATGGGTTACTACTAAAGCACTGGCAGTGTCGAACTAGTGCATGAAGGGCCCACCGGGGGGGTGGCCTTCATGCACCAGTTTGACACTGATAGTTTGCAATTTTAATTTGTTCTGCAAATAGGATTAAGTGCCGCAGATGCCCATGACTTATTGCGCTTGCTACGCCCAAATGTACTGGGTTTAGAAGCGCAAAGCATCTAAACCCATGCAAAGTATTGAGTGTGTTTCTGAAACAGCAGTTTGGGTGCCCAAAAGCAAGACTTTTGTGTTAGGATATGGTGCGCTCTGTGCCTGTCTCCTTCTGTGCATCAGTCTATGGGTGCATTCCCTAGTGTTAGACCTCTAGTGCCAGGAGTCACTCGGAGGTGGCGTTATATTATGTAAGTTCCTGTTCCTCTATCTCAGAGAGAGTGAAGAGAGTGTAACACACACAGAACACTGAGAGACAGAGTCCGGGTGTACAAGTATGCAGACCTTAGAATGGGAGCAGATCTCAGCGACAGAGACTCACATCATTTCCAGTGCATGCATCACTTTCTCTACCATGGGAGTCAGACTGCACAGCTGTGCAGTCCTCCATGCTTCACCACCACAGACATCTCCTGATAAGTACCACTACCTACTGCTGTTACCTTGTGTGATATATGGGCTCCTGATTACTGATATCAGTGTTACATCTGAGTCACCTGTGTTCACTAAATAAACCTGCCTTACTGTTTAAGTCACAAAGTGTGTAGACTGACGTCACTGCACCAGATAGCTCAGAACACTCTGCCAACAGGTTATGGGCCCAGTCCCGCGCCCAGACCTGCGTGTACTTTAAGATTAACCCCCTGAGAGCTGTTGTATAATCACAGTGACACAGTTTAAAGTTACATTTTATACAAGTACAGAAAGGATGAATAATACAGAACACAGCATGTACTTTGCTAAGATGAAAGGTTCAAAGAACTATGCTACATGGAAGTTTGCCATGGAAATGCAGCTTAAGTGGGAAAAGGAGTGGAAGATTACAGTAGACCCGGGAGCAAGTCCAGATCCAGATGACATAGACAGAGTCATCGGGACGATAGATTTAGCTGCGGAGCAGCATGTCTATTTAATAGTCAGTGGGAAAGTATCAGCTAAGGACATGTGGACAGACCTGCAAAATGCATATGAAGATAAAGGTCTAATGAGAAGGATAAGTTTAAGACGCATGCTATATGGAATGAAACTGAGTGCCTGCAAGGACATGAACAATTACATTGATAAGTTATTTCTGATAGCTCAGCAGTTGGCATCTGTGGGGACACCGCTGGATGAGGAAGAAGTCTCAATGACTATGTTAGGATGTAGAGGAGAAAAAGATCCCCAGTGGTATGCCAATCCCACTCTCCTGGCGCTGTTAATAAACTTTTATATGTAAGAAGATTTTTTTGGTATAAATACAACTAATATAAGTAAACAGCAGCGTAAGTTTTGAGACTTGGTTAGGGTCTCTAGCATAAACAAAATGAGATAGATCTAAGAAACATCATGCTATAGAGTAAATAAAATAAAATATATATAAAGATACATTTTATCAATACAACAATAAAGTTAAGTTTAAAATTTTATTTTATTTTATTTACTCTATAGCGCGATGTTTCTTAGATCTATTTCATTTTGTCAATGACTATGTTACAGAATCTGATGGCAGAATTAGATTTTTTTGGTGGTTGCATTAGAGTTAAATGACACTAAACTGACAACGGAGATTGTAAGAGCCAAGTTGCTGCAGTTCCAAGAATGTATGCCTGTCAAGACTATAGCTGAGGGTTCTGCCTTGATCACAAAGGGCACAAAGTCCAGAAAGCACAAATTCAAGTGTTTTGTATGTCACAAGATAGGACATAAAGCTTCAAATTGCAAGATGAGACATTCCAGTGGTGCGCAGAAGCAGCGTGACAAGCCAAACGAGTCAGCATTGAATGTAGCAGACAGTCACAGGAAGGATTGCTGGTACATGGACTCGGGGGAACTAGACATTTCAGTTGAAATAAGCATTGGTTAATTTCTTCAACATTGTGTGTTTCCACTACAGTTACAGGGATTGGAAATAAGGCCCTTACTGCATTACAAGCTGGGACAATCACAGTACGTTTAAAAATTGGAGGTGAGACAGTTGTTACAGGTATCCAAGATGTGTTGTTTGTGCCTGATTTAGGAAGTAATCTCATTGCTATCAGCGTTCTAGAGAAAAAAGGCTATAAAGTCCAATTTCAGAAGGGCAAGTGTATGGTGCAGAATAAAGAGGGACTGTTTTTGCTTCAGCAACCCAGTGCAACCAACTATATGTCCTGGACACTGGGGAATGTACTGCAATGATGGCTACTGAGGAAAAACAGTCAATGGAGCTGTGGCACAAACGCTTGGGTCATCTGGATTATGACAACATCCAGAAACTGCTAGATGGAATGGTAACAGGGATCACCATGAACAATGCCGAAAGACCCATGTGTGAGAGGTGCATAAAAGGCAAGCAAACTTGCAACCCATTTCCAAAGTCAGTTAATAGAGTAGAGACACCGTTAGCTCTAGTACACGTGTGTGGTTTAATGGAGGAAGAATTAATCAGTGGCTACAGGTATTTCATGACTCTTATTGATGATGGCACAAGAATGACACACGTGTACTTTCTTAAGGAGAAGAGTGAAGTTGTCAACAAAATTGTGGAATTACAAAAACCTGGTGGAGAATCAGACAGGTCTGAAACTAAAGATCTTGAGCTTAGACAACGGTGGAGAGTATGATAACAAAGTCTTAGCTGCATTCCTTAGGAAATATGGCATAAAGCATCAGCTAACAATTGCCTACACTGGAACAGAATGGCGTGAGTGAGCGGGCAAACCGCACAATTGTTGACAGAGCACAGACTATGCTAAGTGATGCTGGCCTGGAAAATAAGTTTTGGGCAGAAGCAGTATCTCTTACATTATACCTAAAGAATCGAGCACCTGCAGTGGCCGTCAAAGGTAAAATGCCACTGGAGGCGTGGTCCAGGAAAAAGCCAAGTATTAGTCATCTTTGTGTCTTCAGGAGCAAAGCATTTGCACATATACTAAAGGATAAAAGGCGAAAGCTAGATCAAAAATCCATAGAATGTATAATGCTCGGATACTGCAATGAAAGCAAAGGATACAGACTTTTGGATGTTACAAGTAAACATCTTCTTAAATCCAGAGATGTAGTATTCTATGAGACAGCACCACTAACTGATGCAGCAGAGCAACAACAAAAAATTTATTATTGGATATACAGGTGTCAAAGCAGACAACAAGTCAGAGAACAGAAGTTCCATGAGGAGCAATAAAGGTATTCTAGCCAAGAAATACAGTGAGGAGTATGCAATCATAGCTTACTGTGAACCTCAAAACATACAGGAACCAAAGTCATATAGTGATTGGACAGAATGGAAATCAGTAATTGATACAGAACTGTCAGCACTAAATTATAACAGTACATGGACTATGGTTGATAGCCCAAGCAACCATAAAACGATTAAAAACAAGTGGGTTTTCTGCAAGAAGCTAAGTGGAGACAGGACAGTAGCTCGTTACAAAACCCACCTTGTTGCCAAGGGATATACCCAGAAATATGGAATCGATTACGGAGAGATCTACTCACCAGTCGCAAGGTCTAGCACCTTAAGGTTAGTGATTGCTGTTGCTACACTACATGATCTACTGTTATATCAACTAGACTTTGATTCTGCATTCCTAAATGGAGAATTGATTGAGGAAAATTATATGGAACAACCTGAGCATTATGATATGGTATATTCCAAACTCGGCAAGTTTGTTTCTTAAAGAAGTCGCTATACAGCCTCAAGCAAAGTGGTCATTGCTGGTATGTAAAGTTGGATGCAGCGTTACCAGAAATTAACTTTGTTAGGCCAGAGACTGATCACTGCCTATACCACAAAACCATCAAAGAAAAGTTGTTCATCATAGCTGTCTATGTGGATGAATTACTTTTGGCAGGTCAAGAAGATCACATCACTGACATCAAGCACCAGCTTAAACAAAGATTCATGGCCCCTGTCTCCCATGCCCAGTCTCCCAAGTGGCAGTAGAGTGTTTGTGTAATTACTCTGCTAGATGTTCTATGTGCTGTTGACAATGTTATATTTTTTGAATTGCTCTCCTACTGTGTATCTCATGTTTCTTTCTTTTCTTTCCCTTTTCTGTTCCTTCCCCTCCCCCTGTGTGGCTCTCCACCCCAGACATGTTGATGTCCTCCTCCCGGGCTACTATGACGGTTAAACCTAAAGTGACAGTCATTAAAGTTGTCTCTCTCAATGCAAAGGGCCGAAATGTATGGGAGAAGTGCTCTAGGTTGCATAGGGACCTTTATGCCTTCAGAGCAGATGTAGCGTTTCTTCAGGAGATGCGCTTTAAAACAAGAGCAGCTCCGACCCTCAAGGACCATACCTTCCCAATTTCCTTTTGTAACAATAACAGAAAAAGTAAGTCTTTAGGGGGTTGCCATTTTATTATCCAAATGGCTACCCTTTACGGATGTGTCGTCCATAGCCATGGAGGAGGGCAAAACACTCTTGCTAAAATGTAAACTGTTTGATCAGCAATATACCTTTGTGAACATGTATGTTCCTAACCACTTATAATCCAAGTTTCTGACGACTTTGTTATATCGGATCTCCTCTCTGGTTGTGGGCATCCCGATTTTAGGGTGTGATCTCAATTGGTCCCTCTAGCCTGAGGTGGATATCTCTGGTCCTTCGATTGGACCTTTCCTAGCTTCGCATCATAGGGTTCGCCATGCCATGCACGAACACCAGTTGGTTGATACGTGGAGGCTTCAGCACACAGGTGATAGGGACCTGCTGAAGTAATGCTTTATGACTAGTTAACAACTATAAATCATGTTCCACCCGGGAATATCCACGTCAATATTTTAAATGTTATAACCTTGGATATCATTTTCAATCAGAAATTTATACAATCCGTTTTTAAATGCATTTACAGAGACTGCCATTACCACCTTCCCTGGCAGGGAATTCCAAATCCTTATTGCCCTAACAATGAAGAACCCTTTCCTACGTTACGTACAGAATTTCCTCTACTCTAGCCTCAGTGAGTGCCCACGTGTCCTAAACAGAGTTCTTTTCATAAATAATTCCTCTGATAGCTCTTTGTAATGTCCCTTTACATATTTGAAGATATTAATAATGTCTCCTCTTAGACGCCTCTTTTCCAGTGTATACATATTCAGCCTAGTAAGCCTTTCCTCATAATCCAGTCCCTCTAGCCCTTTAATCAATTTAGTAGCTCACCTATGAACCCTTTCGAGTTCACCGATATCTTTTTTTATACAGTGGTGCCCAAAACTGAACAAAATATTCCAGGTGCGGACGTAACAATGATTTGTACAGTGGCATGATTACACTCTCAACCCTTGTCTCAATTCCCCGTTTTATGGCCCTCATTCCGAGTTGTTCGCTCGCAAGGCGATTTTAGCAGAGTTACACACGCTAAGCCGCCGCCTACTGGGAGTGAATCTTAGCTTCTTAAAATTGCGAACGATGTATTCGCAATATTGCGATTACAAACTACTTAGCAGTTTCAGAGTAGCTTCAGACTTACTCGGCATCTGCGATCAGTTCAGTGCTTGTCGTTCCTGGTTTGACGTCACAAACACACCCAGCGTTCGCCCAGACACTCCCCCGTTTCTCCAGCCACTCCCGCGTTTTTTCCGGAAACGGTAGCGTTTTTATCCACACGCCCATAAAACGCCGTGTTTCCGCCCAGTAACACCCATTTCCTGTCAATCACATTACGATCGCCGGAGCGAAGAAAAAGCCGTGAGTAAAAAAACTATCTTCATAGCAAAATTACTTGGCGCAGTCGCAGTGCGAACATTGCGCATGCGTACTAAGCAGAAAAACGCTGCGATGCGAAGAAAATTACAGAGCGAACGACTCGGAATGAGGGCCTATGAACGCTAGCACCTTACTTGCCTTCTTTACTGCACTTTGACATTGTATACAGTTATTAAGCCTATTATCAATGAGTACCCCCAAATCCTTTTCCAATACTGTTACCCCTAGACTTTCCCCATTTAATATGTAGGATGCAAAATTTAGTCCCGAAATGCATAACCTTGCATTTTTTATATCGAACCTCATTCTCCATTTAGACACCCAGATTTCAAGTTTAGATACAGATGGGTCCTCCGTTATCTTGGCTGGCTGAGGCGTTAGTTGTGATTGGGCATACGCAGCGTGCCTGGGCACAAGGAGGCGCGCTTAGTCACAGGGAGGCGCACATAGCGTTTGGCGTTAGCTTTGAGTGTAATACCTGCGATCATCCACGAGATGTCGCTTTTTATAATCACCAGTGTGCATGCGTGTGGTCTCCATTATATATACAATACTGAACTACAGCATAAGAACTATTTTACTGGTGCATCTCATTACGCTACAATATGCTACAGTATGTCATACAGTATATAACAGTATTTACAGTACAGACACAAACAGTACAGCATATACAGATGCAAACGAACGTGTTACAGGTACAGTATGGTCTATTGATGTTAGGGATATGTGAGCATCCAAATCCCGTAGTATTCAGTATAATACTATGTCTCTGTACAGTCTCAGGATGCCAAATCACTGTGCTTAGTGTCTCTGTACAGTATTTTGTATTTGAGTACTAAATAGCACAAACAGCTTGTAACATTCTCTGCTGTAAAGGCTACATCAGCAAGTGTTATCTTTATAAGTATAATGGGGAGAGCTAAAAGCTCCTCCCTAAGTTCCTGGATGCCAAATCACCGTCCTTAGTATCTCTGTACAGTATTTTCTATTTGAGTACTAAATAGCACGAACAGCTTCTAACATACAGCGGCAACTGTTATCTTTCTAAGAACAATGGCGAGAGATAAAAGCTCCTCACTAAGTTCCTGGATGCCAAATCACTGTGCTTAGCGTCTCTGTACAGTATTTTGTATTTGAGTACTAAATAGCATGAACAGCTTGTAACGTACAATGGCAAGTGTTAACTTTCTAAGTATAATGGGGAGAGATAAAAGCTCCTCCCTAAGTTCCTGGATGCCAAATTACCGTGCTTAGCATCTCTGTACAGTATTTTGCATTTGAGTACTAAATAGGAAGAACAGCTTGTAACGTACTGTACAGTGACAAGTGTTATCTTTCTAAGTATAATGGGGAGAGATAAAAGCTCCTCCCCAAAGTTCCTGGATGCCAAATCACTGTGCATAGCGTCTCTGTACAGTATTTTGTATTTGAGTACTAAATAGCATGAACAGCTTGTAACGTACAATGGCAAGTGTTATCTTTCTAAGTATAATGGAGAGAGATAAAAGCTCCTCCCTTAGTTCCTGGATGCCAAATCATCATGCTTAGCATCTCTGTACAGTATTTAGCATTTGAGTACTGAATAGCACGAACAGCTTGTAACATACAGCGGCAAGTGTTATCTTTCTAAGTATAATGGGGAGAGCTAAAAGCTCCTCCCTTAGTTCCTGGATGCCAAATCTCTGGGCTTAGCATCTCTGTACAGTATTTTGTATTTGAGTACTAAATAGCATGAACAGCTTGAAATGTACTCTGCTGTAAAGGCTACAGCGGGAAGTGTTATCTTTATAAGTAAAATGGGGAGAGCTAAAAGCTCCTCCCTAAGTTCCTGGATGCCAAATAACCATCCTTAGTATCTCTGTACAGTATTTTCTATTTGAGTACTAAATAGCAAGAACAGCTTGTAACGTACTGTACAGTGACAAATGTTATCTTTCAAAGTATAATGGGGAGAGATAAAAGCTCCTCCCCAAAGTTCCTGGATGCCAAATCACTGTGCATAGCGTCTCTGTACAGTATTTTGTATTTGAGTACTAAATAGCATAAACAGCTTGTAACGTACAGCGGCAAGTTTTATCTTTCTAAGTATAATGGAGAGAGATAAAAGCTCCTCCCTTAGTTCCTGGATGCCAAATCATCATGCTTAGCATCTCTGTACAGTATTTAGCATTTGAGTACTGAATAGCACGAACAGCTTGTAACATACAGCGGCAAGTGTTATCTTTCTAAGTATAATGGGGAGAGATAAAAGCTCCTCCCTTAGTTCCTGGATGCCAAATCTCTGTGTATAGCGTCTCTGTACAGTATTTTGTATTTGAGTACTAAATAGCGTGAACAGCTTGTAATGTACTCTGCTGTAAAGGCTACAGCAGCAAGTGTTATCTTTATAAGTATAATGGGGAGAGCTAGAAGCTCCTCCCTAAGTTCCTGGATGCCAAATAACCATCCTTAGTATCTCTGTACAGTATTTTCTATTTGAGTACTAAATAGCATGAACAGCTTGTAACGCACTCTACTTTAATGGCTACAGCGGCAAGTGTTATCTTTATAAGTATAACGGGGAGAGAGAAAAACTCCTCCCTAAGTTCCTGGATACCAAATTACCATGCTTAGCATTTCTGTACAGTATTTTCTATCTAGCCAGAAACCCTGCATCCCGTGCAAGCTGGGCAGACAACTGGAGGGCACCCGACACACGGTTGCTTGCCGTTTCCCTTTGTGGTGTCACATAAACTAGTGGTTGGTCTGCCCCTAAAGCCAAGAGTCTTCTCTTTTGTATGTTACCAGTCCCGAGTCTCAGGGACACCAAGAACCCAAGATATCAGTATGCAAATTGGACCCATTTTCCCATCGACTTTAATGGGCCCGTTAATTCATACCCACCATGGGTTCCAACGCTTGCCATGAGCCTTGTTGGGGGTCACAGAAACTTGGGGTTGGTATCCTCTGGTAGCTAATCATTTCCCCTTACATACCAACCTAATTTTCAGAAACCTCAGAACCTGAGATATTAAGCTTTAGCCCATTTTAATTAATAATAATAATAATAATTTTATTTATATAGCGCTCTTTCTCCCATAGGACTCAAGGCGCTTAACAGATACATAGCATAATATAGTACAGGAAATAATGAAGTACATTTTCATAAAATACAGAAGCATGAAGATACTAAAAGGGACAATTATGGGAATGCTTGAGTAAACAGAAAAGTCTTGAGTCTACTTTTGAAGGATTCTATAGTTGGGGCCTCTCGCACTGTGCGGGGAAGTGAGTTCCACAGAGTCGGAGCCGCATGACTAAAAGCTCGACCCCCTGATGAATTACGGGAGATTCTAGGTACTGCTAAAAGTCCTTCATCTACAGATCGCAGTAATCGAGTGGGGCAGTATGGGGTCAGAAGCTGTTTGAGGTACCTTGGGCCTTGGTCATGTAATGCTTTGAAACTCAGTAAGCCAATCTTGAAGATGATTCGCCATCGTACAGGCAGCCAGTGAAGGGAGTAGAGGATGGGTGTTATGTGGCTAGAACGGGGCTGGTTGGTTAATAGCCTGGCAGCTGTGTTTTGCACCAGCTGTAAGCGCTGCAATTCTTTTGCTGGGAGACCAAGGTAGAGGGCATTACAGTAGTCTAAACGAGATGATACAAATGCATGTATGACTTTTGGCATATCATCTGAGGGAATTAAGTGCTTGATTCTGGCTATGTTCCTCAGGTGAAAGAATGAGGATTTGATTGTGGCTGATATCTGATGTTTAAGTGTCAAGCCACCATCCAGGACAACGCCAAGATTCCGCACACGATCACTGGTCTGTAATTCTGAATCCCCGAGTGTAAGTCCAGTTGGTTGGCTATGCTGCAGTCTTGTCCTTTGATGTTGCGGTCGTATCATAAGGACCTCTGTTTTATCCGGGTTCAGTCGCAGCCAGCTGGCGCTCATCCACTCCTGTAGTTCAGCTAGACAGCCATTAAGGGTTGCTATTGGGTTATCAGTGCCCGGAGCAAAGGACAAGTACAGTTGTGTATCATCTGCATAGCAGTGGTAGACCAGGCCATGGCGCCTGATTATTTCGCCCAATGGGAGCATGTATACTGCAAAAAGCATGGGGGATAGTATAGAACCTTGTGGGACACCACATGACAATGACACTGGTGGTGATGAGTATAATCCAGATGATACTCTCTGTGCTCTGCCTGTGAGAAATGATTTGAACCATCTTAGGACTGTGCCATCCAGACCACAGAAATGTATCAGTCGCTCAATCAGAAGCCCATGGTCCACGGTATCAAATGCTGCCGAGAGATCCAGAAGGATTAATATTGAACAGTCACCTCTGTCTTTTGCCATCAGAAGATCATTTAACACACACACCAGGGCTGTTTCAGTGCTATGTCTTCTCCTGAATCCTGATTGAAATGGATCATAAATATCATGGGTTGTCAGGCGGGTTTCCAGTTGATTTGCAACGACTTTCTCAATAACCTTTCCTAGGAAAGGAAGGTTTGATACCGGTCTGTAGTTGGTCATGCAGTCGGGATCTAAATTAGGTTTTTTAAGAAGCGGTCTAACAATTGCTTCCTTTAGGGGTCCCGGAAAAATGCCTGTCTGCAAAGAGCATTGAACAATTTTTGTAAAGACAGGACCAATTATATCCATACAACCTATTAGAAGCTTGGTTGAGGCTGGGTCCAGATCACAGGTGGTGGGACGCAAAATCCGAGCAATTTCAGCAGTGTCCTTTACATCCACTGGATCAAAGCTAGTCCATGAAGGCAGGTAGCTTATATTGGCGGGCTTTGTAATTTGGCACTCCTTTGATGGCACTGTGGAGATTCCAGCCCGGATGGTGGATATTTTATCTGCAAAGAAGTTTGCAAACTCGTTGCATCTTGCCTGGGAGAGGGTCTCATCAGTCTGCAGGCATGCTGGCTTGCAAAGCATCTCCACTGTGCGGAAAAGTTGAGCTGGCCTATTGTTTGCTGCTGTGATCTCATTTGACAGGAACTGTGCTTTCTTACGAGTGATTGTCGATTGATATTCTTCGTTATGCTTTATTAGTTTTATTTTGTCATCCACTAGGTTAGTCTTCCTCCATCGTCTTTCCAGTCTACGCCCCCTTTTCTTGAGCTCACTAACACTGTTGTCGAACCATGGAGCTTGACGTTGTGGTTTACGAGGTCTTAAACGCACAGGGGCGATAATATCAATTGCAGCCATAACATCCCTATTATAATAACGGACTAGGGAACAGGGATCTTCACAGGCACCCTGTATAGCAGAGAGATCCAGATTTGCTGCAAGAGCCTGGGGAGTCATACCCCTCCTTGGACGATACCTGGTCAACTCCACGGGCAGAGATCTTATTTGAGGGGTTGCAACTGAGAACCAGAGGGAGTAGTGGTCTGACCAGATGACTGGGTTTATTTTTAGGTCAGTGACCTCTAATCCAATCTGAAAGACGAGGTCGAGAGTGTGACCACTTTTATGTGTGGCAGAGGGAATGACCTGTGTGAAGCCCAGACCGTTCATTGTGCACAAGAGGTCTTGGCCAAGGCGTGAGAGCTCATCATCCACCCATGCATTGAAATCCCCGAGGATGAGCCATCTTTGATGTTCCAGAACCAGGCCAGCAACAGTGTCTGCAATTTCTTGTAGAAATATCTTTCCATCTCCAGGTGGCCGGTAAATAAGAAGTAGTCTGAAACCTAATCCTGTCGAACTCCGGGCAGCAATGCACTCAAATGAGCGAGTAGTTTCAATAGGGTGGACCCTAAGTTTAAGTTCTTTTTTGAAGCAGATAGCCACCCCGCCACCCCTGCGGTCCAGTCTTGGGTTGTGGATGACAGAGTAGTTTGTTGGTACTGCAGCCTCCAATATAGGTGCTGCATTTTCATCTAGCCAGGTCTCTGTAATACAGGCTAGATCTGCAGATTCAATAAGGTCAGCAATTGTTGCAGTCTTGTTTCTTATAGATCTGGCATTACAAAGGACTGACCTGATTGGGCATACCAGAGGGCCTTCAGTTTTCTTTATGTTAAGTGCAGGAGCTCTGGGTATGGGGGTCACAAAGTGAGAGTAGACAGTTCTGTCCTTCCAAACACAGGGCCGTCTTTTGGGTATCACTTCTATTTGATTGTTCTTTGAGTATGGGGGTGAGCAGGTGGTCAAAGGACTTAGATGGTTACCGGGGGAAATACATTTCCGGCCTGCTCGCTTCCCACGAATGCGCCTGTGTTTTCTTTTTAAAATGCCAAGGGATTGGAGAATAGAAGCCTGTGATGGTGTGATAGGAACTGCAGAGCGTGGTGGGCGGAGTGAAAGAATGAAGCTGGAGCAATACGTATACATTTGGTCATCAATGACAGATTACTATAAATTTGAACTGCATATGATGATGAGAGAGGGAGAGAAAGCAGTGGGTTTTTTTTGTTTGTTTTTTGTTTTTTTGTTTTTCCTTTTTGTGTTTTGTTTTCCCCCAATTCGGTATGTGATCCAAAATTATAATGGGATTATGAACAAAGTTATTGCTATAACCTATTGTGTATATTTGAAGCAAGTAATAAATAAAATAACTGCTGATTCAGTCAATTATCCTAGGATAGGCAGCCTTTTGAAAAGGTGTTAGAAGCCAATTCCTACTGTGTAGGTGTGAAAAGTCTCAGTGTGAGAGGCCTTTGAAGTAGATTTTTTTTTTTTTTTTGTGGGGGTAGAAGTGATAACATGTCCTGGAAATGGATCCTGATTTTAAACAGTGAGCCTTCAGCAATTCAGAGCCTGAATATACTGAAATTAGTAGATTAATGCAATAAGTCAGTTATTTGTAGCTCAGAGAACAGAGGTGGATGATGTCTAAGTGAGGGGCTGGATGTAGCCAAAGTTAGGTTGTAATCCACAGTACCTTATCTGGGTAATGTCCAATGCAGAGTACAGCAGCTGCTAAACTGAAGGATTTCTCAGTGGAGATATGCAGAGGATTCAGTCCAGGATTCAATCCAGTGTGTATCTCAGCGCAGGAATGCAATCCGTTGGTTTTGATGAAATGTCCGCGTAGAGTAGTACAAGTTCAAGATAAGTCCTTGGATATTTATGATGATTCATAGGTCAGTTGTGGTGAATTTAAGCTGTTTTATGGAGATGATCAGGAGCATACAAAAGGTGAGGCAGCCATCTTGGGCGCCAGTACTCAAAAAAAAAAACTTGATTTTAATAGCTCACATAAACCGAACGTTGATTTGTGTCTGTACACACTACTTTTATTTATTGATTTATTGGTTTCTTTTTTTGTGTCTCGACAGACAATTAATATTTTTGACAGTGTCTCGGAACTCCGCTGGTTAATCCCCACATCCCACCTCACCCTTCCCCCTCCCCTTTATGCCATTAAGGGACTTGGATGCTCATATAGCAAAACACAGTTTTAAGCTACCACCTTCCCCTACCCCATCCCACTTCCCCCTTCTCCCCTGGGAGCCTGCACAGTTCATACAGTAGACAGGGAGGGAGGTCAGGTTACAATAAATGTACAAAACAATACTGTACTGTATATGAAAATCAGATAGAGAACTGCAGTCACTCTGATAGATGTGCAAATGGTACAGTAGCAGTGATCCCTTCTCATAAAGCACAACACAGATTCTCTAACGCCGATGATCTACAGTACTGTGTTGCTCAAACAGTTGCGTCAGAATACACAAATTTATATTTACTGGCATGTCTATGCGTGCTCATTACCGCTGTGTATTTTAGATGGCGGAATGAGTTGCTTCTGCAGATTTACCATGATTTATGTGAAATCTGTGTGCACCCTTCCAATGAATGTATTCCAATGGATTACAAAGAAAAAAAAATTAATAAAGTGAATGTCAGGGAAAAAAAATATAGATTGGCGCTTTGGGAATCGAACCCAGGACTCTCAGCGTGGGAGGCGGGAGCATTCACCAATTGCCCACGTTGCTGCATGGAAGTTACACAAGTTCATGTGTTAAAATTAATGCAAGCAGCGATTCCTTGCCAGTGGTGTTTGTTTATGCTGTTAGGGGACTCAGACGCTCATATCGCAAAACGCTGTATTTTACACCGCCTACCCTTGTGGTATTCCGCTCACTACTGGTGTCCAGCTTGAGCACTTCCCATTGACCACTACTTGCTGTACCCTGTTATCCAGCCAGTTACTTATCCATGTACAGTTTTCCTAAGCCAAGCTCCTTTAATTTGATGATCAGTCTCCTGTGAGGCACTGTATCGAAGGCTTTTGCAAAATCTAAGTAGACCACATCCACTGCTTTTCCCTTGTCAAGATTGTCGCTCACTTCTTCACTTCTTCATAGAAGCTAACTAAATTAGTTTGACATGATCTGTCCCTCACAAACACTTGCTAATAATCTTAGCAGACTGCAGATACTCTTGTATGCTATCCCTTAGAATTCCTTCCAATATTTCCCCCACTATAGATGTCAAACTAACCGGTCTGTAGTTACCAGGATGATTTTTTGATCCTTTTTTAAATAATGGCACTACCTCAGCTATACGGCAATCCTTCGGTACCATGCCTAATCTAATTGAACTATTGAAAATAAAGTATAGAGGTCTTGCTATTTGTGACCTAAGCTCCATAAGAACCCTTGGGTGAAGTCCATCAGGGCCAGGTGATTTAGTAATCTTAATTTTGCTTAGTCTCTCCCGGGCTACTTCTTCACTTAAACAAGTATCTAACCACGAATTATTACTGTCACTATCGTTATGCACTTCTCACATCAGTTCTTCTCTGGTGATTATTGATGGAAAAAAATGTGTTCAGTATTTTTGCATTTATTTTGTCATCATTTATTAATACTCCAAATTCATCTTTTATTGGCCCTATGTTCTCATTTTTTAACCTTTTACTGGTTATGTATTTAAAAAACTTTTTAAGATTGGTTTTACTCTCTATAGCTATTTGCTTTTTGTTTCCAATTTTAGCTGCTCTTATTGCTTTTTTGCTTCTTTTATTGCATTCCTTGTAGTACTGGAGTGACTCCGCCTTTCCTTTAGATTTAAATGCTTTGAAAACACACTTCTTTTTATCCATCTCTGCCTTGACCTTCTTGTTAAGCCACATCGGTTTGAGTTTGGTGCTCCTGCATTTACTGCCCATGGGAATAAATTTGTGACTGTTGCTATCTAGCAACCCTTTTAAAGCATCCCATATTTCCGAAGTGTTCTTGCTATGAAACAAAATTTCCCACTCAATGTCGTTTAGTGCACATCTCAGCATACTGAAATTAACCTTCCTAAAGTTAAATGTTTTGGTTGAACCCTTATAGCTATGTTTCCTGAAACTGATGTTGAATGTGTTCATATAATGATCACTGTTACCCAAAGTCTCCCCAACTTTAGTGTTTGATATAATGTCCACATTATTAGTAATTACTAGATCCAGAGTAGTTTTACCCCTAGTTGGGTCCTCGACTAATTGAGACAAGTAATGAGCCTTTAACATATTTAAGAACCTGTTGCCCCTAGCTTTAACACATGAATCGTTACTCCAATTTATATCAGGATAATTAAAATCCCCAATCACTAGGATGTCCCCCAATCCCACAGCCCTTTCGATTTGCTGCAAGAGTTGTTCTTCCTCGTGCATGCTAATATCAGGCTGTTTGTAGCATGTGCCTATGACTAGTTTTTTTTGCATCAATACCCCCACTTGAGATTTCAACCCATAGTGACTCCACATTATCACCAGTCCCTTCATAAATAACCTCCTTTAAGTATGGTTTAAGAGATGGTTTAACATAAAGACATACACCTCCTCCTCTTTTGCTTGCCCTGTCCCTCCAGAAAAGAAAATACCCCTCCAAGTTTGCAACCCAGTCATGACACTCGTCCCACCATGTTTCCGTAATACCTATATCATACTCAGCCTTTGATGCTAACAATTCCAATTCCCCCATTTTACCATGTCCCCATAGTGATGAAAACAGGGGCGTGGCTCGTGATCACCTATGAGGCCCAGCCCCCTAACCACGAGGCCACATCCCCTAATTTTGGCAATGCACCTACAGCATGTGCAGATGTCCCTCCTAAGAACTTCCAAAAATTGGGAGGTATTAAAGGGTCCGCAGGTACCTGTAGTTCCACAGTAAAAGAAATACAAAAAAAAAGCACAGGACACACTCACCATGACAGTAGAACTTTATTAAAACATAGTTGCACACTCACATACATACACACACTTACACATACTTACATCTATCCCACGCAGCCATTCACATACCTTTCTTCAGTAGAATCCATAGGGTACCTGTAAACAAATATATATATATATATATATATAAAACCAGTTGTGCTCATAAGTTTACATACCCTAGCAGAATTTGTGATTTTCTGGCCGTTTGTCAGAGAATATGAATGATAACTCACAAACTTTTCTTTCACTCATGGTTAGTGGTTGGGTGAAGCCATTTATTGCCAAACAACTGTGTTTACTCTTTTTAAATCATAATGACAACAGAAACTACCCAAATGTCCCTGATCAAAAGTTTACATACCCCAGTTCTTAATAACGGGTATTGCCCCCTTTAACATCAATGACAGCTTGAAGTCTTTTGTGGTAGTTGTGGATGAGGCTCTTTATTTTCTCAGATGGTAAAGCTGCCCATACTTCTTGGCAAAAAGCCTCCAGTTCCTGTAAATTCTTGGGCTGTCTTGCATGAACTGCACGTTTCAGATCTCCCCAGAGTTGTTCAATGATATTGAGGTCAGGAGACTGAGATGGCCATTCCAGAACCTTCACTTTATTCTGCTGTAGCCAATAACAGGTCGACTTGGCCTTGTGTTTTGGATCATTGTCATGTTGGAACGTCCAAGTATGTCCCATGCGCAGCTTCCGGGCTGATGAGTGCAAATTTTCCTCCAGTATTTTCTGATAACATGCTGCATTCATCTTGCCATCAATTTTGATCAAGTTTCCAGTGCCTTTGTAGCTCACACATCCCCAAAACATCAGCGATCCACCTCCGTATTTCACAGTAGGAATGGTGTACCTTTCATCATAGGCCTTGTTGACTCCTCTCCAAATGTAACGTTTATGGTTGTGGCCAAAAAGTTCAATTTTGGTCTCATCACTCCAAATGACTTTGTTCCAGAAGTTTTGAGGCTTGTCTCTGTGCTGTTTGGAGTATTGTAAGCGGGATGCTTTGTGGCATTTGCGTAGTAATGGCTTTCTTCTGGCGATTCGACCATGCAGCCCATTTTTCTTCAAATGCCTCCTTATTGTGCATCTTGAAACAACCACACCACTTTTTTTCAGAGAGTCCTGTATTTCAGCTGAAGTTATTTGTGGATTTTTCTTTGCATCCCAAACAATTTTCCTGGCAGTTGTGGCTGAAATTTTTGTTGGTCTACCTGACCGTGATTTGGTTTCCACAGAATCCCTCATTTTCCACTTCTTAATTAGAGTTTGAACACTGCTGATTGGCATTCTCAATTGCTTGGATATCTTTTTGTATCCCTTTCCTGTTTTATACAGTTCAATTACCTTTTCCCGCAGATCCTTTGACAATTCTTTTGCTTTCCCCATGACTCAGAATCCAGACACGTCAGTGCAGCACTGGATGAAAGATGCAAGTGTCTTTCAGGAGTCCAGAAACTCACTGACCTTTTATACACACACACACTGATAACAAGCAAACAGATCACAGGTGAGGATGGTTACCTTTAGTAGCCATTCAAACCTGTTTGTGTCAACTTGTGTGCATGTTATCATTCCAAAATCTCCAGGCTATGTAAACTTTTGATCAGGGTCATTTGGGTAGTTTCTGTTGTCATTATGATTTAAAAAGAGTAAACACAGTTGTTTGACAATAAATGGCTTCACCCAACCACTAACCATGAGTGAAACAAAAGTTTGTGAGTTATCATTCATATTATCTGACAAATGGCCAGAGAATCACTAATTCTGCTAGGGTATGTAAACTTATGAGCACAACTGTATATATATATATATATATATATATATATATATATATATACTCACCTATTTCCAGTGTAGAATAAAAAATGCATCAAACCGAACCAGCAGACATTAAGGAGATCCCCTCAATGTCCGCTGGTTTGGATTGATGTATTTTTTTTAACCCCTAGATGCCTACATGGACTGAAGTGGACCAATCTACACTGGAAATAGGTGAATGTATATATATATTTTTTTTTTTACAGTGTGTGTGTGTGTGTGTGTGTGTGTGTGTGTGTGTGTGTGTGTGTGTGTGTGTGTGTGAGTGCAAGTGTGAGTGTGTAAGTATGTTTTACTAATGTTTTAATAATGTTATATTGTCACGGTGTGTGTGACCTCTGTTTTTTTGAATATTTATTTTACTGTGGAACTACAGGTACCAGCGGACCCTTTGGTGCCCTACATGCTGGTACTTGTTTTTCTCCAAGTACCAAAATGCGGGGAGGCTTGCTGGGACTCGTAGTTTCACAGCAAAAGACTATATTTAAATATTTTTTTACACATAGACGCTTACCACACACAGTCCAGGGGTGGCGTCCATAGCCCCGAGCTTCATCCCTGGCCCTTGAGTGCCTGGAGGGTGGGGACCCCTTTACTGGGGGTTCCATCCCTCCAGGGACTCCAGCCAATGGTGACTAGTTGAGGATTTAATGCCACGGCAGCAGGGACCTATATAAATGTGTCCCGCAGCTGTAGCATTATCTCCTTAACTAGTGGAGCCCAATGCTGGTTTAAAAAATACGGGGACCCCTATGTATATTTTCCCCCCTTAATTTTGGAACCAGGACCGGTCCAAGAGCCTGGTGCTGGTTATTTAAATACAGGGAACCCATACCCATTTTTTTCCCTGTATTTTAGCAATCAGGACCGACTCAAAGAGTCGGGGGCTGGTTATGCTTTTGGAGGAGAATTGCACTCTTTTTTTTTACATTTTTAACTACAGTATTTCTTTACTTTTTCACGCTGATCTGTGAATGTTTCCGTCAAACTTACGAGCCAGCAGCTGGTCTATTTTTACAACAGATTTTGGTAATGTTTTCGGTGCGCATCCTCTTACATTGCCCGAGTTGTATGTTTGCAATGGCAAAATATCTGGATGCAAGTTTTGCCATTGCGAGTTTTGGGATTGCAGGAAACATGCGAGTATGTATGTTCCCGCACCCCATTACATTGGTCGAGTTTGCAAAATGTGCGAGTTTAGCACTAAACTCGCACATTTGTGCAAACCCACACTCCATTTCATTTGGCTAATAGTTTCAGATGTGGGGGGTAACACCACTTAAAGCTGGCATTGCCCTATAGAATACCTATGGGCCTCTTTCTGCATCAGATTCCTCCTAGCATACCCCGCAGACCGATTCCCAGGTCATAATCCCAGATGTACAGGGATCGGCGACTATCGCAAAGGGCAGCTCTTATCGGGAGTGCTACCCTTTGCGATACTAATCTCATATGTTAGTACATATGCATTTAGTATCAATATGGCAAGTGGCAGGATGTACCGCAATTGCTTGGCACATCCCGCCCTGTTTCCTTTGTGATGGTTCCATCACCTGACTCAGCTATGGGGTGATTGCCAGACTCTCTAGGGCAGGCATGTCCAAACTGGTGGCCCTCCAGCTGTTCAGAAACTATGCATCCCAGCATGCCCTGACACAGCTTTAGCATTCTCTGACAGCAAAACTGTGTCAGGGCATGCTGGGATATGTAGTCTAACAACAGCTGGAGGGCCGCAGTTTGGACATGCCTGCTCTAGGGAGTCCTGAAGATCATCCACTAATTTTTTTGCGTCTCCCACCCATTTAGTGAGAGTCAACAAGTATGGTTTGAATTGTTAATCATTTAATAATAATTGTAATTTCACTATAAATCGCAAATTCTATGTAATAATAAATGCATTTACTATAGTTCCTATTAATATAGTCTCACTTGTAAACACTTAACCTACAGGTACTTTAATCTTAAATCATGTTACATGCCAAATATAAAGCAAAAAAGGTATTTTTTAAGTTGTAATAATGTTTTCTTAGTTTTTGTTTTTTTCTCACATTTCTTAGAAAATATATTTAAAAAAACAAAAAACAACAAGGTTATATTCACATATAGAATATATGTAAAGTAAAAAGGATTTACCAATAAAGTGTAAACAGAGCTAATTATAAGAAAATCCAATTAACAACCATCTGTCTAATTCATGGTAGCGATAGTAGTTATTGATTTAAGCTGCAGTGAAGTAGTAGCGGTAAGGATGGTTTATTTTGTCTTTTATGTCGCTGATACAAATCCAATAAGTTCATTTCTTATTATGAGCAGTTCTTGCACCTGTCATTACACACTGTGTCGGCAGCTATAAATGGCATTATTTTTATCTACTTCACAGTACAGAATAATTATCAATCTACTTCACAGTACAAAATAATTATCAATCACTGTGGTCTCTGGTTAATTGACACGTGCAATTATTTTCATTTTGGTACTTAAACTATGAGATGAAAAAAGGACAAATTAATATCATATGTACATATCTATTCTGACAGATAACAGGCACAATATGTATAACTAACAACAAATTGTACATCCCAGGCACTGATCAATAAACAATTAATGGCACTAAGCAATCTTTACAAATGTTTCTACAGTGTGAACAGGATTTATTTACCCTGACAAAGTGTGAGGTCTCCTTTTGTTGCCCCCTCCTTGGTATCAGCTACATTACGTTATAACAAACCTGATGGTATGCGCACATCTGCGAAGATCGTAGTGCCCGTTGAGAAGCAGCCTGACTGACAGGCTGTGGCAGTTTGGGGGAGTAGGTGGAACTGGGCAGCGTTTTCTTTTTATTAGAGAGGTGCTCAGAGTGACCCACAAGTGTTTGGCTCTGGATCACTTTAAAAATTGATAAAAACAAATAAAATCATGTCATTTTGTCTTGTTTTTGTTCCTACAGTATTATTAACATCAATAACCTACATTTCCAGTGTGAAATAGCAACTGCAATCATGAGGGAGGGACTTACATGCAATCCAAAATATGCAAGATTTGTTGTTTAGATCAAGATCCAAACCTGGCGGGGTGACTAAAGCAGGACTCGGTTCAACTTGAAACCCCAAAAGTTCAGGTGTATTCTGTTTTCAGCAAAACAGAACCACTCGTCTCTATTTTTTTATAGACATTATAATGAAGGTTTGAACAATATAATGTGTTTTAGAAGTGAAAAACGCCTGTCACGTACATATTAGTCTATTGATTGGTCAGTTTGTCTGTTGATTTTCAACCCGATTCCTCCCAAACTGTGTCAGTAGTGAAGCCGCAATCAGCAAATCAGAAGTTGCTAGGTCTGGTAACCGTCATCTCCAACAGTGTTTTGTAAGGGGTGTGGATTATTAGATCTACACTAAAAAGGTCTACAGTCAATAGGTCTACCACTAATGGTAGACATGCATTAGTTTGACAAGGTCAAAAGGTTGACATATAATAGGTAGACAGTAGAAAAGGTCGACAGGGGCAAAAGGTCGACATATAAATGGTTGACACAAAAAAGGTAGGCATAGTTTTTTTGGGGGTTGTTTTGTCACTTTTCTGCCACAAACAAGCCCCATTAGTGTACTGCATCCCCTCCCATGGATCGTGCTTTGGGAAAGGTTAATATTCCCAATCTTAGTCCATGAATGGTAAAGTATGAAAAAAGATGAAAAAAACTTTTACAAAACGTGTATCTACCATATTTGTGTCGACCATTGGCATGTCGACTGCTCGACTCTGTCGACCTTTTGAACTACCTTTTACATGTCGACCTTTTGACCTGTCGACCTTCGACTTAATGCATGTCTACCATTAGTGGTAGGACCTACTGACTGTAGACCTTTTTAGTGTAGCTCTATAGTCAGGATACCTTTGTAAGTCCAACATCAGTCTCATAGAGTTTAGAATGCAAAGAATACAAGGTCAGTCATGCCCGGTAAAATCTGCTGTAAAATCACAGGTTACACCTGTGCAAGTTAATCACTGTAGAATGAAGCAAGATAGATAATCTGTATATCTCCTTAAATAACATCAGACCAGTATTTTTTTTTTAATAAAGGAATGCAATTGTCAGCACACACGGTAGTTTCAGTTAAATTAAATAAGCTGCGGGCAAACACTAGTACATAAATAAAGCCCGGTGTCTTGTATTACCACATAAAACAGCAATAATAAAAAGTACATTATTAAAATTGACTCCACCAAACCCCTTATTCAATAGTTTATTAATCTCCTGTTTACTCAGTAGGAAAAGTAGATATCTCCCACATTTGAGAAAAGACTCAACCTGCTGTGACTCAGGAAAGAACCACACCCTTTCCGCAATTAAGAAGAGTTCAGATACATATATAAACCTGCTTATGTGTGTCACAGGGGTGTATCTAGGTGCCCGAGCGCCCATGGCAAAATAAGGGACTGGCGCCCCCCCGGGACACAGAGGGGAAGTTACAGGGGAGGGGAGGGACACTGAGGGGGAGTTGCAGGGAGGCTGAGAGCAGGGACACTGAGGGGGAGTTGTAGGGAGGGTGAGGGCCGGAACACTGTGAGGGGTAATGGAAACAGACACGGGGGAAGGGGTGTCAGAGAGACAGAGGTGTCATGGAGATAGGCACGGGGGGGGGGGGGGGTTGGTGTCAGAGAGACGGAGGGGTGTCAGAGAGACGGAGGAGGGTGTCAGAGATAGACACGGGGGGTGTCAGAGAGACGGAGGGGGTAATAGAGACAGACAGGTGGAGGGGTGTGTCAGAAACACAGGGGGTGATAGAGACAGACACGAGAGGGGCAGAGTAACAGAGGGATAATAGGGACAGACACGTTGCGGGTGGGTGTCAGGGAGACAGAGGGGTAATGGATACAGATACAGGGGGGGGTGTCAGAGAGACAGAGGGGTCATGGAGATAGGCACGGGGGGGTGGTGTCAGAGAGATAGAGGGGTAATAGAGATAGACACGGGGGTGTCAGAGAGACAGAGGGGTAATGGATACAGACACGTGGCGGGGGGGTTGGTGTCGGAGAGACAGAGGGGTAATGGATACAGACACGGGGGGGTTGGTGTCAGAGAGACAGAGGGGTAATGGAGACAGACACGGGGGGGGGGTTGGTGACAGAGGGGTAACAGAGATAGACACAGGTGGAGGGGTGTCAGAGAGACAGAGGGGTAATAGAGATAGACAGGGGGGGCAGTGTCAGAGAGACAGAGGGTGATAGAGACATGGTGAGGAAGAGGAGGAGTCAGAGAGACAGACAACATAGGGGAGAGGAAGAAGTAAGGGTGGGCTGGAGAAATAGGGCAGACTTGTCTCTGATCACCTACCCCCTCTTCTACTGCCACTGGCCGTACCTTGTGCACTCCACAAGGCTCCACATCAGACATCTGCAGACTCCGTGGCCGTGCTGCAGCTTCAGTGATCATAGCAAGTGTAGAGGCAGGGGTGGGGCAACAGCCACACATACACAGGGCAGCGCACTACAAATGCTGACTGCTGTTAAAGACTGTACGCTGCCTTACTATTTAAAAAGGCAGCATGCAGCACTAGTTCTCATGGCACACAGATTTACTAACGGCGCGCATCTCGCATCGGCACGGCAGGAGCGGACATCAGGGAGACCAGAGCTCTCGCTCCGCTCACGTTACACCCCCAATTGCCGTGAGTTAAATGTCCTGCTCTGATGATAACTGCTCCGATTAAAGTCCCACCCCACTGATTTAACATAAGCTAGCAGCAGCTCGCAGGTGGCAGCTTCCGCGGCCGTTTTCTGAGCAGAAGCCGCCTCTAGTGACCAGCAGCCATTGCCCAAATCTGAGAGCTCCGATCGCGGTAGCGGCAGTCCCCGGCTCAGCGCAGAGTGCACTTTGTGCATCGGCCCAGCAGAAGGGAGGTAGGGCCGGCTCACCGGTGACTTGCATGGTGGGGTACCTTGCTGCATACGGCCCCTGGCTGCATACGGCGCCATCTGTTGCCGCTACTTGCTTCATTGATCTGTCAGGTTGTTTCACATGCGGATCCATTCCCTACCCGCCAGTGTCTCCTTGTCCCCGTACTCTGTAATCCACTGCTGCGCTGCTGTTAGTGAGCCGGCTGGGTTCCTCCTCCCCCTCGCTTAATACAGCTCTGGGCCGCCGCGGGTGGCACAGCCAGGCAGCGCCCCCTCTTGGCCAGCGCCCCTGGTGAGTGCCATCCTCGCCAAACAGTAGATACGCCCCTGGTGTGTCAGTTAGTGGGAGATACGGGATGGTGTGCACTTAAGCAACCCTCTATGTTGCTGCATACAACAGACCCTGATTTACCTGTTTGCTGTGAATGCTGCACTCTTGTGAGTGCTGTTTTTTTTTAAGCTGCACTTTTATGTTTCTGAATTGCTATTGACATTCCTCTGTTAGCAGCCATTGCATTGGTTCTGCCATTTTCTGGCATAAAAGCTTAGCACTTCAGTCTCCAGTTGTCGCCTGAAATCTACACTCACAAGTGTAGTGGGTCATGTGCCAATGATCTTAAACAAACCACCATTGAGGCTATGCTGTAACAGCAGCAGGCAGTGGCGACTGCTCCAGTACTCCCCAAAGGGCAGCCCTTGGATGATGACCAGGCCTTCCCCACAACTTTTTAAAGTGTTTTGCTGTGTTGAGAATACTTTTGGAAACAAAAACTGTTCCTGTGTGCAGATAAATGCACCCAGAAGGAGCCTCTTGCCTGCAGTGGTGCAAGTAGAAAAAAAGTCTTAGTGGTACTGTGTGCACCCACATGCCACATGGGGTGTGGCCAATGAAAATGGGGGCGTGATACACATATGACCCCAATAGTGCAGTGCCAGATACACATATGCCCCCAATAGGGCCAGATACACATATGCACGCACAGTGCCAGATACACATGCCCGCACAGTGCCAGATAAATATATACCCCACATTGCCAGATACACATGCCCTCACAATTCCAGATATGCCCCCACAGTGCCAGATACATATGCCCTCATGGTACCAGATATGCCCCCACAGTGCTAGATACACATATTCCCCCATATTGCCAGATATGCCCCCACAGTGCCAGATATGCCCAAACAGTGCCAGATACGCCCCCACAGTGCCAGATCTGCCCCCACAGTGCCACATATGCCCACAGCAGTGCAGCTCACCGTTGTTGCTGCTGCCTGGGGCCGGCACTGTCTGCTGCTGTTGCTGCTGCTGTTGGGAAGAGGAGAGAGGAGAGTGCAGCACGTGTCTCTCCAGCATCTCTCTTGCCCTCAGTCTGGTCTCCTCCCGCGGTGGCAACGGCCTGTATCTCACTGAAATCTGGCGCCGGTCGATAAGTCAATCAGAGCTTGCGGTCCGGCAGCAGTTGCTCCTGATTGGCTTCCAGTCCATGAGCTCTGATTGGCTCATGAACCGGCGTTTGTGTACACGCCACTGCCGCCAGATTCAGAGAGAAGCCTCCAGACCAGTCACCAGACTGAATGGGTGGGGGCAGACGAATTTCTTACCGATACGCCATACCAACCCGTACCACCATACTTGCAGTACTGCTTTCCTATAAAGTTTCAAACGGCAGAGCTGCAAACCGAGGTCTGCAGTCTTCAGTCTGGTAATGAAAAAAATATGTCACAAGGAGGTGATCTAAATGCTTTTGAATTCCTTTGTAATATGAAGGACTCTTCAGGTTGCTGTGTTGCAAACTGATTTATCAACCACCATAGCGTGCCTATTAATGTGGATAAAACTGCCAATGTGCATGTGAATGCTGATTTATTTAACCATTACTTTGTGTCCATTAATGTGGCTGTACCTGGTAATGTTATTGTTTTTGATGATGTTGATTGGCCTAACAATGCTAATGTGCCTGCTAAAGCTGATTTAGTAAAGACCCAAGGGTAAAACTCTGCTCTGAAAAGGGTCTTCCAAATTGTGTGTCTAGCACCACCTATTGGGCATGTCTAGCACCGCCTACTGGCACTCAAAGCAATATAAACATATGCCCCCAGCGGTGCACCTTACTCAACACCCCCACACTTGCCCCCAGCGGTGTCAGATGCACTATTGCCCCCAGCGGTGCCAGATACACACTTGCTCCCAGCGGTGCCAGATACACACTTGCCCCCAGCGGTACCAGATACACACTTGCTCCCAGCAGTACCAGATACACACATTCCCCCAGAGGTGCCAGATACACAAATGCCCCCAGCGGTGCCAGATACACAAATGCCCCCAGCAGTGCCATACGTATGCCCCCAGTGGTGCCAGATACATAAATGCCCCCAGCGGTGCCAGATACATATGCCCTAGTGGTGCCAGATACATATGCCTCCAGCGGTGCCAGATACATAAATGCCCCCAGTGGTGCCAGAAACATAAATGCCCCCAGTGGTGCCAGATACATATGCCCCTAATGGTGCCAGATACATAAATGCCCCCAGTGGTGCCAAATACATATACCCCAGTTGTGCCAGATACATAAATGCCCCCATTGGTGCCAGATACATATGCCCCCAATGGTGCCAGATACATAAATGCCCCCCATGTGATGCCAGATACATATGCCCCCATTTGTGCTCACCCTCTTCTGTTACCAGTGCTGCCGATTTCCATCTCTGCCGCTGAGGGGAGGAGAGTGCAGCGAGCGTCTCTCCTGTGCCTCACTTCAATGAGCGATAGCTGGGTTTGATGAAGAAGTTGGTCAAGAGAGCCTGCTTACAGTTCTGTAGAGAAATGGAGAGTCTGGTAGGGAGAGGTAGAGAATTCCAGCACAACGGCTAAAATGGGAATGGGAGGAATAGGAGGAAAATAATCAATTGGCAGCTTAGCATCCCTCTAGGATACTGGTTACTACAGACCCTGATTTAACTCTTTGCTGTGAATACTGTACTCCTGTGAATGCTGTTATTTCTTAGCTGCACTTTTACATTCCTGAATTGCTGTAGTATTCCTGTTAGAAGCCATTGCACTGTTTCTGTCATTTTGCAAGAATAAAAGCTTACTTGATTTGAACCACCACAGTCTCCAATGGCTGCCTGAAATCTACCAGCTACACCTAGTGATAACCTTCTTGCTTTTAAGTGAAAAGAAATAAAAAAACATATAGATGAGGTTCAACTGTTGCAATGCAACGGACACGCAAGGATTCTAGTCAATAACTAATACAAAGAAAGTCTAGAAATCGACCTAGGATCTAGATTCAGGCCATCTTAAGGTGCTCACACACTAGAAGGACTGATCGACGACTGATTGGCGTCTGATCGGACAATGCATCCAGGGCCGGTTCAAGACTTTGTGGAGCTCAAGGTGAAAGTTTCCCTCACCCCTCACCCCCACCACCCACGCAGCAGTAGGAGCTAGTAAGTGCGTGCCATCAAAAGGAGTGATCTCATCAGGAGGGGGCATTTTTGTCATGCCGTGGGTTCGGGAGGTACAGCCAGTAGGATTGCTTATACACATTACACCACAGTAGAACCATTTATATACATTATGCCATGATAGAGCCCATTATACATGTTACACCACAGTAGAGCTGCTTATACACATTACACCACAGTAGAGCCGCTTATACATATTATACCATGGTAGAGTCCATTATACATGCTACACCAAAGTAGAGACACTATGGAAGTAGCTGTGTTTAACTATTTACTTGTTCAATTCAAACAATTTAGACACAAACACTACAGTATATATCCCTTGCTCAACCCCTAGTCCTCTCACTCCCTGCTAGCCTCCCAGGGCCTGCTTCCCTCTAACCCCCTGTATTTACCACTCCACATATGTCCAAAGTAGTTGTGCTTCATACACATATAATGCACATAGTAGTTGTGATCCTTACACATATAATGCCCATAGTAGTTGTGCCCCTAACATTTAATGGCCATAGTAATTGTGACCCTTGTACATATAATGTCCATAGTAGTTGTGCTCTGTACACATGTACTGCCCATCGTAGTTGTGCCCTTTACACATATAATGCCCATAGTAGTTGTGACCCTTACACATATAATGCACATTGTAGTTGTGCCCCTTACACATATAATGCACATTGTAGTTGTGCCCCTTACACATATAATGCCCACAGTAGTGGTGCCCCTTACACATATAATGCCCACAGTAGTTGTGCCCCTTACACATATAATGCCCACAGTAGTTGATCCCCTTACACATACAATGCCCATAGTAGTTGTGCCCTTTACACATATAATGCCCATAGTAGTTGTGCCCCTTACACATATAATGCCCACAGTAGTTGATCCCCTTACACATACAATGCCCATAGTAGTTTGTGCCCTTTACACATATAATGCCCATAGTAGTTGTGACCCTTACACATATAGTACCCATAGTAGTTGTGACCCTTACACATATAATGCACATTGTAGTTGTGCCCCTTACACATATAATGCCCACAGTAGTGGTGCCCCTTACACATATAATACCCACAGTAGTTGTGCCCCTTACACATATAATGCCAACAGTAGTTGTGACCCTTACACATACAATGCCCACAGTAGTTGCGCCCTGTACACATATATTGCCCATAGTAGTTGTGCCCCTTACAGATATAATGCCCATAGTAGTTGTGACCCTTACACCTATAATACCCATAGTAGTAGTGCCCCTTACACATTTAATGCCCATAATTGTTGTGACCCCTACATATATAGTGCCCATAGTAGTTGTGACCCTTACACATATAATGCACATAGTAGTTGTGTCCCTTACACATATAATGCTCACAGTAGTTGATCCCCTTACACAAACAATGTCCACAGTAGTTGCACCCCGTACACATATATTGCCTATAGTAGTTGTGCCTCTTACAAATATAATGCCCATAGTAGTTGTGCACCTTACACATATAATGTCCATAGTAGTTGTAACCCTTACACATATGATGCCAGCAGTAGGTGTGCCCCTTACATATATAATGCCCATAATAGTTGTGCCCCTTACACATATAATGCCCATAGTAGTTGTAACCCTTACTCTTGCCCCTTGAGGCTGAAGCAGGGACCAGGAGTGAGCAGGAGGCGGCAGGTCAGGAGGCAACAGGACCTGAAGCAGGAAATAGGTGCCAGGAGCGGGCACTGAGAACTGTCGTCTAATTTGAGGTTGAATACTGTGTAGTGTGTTGCTGGACACTGATGACCTTTCACAGTAAGCCATGGTAGCGGGCGGCGAGAGCAGGTGCCGGCAGGGTGATTGTGGCTGTGCCCTCAGACCACAGTTCCCTCGGTGGTAGACCTGCTTGCCCACTCCTAAGAACTGCCCCTGAATGTATTGTTAGATTCATCGGATGTAAAAAAAAAAAAACCACAAATGATTTGTGCAATGTTGCTCATTCTGTTCCAAATCTTCCCTGTAACAGGAAAGATCTGAGGTTACAAAAAACGACGCGTGGGACCGCACATCGGATCTTTATTGTTAGTGTAAGGTACACAATTTGCACTTTTACTAACGATATATCGATCCGATGTGTCGAAATCATGCAATATCGTTCTAGTGTGTGGGCACTTTTATTGTATTAATGGAGTTAATTGATACATTTTCTCAATCTACCTACTGCGTAAATGATCTTGGAAACACAAAATGCAAGCATGGCATTACTAAAGAAATTATTATATTTATTAAGATAATAAAACTTTAAAGGCATTACTATTTTATGCTTTTGGATAAATACGCTTGTCCGGCTTTGCTCAGCATCTGCTTGTTGTTTTTGAATGATTGCAAATACTTTTGAATGCTTAACTATATTTAAGCTCTTGTTTTCTAGTGAATCTGTAGCCAGACAGCATGGATGAGTTAATTCATATGTACAATATGCACAACACAGTTTTGTCTCTTGTCTCCAAAACACCAAAATCCCAGTGAAACCTCCTCTTAACAATTAGAGTGTGTACATAATGATACCTGAGTGTTCTGAGCCTTCGGAGGTTGGGACTGAAATCAATTAATCACAATTTTCACACTGGCAATTGCAAACACTTGTTATAATCTAGTAGTGATAACGCTGTACTCAGCAGGTACTTCAGACTAATATGGCAAATCACTTGACAAGATTACGCATATTATTTAGTTACCAATTACATTGATAACCAGTGTAAAGCTGCCAGTTGGCATGTACATCTGATTGACTGAAGCGAAGCTGCACTGAATCATATAGAGAAAACTGAACTATTTGTCAAATACATTACCCATGATAGTGGGTGTCCTTTCATACCATTTTCACTGGAGACATTTATTTTAAGAACTTGTGGTTTCTGTCCACAGGAAGAAAAACTCGCCAAGGCTGACTATAGGAAGGCCGTGTAGGCTAACTATAGGAAAGCCAATCAAAGGATCTTGATCTACAGGATTCTGGGATTAGCCTCATACAGTCTGCGATTTTAATCCCGGGATTGAAGGCAGAAATCACAAAATTCAGGGATTAGCAAAATGTAAATAAATGTGTCAGCCGGAAGCCACGGTGGGTACGCCATCACTTCCACCTGACACATTTTCCCTGGTCTCTTCCTCCTTCTACACTCTCCCAGTGTTTGTTCAGCCTGTACCCTGCTACCATCTCTCCTCCTCCAAGGACCAGACTGGAAACTGTATTTTTAGATTTAAAAAATTACAATTCTCTAGAGTGCCAGTATATTTTTACACTTTAGTAGTTCATTTATTATTATACATGAGCTGCTAGATTGTATTGTTGTAATAGCGCTGAATAGCACTACACTGTATAATTCATTTTATGTACAGTATCTGCCTGTTTGTTCATAGCATTAGTAGTGAGCCGGTCAGATGATGAGTGGTGATGTCATCCAAATGTATCTGAAAACCAGCGGGGAGGCCACTCCCCACCCGTGTATTCACTGCTCGTGTAAAGGGATATAAGGAAAGGGATCCGGTCTGAAGATCGACAGTATCTAGGTCGACAATGTTTAGGTCGACCACTATAGGTCAACAGTCACTAGGTCGACATGGATGGAAGGTCTACAGGGTTTCTAGGTCGACGTGTGCTAGGTCGACAGGTCTAAAGGTCGACCTGAGTTTTTTTTAAAAAAAATCTGTTTTTGAATTTTTTCATACTTAACGATCCACGTGGACTACAATTGGAACGGTAATCTGTGCCGAGCGAAGCGGTAGCCGAGCGAAGGCACCATGCCCGAAGCATGGCGAGCGAAGCGAGCCATGCGAGGGGACGCGGTGCACTAATTTGGATCCCGGTCACTCTACGAAGAAAACGACACCAAAAAAAAAAAAATCCTAATATCGACCTTTAGACCTGTCGACCTAGCACATGTCGACCTAGAAACCCTGTCGACCTTCCATCCATGTCGACTTAGTGACTGTCGACCTATAGTGGTCGACCTAAACATTGTCGACCTACATACTGTCGATTTGATGAACCACACCCATAAGGAAAGACATTTTCTGTTATCCTGATGAAAATAAAATAGGATTAAAATAATGAATATAAACACACACATACACAAAATATACCAGAGGGCGCTAGTCAATTCAAAAGGTATATACCATCAATGAAAACCTTTGAATAGGTAAAGAGTTCATATATGGAGGAGATATTTGCTTGCAGAGCTGTAGATGATAAATTTTGCGAGTGTTCCTTCAACTTTAGTGTTGGTGATAACGTCCAGTGCTGGATGAGCAGCAGATTCTGTAAATATACCCTCTCACCAAGAAAGTCACCCAAAAATTAACATAAAGCCAATTATTAAAAGATACCAGAAATTTGTAATCGTAAAAAGATGACGTTTCTTGAATAAAACTGCATATATTGCTTACATATCAAAAATCCTTGATAACAACAGTCCAAGGCCAGTTCGGGGAAGATGACATTAAGTCCCACTTTCACCTTATAGTGGGTACCTCACAAGATTGGACAATGGGCGTTGACTCTGAGATAACCCTATGCATTTCATCCTTGTACGGACTTCCTCAGAGATAAATATTATATATAGTAGAACATTAGAGGACAAATTTATAGTGTTCTATGGTTAACACATGGTGGCTTGATTCAAGATACTTGTGCGCGTATTCAATGGACACCGTAGAATTTACATAAAGCCCAATGTTGCCATATAAAACCGTACATCAGGGTAACAATTCCGTGATGTTATATACAATTTTTGTTCTGAATAGATGTATGTATAGATAATGGACCCAATAGTACTAGAGGTTCTTCTAAATGCCAGATATCCAGGAAGTTCACCGTTCCCCAGACACAATGTAAATACAAATACGTGTAATAAATATATATATATATATATATATATATACAGTCTACTCGGACCGGCACTCCCCCTCCTCAACTTATCTGCTTAGGTGCCATCTCAGGTGTGGGTAGGTAGATGAAGCGTGAAGAAAAGCGGCACTCAAAGGCTGATATAGAAGTCAAATGTATTTCACACGTAAAAGTGAACCGACGTTTCGGGGACCAAACGCCCCTTTTTCAAGGTGAACCTTGAAAAAGGGGCGTTTGGTCCCCGAAACGTCGGTTCACTTTTACGTGTGAAATACATTTGACTTCTATATCAGCCTTTGAGTGCCGCTTTTCTTCACGCTTCATCTATATATATATATATATATATATTTCTCTAACGTCCTAGTGGATGCTGGGGACTCCGAAAGGACCATGGGAATAGCGGCTCCGCAGGAGACTGGGCACAAAAATAAAAGCTTTAGGACTACCTGGTGTGCACTGGCTCCTCCCCCTATGACCCTCCTCCAAGCCTCAGTTAGATTTTTGTGCCCGAACGAGAAGGGTGCATACTAAGGGGCTCTCCTGAGCTGCTTAGAGTAAAAGTTTAAAGTAGGTTTTTTATTTTCAGTGAGACCTGCTGGCAACAGGCTCACTGCACCGAGGGACTAAGGGGAGAAGAAGCGAACTCACCTGCGTGCAGAGTGGATTGGGCTTCTTAGGCTACTGGACATTAGCTCCAGAGGGACGATCACAGGCCCAGCCATGGATGGGTCCCAGAGCCGCGCCGCCGGCCCCCTTACAGAGCCAGAAGACTGAAGAGGTCCGGAAAATCGGCGGCAGAAGACGTCCTGTCTTCAATAAGGTAGCGCACAGCACCGCAGCTGTGCGCCATTGCTCTCAGCACACTTCACACTCCGGTCACTGAGGGTGCAGGGCGCTGGGGGGGGGCGCCCTAAGACGCAATAAAAACACCTTTTTTGGCAAAAAAATAAATAAATACATCACATATAGCTCCTGGGCTATATGGATGCATTTAACCCCTGCCAATTTTTCCATAAAAAAGCGGGAGAAAGGCCGCCGAGAAGGGGGCGGAGCCTATCTCCTCAGCACACTGGCGCCATTTTTTCCTCACAGCTCCGTTGGAGGAAGGCTCCCTGACTCTCCCCTGCAGTCCTGAACTACAGAACAGGGTAAAACAAGAGAGGGGGGGCACTAATTTGGCAGATAAATATATACAGCAGCTATATCAGGGAAAAACACTTATATAAGGTTATCCCTATATATATATAGCGCTCTGGTGTGTGCTGGCAAACTCTCCCTCTGTCTCCCCAAAGGGCTAGTGGGGTCCTGTCCTCTGTCAGAGCATTCCCTGTGTGTGTGCTGGGTGTCGGTACGATTGTGTCGACATGTATGAGGAGGAAAATTATGTGGAAGCAGAGCAATTGCCTGTGTTAGTGATGTCACCCCCTAGGGAGTCGACACCTGACTGGATGGTAGTAATTAAAGAATTACGTGACAATGTCAGCACTTTGCAAAAAACTGTTGACGACATGAGACAGTCGACAAATCAATTAGTGCCTGTTCAGGCGTCTCAGACACCGTCAGGGGCGCTAAAACGCCCGTTACCTCAGATGGTCGACACAGACCCTGACACGGATACTGAATCCAGTGTCGACGGTGACGAGACAAACGTAATGTCCAGTAGGGCCACACGTTACATGATCACGGCAATGAAGGAGGCATTGAACATTTCTGACACTACAAGTACCACAAAAAAGGGTATTATGTGGGGTGTGAAAAAACTACCAGTGGTTTTTCCTGAGTCAGATGAATTAAATGAGGTGTGTGATGAAGCGTGGGTTTCCCCCGATAAAAAACTGCTAATTTCTAAAAAATTATTGGCATTATACCCTTTCCCGCCAGAGGTTAGGGCACGTTGGGAAACACCCCCTAGGGTAGATAAGGCGCTCACACGCTTATCAAAACAAGTGGCGTTACCGTCTCCTGATACGGCCGCCCTCAAGGAACCAGCTGATAGGAAGCTGGAAAATATCCTAAAAAGTATATACACACATACTGGTATTATACTGCGACCAGCAATCGCCTCAGCCTGGATGTGCAGTGCTGGGGTGGCTTGGTCGGATTCCCTGACTGAAAATATTGATACCCTGGACAGGGACAATATATTATTGACTATAGAGCATTTAAAGGATGCATTTCTATATATGCGAGATGCACAGAGGGATATTTGCACTCTGGCATCAAGAGTAAGTGCGATGTCCATTTCTGCCAGAAGAGGGTTATGGACGCGACAGTGGTCAGGTGATGCGGATTCCAAACGGCATATGGAAGTATTGCCGTATAAAGGGGAGGAGTTATTTGGGGTCGGTCTATCGGACCTGGTGGCCACGGCAACGGCTGGGAAATCCACCTTTTTACCCCAGGTCACCTCTCAGCAGAAAAAGATACCGTCTTTTCAGGCTCAGTCCTTTCATCCCCATAAGGGCAAGCGGGCAAAAGGCCACTCATATCTGCCCCGGGGCAGAGGAAGGGGAAAAAGACTGCAGCAGACAGCCTCTTCCCACGAACAGAAGCCCTCCCCCGCTTCTGCCAAGTCCTCAGCATGACGCTGGGGCCTTACAAGCGGACTCAGGCACGGTGGGGGCCCGTCTCAAGAATTTCAGCGCGCAGTGGGCTCACTCGCAAGTGGACCCCTGGATCCTGCAGGTAGTATCTCAGGGGTACAAATTGGAATTCGAGACGTCTCCCCCTCGCCGGTTCCTGAAGTCTGCTTTACCAACGTCTCCCCCCGACAGGGAGGCGGTATTGGAAGCCATTCACAAGCTGTATTCCCAGCAGGTGATAATCAAGGTACCCCTCCTACAACAGGGAAAGGGGTATTATTCCACGCTGTTTGTGGTACCGAAGCCGGACGGCTCGATGAGACCCATTTTAAATCTGAAATCCTTGAACACTTACATAAAAAGGTTCAAGTTCAAGATGGAGTCACTCAGAGCAGTGATAGCGAACCTGGAAGAAGGGGACTATATGGTGTCTCTGGACATCAAGGATGCTTACCTCCATGTCCCAATTTGCCCTTCTCACCAAGGGTACCTCAGGTTTGTGGTACAGAACTGTCACTATCAGTTTCAGACGCTGCCGTTTGGATTGTCCACGGCACCCCGGGTCTTTACCAAGGTAATGGCCGAAATGATGATTCTTCTTCGAAGAAAAGGCGTCTTAATTATCCCTTACTTGGACGATCTCCTGATAAGGGCAAGGTCCAGAGAACAGTTGGAGGTCGGAGTAGCACTATCTCAAGTAGTACTACGACAGCACGGATGGATTCTAAATATTCCAATCGCAGCTGATTCCGACGACACGTCTGCTGTTCCTAGGGATGATTCTGGACACAGTACAGAAAAAGGTGTTTCTCCCGGAGGAGAAAGCCAGGGAGTTATCCGACCTAGTCAGGAACCTCCTAAGACCAGGCCAAGTGTCAGTGCATCAATGCACAAGGGTCCTGGGAAAGATGGTGGCTTCTTACGAAGCGATTCCATTCGGCAGATTCTACGCAAGAACTTTTCAGTGGGATCTGCTGGACAAATGGTCCGGATCGCATCTTCAAATGCATCAGCGGATAACCCTGTCTCCAAGGACAAGGGTGTCTCTCCTGTGGTGGTTACAGAGTGCTCATCTCCTAGAGGGCCGCAGATTCGGCATTCAGGATTGGGTCCTGGTGACCACGGATGCCAGCCTGAGAGGCTGGGGAGCAGTCACACAGGGAAAAAATTTCCAGGGCTTGTGGTCAAGCATGGAAACGTCACTTCACATAAATATCCTGGAACTAAGGGCCATTTACAATGCCCTAAGTCAGGCAAGGCCTCTGCTTCAGGGTCAGCCGGTGTTAATCCAGTCGGACAACATCACGGCAGTCGCCCACGTAAACAGACAGGGTGGCACAAGAAGCAGGAGGGCAATGACGGAAGTTGCAAGGATTCTTCGCTGGGCGGAAAATCATGTGATAGCACTGTCAGCAGTGTTCATTCCGGGAGTGGACAACTGGGAAGCAGACTTCCTCAGCAGACACGATCTTCACCCGGGGGAGTGGGGACTTCACCCAGAAGTCTTCCACATGATTGTGAACCGTTGGGAAAAACCAAAGGTGGACATGATGGCGTCCCGCCTCAACAAAAAACTGGACAGATATTGCGCCAGGTCAAGGGACCCTCAGGCAATAGCTATGGACGCTCTGGTAACACCGTGGGTGTACCAGTCAGTATATGTGTTCCCTCCTCTGCCTCTCATACCCAAGGTACTGAGAATCATAAGAAGGAGAGGTGTAAAGACTATACTCGTGGCTCCGGATTGGCCAAGAAGGACTTGGTACCCGGAAATTCAAGAGATGCTCACGGAAGACCCGTGGCCTCTACCTCTAAGAAAGGACCTGCTCCAGCAGGGACCATGTCTGTTCCAAGACTTACCGCGGCTGCGTTTGACGGCATGGCGGTTGAACGCCGGATGCTGAAGGAAAAAGTCATTCCGGATGAAGTTATCCCTACCCTGATCAAAGCCAGGAAGGATGTAACTGTGCAACATTATCACCGTATTTGGCGTAAATATGTTGCGTGGTGTGAGGCCAGGAAGGCCCCTACAGAGGAATTTCAACTGGGTCGATTCCTGCATTTCCTGCAAACAGGACTGTCTATGGGCCTCAAATTAGGGTCCATTAAGGTTCAAATTTCGGCCCTGTCAATATTCTTCCAAAAAGAACTAGCTTCAGTTCCTGAAGTTCAGACGTTTGTCAAGGGGGTACTGCATATACAGCCTCCTTTTGTGCCTCCAGTGGCACCTTGGGATCTCAATGTAGTTTTGGGATTCCTAAAATCACATTGGTTTGAACCACTCACCACTGTGGACTTAAAATATCTCACATGGAAAGTGGTAATGCTGTTAGCCCTGGCTTCAGCCAGGCGTGTATCAGAATTGGCGGCTTTATCCTATAAAAGCCCTTACCTAATTTTTCATACGGACAGGGCAGAATTGAGGACTCGTCCTCAATTTCTCCCTAAGGTGGTTTCAGCATTTCACTTAAACCAGCCTATTGTGGTGCCTGCGGCTACTAGGGACTTGGAGGATTCCAAGTTGCTGGACGTAGTCAGGGCCCTGAAAATATATGTTTCCAGGACGGCTGGAGTCAGAAAATCTGACTCGCTGTTTATCCTGTATGCACCCAACAAGCTGGGTGCCCCTGCTTCTAAGCAGACGATTGCTCGTTGGATTTGTAGTACAATTCAGCTTGCACATTCTGTGGCAGGCCTGCCACAGCCAAAATCTGTAAAAGCCCATTCCACACGGAAAGTGGGCTCATCTTGGGCGGCTGCCCGAGGGGTCTCGGCTTTACAACTTTGCCGAGCAGCTACTTGGTCAGGGGCAAATACGTTTGCAAAATTCTACAAATTTGATACCCTGGCTGAGGAGGACCTGGAGTTCTCTCATTCGGTGCTGCAGAGTCATCCGCACTCTCCCGCCCGTTTGGGAGCTTTGGTATAATCCCCATGGTCCTTTCGGAGTCCCCAGCATCCACTAGGACGTTAGAGAAAATAAGAATTTACTTACCGATAATTCTATTTCTCATAGTCCGTAGTGGATGCTGGGCGCCCATCCCAAGTGCGGATTGTCTGCAATACTTGTACATAGTTATTGTTACAAAAATCGGGTTATTATTGTTGTGAGCCATCTTTTCAGAGGCTCCTCTGTTATCATGCTGTTAACTGGGTTCAAATCACAAGTTGTACGGTGTGATTGGTGTGGCTGGTATGAGTCTTACCCGGGATTCAAAATCCTTCCTTATTGTGTACGCTCGTCCGGGCACAGTATCCTAACTGAGGCTTGGAGGAGGGTCATAGGGGGAGGAGCCAGTGCACGCCAGGTAGTCCTAAAGCTTTTATTTTTGTGCCCAGTCTCCTGCGGAGCCGCTATTCCCATGGTCCTTTCGGAGTCCCCAGCATCCACTACGGACTATGAGAAATAGAATTATCGGTAAGTAAATTCTTATTATATATATATCCTATATAATAGCCCAGATCTGTGACTTTGTGCCTGTGTATATAACGCTGGGCGTAGCTAGGAGCTCTCATTGGGTTAGTGGCAGGTCTATCACACCCAGTCCACAGCTGATTGGGTGAGAAACGCCCTCCCACACAGGTTACAGCCAATGGGAGGCTCTGCCCTTTGCCTGCTGTGTTTTCACAGAGCAGGATTAGCAATGAGACAGATGGAGCTGCAGCTCCAGCCCCACACCCCAAAATAGGCCCACTGCATATGCAGCATCATACCCTCCAACAATTTACACATAAAAATAGATACAAATTCAAAAGGGGGCGTGGCCACGTGTACAGCCATGTGGCCACGCCCCTTTTCATATACTTTCAATGGAAGCTTGGAGAGTCAAAAATTGGTACAGACCATAAAAAAAGGGACTGTACCTTCCAAAAAGGTACAGCTGGAGGGTATGCCACTGAATCTGCAGCGTCCTATGTCCTGCTGCCAGTCCGCCTGCCCCCTTCAGCATCAACAATCCCCACTGCCTAGCCGCAGTGCAGGTGGAACAAAAGCTGCTGCGCCCACTGGCATAGATGTGTATGAAAGCAGCGCAGCAGAAGGATTTCATAACCCTCCCTGCGCCGCATACTCTCTGAGTCCCGGAGCCTCTTCTGCACGTAATTTCACAGAAGTGCCTCCAAGCCACAGCCGCGCCAAGATCCCCAGAGGCCCTGACTCCGCAACACAACACCTGGGCTGCTGGCCTGGAAGCCCCGAGATGGCTAACGTAACGGACAGAGTGGGTGATATCGTGGAGGGTAATGTCTGGACGCTGAATCAATGTAAAAGGTGACAGTGCAGTGCAGTGCAGTGGGTGTGCAGTCTGGGCTGGTGCTAGGGTGTTCGGCGCCCACCTGCAAACTATAAATTTGCACCCTCGCATACTTTACAAAGGCACAACGCACATAATACCCCCTGTAGTAGAGACACTTACACATGTAACGCCCCCTGTACCAGAGACGCTTACACATGTAATGCCACCTGTACCAGTGACCATACACAAGTAACACCCCCTGTAGCAGTGACGCTTACACACGTAACGCCCCCTGTTCCAGTGATGCTTACATACAAAATGCCCCCTGTAGCAGTGACGCTTATACACGTAACGCCCTCTGTACCAGTGACGCTTAGACACATAATGCCCTCTGTACCAGTGATGCTTACACACGTAATGCCCCCTGTACCAGTACCGCTTACACACGTAACGCCTACTGCACCAGTGATGCTTACACATGTAACGCCTACTGCACCAGTGATGCTTACACATGTAACGCCTACTGTACCAGTGACGCTTACACACATTATGCAGCAGTCACACATACACACACACAACAGACACACACACATATATATATATATATACACACACACACAAACACACACACATACATACTGTACATACATTACACACATACACAGTCACACATATATACAGTATACATAGACACTGTATATATACACACACACACACACTCTCTCTTTCCAGACACTTACCTAATGAAGTCTGGCTGGCCCAAGCTGTAGCAGCTCATCCTCCTGCTGCAGCATGGTCCCGTCTAGCGCCGCCCCTTATTCCCATCTAGCTCTGCCCCCTTTGGCCCAGCCACTGAATGTCACACAGGGAACCGGGGGGAGAGAGGAGGCTTTGTGCTGCCGGCGCCGAGGGGGAGAGGAGATTTTGTGCTGCTGGCGCCGCTGCTGTGTGACAGCATCCGGCAGCAGCAGGGATAGCAGCAGCTCAGCACAGGGATGCAGAGCAGGGAGAACGCCTCTCCTTCCAGGTGCCTCCCTGCACTGCATCCCTTTGCTGAGCGGCTAGCGCCGGGCCTGTGTGCAGTGTCACTGATACTGCACAGCACTCTCACCTTTTACATTGATTCAGCCAGTCACTCAGTTCTGCCAGCCAGTCACTATTGTTAGTACCAGTGTCCCAATGCGCAGCATTACAGGGAAGTAGGTGCAGTCAATAAACTACAGCTCCCAGCAGCCCTTAGCGCTGAAGCATTCCGGCCCTTAAGGCTGCTGGGAGCTGTAGTTTATTGAGTGCATCTTCTTCCCTGTAATGCGGCGCGTTGGGACACCGGGGCTAACAATAGTGACTGGCTGCTGTGCGATTCTCCGGGAGAGCCACTGCCAAAGGGAGGACAGCAGCTTAGCTGCTGACAGGAGGAGAAGCATTACCCGCCCCTCCCCCACTCACAGTACCTCCGGGCCCCATCTGCGACACCCCCACACACCCCCTCCAGCACCCGCGGTAGCTCCAATGAAGCTCTGCTGTGGACACACATTCCTGGTGTCTGCAGAAGTGTGGAAGTCATAAATCAGATAAGCTAAAGGAAACAAGTGTGCAATGGTAACAACTAGAGCAATCTCTGAAGCATTTCCATCATTTGGGAAAATCAGTGGTTTCCAACCATCAGTCTCCCACGATCAGAGAGCCCAGAGGGAGAGTTGGATCTTTGGGAGATAGGGAACATAAGGCCAGGGGCCGGTCATGACTAAAGAATCATCAGCATTTGTCTACAGCCCCATAGGCCTTGACAAACGTTTGAAAAGAAGATCATGTTTGATATATAATATAAAATTCCCTCTGTGTTCTTTGTAATGCTAACATTTACAAAGTTTTCATGAGCGAGAGCACATGCTGTTCACAGTGAGCTGTAGTGTTACGTTTACTGTACTTGGTACTCCTGAAACTGGGCGGATGAGCCCCAAGTACAGGAACGAAATACCTGAGTGGGAACGGAGTTCAGCAGCCAGCCCCTACAAAACCCTGACTCCGTTGTTCCACCCGCGTGGTCAGTCTACGCCTGCAAGACTATGTTTGCTTGGGCCCATGGCAGCCGCGTTTGAAAGGCGGATTATGTCTGCCCAACTCCGATGCCCCCCGGTCTTAGTTGGAGACAGGGCGTAAACTGAGACGGGGCAATAACAAGGGGAACCTCTAAGTAAACAGAAACCCGAGTTAGGGGCAACTACAGAACTCAAACAAAAGTATGTGTGGCACAGCCGCCAGGACAAACTACAACAATTGAAATGCTAACCACACGCCGACACAATACTACTGTGCACCGGCAATGACAGCATACGCAGAACCCTCTGCAGAAAATCCAAAGCAAATATAACGGACAGATACACCAGTGCTAATACAGACAGGTGAACGGGAACCCCGAGGCTGCAGACACAGGCTCACAGGAATGGAAAGCGGGAAGGATTCCAACAGCAGGCCACAGGACACCAGGACTCAGGATTACAGGATCAAAGGTAGACTGTAACTCAGGATTCCAGGACAGGAATGCTCCAGGGCAGGAAGCAGCTCACAAGAAGCTCCGGACTCTGACAGAGCTGAGTACACAGGATTCCAGTATCAGACAGGGCCTGGACACAGATGCAATACTGGACAAGACACTAATCAGGAACATCCAGGTTTAGCTACAAACGTCTATCACCAGCTCAGAACTGCATAGCTAGCTAGGTAATAAGGGAACACACCCCAATCAGGATGGCTGGAAGCCAGGCACAAAGTAATTGCACAAAAACTTGCAGGTGAGAATTAACCCATAGAAAACAGGCTGCAATTACACAGACTCACCACCGGCGGCCAACAAGAGTCTTCTAAACAGGTACAGGGGAAATCCTGGCATGTAAACAGAACTATAATACAAAATACATGAACAGAAAGTAACAGGAATGAACCACTGCTTGTGGTTCATAACAGTACCCTCTCCTTAAGGGTGAAACTACAGACACCCCATAAAAGCCGAGGGGAACAGAAACAGAAGAATAACATAAAATACATAACCAAAATACAAAACAGGAATGAGCCACTACCGTGGCTCATAACATGTAGTCCACTCAAACTATGGGGATGATTCAGAACTGATCATAAATGTGCTAAATTTAGCACATCTATGATCAGTTTCTCTGACATGCAGGGGTACACCCAGCACAGGGCTAGTTCGCCCCACACAAGTGTGCCCGGCCCATTGCTGGTGCAGCGATTGGCTCAGTCGGTGTAGCGATTGGCTCTGAATTAGGCCCTATGATAGGCACATACTGTCCAGACCCCAGCACTGAAACCATGTGACCCAACAGTATAGCCTTATACCACATAGAATGCTAAGCATGCTCTGATACTGTTCTCTGCCTCATCCCTGCATTCCCTTTAACAGCTGCCAGTGGCCCAATCATGCAGCTCCATCCAGTGCCTTAATAAGACATGTTAGTACTGTGTGCAAGAAACAGCATTGGTGCTCTCTATATATAAAACAGGACCAATGTGCGCCTTTGGCGCGCAACAAAAAGAGTCCCCTTTTAGAATGTACGGCAGGTAGAGTCCCCTTTTACACAGTATGGCAGGTAGACTCCCCTTTTACACATTACGCCAGGCAGAGCTCCCTTTTACACATTATGCCAGGCAGAGTCCCCTTTTACACAGTACGGCAAGCAGAGACCCATTTTACACAGTATAGCAGGCAGAGCTCCCTTTTACACATTATGGCAGGCAGAGCTCCCTTTTACACATTACGGCAGGCAGAGCCCCCTTTTACACATTACAGCAGGCAAAGCTCCCTTTGACACATTACGGCAGGCAGAGCTCCCTTTTACACATTACGGCAGGCAGAGCTCCCTTTTGCACATTACGGCAGGCATAGCTCCCTTTTACACAATACGGCAGGCAGAGTCCCCTTTTAAACAGTACGGCAGGTAGAGTCCCCTTTTACACAGTACGGCAGGTAGAGTTCCCTTTTACACAGTATGGCAGGTAGATTCCCCTTTGAAACATTACAGCAGGCAGAGCTCCTTTTTAAAAAGTACGGCAGGTAGATTCCATTATGGCAGGCAGAACTCCCTTTTACACATTACGGCAGGCAAAACTCCTTTTTACACATTACGGCAGGCAGAATTCCCTTTCCCATCAATGGCAAAAGCATTCTACATCAGCCATAAACCATTGAACCATAGGAATCATCTGTGGTCAATGGCCATCCCTACATTACAGTACAAACATCTTTGCCTGGTTTCACTCCTGCACATGCGTTACAGTATGTCACACTGTGGCTGGCAATTACTCTCCTCAGCAACTGCTTCTGTATGAGTATAACTGCCAAGGCAAGTGGTCACTAAAATTAATGTAAGGGTTCATACACTGACCTCCATAAAGCCTGCCTTTGTCCCTGTGCATCATCTGTGTTATTTTAGATCAGACTCTAAACATAAATATTAAAGCGTTTGATTAACAAATGGAATGATAGTTCTTCTACATATTTGCAACATCCTCCCCCCCAAGAAAAAGTAATGTTCCAGTTTTACAGACTAAGATAGTACAGCACAACATGGTACACCACAATTCACTGCCTTATACATGTGTGTATATATATATATATATATATATACACACTGCTCAAAAAAATAAAAAAAATAAAGGGAACACTAAAATAACACATCCTAGATCTGAATGAATGAAATATTCTTATTAAATACTTTGTTCTTTACATAGTTGAATGTGCTGACAATAAAATTACACAAAAATTATCAATGGAGATCAAATTTATTAACCCATGGAGGTCTGGATTTGGAGTCACACTCAAAATTAAAGTGGAAAAACACACTACAGGCTGATCCAACTTTGATGTAATGTCCTTAAAACAAGTCAAAATGAGGCTCAGTAGTGTGTGTGGCCTCCACATGCCTGTATGACCTCCCTACAATGCCTGGGCATGCTCCTGATGAGGTGGCGGATGGTCTCCTGAGGGTTCTCCTCCCAGACCTGGACTAAAGCATCCGCCAACTGCTGGACAGTCTGTGGTGGATGGAGCGATACATGATGTCCCAGATGTGCTCAATTGGATTCAGGTCTGGGGAACGGGCGGGCCTGTCCATAGCATCAATGCCTTCATCTTGCAGGAACTGCTGACATACTCCAGCCACATGATGTCTAGCATTGTCTTGCATTAGGAGGAACCCAAGGCCAACCGCACCAGCATATGGTCTCACAAGGGGTCTGAGGATCTCACCTCGGTACCTAATGGCAGTCAGGCTACCTCTGGCGAGCACATGGAGGGCTGTGTGGCCCCCCAAAGAAATGACACCCCACACCATTACTGACCCACTGCCAAAACGGTCATGCTGGAGGATGTTGCAGGCAGCAGAACGTTCTCTGTGGCGTCTCCAGACTCTTTCACGTCTGTCACATGTGCTCAGTGAGAACCTGCTTTCATCTGTGAAGAGCACAGGGCGCCAGTGGCGAATTTGTCAATCTTGGTGTTCTTTGGCAAATGCCAAACGTCCTGCACGGTGTTGGGCTGTAAGCACAATCCCCACCTGTGGACGTCGGGCCTTCATACCACCCTCATGGAGTCTGTTTCTGATCGTTTGAGTAGACACATGCACATTTGTGGCTTGCTGGAGGTCATTTTGCAGGGTTCTGGCAGTGTTCCTCCTGTTCCTCCTTGCACAAAGGCGGAGGTAGCGGTCCTGCTGCTGGGTTGTTGCCCTCCTACGGCCTCCTCCACGTCTCCAGATGTACTGGCCTGTCTCCTGGTAGTGCCTCCATGCTCTGGACACTACGCTGACAGACACAGCAAACCTTCTTGCCACAGCTCGCATTGATGTGCCATCCTGGATGAGCTGCACTACCTGAGCCACTTGTGTGGGTTGTAGACTCCGTCTCATGCTACCACTAGAGTGAAAGCACCGCCAGCTTTCAAAAGTGACCAAATCATCAGCCAGAAAGTATAGGAGCTGAGAAGTGGTCTGTGGTCACCACCTGCAGAACAACTCCTTTATTGGGGGTGTCTTGCTAATTGCCTATAATTTCCACCTGTTGTCTATTCCATTTGCACAACAGCATGTGAAATTGATTGTCAATCAGTGTTGCTTCCTAAGTGGACAGTTTGATTTCACAGAAGTGTGATTGACTTGGAGTTACATTGTGTTGTTTAAGTGTACCCTTTATTGTTTTTGAGCAGTGTATATATGTATATATATATATATATATACATACATATGCCAAGGTTTTACCACTTATAATAAAATAAACTGGGATAGAGAGGTTTTCCATTGCTATGAAGCACTCTTTTTCATGTGCCTCTAAACTTGTAGACCTTGATAGTCTAAATGGGAACATTGCTTGTGAGCATTAGCCTGGCCATAATATTATATAACAATACAGGAAAGCAGTCGGAAATCCAAATTTTCCTTTGTTCATGTAAACAGGCGATGGGATTCCAAGTGAAACAAACAGCAGCAGAACAGGTCCAGGTCATGGATATGCAGCCATGCACTGGAGGTTTTAATTATAATAATATGAATAAGGAATAGCATCTGCAGAATGAATGATTTATGCTACGGCATAATACTGTAAATAGCTTTGAGAAACAGCTTAGAGGGAAAAAGCTTAGTTCAAGCAGATGAAATAACATTTCTGTTAACACTGTCATTGCTAGGTTAGCCTGTGCAGCTTTCACTGTTTTTTATGGAAGTCAGTCACTGATATCTGAAAGCAGCAGTATTCAGTTGTCCTTGGAAATATTGGATTGGATTTAATAAATATATTGCATTAAAACTCAAAGGAAAATAACAACAGTTCAAGAGCCAAGCTTAGGCATACCAATTACATCTAGAGCAATTTGACACAGTAGCGTGAACTATATACACATTACTTTTATCCTAAGTAGCTGCCAAGTCTCAGTGCTGCCTAAATAAAATCAATATCCAACCAAGCTAGAGCCCCCTAAAAATGTGTTCCACTGAGTACTGAGAATTTTGCATGTTAAAGGGCTTCAAAGCATAGCATCTGCATGAGCTGATATAGAGACAGATACCCTTGTTATGCAATCATCAACACACATATAATTACTTCAGCCTACATGATTATGGAAACATGGTGGCACAGTGGTTAGCTTAGCTATCTCATTCGCACTGGTGGAATGGGTTCATTCACAACCCTAATATGTGTATGTCCATGTGGTAAGGGATATAGGGGCAGCAGATGTACTAAATCGTGGAGAGTGATAAAGAGGAGAGACATAAATTACTAACTAATCAGCTCCTGTCATTTTTCAAACATACTGTAGCCTGTAATATGGAACTCAGGAGCTAATTGGCTGGCACTTTATATCTTTCCATTTTATCACTCTCCACCGCTTAGTGCATCTCACCCACAAATTCAACTAGAGCAGTGACTGACATGAAATCTGGAATATTCTCTGTAAAAGGCTTCATTATATATAGGCACAAAAAACTATTAATAAATAACAATAATAAAAGTTGAATATCAAATGTCATCCGACATAATTAATGTATTTTGCATTTTAGAACATCTTCCATGTAGAAATAATACCAACATAATAAAACTAGATGTTATCTGAGATTTTGAGTTTCATTCTTAGGGGCACATTCAGTTAGCTGCATTAGGGTCTGCACATATGCACAGAGGGACGTGATGACCACAAGGGGGTGCTGGAAAGGATTTGATTGGATCCCTCTCTAGAAGAAAGATTAAAGAAACCCATAGGTTTCTATGGGACATGCTGGGAGGGATCCGTATCGTATCCCTCTCACCAAGATGTGAAAAGGATCCCATAGGCTTCTATAGTGTACTGCCAGCAAAAGGAGGTGTTACCCTACATGCTGAATCCTTGGGCTTAGTACATATGCAAATGTGGTAAAAACCCTGAAAACCCTTTAGTACATACCGCCCATAGTAGATCTCTTCTGTGCTGAAAATGTACAGTTTTCACTTATCCATTTCTATTGCAATGTGGGCAATGCTTAAAATGCCCATCTGATAGCTTCAAAGAGGATGATGTAAATCAATGGATAATAACGACAATAAGAATCTTTCATGATCATTGTCTCTTATGGTAGGTCAAATGATAAAAAAAAAATGTCTCTTTCCAAACCACTGCAGAAATACAGACAGGTACATATTCATCATGGAATACCATCATGGAGGCATCTGATTAGCTCCAAATTTATTCTGCAGCAGGACAACAACCCCAAACATACAGCTAATGTCATTAAGAACTGTCTTCAGTGTAAAAAAGAACAAGGAGACCTGGAAGTGATTATACAGCCCCTACGAACATAGGCGGATCCAGGGGGGGGGCACTCAGGCCCGCGCCCCCCCCCTGTCATTTCCGACTTCTTCTTTTTTTCAAAAGGAGAACTTCAGCAGCACTGCTGCTATTTCCGTCAGATTTGATAAAAGAGCCGGCAGGCACTAGGACCCGTCGCGGCTCTAACAGCAAGTCCATGTGGTAACCAATGGGGAGGCCGGAGCCGCAGCTCCAGCCTCCCCATGCTTACACGGCAACTTACCTCCCCCCACTGTCAGCCGGCCAGAGTCCAGCCCAGGCGGGGTTCAAATGCCAGCATCGTGTAAGACTGTTACTTATGACGGTGCAGAAGGCTTCATTAGCCCTCACTGCACTGCACAGTTTCCCAGCGCTTCCTCCTCCACTTCCTTTACCACCATGTTAGGTGCAGTCAACTCAGCCTCAGCTTTGAGAAGGCGGCTCGTGTGATTGTAACAGGGCTGTCCTGCAGATGTCTTATGCTGCCTGTTGGAGATCCAGCTGGCTGCTTCTGCTGATCAAAGATGGGCAGTTCATGTCCTGCAGTCTGAGTCTCTGTGCAGTGCCAAAAACAAGGTATGCTGCACCTGCCACCACCAACTAAAAACTATAATAATTATATAGTGCAGGCTCCCATAACTAATGGAACAGGTGACCAACATTTCAAGGCCCAATCAGCCTTTTCATCAGGGTCAAACATTGGCAATAAACCAGGATGCGCTCCTACAGACAATCATTACCTGATGGCGTATTCTGTGAGGTCACGCCCCCTGTGATACCACACCCCTTATCTGGGAGCACGCGTGCCTTAGGTGCATGTAAATATAACTATTACCGTTCCCCTATCATGGTGCCCCCCCTCCCTTTTCATTTTCTTCTGGATCCGCCCCTGCCTACACAGCCCTGATCTCAACATCATCGAATATGTCTGGAATTACATGAAGAGACAGAAGGATTTGAACAAGCCTATTTTCACAGATCTGTGGTTAGTTCTCCAAGTGTACCTGGAAGAATTGATACTGTTTTGAAGGCAAAGGGTGGTCGCACAAAATATTGATTTGTTTTAGATTTCTCCTCTGTTCATTCACCTTGCGTTTTGTTAATTGATTAAAAGAAACTATTAACACTTCTATATTTAAAAGCTTTCTTACTATGCAGCACTTTTTCCATACCTGTCTGATATATACAGTATATATATATGTGTACCAGGGAAGCTGTCAGCGCCACAGATGCAGTATTCAAAAAATATTAACACTAGTAATGGAACTCCCACAGTAAAATTTATTCAAAGATATATGTATTGGAAGATATTCGCCTATTGGACACTCCCCTCCAAATTAGGGGCGTCAGCCTGTTACCTCAAGTGGAATTAGGCACTGGTATAGGTGCCTGTGGTGAACACTTGTGGACAGAGGATGAGGTAGAGAGGGCGACCTCTGGTGTCAATTAGATATAGAGGATAGGCGGTTACAATAACTTCAAAAAAATGTTTTAAAAATTTTTACAATTTATTTGAACTGTGGTGCACTAAGACAAAGATAGAATAAAAAAGTGGAATTTCATAAAAAATATATATATTATAAAAAAGCACAGGGGGATAAAAGAATTCTTACAAAATTACAATTGACATAGAAATTGATACATGTGACATAAAAACACATAGGATTAAAAAAGTTTTAAAAAGAGATAAAAAGTACAAAAAATTCAAAAAGAGGAGTAAGATTGCTTAACTTAGTAGTTGAGGTATAGATCAAGGCAGCACCCAACGCGTTTCGTCCTGTCTGGACTTCATCAAGGGGTAGTTTGAGCTTGGAGACAGGTCATCTATATATACTGATCCTATACAGGAAGTGGTGCTTACATCACTTCCTGTGGTTAATTAATTACAATGATAAAGAGCAGCAAAAAGGGGAGTCAAAATGTCACAGAGAAAAGTACTACTTAAAATTTGATATCAGGTATTTATAATATGGTATTCATATGTAGTAAACGTGTTTTAAAGTCTTGAAATAACACGGAGCCGCGAACTTCCTGTTCGGGTCCCGTGTGACCTCATATCCGCCCCACATCCGGCGTCCTGTTACGCAAAATGCGCATGCGCCAGTTCCGTATGCCGGGAGACTTCCGCGCCTCTGTTGGGGGTCTTTGATGCGGCGGACGAGTTCCTGTGTGCGTAGGGGAACAGTGTCCTCCGGAGGCAGTGTCTTTATCATAACTGTTCCTCAATGTCCTATTTGTTGCGGCGGCCATGTTTTTGGAGTCAGAAATACACAAAAGGTTCCCAAAGTCCGTTTTCTCGTCTGGAATGTTGTCCTCAAACCAGCACATCGTAATACTCCATATGCAGTCATAAATAAAAGAGAGAATTGGGTCAAGGGTTTGTAGTGGCACGGTTTTAGTATGAACCACAAAACACATTAAACATAAAATAAGTATATAGCAAAAACAGGTGTACTGTATACCTGTGTAGTGATACTACTATGAATAACAGGGTGGGGAATTTATAGGCACAGTTGCCCTGGCCGAATATATTACAAAAAAGTGTCATTTTGGTGTGAAGGCATAGTTATATGAAGAATTAGTAGTATTAGAAAAAAAAGAAGAGCACAGTGATTTGGAAATAATATAAAGTCCTTTCTGGTAGCGGGAGAACCCTAAAAGGATTTAATTAGAGGGATGAAGAGACCATATTGTGTCGAAAGATTAGATAATGTTGGGGCAGGTGGCGAGATGTATATACATATAATTAATGGAGCACTCCTGTGGATTCTCTCCCTGCCTTTGCAAAGTTACAACACCCGGTCTTCTTAGGAGGTCTCCCATCCTTGTACTGGCCGGGCCCAGCCCTGCTTAGCTTCCAAGATCAGACGGTATTGGGCGTCCCCAGGGTGGTATGGTTGTAATGATAATGTGAGATTACTATGCATATGCTCCAAATTAGCCATATATACAGATCTATATGCTGGGGTCTAAAAAAGTGCAAACAGATAGCAAGAACGTATTGGAAACAGGATGTTACTGGAACCAGATGTTTCAGGTGAGAGTCAACCTATCAAGAGTGAAATACACATTCAAGTGGGGGGAGAGTAAGGCAATAAGGATGTTGGAAGTGGGGCATTTGATGTCATTTGCCTTGAAACCTCTGTTCTGTCCTTTTGAAAAAATTACAGCACCTGATCTCCCCTGGGGGTCTCCCAGCCAGGTACTGGTCAGGCCCAGACACTGTTTCGCTTCCAAGATCGGCCGGAGTTGGGCATGTCCAGTGTGGTATGGCTGTAAAATTATTCAGGAGATAGGGATCCGGTGGCACGTCCAAAATGAGGGGGGGAAGGGGGGGAGGGGGGGGGGGGAAAGGGAGGATAGGGAAGGAGGTGGGAGGATAGTATCCAAAAAGGGCTTACATCACAGGAAAGGTGCAATTTCATATCCCTCATTGAGGCCATCTGGGTGTAGGGTATTCAGTTCGTAGATCCAGAACATCTCTCTTCTGGACAGTAGGTTTGAGAGATCACCTCCTCTTTCTCCCAGGGATACCATTTCGATGCCTTTGTAGGTTAGTGCCTCTGGATCGGAATCGTGGTGTTGGTGAAAATGTCTTGATACAGCGTGCGTTAGGACTTTGTTCCTAACGTTTCTGACATGTTCTTGGATGCGAAGTTTCAGTGCCCTCTTGGTTTTTTCAATGTACTTCATTTTGCAGGGGCATTCCAGAAGGTAGATCACTGATGTTGTATTGCAGTTAATAAACTGTTTAATCCGATACTCTTTGTTGGTGTTGGTATTGAGAAAGGTTTTCCTGTTTTGGTGGAGATATCTGCAAATGTTGCATCTGCCGCATTTAAAACTACCCACGCACTTCGGCATGGTGTTTCTTGCTTCAGGGTTTCTTATCATGCTGGGTGCCACAAGGTCCTTCAGGCTTTGAGATTTCCTAAAGACTAATCTTGGCTCTTTTGTGAGGTGGTCCTTCAAAATAGGATCCATCTGTAAAATGTGCCAGTTTCTTGAGTGTTTGTTTGATAAGATTCTCGTGTTTACTGTATGTGGTGATGAACTTCACTGTATCCTCTTTGTTCTCCTTGGACTTATATTTAAGGAGGTCTCTCCTATCCAGGTTCTTTGTTCTGGCTGTAGCTCCTTCCAGAAGTCGAGTGGGATACCCCTTCTCCCTAAATCTTTCCTGGTACACCTCGAGTTGTTTGTCTCTGTCTTCACTGGCTCCACAGTTTCGTGCTATTCTGTTGAATTGAGAGAAAGGGATATTGTCCTTCCACTGTTGTTGGTGGTTGCTTCTATAATGCACATAGCTGTTCATATCAACCTTCTTGATGAAATTGCTTGTAATGATATCTTTACCTGAGTGTGTTAAGACTAGGTCCAGGAATTCAATTCTTTCGGTATCATCCAGGGCCGTGAAGCTGAGATTCATATCGTTATTCGAAATGTGAGTTAAAAATCTTTTAAAACTCGGCTGGTCTCCTTCCCATACAATTAAAATGTCATCAATATACCGTTTATAAAAGATGATGTTGTGCTGATATGGGTTATTTGTAAAAACATATTTGTTCTCCCACTGTCCCATAAAAAGGTTGGCAAAGCTCGGTGCAAAGATAGTGCCCATAGCTGTGCCGCAGATCTGGAGATAAAACCCATCTAAAAACTTAAAATAATTATGTTTTAGTATAAAATGCATGAGTTCGCATATAAAAAGCCTGTGTTCCTCCGTGATGAGATGGTCTTTGCTGAGGAATTCATTACACGCCTCAATCCCCTTTTCGTGTTCTATACAAGTGTATAGAGATTGGACGTCTATTGTGACCCATCTGTATGTGTCCTTCCACTGAAAAGTGTCCATCATATTCAGGACCGATGTAGTGTCTTTTAGGTAGGCAGGTAATTCCATCACATATTTCCTTAGGAATATGTCCACATATTCCGAAAGGTGCGAGGTCAGGGAATCAATCCCTGCCACAATGGGTCTGCCTGGGGGATTGTCAAGGGATTTATGGATCTTAGGGAGAAAATAAAAGATGGGGGTGGTGGGGTTGGAATTAAGCAGGTACTGGTACTCCTCTTTTGTAATAATTTCACGCCTGAAGCCCTTAAGAAGCATTATTCTCAGTTCTTCCACAAAAGACTCCTTCGGGTCATTTGCCAGTGGGGTGTATGAGGATCTGTCTCCTAGTAGTCTGTTTGCTTCTATGGTATAGGCTTCCCTATCCATAATTACCAGCCCCCCCCCCCCTTTGTCAGCCGCTTTTATAACGATATTCTTGTTCTCCTGTAATCGTTTGATGGCTTCTGTTTCCCTATTAGTAAGATTCCTTTCCTTAATTGGTGTAATGTTTGCATCACAGAGGTCTTTTTTGACCAACTCATAGAAGAGTCCCACATTATGTCCCTTGGATTCTAGGGGGTAAAATTTGGAAGTGGGTTTTAGGCCTGATTTCGATTGTTCATAATTCTGTATGACTGCATCCTCCTTTTTGAGAAAGTGGCGTTTGAGAGTAATCTTGCGTATGAATTTATTCAAGTCTATAAAGACATCAAACTTATTCATGCCCTTAGTCGGTGCAAATGAGAGACCCTTGTTCAGCAATGAAGTTTCGTGATTAGTCAGCGTGTGGCCTGAGAGGTTGAAAATGCCTTTTGATGTGGAGGATCCTAGTTTAGGTTCCGCCTTTTGAAGAGGCTTTTCTCTCCTGAAGGAAAAATGGAGGTCCATAAGGACAAAGAAGATTTTAGGATTAATGAGAGAGTTCTTAACAAAAAACTTGAACACATAGAGGAGGAGGTGATCAAGAATAAGGAAAGGAAATTTACCAGAGACAGGCATGACTATGAAAATAACACGATCAAGAACTGGAGTCGTTTTAGCAGAGGAGGACAACAGGACCCGAAAGGAAAAAGGGACTACTGGCAGTCCGTCCCAAAAAAACCTAGAGGTCCTAGAACCCAGGTAAACCAGCCCAGAACCACCAATAGGTTCTCAGCGTTACAGAGAATGGACTCCAATACGGAGGAAACTTTTTTATCACCCGGTACCAACCAACACCATCAAAATACGACAAGGGCAGCCGTAAGATGGAAAGTCACAAATGCATCACCAAGGAAAAGAAGATTCGAAGAAGAAGAGGATGTCGCGGGGGTAGGTGAGAAAAGCCTCTTCAAAAGGCGGAACCTAAACTAGGATCCTCCACATCAAAAGGCATTTTCAACCTCTCAGGCCACACGCTGACTAATCACGAAACTTCATTGCTGAACAAGGGTCTCTCATTTGCACCAACTAAGGGCATGAATAAGTTTGATGTCTTTATAGACTTGAATAAATTCATACGCAAGATTACTCTCAAACGCCACTTTCTCAAAAAGGAGGATGCAGTCATACAGAATTATGAACAATCGAAATCAGGCCTAAAACCCACTTCCAAATTTTACCCCCTAGAATCCAAGGGACATAATGTGGGACTCTTCTATGAGTTGGTCAAAAAAGACCTCTGTGATGCAAACATTACACCAATTAAGGAAAGGAATCTTACTAATAGGGAAACAGAAGCCATCAAACGATTACAGGAGAACAAGAATATCGTTATAAAAGCGGCTGACAAAGGGGGGGGGCTGGTAATTATGGATAGGGAAGCCTATACCATAGAAGCAAACAGACTACTAGGAGACAGATCCTCATACACCCCACTGGCAAATGACCCGAAGGAGTCTTTTGTGGAAGAACTGAGAATAATGCTTCTTAAGGGCTTCAGGCGTGAAATTATTACAAAAGAGGAGTACCAGTACCTGCTTAATTCCAACCCCACCACCCCCATCTTTTATTTTCTCCCTAAGATCCATAAATCCCTTGACAATCCCCCAGGCAGACCCATTGTGGCAGGGATTGATTCCCTGACCTCGCACCTTTCGGAATATGTGGACATATTCCTAAGGAAATATGTGATGGAATTACCTGCCTACCTAAAAGACACTACATCGGTCCTGAATATGATGGACACTTTTCAGTGGAAGGACACATACAGATGGGTCACAATAGACGTCCAATCTCTATACACTTGTATAGAACACGAAAAGGGGATTGAGGCGTGTAATGAATTCCTCAGCAAAGACCATCTCATCACGGAGGAACACAGGCTTTTTATATGCGAACTCATGCATTTTATACTAAAACATAATTATTTTAAGTTTTTAGATGGGTTTTATCTCCAGATCTGCGGCACAGCTATGGGCACTATCTTTGCACCGAGCTTTGCCAACCTTTTTATGGGACAGTGGGAGAACAAATATGTTTTTACAAATAACCCATATCAGCACAACATCATCTTTTATAAACGGTATATTGATGACATTTTAATTGTATGGGAAGGAGACCAGCCGAGTTTTAAAAGATTTTTAACTCACATTTCGAATAACGATATGAATCTCAGCTTCACGGCCCTGGATGATACCGAAAGAATTGAATTCCTGGACCTAGTCTTAACACACTCAGGTAAAGATATCATTACAAGCAATTTCATCAAGAAGGTTGATATGAACAGCTATGTGCATTATAGAAGCAACCACCAACAACAGTGGAAGGACAATATCCCTTTCTCTCAATTCAACAGAATAGCACGAAACTGTGGAGCCAGTGAAGACAGAGACAAACAACTCGAGGTGTACCAGGAAAGATTTAGGGAGAAGGGGTATCCCACTCGACTTCTGGAAGGAGCTACAGCCAGAACAAAGAACCTGGATAGGAGAGACCTCCTTAAATATAAGTCCAAGGAGAACAAAGAGGATACAGTGAAGTTCATCACCACATACAGTAAACACGAGAATCTTATCAAACAAACACTCAAGAAACATTGGCACATTTTACAGATGGATCCTATTTTGAAGGACCACCTCACAAAAGAGCCAAGATTAGTCTTTAGGAAATCTCAAAGCCTGAAGGACCTTGTGGCACCCAGCATGATAAGAAACCCTGAAGCAAGAAACACCATGCCGAAGTGCGTGGGTAGTTTTAAATGCGGCAGATGCAACATTTGCAGATATCTCCACCAAAACAGGAAAACCTTTCTCAATACCAACACCAACAAAGAGTATCGGATTAAACAGTTTATTAACTGCAATACAACATCAGTGATCTACCTTCTGGAATGCCCCTGCAAAATGAAGTACATTGGAAAAACCAAGAGGGCACTGAAACTTCGCATCCAAGAACATGTCAGAAACGTTAGGAACAAAGTCCTAACGCACGCTGTATCAAGACATTTTCACCAACACCACGATTCCGATCCAGAGGCACTAACCTACAAAGGCATCGAAATGGTATCCCTGGGAGAAAGAGGAGGTGATCTCTCAAACCTACTGTCCAGAAGAGAGATGTTCTGGATCTACGAACTGAATACCCTACACCCAGATGGCCTCAATGAGGGATATGAAATTGCACCTTTCCTGTGATGTAAGCCCTTTTTGGATACTATCCTCCCACCTCCTTCCCTATCCTCCCTTTCCCCCCCCCCTCCCCCCCTTCCCCCCCTCATTTTGGACGTGCCACCGGATCCCTATCTCCTGAATAATTTTACAGCCATACCACACTGGACATGCCCAACTCCGGCCGATCTTGGAAGCGAAACAGTGTCTGGGCCTGACCAGTACCTGGCTGGGAGACCCCCAGGGGAGATCAGGTGCTGTAATTTTTTCAAAAGGACAGAACAGAGGTTTCAAGGCAAATGACATCAAATGCCCCACTTCCAACATCCTTATTGCCTTACTCTCCCCCCACTTGAATGTGTATTTCACTCTTGATAGGTTGACTCTCACCTGAAACATCTGGTTCCAGTAACATCCTGTTTCCAATACGTTCTTGCTATCTGTTTGCACTTTTTTAGACCCCAGCATATAGATCTGTATATATGGCTAATTTGGAGCATATGCATAGTAATCTCACATTATCATTACAACCATACCACCCTGGGGACGCCCAATACCGTCTGATCTTGGAAGCTAAGCAGGGCTGGGCCCAGCCAGTACAAGGATGGGAGACCTCCTAAGAAGACCGGGTGTTGTAACTTTGCAAAGGCAGGGAGAGAATCCACAGGAGTGCTCCATTAATTATATGTATATACTGTAACGATTTCTAGAGTTCTCTGTGTGTGCGTGCTTGGAAAGATGTCAGCTGAAGCCAGGTGAAAATTAAGTAAAGTTTATTGTGGAAAAAAGTAGTGGTAAAAATAAATATAAACTGGATGCTTGATTACATGGAACAAAACACGATAAATGGAATATTTCAGGTTAAACATAGATGCAAAATAAACATGAAGAAATCCGGGTTTAAATCAAGCAGGGGAAAAATAACATACCAAAAATGAAGTGATCAGGCAGGAATGGAAACAAACTGCAAATAATAGTCCAGAAATGTAGATGTTGAACTGGCAGGGTAAGAAGTCCAGAAGCAAGGCACATGCGTTTTAGCAAACTGCAGGGAAGTCTCCAAGAAGCAAATAAGGCAGAATCTGGACAGGGTTACTGGAGAGAGCCCAGTCTCACTCCATACGGAACCGCAATGATCTGCAACTAAGTGCCTGTGAGCTGGAGTTAAATAGCAGCAGGGTGTTGGGCTCCAGGTGCACACAATCAGGTAATTACCCTGCAGAGGCAGTGTGCAACTGCCATTCAGACCTGAGGCAACAAGTGAGACCCCTAGAGGCAGGAATGAGGTAATGCAAGGCAAAACAAAACACAAATATTCCTAACATTATCCCCCCCTTAAACAGGCGGATTCTAGACGCCTCAAAGTTCACCTTCTCTTCTTTTTTCCTTTTTTCTTTCTGGGTTGCCTAACCCTATTTGAAGGTGTCACAAAGACACTATTAGGCAATACAGGTCCATCAAAAACGAGTCTCGGATCATCCAGAAGCTCACTCTCAGAGTCGGAGCCACCACCCAGCGGTAGAACTGACCTCTTATTTTCCTGGATGGAATCAAGAGCGGATGGTAAACTTGTAGATGTTAAACTTGCCAAGCAATCTGCGTGAACACCTAGAGATACCTGCCCACATCTGAAAAACTGAGGGTGCTCCCCAGACTGCAAAGGCAGGTTCTCAGAGGGGCACACCTTAGTAGATTCATCTAGGAGCGTGAGGACAGTTGGTGGACTGAATCTTTCGGTCACAGCCTTGAGGAAACCGGGCAAATCTTGTAACACTGGATCTCCCTTATCTATAAGACCATTTACCCACTTCAAGGCCCTCCCTCTGAATCTCATACATACGTTAGCAATGATATCAATAGGGGACAAGTCATCAAAACTCAGATAATATCTGAAGAGAGCTAAACAGTGAGAGATATTTCCATAAAAGTAAGGCAGATCCTCGGGCAAATCTTGGATCTCGGGCATGGCAGGCACCTCTATCTGGTGTTGGACAGGCGGAACCCCCTCCTGGGGCTGGACAGGCAGAACCCCCTCCTGGGGCTGGGCAGGCGGAACCCCCTCCTGGGGCTGGGCAGGCGGAACCCCCTCCTGGGGCTGGGCAGGCGGAACCCCCTCCTGGGGCTGGGCAGGCGGAACCCCCTCCTGGGGCTGGACAGGCGGAACCCCCTCCTGGGGCTGGACAGGCGGAACCCCCTCCTGGGGCTGGACAGGCAGAACCCCCTCCTGGGGCTGGACAGGCAGAACCCCCTCCTGGGGCTGGACAGGCAGAACCCCCTCCTGGGGCTGGACAGGCAGAACCCCCTCCTGGGGCTGGACAGGCAGAACCCCCTCCTGGGGCTGGACAGGCAGAGCCCCCTCCTGGGGCTGGACAGGCCTTGGCCGGACCTCTGGCAAGGTGGACACCTCTCGGACCTCTGGCAAGGCGGGCACCTCTCGGACCTCTGGCAAGGCGTGGACCTCTGGCAAGGCGGGCACCTCTCGGACCTCTGGCAAGGCGAGCACCTCTCGGACCTCTGGCGAAGCGGGCACCTCTCGGACCTCTGGCGAAGCGGGCACCTCTCGGACCTCTGGCGAAGCGGGCACCTCTCGGACCTCTGGCGAAGCGGGCACCTCTCGGACCTTTGGCGAAGCGGGCACCTCTCGGACCTCATGCCGTGAGGCAAGGGCAACGGGGACCTCATGCCGTGAGGCAAGGGCAACGGGGACCTCATGCCATGAGGCAAGGGCAACGGGGACCTCATGCCGTGAGGCAAGGGCAACGGGGACCTCATGCCGTGAGGCAAGGGCAACGGGGACCTCATGCCGTGAGGCAAGGGCAACGGGGACCTCATGCCGTGAGGCAAGGGCAGCAGGGACCTCATGCCGTGAGGCAAGGGCAGCAGGGACCTCATGCCGTGAGGCAAGGGCAGCAGGGACCTCATGCCGTGAGGCAAGGGCAGCAGGGACCTCATGCCGTGAGGCAAGGGCAGCAGGGACCTCATGCCGTGAGGCAAGGGCAGCAGGGACCTCATGCCCGAAGGCAAGGGCAGCAGGGACCTCATGCCCGAAGGCAAGGGCAGCAGGGACCTCATGCCCGAAGGCAAGGGCAGCAGGGACCTCATGCCCAAAGGCAAGGGCAGCAGGGACCTCATGCCCAAAGGCAAGGGCAGCAGGGACCTCATGCCCGAAGGCAAGGGCAGCAGGGACCGACACCCCTCCTGGGGTCGCAGGGCCGGACACCCCTCCTGGGGTCGCAGGGCCGGACACCCCTCCTGGGGTCGCAGGGCCGGACACCCCTCCTGGGGTCGCAGGGCCGGACACCCCTCCTGGAGTCGCAGGGCCGGACACCCCTCCTGGAGTCGCTGGGCCGGACACCCCTCCTGGAGTCGCTGGGCCGGACACCCCTCCTGGAGTCGCTGGGCCGGACACCCCTCCTGGAGTCGCTGGGCCGGACACCCCTCCTGGAGTCGCTGGGCCGGACACCCCTCCTGGGGTCGCTTGGCCGGACACCCCTCCTGGGGTCGCTTGGCCGGACACCCCTCCTAGGGTCGCTTGGCCGGACACCCCTCCTGGGGTCGCTTGGCTGGACACCCCTCCTGGGGTCGCTTGGCCAGACACCCCTCCTGGGGTCGCTTGGCCGGACACCCCTCCTTTCGAAATTTGAGCACCACAGTGGCATAACTGAGCAGAATTTGGCACTATGGCAGAATGAGGAAAGCTCTTTTTATGTTTGCGAGCAGGACATAACTGAATAAAATGTCCCGACCTGCCGCAATAAAAACAGAGCTTCTTATCCCTTCTATGTCTCCTTTCTTCCTCAGAGAGACTGGGTCGTGGAAAACTCCAAAACTTGCCTTTGCTTACACTAGAAAAACAGCAGCCAGAATTGAGAGTACCAGACTGATCTTTTCCCCTTTTTTCCTGCGTCTCCTTAAAGGGAGCAGGTAACCTTACTGAATCTTCATGCAGAGCAGACAGTATCTCTGAAGATAGGATTTGAATACCCTCCAGTTTCTCTCTGAAATCCACCAGCAATGCAGAACTCAAAAACGGCAAAAACTTGAGAGGCAGGGAACCTTTCTGAAGTGAAGCCATTTTATGAGATTCAGCTGAATCAAAACAAAACTCCTGCACACGTTTATTTTGGCAGATCATTCTGTAACGATTTCTAGAGTTCTCTGTGTGTGCGTGCTTGGAAAGATGTCAGCTGAAGCCAGGTGAAAATTAAGTAAAGTTTATTGTGGAAAAAAGTAGTGGTAAAAATAAATATAAACTGGATGCTTGATTACATGGAACAAAACACGATAAATGGAATATTTCAGGTTAAACATAGATGCAAAATAAACATGAAGAAATCCGGGTTTAAATCAAGCAGGGGAAAAATAACATACCAAAAATGAAGTGATCAGGCAGGAATGGAAACAAACTGCAAATAATAGTCCAGAAATGTAGATGTTGAACTGGCAGGGTAAGAAGTCCAGAAGCAAGGCACATGCGTTTTAGCAAACTGCAGGGAAGTCTCCAAGAAGCAAATAAGGCAGAATCTGGACAGGGTTACTGGAGAGAGCCCAGTCTCACTCCATACGGAACCGCAATGATCTGCAACTAAGTGCCTGTGAGCTGGAGTTAAATAGCAGCAGGGTGTTGGGCTCCAGGTGCACACAATCAGGTAATTACCCTGCAGAGGCAGTGTGCAACTGCCATTCAGACCTGAGGCAACAAGTGAGACCCCTAGAGGCAGGAATGAGGTAATGCAAGGCAAAACAAAACACAAATATTCCTAACATATACATCTCGCCACCTGCCCCAACATTATCTAATCTTTCGACACAATATGGTCTCTTCATCCCTCTAATTAAATCCTTTTAGGGTTCTCCCGCTACCAGAAAGGACTTTATATTATTTCCAAATCACTGTGCTCTTCTTTTTTTTCTAATACTACTAATTCTTCATATAACTATGCCTTCACACCAAAATGACACTTTTTTGTAATATATTCGGCCAGGGCAACTGTGCCTATAAATTCCCCACCCTGTTATTCATAGTAGTATCACTACACAGGTATACAGTACACCTGTTTTTGCTATATACTTATTTTATGTTTAATGTGTTTTGTGGTTCATACTAAAACCGTGCCACTACAAACCCTTGACCCAATTCTCTCTTTTATTTATGACTGCATATGGAGTATTACGATGTGCTGGTTTGAGGACAACATTCCAGACGAGAAAACGGACTTTGGGAACCTTTTGTGTATTTCTGACTCCAAAAACATGGCCGCCGCAACAAATAGGACATTGAGGAACAGTTATGATAAAGACACTGCCTCCGGAGGACACTGTTCCCCTACGCACACAGGAACTCGTCCGCCGCATCAAAGACCCCCAACAGAGGCGCGGAAGTCTCCCGGCATACGGAACCGGCGCATGCGCATTTTGCGTAACAGGACGCCGGATGTGGGGCGGATATGAGGTCACACGGGACCCGAACAGGAAGTTCGCGGCTCCGTGTTATTTCAAGACTTTAAAACACGTTTACTACATATGAATACCATATTATAAATACCTGATATCAAATTTTAAGTAGTACTTTTCTCTGTGACATTTTGACTCCCCTTTTTGCTGCTCTTTATCATTGTAATTAATTAACCACAGGAAGTGATGTAAGCACCACTTCCTGTATAGGATCAGTATATATAGATGACCTGTCTCCAAGCTCAAACTACCCCTTGATGAAGTCCAGACAGGACGAAACGCGTTGGGTGCTGCCTTGATCTATACCTCAACTACTAAGTTAAGCAATCTTACTCCTCTTTTTGAATTTTTTGTACTTTTTATCTCTTTTTAAAACTTTTTTAATCCTATGTGTTTTTATGTCACATGTATCAATTTCTATGTCAATTGTAATTTTGTAAGAATTATTTTATCCCCCTGTGCTTTTTTATAATATATATATTTTTTATGAAATTCCACTTTTTTATTCTATCTTTGTCTTAGTGCACCACAGTTCAAATAAATTGTAAAAATTTTTAAAACATTTTTTTGAAGTTATTGTAACCGCCTATCCTCTATATCTAATTGACACCAGTATATATATATATATATATATATATATATATATATATGGTATAACACAATTAAAACTATCTTGCACGAATATACATTTAACACGTGATTATCTCCTGATGTCTCTGGCGCTATGTCTGTGGCTGGCGCGGTCTGACTCATGGTAGCTTCCTGTGGCGGCTGATTGCGAGGATTGAGAGCCCGGCAGACCTGTGGAGCGGCTGGCAGAGTATGCCTGGTAGAGTAATATCGAGCCATGTGGTAACCAGCCCACACTGTTTTTAATTGGGTACCTGCAGCAATATACTATTCTTCTTGTACTGTATGTAGAATACCCATTTTGTAATAAAACGTTTAATGCAGTATAGAGCGCTCTCTTTTAACTTTGTTTCCAGATCTATTACCTGCAGGACTATGGGATATAAAGAGGAGCAACAGTTCTAAAATGGACTAAAAACATCTAATATACTGGAGATTTGCCCCAGTTTGGAGTAGTGTGAGGCATGCATTGAATTTATTCACACAATAAGAATCAAGCAGATCACCTGAACCTTTTATGGCTCAGCTGTGAATATAATTATCTAAAATTGTATATACTTTCTGAACTATTGATGTATTTTCACCATATGTTTGTCTTTCCACAATCTAAAATAAACAATGCAACTTTACTGAAGGGCCATTGAAGAAGAGTACATTAAAGATAACATTATTAATTCTTTATTTTGTCAGGTCAAGTATAACATAACGACGTAATAGAACATGAATATAACAAAAAAGATCTTGGTTTTCCAGGGTCAAACTAAACACATAAATAGTACTAAATACAATGAAAACTAAAAGATGAACAAGAATCAGATTTTTTTGTTTTGTAGTCATATGGGAGTAACTGGGAATAAAAGGAAGGAAGCAAAAGCAGGGAAAAGGAAAGGTGGGTACAGGCATAGCCACTGGTTTTATAAATATAATATTTAATAATAATAATAATAATAATAATAATAAACAAAAAGATAAAGAAATATTTGGTAATGCTAAGGAAGAAAATTCCATGCTACTGATTATTAGGCTGGTAGGGGACCATTGCTAGTTTTGGGACAATGGCGTATAGAGTGTTCCACAACTTCAGGAAAGGTAAGAGAATTAAAATTACTGAAAGAATGTTTGGATGATTGGATTTGGTTTTTCCTGAAAGTGCACAAGGTCACGACTAGACCAACCACATGTCTCTTGTTATGGAGATTTTTATTTTTAACCTTTTATTTTAAAGTTACTATATTACAGGAAACAATCTGATAATCAAATAATCAAAGAAAACAAACATGAAAAGGAACAGACAGGAAATCCAGACAATTCCAATATGAAAACAAAGCAAATATCCAGTAGCCTTTAAATTTTGCAGCTAGACAAAAGTCTGGTTAATAAACAGTAGGTCAATAGCAACTGTCAGCAAAAAATAATAAGGCCATAACCTGGCCACTGAAAGCATTATGAAGATTGTTATTTTGCTTTCAAAATACTGTTTGGAAGATTATACATTTTATCACACAGAGACATATTCACCAGTCAGGGACATTCAAATATAGAGGACAGTGCACCTTTAACCACTTAATACCAGTGATAAGACTACCTCTTCATCCTCTGGGGTGCCAATGCCTCTCACTCATTCAATATTGGTGATTTTACAAGGGATGGAGAGAATCAAGTAGGAGAACATGAACAACCCCTTATGGTGATGGTATATCACCTTAATTGATTGGGCTAATGATCACATCTTTTTTCAACATACATAGTTCTAATTTGTAATGCAGACAAATAAAGTAAACTTAAAGGATGTCCATGATCACTGGATATCCTTGATCACCCTGTTTTGGGTGGCTACAGTGCTACCATTGCTGGCATTAACATGCTAGGAATGGCTGGGATCTATACAATTTTTTATAGGGCTTCCACCTATTGAAACTACTGTATGTCCTAAATTCCTACCTACCCATCTACTTCGTTCCTCATTAGTCCCTTCCTCCGCAGCACATTAATGAATGTTTATCAGAACTGTCCCACAGCCACTCTGCACTTCGGAAATCTGCCTGAGAGTAATCAGAGCATTCTTTGGGTGCACCTAGCTCTCAGTTTCCTGGTCTGACCTCTTTTTGTAACATCAGGACTCATTATTGCCCTGTTACAGTGGTGACAGAGATGTAATGTAGATAATATTTAAAACTCAAAGATATATTCATTTTAACTTTAAATTTGTTTCAAAAATACAAATGACACTGAATCTTGAACATATTTAGCTTGTGATACTGTTTCTAAGAAACACACATACAAGCACAAAAAAGTACTGAAACTTCTGATGCAGAAAGTGTATGCCAATAGAAAAGTTGAAGGATAAAAACCACCTTCCTCTGAAGAAATGGCTCTTGACTGACCAAGAACGCATAAGTCAACTTTGGCAGCAAGATGCATGCTTATCAGTTCCTCTAACACACAGGTTCTCAAACTCGGTCCTCAGGACCCCACACAGTACATGTTTTGCAGGTCTCCTCACAGAATCACAAGTGACATAATTAGCTCCACCTATGGACCTTTTAAAATGTGTCAGTGAGTAATTAATACACCTGTGCACCTGCTGGGTTACCTGCAAAACATGCACTGTGTGGGGTCCTGAGGACCGAGTTTGAGAACCACTGCTCTAACATATCTCCTCACTGATTCATGGCTCCGGCCCACACTGCACCATGTCTCCACTTTGATTTCACACATACCCTCCTAAAGGACTGCTGTCCCAACAGATACTTTGTGGCACAAGTCTTCTGACGGTGAGTGTGCAGTTAGTCCACAGTACCTTCGCATATGTATTCAGTGAGGGTTAGCCCTCTTGTTCATATACTATTGCAGTTTTGCAGAGACTTATTTTTGTTAAATGGCTAATTGACATATGAAAATTATTTGTTTACTATGCTTAATAACAGCTTGAATATATGCTACTAACTTGTATTGCCGGTTTATGAAATCATCATATTTGGCTAATAACATCGGCTAGTGGATAACTTATGATCTATTAATATTATCCAGGAGATGACTTACAGACCCACACCTCCAGCCTGTGGATTATTAAGATTTAAGAGTACTGCGGTGGTCTTCAGCAAATCCACTTGAGAGGTTAAGCTTCCAGCTGTGCCAGATATGTTTCCAATCCTTATCTATTAGTCAAGGATATCAGAATCAGGGATTTTTTATTGTATTACATATGCGCATATGCGTCTTTTTGTTTTAATTGTGTTGTGCTTGTTATTAGTAAAATGTATTTACATATGTATAGTGAGTCTTCCATATTTTGTTTCTACTTAGGTCTATATTTACAGTATATGAGGGTCAGATTCTCACTTTTTGGAAGTTATACATTTATGAGGAAATTGGTAAATCTACATTGCATCAAATCCAATAATCACCCTCATTTCATTATTTTATTTTTTATTTTTTTAAATGTCTAAACTGGTGATTCTGTAAGACCATATAAAGGATATTTTCTGAACAGCCTTCTTTTTATAGCTAACATCCTAAGCTTTTTGGGCAAATTATTAATTCCATTAAGTAAACAGACTAAAACTGCAGAAAAATATTTATGCTCCAGGGAATTTTTCAACCAGTTCTATTTGACTCTAGTTGCTATTTTAATTAAATAACAGGAGAGATCATATGAGAAATGGATACTAAAATGATAAATAAGCCTAATTGTATGCATACTGTAGCATAACTATAACGGGGGAATCAAACACCAGCATAGTAATTTCTGGAAATCCCAAAGGGCTATTATGGTGCAGAGCAGTACATTGCAGGAAGAGTAGTACAGATAGACTAATATAAAGTCTTCAAAGAAATAACTGTCAGGTGATTTTATTTTTGTACATAAGAGCAGCCACTGAAAATCTCCATTTATCAGCAATAGAACCAACTTTTATTACACACAGTATCAGAACAGCTTCCCTTCATTACCTTGCATTCTGATTACTCATTAAGGTCAAACTGTGTTTAGTTGAACATCGAAACCCCGAGGTTATATGAATTTGGAAATATTTTAAAACACAACTAAAGCTGGTCATACACCTAGAGATTGACTTTCCAACCATCCAACTGATTAGAATGAAACTCTGGTGATGCATACATACGAATCACAATCAACCATTTGCTCTCAGACATTGAAAAACAGATGAAAACGGTAATTCAGACAAACTGGTTAAATCCACTCATTACCCCTTATCTTTATCCTTTTCTGCTGAAGTCGTAGGGGTTGCTTATCAGAAACAAAGTGTATGAATAGATGTCAAACACTAAATAACTAACCCTGAGGATGGCAGGTAAGCAAAATGTAATGACTAGAATAGTTTTTGTTGAGCAACTGAATAGTAAACTTTGTATACGTTAAACATTATAGTCATCAAACTCAAACCCATATTTGAACACACCAATGGGGTTTTGAGACACAGCTGGTCAGGATATTCTCAATGAATTTATTTTATGCAGTAAGAGGCAGATTAATCAAAGGACAAAAAGCCATATTATGATTGTGAACAAGGTATGCATGTTCATGATTATGATATAATAGGATTGTGAGGAAATGGGAGGTCTGTGACTATTAAGATCCAATGTGGGATCGAAACGCGTTGGTAAGGAAACTGTGGAAACCCTTTAAAGACCATTCTGAAAATTTCTTACAAGGTACACTAAGACCATCAGTTATTTGATTGTAGTCCGGACCTACATCCTGTATCTTTTGGAAATAACACCTTGTGACCTGTAAGAACTTTCTGTGGCTATTGAAAAGGACTTTGATATGCTTTTTTTTATATACATACTTTTTTTATGTCTTACTGTGTGAGAAATATATTTTTTTACATCATTTGGAATGAGATCTGTCACCATCATTTGAAAAAGAAACCTTTATATGAGAATACCAACCTCCTTGAGTATGAGTTTTGGGTACGCCCCATTGTGATGCTCTAAAGAAACCTTTATATGTATTTCCAATCCCCACTTGAAGTGAGTTTTAGGTACGCAGATTGGTGAAGGGGTCTCCCACTTTGTATATGTGATACCTTCCTCACTAGGGTGTATGAGTATTCTTTGACATCACTACACATTGCATAATTGTTTTTATTTTATGTACCGAGCTTGGAGGAAACTCACCTTTAAAGAATTAGTGATCCAGAAGTCCAAAGATACCTTTATGAGAATATTACAACCCTTTATCCAGTAAGTTTCTCGGTACAAGTACTATTGTGATTAAGTGCATGTGATTTATTGGTTCCTGTCTGCCTTGAAAGAAACCTTCATATATTTGGTGACCATACTCGACAATCCGTGGAAGAGACACCTTTAGGAAGAAAAACTACATTGGAAAACTATGTGGTTACCGCCTCTTCTAATTTGGGATGCCTTTGATCTAATTGTCTTCTTTTGTATTTTTATTTATTAGTATAGTTCTGCCTAATTCCCCACATCAACAAAACCTGTTGGATATGTACCCCTATATAACGATCTACATTAACTGTTTTTGAATAATTTCTTAATATTAGCAATATATGAGATTGTGTTATGTTATCTGTTATACTGCATGTGTGAGTATTTATGTAAGCATTAGAGCTTCCTATTGTAAACTTATGCAAAGGGAACATTCAAAGGTTGAGTGATTTTAGGTACCATTGTTCCTTCAGTTTACTCCCTATTGTCTAACAGTGAGCTATGCCGGACAGCCAAGAATTGGTCCCAGCAAGGTGTCACATGAGAGATGACACTTGGGAGAGATATTAAGGGCTAGATATTGCAAGGCACCTCACCAATCTGAATCTTTTCTAACTCCCCTGGGGAGCGCATTCCCATAGGAGGAAGCGAAGCCAGATTAAGGTGGGGCCACAGGGGATACAGTACCCCAGACCCCTCTCCCTCAGAGGGCCCCCTGGATAGAGTACACTGACATCAATAGCTATCCCTCTTGTGCAGCAGCAGAATCAGGCAGGCAGAATGTGAGCAGGAGAGTATGCAGTGCAGGCAGAGGCTCAGGAGTATCAGGTTTCATGAGTTACCAACTTATCTTCCCAACCAGAGGATAGATGGGAGAGGGGAAGCTGTAAGTGACTCAGGGATCCCAGCTTCACCTCCTCCCCTACTGGGTATCTAGGTCCCGTGTAACCTGTTATCTAATGAGAGCATTGAGGTCCAGAGAGAGACACAAAGAGTACTTCTGAGTCCTGACCAAGTGTGTAAGTACAGTAGTACAGAGGTTGCTGCTATTGCATTTTTGTAAGATAAATTATAGATTCAATAGGTACCAGTAGACCCTTAATTCCCCACCTGCTGGTACTTATAGTTCTCCAAGTACCAGCATGTAGGGGAGGCTTTCTGGTACATGTACTCCTCCTGTAAAAGACAATATTATTTTATTTTTCACTAATAGACTATAAACTCAGCACCCATAGCCCAGGCCTTAGGTGCCCTGGAGAAGGGAGACTCCTTAATTGGGGAGTTCCCACTTCCCCAGGAGTCACCGGCCTGGGCTGACTAGTTAGAAGGGATGAGTGCTTTGGCCATGGGACCACATCAAGTGTGTCCCCTGGCTGTGGCATTACTCCCCTGCTAGTGGAGCCCAGTGGTGGTTCTGAAAATTTGGGGGACTCCTACTTGTTTATTTTTTTTGGACCAGGGCCGGCTCAAATAGCCAGAGGCTAGTTATGCATCTGTAGGGGACCCCACACATTCTGTTTTATTTTTGGAGGAACATTAAAATCCTGTCCCTATCCACAATGATGTTAATCATTATCACCCGACCCCCTTCACCATTATAATGAATTAAATTCCATATTACTTAATCCCCCTTCCCACATAAGAATAATTTTTTTCATCAGAACATTTCAGCAGACACAGATTAGTGTAGAGAGGATTTGATGTAGAATCTGCCGGCAGGTCTGCAGTAGGATTGTATAAACAGTCTGATCTGCGGTCTGATCTGCAGAGGATTGGACAAGTGTGTACCCAGCTTAAAGGGCCCACTTGTCAGACCCTCATGTCGCAGGCGATCACCCTTGAACCGCTCGGCAGTATGCGGCCCTTTTGCTTACGATGTATCTTATGCGATCCCAGCCATGCCTGCGGGTCCGACATATCACTAGTGCAGCATAGTCAATCTACGGGATCTGAGCCGATGCTCACGGAACCGCGTGTTGGATCTGATCGGATGTAAGACACATCCGATATGACCTATTTCATACGATATATCGACCAGAATAGCCGAAATCGTATGAAATCGGGCATTATCGTTGTAGTGTATGGGGCCCTTAAGAAGTGAAGTTCTTCCATGTGTTCATTGTAAGAACTGTCATTTTGGATTGTATTACTGAAGAGTGCTGAAAAGGTTTATGACCCATTCTGTTCAATTAATCACTGTGCCTGAGTAATTTGGAACCACATATCTTTACAAGAAAAGCCTTATTTGTATTGTATACTTTGTATTCTTATCATAAGCTTTGGCGTTTACCATGTGCTCCTTGTGCTGACCACATCAACTTTAGCTGTCTATGCCTTCTTGCCATCTGGTCGCATCCCATCTGGGGTCTGTTCATGCCCCTTCAATAATGCTCTGTTGCACACGATTTTGTAGTCCAAACAGATATCACTCGTTGTTTTGACAATTGGGGCGGGATGTATTAACATACATCGCCGCACCTCGCCGGTTACCGCAGCGATGTTGATAGCGTATGTACTAACATATGCGATCAACATCGCGATGCGGTGACGGAGGCCCCCCGCGATACCTGTTAGGTGGTCTGTGGGGGGTCTCCGTCACCTCCATGGGGTCCCCACACTGCCTTGATGCCGGGTAGCAGCAGCAGGCTGCCCCCGGCACCTCCTCCTCCCCCCTGCAGCCGGAAGGACGTCCGGCTGCGTTGCTAGGGGGAGGAGGAGATTACCTTCCAGGTCCGGGGCATCATGGAGGAAGGTAAGCTGGGGGGGAGGGGGGGAGGCGTCTGCGGCGGTGTCGACGGTGTCGGCGGGTTGCGGCGGTCGGCGAAAAGAAGCCCATAGGCTTCTATAGGGTATCGCCATCCAGAGATGGCGATACCCTGGACGCCGAAAACGCGGCGGTAGGGTGTTAGTAACTATGAAAATGCGGTAAAACCCCCGTTTTCGGGGGTTTTACCGCATTTTTGCTTTAGTACATCCCGCCCTTGGTGTGAAATACACATAGTAGAAACAGATCTAAAGTGTTATTCGTTATAAAGCAAAGCGCAGAAGTTTAAACAAATACCATGTCAAATATATATATATCACTAAACAGGGTAACTGAGAGTTCTGGCTTGCAATGTTGCTCCTTGGGGGTGTGGCCACAGGAGGAGGTGTGACTACACCCCCTCATATATTAATTTTCTTAAATGTATGTTTTGCGTTCTGGGGGACATAGTCATGGCATAGTAGGCCAGAGTGGTTGTATGGCTACACCTCCCTGCAATTCACCTATAGAGACTTGGGTCTGTGACCTCATTACCAGTGCCCCCCTTCTTTGCAACACTGCCACTACAAGCTGCTCAATCAAAATAACTACATGCCACATATAGCAAATATAGGCCACATGTAACTAATTATAGAGATGTGCTGCGGGCACTTTTCGTGTTTTGTGTTTTGGTTTTGGTTCTAATTCCACTTCCGTGTTTTGGTTTTGGCTTGGTTTTGCCAAAACCACCCTTTCATGTTTTGGTTTTGGATCTGGATGATTTTTGAAAAACATAAAAACAGCTAAACTCACAGAATTTGGGGGTAATTTTACTCCTACGGTATTATTAACTTCAATAACATTAATTTCCACTCATTTCCAGTCTATTCTGAACACCCCACACCTCACAATATTGTTTTTAGGCCTAAAAGTTGCACCAAGGTGGCTGTATGACTAAGCTAAGTGACACAAGTGTGCGGCACAAACACCGGGCCCATCTAGGAGTGGCACTGCAGTTGCAGACAAGATGGCACTATTCAAAAACTAGTCCCCAAACAGCACATGATGCAAAGAAGAAAAAGAGGTGCAATTAGGTAGCTGAATGGCCAAGCTAAACGACACAAGTGTGCGGCACATACACGTGGCCCATCTAGGAGTGGCACTGCAGTGGCAGACAGGATGGTAAATTTAAAAAATAGGTCCCAAACAGCACATGATGCAAAGAAGGAAAAGAGGTGCAATGAGGTAGCTGGATGGCCAAGCTAAGCGACACAAGTGTGCGGCACAAACACCTGGCCCATCTAGGAGTGGCACTGCAGTTACAGACAGGATGGTACAAAAAAGAAACTAGTCCCCAAACAGCACATGATGCAAAGAAGAAAAAGAGGTGTAAGATGGAATTGTCCATGGGCCCTCCCACCCACACTTATGTTGTATAAACAGGACATGCACACTTTAACAAACCAATCATTCAGCGACACGGTCTGCCACACAACTGTGGCTGAAATGACTGGTTTGTTTGGGCCCCCACCAAAAAAGAAGCAATCAATCTCTCCTTGCACAAACTGGCTCTACAGAGGCAAGATGTCCACCTCATCCTCATCCTCCGATTCCTCACCCCTTTCACTGTGTACATCCACCTCCTCACAAAGTATTAATTCGTCCCCACTGGAATCCACCATCACAGGTCCCTGTGTACTTTCTGGAAGCAAATGCTGGTAAAGGTCTTCCCGGAGAAATGTATAATTCATTTTGATGAACATCATCTTCTCCCCATTTAGCGGAAGTAACCTCCTACGCCGATCGCTGACAAGGTTATCGGCTGCACTAAACACTCTTTCGGAGTACACACTGGAGGGGAGCAACTTAGGTAAAATAAAGCCAGTTTGTGCAAGGGCCTCCAAATTGCCTCTTTTTCCTGCCAGTATACATACGGACTATCTGACATGTCTACTTGGATGCTGTCACTCATATAATCCTCCACCATTCTTTCAATTGTGACAGAATCATATGCAGTGACAGTAGATATATCAGTAATCATTGGCAGGTCCTTCAGTCCGGACCAGATATCAGCTTTCGCTCCTGACTTCCCTGCATCACCACCAACGGGTGGGCTAGGAAATCTTATCCTTTTCCTTGCAGCCCCAGTGGCGGGAGAAATTGAGGGATTCGCTGTTGACGGCTCACGTTCCGTTTGTGTTGACAATTTTCTAACCAGCAGGTCTTTGCACCTCTGTATACTTGTGTCTGCTGAAAAGAGAGATACAACGTATGCTTTAAACCTAGGATCGAGCACAGTGGCCAAAATGTAGTGCTCTGATTTCAACAGATTGACCACCCTTGAATCCTGGCAAAGCGAATGAAGGGCTCCATCCACAAGTCCCACATACTTTGTGGAATCGCTCCGTCTTAACTCCTCCTTCAATTTATCCAGCTGCTTCTGCAAAAGCCTGATGAGGGGAATGACCTGACTCAAGCTGGCAGTGTCTGAACTGACTACACGTGTGGCAAGTTCGAAGGGTTGGAGAACCTTGCACAAGACGGAAATCATTCTCCACTGCACTTGAGTTAGGTGCATTACCCCTCCTTTGCCTATATCGTAGGTGGATGTATAGGCTTGAATGGCCTTTTGCTGGTCCTCCATCCTCTGAAGCACATAGAGTGTTGAATTCCACCTCGTTACCACCTCTTGCTTCAGTTGATGGCGGGGCAAGTTCAGGAGAGTGTGCTGGCGCTCCAGTCTTCGACACGCAGTGGCAGAATGCCGAAAGTGGCCCGCAATTTTTTTCGGGCCACCGACAGCATCTCCTGCACACCCCTGTCATTTTAAAAAAAATTCTGCACCACCAAATTAATTGTATGTGCAAAACATGGGACATGCTGGAATTTGCCCAGATGTAATGCACGCACAATATTGGTGGCATTGTCCGATATCACAAATCCCCAGGAGAGTCCAATTGGGGTAAGCCATTCTGCGATGATGTTCCTCAGTTTCCGTAAGAGGTTGTCAGCTGTGTGCCTCTTAAGGAAAGCGGTGATACATAGCGTAGCCTGCCTAGGAACGAGTTGGCGTTTGCGAGATGCTGCTACTGGTGCCGCTGCTGTTGTTGCTGCGGGAGGCCATACATCTACCCAGTGGGCTGTTACAGTCGTATAGTCCTTAGTCTGCCCTGCTCCACTTGTCCACTGGATACAACCACATTTTGTAGGACACTGGTGACTCTTTTTCTGACGTCTGTGTACATTCTCGGTATCGCCTGCCTAGAGAAGTGGACACTACCAATGGTCTGATGCAGCACAACACACCTACACTGTAAGGGACTTGTGGTTGTTGTTATAATTATTATATGGCAGTAGTGGACATATAGCAGCAGCGTATATCGTCACTGGAATGACTGATGGACTGGACACTACCACTGGTCTGATGTAGCACAACACAACACCACTTTATACAGCTACACTGGATATATGGCAACAGAGGACACCAACACTTTGACTGGCTGGACTGATGCAGCACAATACACTGACTACACTGGACTGGACAGCACAACACAGCACCACTTAATACAGCTGCACTGGATATATGGCAGCAGAGGACACCAACACTGTGACTGGCTGGACTGATGCAGCACAATACACTGACTACAATGGACTGGACTGAGCAGCACAACACAGCACAAGACTCGCCCCCCCCCCCCCACTTTCCCGCCCCCACACAGACACTGAACACTGAGGACACGTCCTCTCAATACACTCTCCGAGACTGGAGTGAAAATGGCCATGACGCGCGGCTCCTTATATGGAATCCAAATCCCGCGAGAATCCGACAGCGGGATGATGACGTTTTGCCGCATTCGGGTTTCCGAGTCAGGCGGGAAAATCCGAGCCTGACTCGGATCTGGGCTCGAGACGTGAAGTTCGGTAGGGTTCAGTTCTCTGAGAACCAAACCCGATCATCTCTAAACAAATAAAGTAGAAAATACATTAGAAAATAGGTGGTCCCAGCTATTGCGAATCTACAAGCATCAGTATGCCAATGGCTGCCAGTGGCAGCGGTGGAACTTGTACAGCAAGTGATGGGCCCAGGATCAAAAATATAATTTGGGCCCCCTCCTCCAGCATATGCCACACAGCAGTAGGTGACAGGGAGTGACAGGGGTACAAGCACAATGTCATGTGTGGTGTGGAGAACAGAAGGCATGTACCTTCGTGTGGGCAGGAACACAGCAGCCTCTGCTCTGTCCCTGATAGTGGCCTCCGTCCTTTGTGCAGACTCTGACAATGCCAGTTACACCGGTTGTGAGCTGCCTTTAATTCTGACTAGATTGTTTAGAAATTAAGCACGGATCTCTCCATGTGTATGCCCCATAGCTATAGTGATGCACGGTCCCGCGCGGAGCTATCGCCGGTTCTAGATTCACCTGCATGCACAATCTGCTTACATCGCTCACTTCACTGCTGGGTGAAGTAAGCTTCACCCCCATGTCTCCCCCTTCCTTTGCTCAGCACACATTGTGCTGTCTGCTGAGCGGGGGAGAGATGTGTGCTGAGCGTTCTGTGATAGATCGCCGAGCACACATCTCCATGTGTGTACCCCTCTTTTGTGGCTTTGATTATCATCGAGGATAGCTGGCAGGGCTCCTCTATCAGTCCGGAACATACAAAGTCAGCCCTCCTTTCCTAAGGTAAGGGGCAAACAGTAAGGCCCACTCTGGGTTTGGGTGGGCTGTGTTCAAACTGAAATCTAAATTGCAGTGTAAAAATAAAGCTAACATTTCTGTTTTTACATGCAGAAGCAACCAGTATTTACCCTGTACAGAAAAAATATGAATATATTATACCGCTTTCACATCGCTAACCCGGTAAAGAACCGGCTTTTGAACACGCTTCCGACCCGGGTCTGAACACGCTATACCCCTTTCACATCGCAGTTTGGAGCCATGTTATTACCGGGTTATTCCCGGGTTGGTGCCTTTCACACTGAACCCGGTTCACCCTTTGAAAACATTTGTGATGTCATTATAAATGGACTTTTCTGTCTCCTATTGATGAGGTTTGAAAGGTATTACAAGGAGGGGCTGGGGAGTGCTCAGTAGTGCAGCAATCATGGCCGACACAGCACATGTCTCTATAGACTTTGTGATAGTCTCAGCTGTACTGCTCTTGGATTCAGCCTGTGAGAGGATATTTGAGCTTCTGACATTCTGTAGCTTGTTCAGCAGCTATGTTATGAGGAGGAGGAGGCTGCAGTATTTGAGAGACACCGCCATTCGTCGCCGGCAATACCTGCGCAGGAGGAGATCGTTTATATCTGCTTCTGTGACCACCATACTCAACCTTAACCTCACTACTCAACGAAAATTGTGGTCTAGAGAACGGCAGCATGGGCAAGTTTTTATGCAAAGTGTGCTGAACTTTCAGGATGTTCAGTGGAAGTGTCACTTCAGAATGTCACGTCACACATTCCACTATCTTTTGGATTTAATGTCTCCAGCACTCTCTAGACAGACCACAAACTTCAGGTCACCAATAGAGCCAAGCAGGAGGCTAGCTATAGCATTGTGGTGGTATGCCACTCCAGGTGAATATCGCACAATTGCTTGCCTGTTTGGTGTGGGGATATCTACCGTTTGCACCATTGTACATGAAGTGACCAAAGCATTGGTGGACAACCTATACCACAGATTTATTTCTCTTCCGCATGGCCAGCGTTTGGATGAAACAATTAAGGGATTTGTGGAGTCTGGATATCCGCAGCGTGCAGGTGCAATTGATGGTACCCACATCCCTATAATCGCACCTCATGATAATCATGTCGACTACTACAACAGAAAGGGATGGCATTCCATTGTTTTGCAAGCTGTGGTGGATCATAAGTATTGGTAATGTTCTTCTCATTGTGTTTTCTTAATGCTAATTGTTTATAATTAATTTACAACTTAATATATATTTTTATATAGTTTCACAGACGTATTCATCGGTTGGCCGGGGCGGTCACATGACGCTCGAGTGCTTGCAAACTCTGATCTGTACCGGGTAGCAGAGGACAAGCAAGGGGGCTACCTTTTTCCAAGAGAGGTGATTTTGTTTAATAATTTTAATACTTTTGAAAACATGCCCAAGAAAAGATGTGTTAAAATGACGCAATGTTCATGAATCAAGCAGGTAATAGATGACTGCAATTTAATTTACATTGGGACCAATTAGTTGGCGTTACCTTCAAACATGCTTCCTATGTGCCCACCAGCCTGCCCATCATGGAGGAGTCTGCTCATATTTGTATTCCAATTTCTTATTGCTAACGTACATTTTTTTAAATCTATATTCCTACTAGAAATCCAAATTTGTGGACGGAGTGGAGATCCCGGTACATATAATTGGTGATGCAGCCTACCCGTTACGACGATGGCTCATGAAGGGGTTCACCCAACATGTCCAGCTGAGCCCCAATCAAATTACATATACGCACACCCTGAGCTCGGCAAGAATGGTGGTCGAAAATGCCTTTGGACGATTAAAAGGACGTTGGCGCTGTCTTATGAAGCGCAATGATGTAGACATTAATATCATGCCTAACATTGTTGCAGCATGTTGTATTCTGCATAACCTATGTGAGTTTCAGAGGGAGGAATTCCTACCAGAGTGGACAGTGCAGGCCTCTGCTGCGTACCCTGCACTTGATTGTGAGGCCTATTTGGGCGACCATTCTGGAAGTGCAGAACAGATGAGGTCTGCTATAATGGCCAACCTTCCCTCATTACTCCGTTAATTTTTTTCAGTTTGTATATTCTGTTAATTGTTGTTGCTACAAAAAATAAACCTGTTTAGTTGACATTCTGCTACTGTGTCGATAACAAATGTACAACATCAATATCCAATTTGAAATGGATGTATCAAGCATTTTGTTTGTTTGTAAGTAAAAATAGGACAAGTCCAAAGATTAACAAAAGGTCAGAGACCTTAGAATTTTAATTTGTATAAAACTTTGGTAAATAAAGTAGTGCAATCTTCACAGTAATAAAAGTCAAACCAGTAATAGTGTAGGAAAAACAGTCCTATGATTTTAAAACCAACCTTTTTTTAAAAACAATAACTATTTAAGGTAAATTACGATAAACAGGAGACTCTGTAGTTGTCTCCGTTTCAGTAGGTGATTGGGTGTGTTGAGGTTGTGTATGTCGAGGATGGGTATAGTGAGTTGGAGTTAGTGGAGGTGGGGTTTGTTGGGGTTGGTTATCTCGAGGATGGGTATGGTGTGGCGTTGGTTGAGGTGTGGTATGATAATAGTAGGGGGGTCCAGGGTAATATTGGGTATATGGTTGAGGGTGGTTTGGTGGCACTGTGTGCAGCCCTTCAATGCATTGGAACATTCGGTCAAATATGGACATTTGAAATTCCTGCATTTCTCTCTGACATTCTCTTGCATCCCTATTATAGGTTTCCTGCATAGAGATCAGCTGCGTCATAAATGTATTGTTCATGTCTTGCTCTGCCTGCAGAAATCGCTCGAGACGTGCATCTTCTCGATCAGCCATGGCAGCGTCCATCTGCTCTAATTTTTCCACCAGGACAGTGGTCATAATTCTTGCAGCTTGCTCCGTTTTGTTTGGCCGGCGCCTCCTTGGCGGAACAGTATATACTGCAGACACAAATCAAACAATATGTTATTGGAATTTGCAAAGAGCTTATATAAAATAGCAGTGTTTGCAAACGTGTTTGTGGCCTCCTTCCACCTACACACTGCATATACTCTGCAACATTTACCATTTTTAATTGTATGCATTTTTGGTTCAGATTTAATGACGTTAATGTTTAGAGTTGTTAGTTTGTGTTTAGTTTACGTTAATTGTTAATGTTAGTTATTATGCTTTTAGGATTGTTGTACTTACTGTTTCCACGCAAAGGCTGCGTTTGTGCAATTGGGGCCATTTGACATGGACCAGCCGCTGTGTCTTCTGGCGCATCAGTGGTTTCAGTCCTGCTGGGCTCCTGTACAACTGGGTCAGGCATAGTGGTTGCCATCGGTTGCGTATCATCCAGTACGAGTAGTGGAGATGGTGGTGGTGGTGATCGGGTGTCTGGGTCCTGTGCTCGGGTGTCTGGGTCCTGTACGCTGCAGGTGGAAGCAGCACAGGCCTGTCTTGTTTCTGCTGCTGCTATGCTGGAGGATAAGCTAACCGGTGTTGCAAGTGCTGTGTGGCCAAATATGGTGGCACACTGCTCATAATATTGCCACTCCATACGGGCAGCACCACTTCTGTTTCTGTTGTGGTCGTGGACCTTATGGAAATTCCTTTTAAGGGCCTTTAGTTTATTGATTACCTGCTGGGAGGTACGGTGGAATCCAGAGGCTGCAAGCATCTTCGTTATGTTTTTGTATGTGATTGCATCCTTAACAGTCCCTGTCATTTGGTGGGTGATTTCCGACTCCCCTCTTATCCGTAACAGCTCCCTAACCTCATCCTCACTCCAGTTTGCCATATTCTCCAAGCACTGTAGCAATGCAGCACTGTGAATGTAGTATGAATAAAAAAACACTGTTTAAAGCGTGCTGCCTGTTTATTTCCGGGTTCAGACAGGTGACATCATGCAGGGAGACAACCTATCATCTCCTTTTTAAGATTACCGGGTTGAATATAGCGGGTCTGAGGCTTCACACTGCCAAATGAACCGTTTCTGAACCGTGTAGGATCCTTCTTTTTACACGGGTTGAAATACCGGGTTGTTTGACACGGTAAATTCATAATGGCGCTTTCACACTGCACCTCAAACCGGGTTGACACGGCTCAAACTCGGCAATATACCGGGTTATTTTTGCGATGTGAAAGGGGTATTAGTTTCCCTTGCATGGCAACATGGTTTGTTCCAGGCACAAAGTTACTTGCTTTTTTCTTTTTTTGCTTTACTTACAAATATGAATCAGGGGGGTAATTCCAAGTTGATCGCAGCAGGAATTTAGTTAGCAATTGGGCAAAACCATGTGCACTGCAGGGGAGGCAGATTTAACATGTGCAGAAAGAGTTAGATTTAGGTGGGGTGTGTTCAATCTGCAATCTAATTTACAGTGTAAAAATAAAGCAGCCAGTATTTACCCTGCACAGAAATAAAATAACCCACCCATATCTAACTCTCTCTGCACATGTTAAATCTGCCTCCCCTGCAGTGCACATGGTTTTGCCCAATTGCTAACTAAATTCCTGCTGCGATCAACTTGGAATTACCCCCCAGGTCCAGAGAAGGTTGGCTATGCTTAGTTTGACATCCTGCTCTCAAGAGAGGCAGCAGAGATATTACTCTCTGTCATTACTCAGTAGTCTGGGCAGATAAAAACATACAGTATAAAGTGTTTGCAAAATATAAACATGCAAAATGATGCAGCCTAATACAAAAGCCATTTTAGAAATGTTTTTCCTCTCTAAAAAAACAGTATTGCATATACTGTACTTTTCTTTTACTGCAAACTCATTTTTTTGTATACAGTATATTAAAAAAAAATTTTGCAAGTTTTACATCGTTGCTAAGTAATCAGTAAATTAGTTAGATACATAATAAAACATCCAGCACAATAGATCTAACTGTATAAAGTATTCAAATGATATGCTCCCTGAGGATGTGCACCTGTTAGGAGACAGGTATTGGCTGTCAGTAATCACACTCCAGGGAAGCCTGATGCCAAAAACTGCAAACAGTGCTGAGCTGAAACTGCAGCTCCTGCCTCCCAGAAGACGCAGATAGACCATCAGACAGCAGATGCTGCCATTTTAAAATTATTTATTTTTTTTTACACATAGAAATGTATATACCCAACATATATAAATGCAAATAAATATAAAATTAACTACTGTTTATAAAGATGTAGGCACTTGCTCACGATGTGTACATATGCATTGTGGGAGCGATTTGCCATGGCAAGGTGAGAATAGAAACACCCACGATTAGATAATGTTTATCCATCATGGGTGCGATTATTCACGTGTACCCGCTAACGTGCGCACATCATGGCAAACTACAATAGTCACAACCGCAAATAGTCGCCGGTGCTATAAGAATGACTACATCTGTAAGTAACCGGTCCCAGAAACAGAAATACACTCTGGTATCTCAGTGATGGTAGTGGTATATTTTAATAATTTATGAAAACCCATTCATATATTGCAGGCTTCATTGGTTGTATAGACATAAACTTGCAGTTCCCCTCTATATACAGGTATCTTACAGTCTTTCACTTTGCTTCTGTGCAATCAACATTTGCTTCCTGTTCTCCTACAAACATCATCTACTACACCACAAGGTGGCACCATACTTACCTACTCTCCCACAACTGCAAGGAGACCCCTGAATTTGCAGGGAGTCCCCTGGATCTGTAGGTGGTCCTATCACATCCCACCCACTTCCTAATGAAATGGGCAGGACAAGGAATATAATGCCAAGAATCCTGGGTCCGTAGGGAGTGGGTGGGGCCAATATGATGTGATTCTCATAGAAATCCATCACATTGGCCTCAGCCCCTAACCATGGAGCTGTGATTAGATGCATTTTGCTACTACGGGGCAGGGCCTAATGATACAAAGTGTCCCGTCCCCATCATATGTAATCAGTATTTCCTTTCCAAGGCACCCAGGAGGGCAGTACCTCTCCTAATACATGTGTTGCTCCTTCCCTTCAGCATTCTAGGCCCTTTCAAACCAGAGAACTCAAGTATGGCCTACATACCCAGAAAAGCCTGAGTCTTTTGTAAGTGAAAACAAAGGAAAAAAGTTGCTGCGCCTGTGTCAATCACTTGTATACTATACCAGACTAATGTCTTTATTCTGGGATTTTACAGTGCAAAAAGATATATACGTTCGCCTCTATAGAGAGTTATGTGTTACTCTCAAGATTAATAGAACGGAAAAAGGGAAGAAATAGAGGCGCTCATTTCATTTCAACACTGTAAAAGTATAAATTCATCACAACCAAGGGGTAATAAAATTTAATTATTTATTCTTAAATTAAATAAGTAAAAAATACACTAATATGTACAGAACCACTTTGTTGAGCACAGGATATATATAAAAATCACAGTTGATAATCCCTATTCTCACAAATTTGCCACATATATAATAAATCGCTCACATGTATTGCTTGTGTTACTACAACAAACAATTAGAAAAGTGATACACACTAATCAGCTCCCAACAGTCCCAGTGTATCAACTGTTATAATACTGTAACCAAGACTGTTATATAGCACAATTGCTGGTTGAGAGTGCATTAATTAGAGACAGTGAGTTGCGTCTTGAGGATGTTATAATGTATGATACAATGTCTCAACGTTCCAAGGACCAATTGTATGGAATATTTGTTGAATTACCTCTCCAGTTGGGCTGTAAGACCCGAGCGTCCTCAGGTCGATGCAATTGCCCAGTGAACAGTAGAAGGGAGGGTCTGTCCATACACTTGGAATCCCGTAATTGTCCGATTCTTCCCCTGGGCGTGCACCGCCCACTGCAGTGTGTGGGGAGAGACAGGTGTGCGGCTGATTAGATCGGAGCCGCTGCGGGAATCCAGCACTCTGTAATGCTTCTCTAATGCTCTCTGGACTTGTGCTGTCCGTGAGTAGTGAGAGGGAGAGAAGTAAGCGCCCGGCCACTGTCGGCTGATGTTGCGGTTTCGTGCACCGTTAACCGTTCGCTCCTATGACCGGTAAGATGGAGCTGTGGATGATATCCCAGAGCGTGCGGCAATTGTGTGAGAAAGAGGGAGGAGTCCTGACGCGTTTCGTCACGCAACACGTGACTTTTTCAAAAGTCCAGAGTGCTGGATTCCCGCAGCGGCTCCGATCTAATCAGCCGCACACCTGTCTCTCCCCACACACTGCAGTGGGCGGTGCACGCCCAGGGGAAGAATCGGACAATTACGGGATTCCAAGTGTATGGACAGACCCTCCCTTCTACTGTTCACTGGGCAATTGCATCGACCTGAGGACGCTCGGGTCTTACAGCCCAACTGGAGAGGTAATTCAACAAATATTCCATACAATTGGTCCTTGGAACGTTGAGACATTGTATCATACATTATAACATCCTCAAGACGCAACTCACTGTCTCTAATTAATGCACTCTCAACCAGCAATTGTGCTATATAACAGTCTTGGTTACAGTATTATAACAGTTGATACACTGGGACTGTTGGGAGCTGATTAGTGTGTATCACTTTTCTAATTGTTTGTTGTAGTAACACAAGCAATACATGTGAGCGATTTATTATATATGTGGCAAATTTGTGAGAATAGGGATTATCAACTGTGATTTTTATATATATCCTGTGCTCAACAAAGTGGTTCTGTACATATTAGTGTATTTTTTACTTATTTAATTTAAGAATAAATAATTAAATTTTATTACCCCTTGGTTGTGATGAATTTATACTTTTACAGTGTTGAAATGAAATGAGCGCCTCTATTTCTTCCCTCTTTTGTAAGTGAACCTGCCCCAGTTAGATCATTTAAAAGGCATGGTTTCGCCTTGTAAATGATTGCCGCTTTAAAAATGCGTCTGAGTTCAGCCACCAACCCGCACATTTGGCCAACTCGGACGGCATTACATCCGGCCCATAAAGTGAGTATTTTGGATCTAGCGGTAGAGCAAATGTTTACATTGCTCGTGCACACTTCACCCATAGACTTTACATGGGAACTTTGCCACTCTGCAACACCTGAACCATTTGCCCCAATCTCATTTTTCTCTTTGACTGGCATATCTACATAATAAGACCATTATTGTGATACCTCAACCATATTTTGATATGGTTAAGCTATCACAATAAGTCTCACAGTAAAAAAAAAAAAACTTGTAGAATTAATATATAGATTTTCCAGGGACATTGCTGTACAAGTCCAACTTAGAACATCACATACAAAACTGTCTAGGTAGAACATGGAGCTTTACTGACCATTATGTCAAGTACTGAATATGATTATTATATACACACTTTTTGCATTTTAAATATTCATCAATAAATATTAACTTATCTAGAAAATATGGATAGATGGTAAAATTGTATCTAATATAGGCAGAAAAAAGAAATGTAATTGTGCAGTTGGTCAGTATTGGAAATAGAGACATTTCCAGGAACAAACATTTTCAGACCCAATTTGTAGAACTTTAGACAATTCATAGAAATGAGTTACAATTGGAAACTGTGTAATATGAGCTGTCAGGGGGAGGGGGAGTATAGCCTGCAGTTATGGGGAGAAAGATTGCTACCTAGGGCCACATACACACTGATGATTTAAACAATGGATGCTAGCAAAAAAAACAATATAAAAGGAAAATATGTTTGATATACATTTTTACCAGTGCTTAAAATATTAGGTATTTAGAAAGGGATGGAAGCTGCGCTCACAGGGAAGGGGTACCAGAAAGTGCTGCTGAACCTGAAGGCGTCCTACCTCCTTTAGTGGAATGATGATTGGAAAGGTTAGCGCACTGATTGGTGATTATAAGGGTAAATAGAATAGGTGTTGATAGTCTGGGTGAGATTTGTAAATACCATACATATGTGTGTGAATAATGATCAATCTGAGAGGATAAGTACCATATGCTTTATTCGTGTGTGCGATGTCCAAGGCAGTATATAAGCTGTCCTTATATCAGCAACCTCTTAATAGTATTAGTAGTTCCTTAAAGTTGTTTGTACACCACTGTCAGGTGTGTCCTGCAGACTACCCTTTAACAGTATACCTTCCTATTGGTATACACGATAGACCCCAGCTCAGGTGAATGTCAGGTGTACCCTGCGGGTCACCTTTACCATAGGAGTGGTGAGTGCCTATGTTCCCTCTGAGGCAGGGTGTCAGATGGTACTTGGCAGTGTATGATCAGTGCGGCGTCCCGCCTGTCATCAAACCTCTGTGTGTAGCGCTGAGGTGTGGGGTAGTGGGCTGTGTATCCTTACACTTACCGCCGGGGGCAGGTGTTGTGCCTGCCGCCGGTGAGCCGCGTCTCTGCTTTCCCCACCTCAGGCTGTCCGTCCTCGGTGTCCTCTGTCTCCTTCGCTACGTGCACTGCCCAGCGGCCGCCGGTCTCCTCCGTCTCCTCCTTGTCTGTGTCCCGTCCTGCTGTTTCCGGGTTCGCGCGTCACGTTCAGTGTCACGTGAGCGCTCTGTTTGTGCACAGTTGAAAGTGCCGTATTCCCTTCTCCGGCCGGAGAGGGGAATCTGTGAATCTATGAGTGAGTGTGGTATCACGCGTTGGGATTCATTGATACCACACTCACTCATAGATTCACAGATTCCCCTCTCCGGCCGGAGAAGGGAATACGGCACTTTCAACTGTGCACAAACAGAGCGCTCACGTGACACTGAACGTGACGCGCGAACCCGGAAACAGCAGGACGGGACACAGACAAGGAGGAGACGGAGGAGACCGGCGGCCGCTGGGCAGCGCACGTAGCGAAGGAGACAGAGGACACCGAGGACGGACAGCCTGAGGTGGGGAAAGCAGAGACGCGGCTCACCGGCGGCAGGCACAACACCTGCCCCCGGCGGTAAGTGTAAGGATACACAGCCCACTACCCCACACCTCAGCCCTACACACAGAGGTTTGATGACAGGCGGGACGCCGCACTGATCATACACTGCCAAGTACCATCTGACACCCTGCCTCAGAGGGAACATAGGCACTCACCACTCCTATGGTAAAGGTGACCCGCAGGGTACACCTGACATTCACCTGAGCTGGGGTCTATCGTGTATACCAATAGGAAGGTATACTGGTAAAGGGTAGTCTGCAGGACACACCTGACAGTGGTGTACAAACAACTTTAAGGAACTACTAATACTATTAAGAGGTTGCTGATATAAGGACAGCTTATATACTGCCTTGGACATCGCACACACGAATAAAGCATATGGTACTTATCCTCTCAGATTGATCATTATTCACACACATATGTATGGTATTTACAAATCTCACCCAGACTATCAACACCTATTCTATTTACCCTTATAATCACCAATCAGTGCGCTAAAATATTAGGTAGCCTTTAAATACAGTATAAGTACAAAATGGAACACAGCACTCATAACCAATGGTGCTTTTAAATGGCCTTTACTTGCATTTTTAATGCTTGTAAATGCTTGTAAATATGTCTGACACTAGAATCCATTGTTTCTAATTAAACATACCCATTGGCGTTTTACTTGTCGCTCTGCTCTACTTGTTCCAGTTCCATCAGGAAGCCTATAGCTAGTTCTAAAACTCTAGCAAAATGTATATCAATGCATTTGTATCTCAATTTCCTTTTTACTAACGTATTTACCAGAGTTAGATAATTATATCTTCTCTTTCAGTCGGCCAAATGAGCATGTTGGGACTAATAGTTCTACAACAGCTGAAAAGAAAAGGTTGCTTCCCTCTGCTCTGTGTATATGACCTGATGGTATCTATGCACTCTATGCTTATTAGTCTATCCTACTTCTCCTTTATGTATCAATCTGTTTTTATATTGTATGTTTCTGACTGCATGCTGTACAATTTCCCAGTGGTACTCCAAGAACGCTACAGAGGTGACCGTGCAATACTGTTTCCTCAAGAGTCACCCCTGGAGGATTCTCAGGGGTCTATGTACTAAGCCTTGGAGAGAGATAAAGTGGGTGGAGATAAAATACCAGTCAATCAGCTCCTAACTGCCATGTGACAGGCTGGGTTTGAAAACTGACATTTAGGAGGGATATGGGTCATTAGGTCGACCACACTAAAGGCCCCCATCCACTAGTCCTATTTGGGCACTTTTCTTCAGATTTCGACGCATCTGACTGAAAAATCTGAAGAAAAGTGTCACATTGGATGGCACTTCCGATCCGATGTGCACTCCCATGTCAGATATGTCTCAACTACAGACCTTTGTGGCTGTCCCAACTATTTATCTGAATCTGAAGAAATCAGAAGCACATCAGAGTGTTTTTTTACTTCAGATGTATCTGATCAGATTCATCTGAAGCGTCACTTGACTGGCATCTCCCTAGCCACTCCCACCCACCACAGGACATGGCAGCAGCAGCATCAGATCAATCACATGTAGCATGTGTGCATCAGATATATCTGATGCAATCTGGCACATGATAGATCACATCAGATATATCTGAGGTGAATGTAGTGAAAATTAAAGCCAAGGTTCGATCCGATTCCTGGGACGCTTCGGGAGAGTTCAAGAGAAATCTGATACGATCTGCAGTTCAGACAAGTCTGAGTAGTGGATGGTCACCTTTAGGTCGGCAATCATTAGGTAGACTACTGTTGGTAAACATGCATTAGGTCGATAAGGTCAATTGGTCGAAATGTACTAGGTCGACGTGGACAAAGGTCGACATTAGGTTTTTTACTGTTTTTGGTGTAGTTTTCCTCGTAAAGTGACGGGGAACCCCAATTGGTGCAACGTGTCCCCTCACATGGTTTGCTTCGCTCGCCAATGCTTCGGGCAAGGTGCCTCGCTCCGCTACTGCTGCGCTCGGCACAGGTTACCATTCCCAATTGTAGTCCACGTGGATCGTAAAGTGTGAAAAAGTTCAAAAAATTAATTTAAAAAAAAACTTCATGTCAACCTTTTTCCATGTCGACCTTTTTCCATGTCAACCTATTGACCATGTCGACCTAATGCATTTTGACCAATAGTGGTTGACCTAATCACTGTCGACCTAAGTGCTGTTGACCCTTTAGGAGCTGGTTGATTGGTACTTTATCTCCGTCCACTGTATCTCTCTCCAAAGCTTAGTATATAGACCCCTCAATCTATAATTATCAACACTTACTTTACTTCAAATCTACTTTCTCGATAGTCAACATAATTTGACTACTACAGACAGCTCCATTTCCATTAGTTGCTTTGGTAAAGGGGAGATGTATTAAGCAGTGAAAAGAGTGGAGAAGTGAGCTAGTGGAGAAGTTGCCCTAGAGGTGAGCTAGTGGAGATAGCAACCAATCAGAATTGAACTAACATTTATAATGTGCATACTATAAAATTATACAGCGCAGCTGATTGGTTGCCATGGGCAACTTCTCCACTGCCTCACTTATCCACACTTTTCACTGATTAGTATATCTCCATCTGCTTAGTCCTGATAGAACCATGATAAACATACTGGTTTGGGTCTCAACATTCCAAACACACACATGTCAGAAACATGTTATGGCAACCTGGGCTCCTCAATACTTACAGGGCTCCAAGCAGGAGACAACTTTGACTAATGGATAATTCAGCTATGGATGCCACTGTCTGGTTGTCTGTTGTAGTGAGTAACAAAGGTGGCTAAATTGCATTGGTCTGAATGTTAAGACTCCGTGATACTGGCATCCACCTTTCCTGCAGGGTTTTGACATCAATATACCTAACAAATGTGGAGCTGGAAGCTAATGTTCAAGCGTTTTCATCCAGGTACAATTCAGTGATTGATCAGTTTAGTCAAACTAACCAATTACAATCTCTCCTATTTTTGCAGGATGATATATTTTATGTTGGTTCTTTTTTTTACTTTTAGTTGCAAATGGGTCTATATATGCACAATGAACAGCATAAACTGAACACATCCTAAAACAATTCTAGTAAGGTTAAGTATATTATGTATGCTACAGTTTATTTTATGTTATTGTGTCTAAGTTGATCCGCACCACAATTTACCCAATGTACTCCAATGTGCAAAGTACATATACCCAATGTACTCCAATCCATCACCGGCAACCAGCACAACATGGGACTGCTCTGATTGCTTTAGTTATCGGTCACCTAGGTTAAGTGTTGGAGTAATATTACATTTACTGAAGAAAGTTCAGGAGATTGATATAAAAAAAAACAACCTTCCACCAATGTCTTTTTACTTCCATTTCCAAGCATGTGTTGCTATGATGTAAATGTCTTGAGTTTTTAAGCCAAATTGAATATGAAAGTATTAAGGGCCCCATACACTAGAACGATTATGCCCGATTTCAGCCCAATTCGGGCATTCGGCCCAATATATTGGGTGAAATCGGGCATTTTGGCTGTTTATCCGATCCGATCCGATGCGCAGCCTCGTGAGCGTCGGATCGGATCCTCCAGATTGAATGTGCTGCACATTCAATCTGGTCCAACCCCGCATGCATGGTTGGGAATGCCCAGGATCGCCAAAGATACATTGTATGCAAAAGGACAGCATACGATGTATCTTGGGCGATCCTGATGCCCGGGAGCCTGCCGGAGGGTGATTGCCAGTGATCACCTGCGACATGTCAGATGGACATGTCGCAGTAGTGTATGGGGCCCTTATGAACTGAAGTCAATCAGAACATTATTAGATTTGCAAGCAACTGTTAGATGTTCCAAACAGCAGCAAGCAGACACTTGGAAGCCTTCTGTAAGAGGGACATGAGCATCCTGTGTACTGTACATTGCAGATTATGGGAGTTATTCAGGTTTGTCAGCCAACCAAAAAAATAAGCAATTGGGCAAAACCATGTTGCACTGCAGGAGGGGCAGATGTAAAATGTGCAGAGAGATTTAGATTTGGGTGGGATATATTGTTTCTGTGTATGGTAAATGTCGGCTGCTAAACTTCTACACTGCAATTTTAATTTTAGTTTGAACAGACTCCATACAAATCTAACTCAGGGCACAGGGCAGTATGGATGGTGTAATAGTTAGCATTACTGCCTCACAGGCAGCACTGAGGTCATGAGTTCAATTCCCACCATGGCCCTGTGTGGAGTTTGTATATTCTCCCCATACTTGCGTGGGTTTCCTCAGGGTACTCCGGTTTCCTCCCACAATCCAAAAATATACAGGTAGGTTAATTGGCTCCCAACAAAATTAACCCTAATGTGAATGTGTGTGCATGTACATGTGGTAGGGAATATACAGTAGATTGTAAGCTTCACTGGGGCAGGGGCTGATGTGAATGGCCAAATATTCTCTGTAAAGCGCTGCGGAATATGCGTGTGCTATATAAATAACTGGTAATAAATAATAACTCTCTCTGCACATGTTATATCTGCCCCACTTGCAGTGCAACATGGTTTTGCCCAATTGTTTACTTTTTGATTTGCTAACAAACCTGAATAAGGACCAGATTGTTATAGAATAGAAACAGCATGTCTCTGCATTAAACTATGTTAATACACCCAATTAGCTTTTATTTATTTCTAAATGCAGTACTGTATCTCAGTTCATCTAGAGCAGTGGTTCTCAAACTCGGTCCTCAGGACCCCACACAGTGCATGTTTTGCAGGTCACCCAGCAGGTGCACAGGTGTATTCATTACTCACTGACACATTTTAAAAGGTCAGCAGGTGGAGCTAATTATTTCACTTGTGATTCTGTGAGGAGACCTGCAAAACATGCACTGTGTGGGGTCCTGAGGACCGAGTTTGAGAACCTGTGATCTAGAGCATAGGTTCTCAAACTCAGTCCTCAGGACCCCACACAGTGCATGTTTTGCAGGTAACCCAGCAGGTGCACAGGTGTATTAATTACTCACTGACACATTTTAAAAGGTCTACAGGCAGAGCTCATTATTTCACTTGCGATTTTATGAGGAGACCTGGAAAACATGCACTGTGTGGGGTCCTGAGGACCGAGTTTGAGAACCTGTGATCTAGAGCACTTAATGCAATCAGCACAGGTTAATGCAAGTAAAAATAAGTAAGAATCAGGAAATCATTATGCACCAGGTGAGATGGGTCATTCTGGAAAAGGAAGAATTAGCTTCAAATAAGGTCTCACATGGGTAGAGAGAGAAAGCTCTTACCTTATAATCTTAGATTCACTAAGTACTTCAAGAAGGAAAGCAGTTCTCATAATACTAATGAAGGGCATACTAGATGCTAGCCAATAAGGGTACCTCATCTGCAATACCCATCATTGTCTATGTCTCCTTGCTGCTGTCCTTGTGGCAATTGTAATGAAACAAAGCTCTTTAATGGAAGGAGAACTTGTTTGAAGATAATTGGCTATATCTGCCAATTGGAAAAAAAATTAAGAAGGAAAAAATATGAGTGAGTCTTTTGAAAATGAAACTAATTAAAACTGGCTAATCCAATCCCATTACTGTCAGCAAGACTGTGACAGAGTCAGGAAAATAACACAGATTCAGGCTTCACTGGACTGCGCTGTAACGTTTTGCTCACATTACACTGCATGACTTTGAAGTGGTTAAAAGAGCTGGCGAGATGTCAGAAAACTCAGGTGTCTGCAATACAACTGCTTTAATTAACGGGAAACAAAACAGAAATTCAGGAAACAACAAAGTAGAGTTTATTATACTGAAACCATTTCTTGGTTTTCATTAGAATTTTTACTGACACATCTCAAACTACAACAAAAAAGGACAGACTTTTGCCTTTGTTAGCCGTCAAGCCAGTCTATGAGGATTTCTCGGTGTGGTGACCTGTCACAAATTAGGGCATACTTGCCTACCTGACCCTCTCCATGAGGGAGAAAATGCTCTGTTCCTGGACTTTCCTGGTAATGTATGATTGCCATCACCTGTGGTGAGCTAGTTAATTGATAAGAAAGGTGTTTCACCACAGGTGATGGCAATCATACATTACCAGGAAAGTCCAGGAACAGAGCATTTTCTCCCTCATGGAGAGGGTCAGGTAGGCAAGTATGAATTAGGGGATGATAAATGTTACCCCTGGTTGGAGGAGCTTGTGTAAAAAATAACTACAGCATTCAACGAGCATAACCCCAGGATACAAAGTCTGCCTGAAATGAATTAATTAGCTTGGATGCCATAGTTGTCGGCCCTCCCGCATTCTGCAGGAGACTCCCTGAAACAGTAGTAATCTCCCTGACTCCCTGAATAGTCCATCAATCTCCATGATTGCACCTTACCCCCATTTTGCAGCTATTACATTGTTGGGGGGGGGGGGGGGGGAGAAATCAGAGATACAAACATTCAGATGGGATCATCAGTGCCATTTCCCTGCATTGGTTATAGGGCACAATGATCCCTATGGCTACATGCATTTTAAAGGTATCTCATGGCCACTTATATAGAACCTCTTGTAAAACACATTACACGAACAAATCCTGCAAAATATCAGTGTATTTTCTTTAACAAGTAGATCTTATTAACTTTGGGGATCATTTGCATTTGGATGTACTGTAAGTCATTTTCATGACACGCCTCTCAGATGTAGCAGTACACGTAGCAGTGTTACTTTCACAACCTCCCTGAAATGCTTTTTCAAAAGTAGGCAAGTATGTTGGATGGTACTCTTTGCTGCTTTTAGTAATGAATGCAGAATTGTCATCATACAGAATTTCCTCTAACCTTACAATGGGGGTAATTCCAAGTTGATCGCAGCAGGATTTTTTTTAGCAATTGGGCAAAACCATGTGCACTGCAGGGGAGGCAGATATAACATGTGCAGAAAGAGTTAGATTTGGGTGGGTTATTTTGTTTCTGTGCAGGGTAAATACTGGCTGCTTTATTTTTACACTGCAAATTAGATTGCAGATTGAACACACCCCACCCAAATCTAACTCTCTCTGCACATGTTATATCTGCCTCCCCTGCAGTGCACATGGTTTTGCCCAATTGCTAACAAAAATCCTGCTGCGATCAACTTGGAATTACCCCCAATGTTCCCAATTGAAAAAAACAGGTATGGCTGACCGATGGTCTCTTGACCACCGGTCAGCATACCGACGGCGGGATCCCGTCAGCATACCGACGCTGGGGGGGCGAGTGCAGCAAGCCCCTTGCAGGCTTGCTGCACTCACCACGCAGTAGGCTCGGTGGCAACCTGCAGTCACCATGGGTTCTATTCCCACTTTATGGGTGTCGTGGACACCCACGAGTGGAAATAGTCCCTGTTGGTTGGCATGCCGACCGTCAGGATAGTGAGGGGGTGGGTTTTTGGGGAGGTCATGTGACCGTCGGTCACATGAATACCACCTGAAAAGCAGGACTCGGATGGAGATATATCAAACTTTCGAGATAGCTAAAGTGGAGAATTTTTTCATAGCAACCAGCTCCTGTCATTTCATAGACTGTACTAGATAAATGACAGAAGCTGATTGGTTGGGAATATAGTCAGCATCCCGGAAGTCAGGATGCCGATGGTCACAATACCATCAGCAGCATTTCAACTGTCAGAATCCCGACACATTTCACGGGTAAGTGTTACGGATTGGCTGCGGAGAAGGGGGGAGGTTAGGGTTAGGCTGAGGGAGGATGAGGTTAGGGTTAGCCTGCGGGAGGGGAGGGTTAGGGTTAGGCTGTGGGATGGGAGTGTTAGGGGGAGGGTAAGGGTTACAGTACTTACCAAATAATGTATCAGGATTATAAACATTAGCATCCTGACTGTCGACATCCAATACCAAACTTGATTGGCTGTTATTTTCAATTTCTCCACTTTATCTCTCTCAAAGGTTTGAAACTTCTCCCCCTGTCTGCCCAGACCATGTCCTAACCCATCTGAAATATGAGCATTTATCTAGACCGCACTCATTTCCTAGTAGGCCATGTTACCGCTGAACATTTTCCCTCTACATTCAGGACTGTTGGGGGATATGCTCTCATTACATGCACTGCTAGTGCCAGAGCATTCACGCAGTATTTCACTTTTGCACTTTTTCTTTTTTTCAGAACAAATATGTTTACACAAGTTCCTGTGCACCAATGTTTTAAGCTTATATGTTCTCTGTGATGTCACAAGTAAAAGAAAGAAACTGACATTAATGGTGTTTCATAAAATGATTTAGATTAGTTTAAAAATCAGTGTAAAAATCAGAGCATTGAGTCCCAAATATAAATATACATTCATTTTTGATTTCAATTTTTAGTCTTTATTTTAATTTCACTAGTGGAAGTGAAGGCCAAATCTGTTTTTCAGCCCCACTGTTGTATGCAGGCTCACATATGTGTACATCCACTAAGACAGGACAGGAACAATGATAAATATTGCATTTTCGCTGACCCGCCTTGGCAAGGTGTTTGTCATAAATTCCACTGATAACTGACTTTTTAATACAGCAAAGAACAAGAAAAAAGAATAAAAGAACTTATCCCTGTAATCAGTTTCTCAATATTGAATAGATAACTGTGTTTAAATAATTGTATATACAATATAGATAAGAAATATGCTGATTGTGAACTGTCATGTCAATAGAGCCATAATACTGTATCAACTCCCTTGTACTCCTTTGGAAGTAATAATTAAGTTATTAATGGAATATCTAGTGAAGCGGTTCTCAGAATTCCACATTTCGGCTCTGGAACATGCCCTAGCGAACATTAACTTCTATTTCATTTTCATTGTAAGCATACAGTGTTAAAAAAGGTGTTTGCATTTCAGAATTTTATAAAAACTATCATTTTCCCCAATTATGTTTACGTGAATTTAGTTGAATTGCCTAGAACAGATTGGAAAAACAAGCTGGCAAAGATGCATATCTATTCCCAATTTCAAAGCGCAATTGAATATGCTGGCGCTATATGTATGTGTTAATAAATATGTTGCATACTATGAAGCATACCTTAACATGAACTGGTGCATCATTGAGTCTCCCGCCACTGATACAAAGAAAGTTACGATATCCCCTACTTTCACCGGGCCTGGTGTGTAGCGAATCTGAACATTGTTATCCAGTTTGAGCACAGACATTCTCAAAGTCTGAGGAGTAGGATAAACAATTACACTTCCAAATCTCTCCATTGCACTTGAGACTTTATGGCCAGTGTCTTTGTTGGAATGTATCCTATTTGACCATCTTGTTTCCTCTTCTGAACATTCTTCGTCTTCTCCAGTGGTGTAGACAATGTGGTGCAGCTCCAGTGGTATTCCAAGTGATTGAGCCGAGTACACATGTTCCTCTGTGGGAGGAAATGTACTTAACCAACTGGGCAACAGCTGCAGTTCTGCCACGCACAATCCCAGATTGCCTTTCAGCCTACAGCTTGATGAAAGTTCACGGTTTTCAGAGACAGCAATTATTTTGACACATGGTAAAATCTCTGTTGGATGATAGTCTTCCCAATCTTTTCCCGTAATATAAAACAAAACCTGTACTTTGGGCTTGTCTGAATATATGGAGCTTTCCATTATATGGGACTTTAGCTGCCAGTTGAATGTGAATTTGTTGGTTGAACTGAAAGTATTTGAGGTAATGATAACATTTTTTGGCACAGTCTGTTCTGCTGAATAGGGTCCATAGGTGGCATTTATCACGGGTGGCACCTTGGCTTTATATATGAAAAGTGGCTCTGTTCGGGACTGCAGGCTGGAGTTTTTCATAAGATCTTGATTGGCCTCTTTAAGGAAGAAGGAAACTTCAGAATTATAAATCTGATAGTTCACTGGTAGAAACACAGGGACAGATGAGAACCGCTGTATATTGTCCATCGTCACCCGACTCTCTGCCACTGTACAAGAAAAAAAGGTTACATGAAATTGAACAAACTTCAGCAATAAAAAAATGTTGTTTTTATCATTCAAGGCAAATGAGTTTTGCTAGAATATCATTCACACAAATAGCTTCTAAGCCAAATGGTTGTACAATTTTCTTTCCAGACAGTAGATTTAAGAGTACAGATAACATAAAGGATGCACATATTATTCTTTGTATAAAAGAAAAGAAAACTGGCCAGTAAAACTACATTCTGCCATTACACTCAGCTAGTAAATCCAAAGGGATGTCATACCCAGGACCAATGGATCTGGCAGGCATAGGTGGAGAATACTGTATCTGTCCATTACTTATTATCTAATTATTATCATCTACATAATAATTCTACAAGCCATTGTGCTATCTTATTTATACCTTACCACAAAGGGTCCATAATGCCTTACAGGGGAATTGCAATAAAACATATAAATAATACAATAAGTTGAAACAGACAGTATGTGAAGAATGGAACCATGAGACTTCTATGCTGTACAGCTAAGTGACAGATAATAACAATAGCAGTGATGCAAGGCAGTACCCTGGGAGGGCATAAAGACAAGATCAGAGCTGATTGAGTGGGGGTGGTGGTGCACTGCTGACATGGTAATGCAGGGTGAAATATCATGTGGGTGGAAGGCCCTACCCATGAGATTTTACAGTCTTAGGGAGTGCGGGTAAACTAGGAGGTGAAGTGAAAAGAGATAGAGGGCATGAGTTAGGATTTGAAGAGGGCTGGTAAACTCTGATAAATAGGAGCATTTTCAGAGCATGTTTGAACCTCTGCAGAATGGTAGAATCTTATAGGCGAGAGAGTGAATTTCAGAGGACAGCAGCAGAAAACTCTTGGATGCGGAAGTGGAATGAGGTGATAGGGAGGTGATAAGCATGGAAGGGGCAGTGAGTGTGAGTGTGGACTGAGATGAGAATATAGGAGGGTGTAGGAGTGATTGAGTGCCCTGAAAATGGGAGTGTGAGCTTTAACTGGATTCTGTAGGGGAAAAGGAGCCAGTAAAGAATTGACAAATAAGAGAGGTTGAGTAAGTGCAACAAAATAGGAAGATGAGATGCAGCATTGAGGATAGAGTTAAGAGGGAAGAGGCAGTATAGAGAAAGACCAACGTATAATAGGCTGCAGGCAGGAGAGGACAAGTGCATGAATAAGAGATCTGGTAGGTGCCATTTTTAAGAATGATCTGAGCTGATCCTGGAGATGTTGTGGAGGTGAAAGCGCAGGATTAAATAAAATTAATGTCAGTGGACTTGAAGGAGTAGAGAGATGATGAGAAAGGAGAGGTAAGGAGGTGTACTATGGACCCTGAAGGTGGAAACAATGAGCTCAGTATTAATCTCAGTACACACCTGACAGATTAGAGAAATGATCCACAATAATTTTGGGTTTTCTCTGAAAGCTGAAATGACCCAGAGAACATCCAATGTCCAGTGTACACACATTTCTATATGTCGGACAATCTCTATACATACTACATTTGCGGCACAATATGGGCTCATTGTACCAACACACATCATGCAGCAGTCCAAATGTTGGGAGGGAGCAGATCCAACTGGTTTACAAACTGAATTGTCTGTTCAAACGGAGTATTACTCAGCTTTACACATGTTAAGTTTATGAAAGCTCAGAGACATCCAGTAATAGATGAAAGCGTTAAGGTACTATAATTAAGCTATGTTATTTGTAAAACAAAAGGCAGCCACTGTATTACCGGAAAGGATGTGTCCTCTATAATGTCATTTTTCATAACAGAAATAAATGTAAAAATATGACAACAACATCAAATGTATAGAGTACCACTGCGCAAACTGGAGCCACACAATCGTCAGCTAACACATCCAAAATAAAGTTACATAAAAACGGGATGTAGTCACGATCCCGGAGGTCAGGATCCTGGCAGTCAGCGCACCGATGCCAGGATTCTGGCCGCCAGAATGCCAGCAGGGGGACGAGGGCTAATCCCTCTCATAAGTGTCCATGACACTCTCGGCAATAGAACCTGTGGTGAGCGCAGTGAGCCACCGAGCCCGCAAGGGGCTCTGTTGCACTCGCCACCCTTCCAACATTCTGGTGGCCGGGATCCTTGGCATCGGCATACAGACCGCTGGGATCCCGACCACCGGCATCACAAACCCAACCCATAAAATCAATCTGATGCGACAAATACATGTGGTCACATGCAATATAAACAAATGATAAATATATAGGTGAGAAAAAATAAAAATTATTATTAGCTGGCACAGTGTACAGAGATATTTATTGTGCCACCACATCCATGTGGGTGTGAATTAACCCCAAAGTGAACACACAGTGCTCCCTTCAACCACTGATGTTACAGGTAACAAGTGGTTGATTACATAATATTCTTGAGTTTTACACAAGGGAGAAAAAAAACACAACAGTGTGATACTCTATAGGGTATGCATTATGAAGCTGGTAGCTATTACACTCACCCTTTAGCAAGGTATAGACAGCATTGAATGTGTCTCAGACACCACCTTTGATAATAATGAATCCAGCTGTAGGCAAACTGGTTTAATCACAGTGGTGATATAGGACAGGAAAATTACAATTTTTACCGGGCTAGAGTCTCTCAGTGTTTTCTGCTTGGCAATCCTTAGGTTATCTGGGTTATTCTAAACTGCCAGTTTCCCCCAGAGTCCTTCAAGAACAATGGCCCAAATGTATTCAGCCTTAAAAAATTATATGGTGGAGAAGGATAAATACTTAAATAGTAATAAATAACCAGCCAATCAGCTTCCTAACTGCCATGTAACAGGCTATGTTTAATAAATGACAGTTAGGAGCTGGTTGGTTGGTATTTTATCACTCTTTCGCACTCTCTACGTTATCACTTTTTAAGGCTTAATACAGCTGGGCCATACATCCTGTAAAGTAGCAAGTCCTGTGTCCAGTAAAGTAGCAAGTCCTGTGTCCAGTAAAGTAGCAAGTCCTGTGTACTCCACCAGTGCATTGCTACTTAAAAGTAGAGATGAGTGGGTTCGGATTTACCCGGATTTACTCGGATTTACCCAGATCTCAAAACAGCATCTTATTGGCTCTCGGATGTCACATGTTTTGGTTAGCCAATAAGAAAAATCTGGATAAATCCAAACTCGCGTTAATTCTGGCATTAAGAACAGAGTAAATCCAAACCTACACATCTCTACTTAAAAGTCATCTTGACAAAGACTTTTAGGTAAAAACGCATTGGTGGAGTACACAGGTCTTTCTACTTTACTGAACATTGTTCAACTCACTAAACTTCATGTATTTCGTTAATATGGTGAGCACTAACAAAACTAACTGCATTTATTAATTTTGAGTCAATGTGTAGTCTTGTGCACAGTATGATTCTCTACATTCTGCCACAAAGCATACTGCAAAACAAAGAACTGTAATAGTATAAAAAAGTGCTAATCTTCAAAACTATTTTTGCAATATATATATATATATTTATAGATATATATAAAGATAGATAGATAGATAGATAGATAGATAGATAGATAGATAGATAGATAGATAGATAGATACCCATGTTTTATCTGCTTCATATTTCTATGTTTCTCAAGATATAGAATAAGTGTACATTTCTGGAATACAGCCATCACAACGTATGTTTTCTGTACATTATCATCAATATATCTTGCACATGAAATTAAATGCCGTTTTCTTTCCAACATTCACAGTGATCTACAGTATAAAGCTTGAGGAAGCTGTGTAGTTCTCTATTGAACATAATTTATATGATCCATGATATATAAAAGCAATATCATTGGATATTACCATACAAGCCAGTATAGTACGATTAAATCACTTTTAGTAGATACTGTCAACTGCAGCGCCAGAGGTGGCTATAGCAGTGAAATGGGCTAATCATTATTATTTGCTGTCTTGCAAACATTTCAGAGATAATACTATAATTTTACGGGTAAAAATGTCTAACAATCCCACTACATTCATCTTAAAGCATACAGTATATTTAATAAGACAACAGAGTTTTTATCAAGTAAATAAAAACTGCCCAAATATCTTAAAATTCTGTTTCGTAGAGCAGTTAGCTTATTGATTAAAATTAAAAGAAGGGATAAATGTGATCCACACAATCTGACATCTTTGAGACTCTTCTATCAAGCTACACATTTATAATCTGTTGGTTGTTAAAAGACTAGAATGACGAGGCTCTAATGTATTTAATGTTTATATATGTATCCCTATGTTGCCATTTTGACTATGGGCCAATTCCATGACTTTTCCCTTTACTGCAGTGCTGAACTTTGTCATTTATTCTCCTGTATTAAGACAATGGTCCTGATTCAAAGATGGACGCAACTACTGTGCTAAATTATGTTAATGCTGCAGGAGGTGTCTCGTGTAAATAGACACCACCTGCATACTTGTGTGATCTGGTGCTACATCCAAAGTCGCAACCAGTGGATCATTTGTGTGAACATCAGTCATCATCTGAGTACAATGGGACAAAAAATGAACTGTCTTTGTGAAGGCACTCTTAGAAAAAAAAAATAAACCTCAGCATTTAATTGGTAATAAAAAAAGAGATCATAAACAACATACGTCACACACACACACACACACACACACACACACACACACACACACAGTACTGTGCAAACATTTTAGACAGGTGTGGGGGTTATTATTAACAAAGCTGATTGTAAAACCTGGCGCTTCTGATCGTGTTTATGCCTGATATTCAAAAGAGCAATGCTATTATTAGCAAGACACGGCTAGTAAAAGCATTGCCCTTTTAAATATCTGGCATAAATACAATCAGAAGCTCTGCATTTTACAACCCCACGCTTCGTAAATAAACCCCTATATGTCACGTTAAGCCCCATTGGCCTCATGGTTACAATTCATGTGTAGCTGTATTGTACTATCATGTGTGAGAATGAACACATTAATATAAGGTATTTCTGCATGAGTTATATTCATTAATAACAAGCAAAAAGCAGAACAAAGGAAGGAAAATATGGAAAATACTTCCATAAAGAAAACTTCTCCTGGGCATAAGTAGCACACAGAGTTATTAAATGGATTATGCCTTCCCTGCAGCTACACATTTCATCCTTCTTCTGGAACCATCAGGTGATGCCAGCCATTCTATCTCTGTGGCATAAAGAACAAGAAAAGCCACTATTTGTCATGGCAAAACATCCAAAGCTGCATATTATTGAGCTGAATAATGCCACCATATTCTCTCGCTCCTTAGCAGCAGGCTGCCATGTACTGTAGGAGGGAGGTGATAGCATAGTGACAGCAAGCAGACTTGACAGTATATTTATCAATGGTGGCAGTGGTGCCCCCAAAAAGTATAGATACTGATCGCTGCAATATGCAGCAGGAGGAATGTATTTTTCCAGGGGTGTTTAACACCTGCAACTGGAGTCTGGCCCGAAGAAGACCTTGGCAGTAACGTGATACTTATAGCTATCACTTTACTGTCATCTCTGACACTACGCATGCATGGCCATAAGTGTGCGCAGTGTAATTTTGTGGTAGATAGGAAAGGAGGAGAATCAATACCGAGTTAGAGAAGCCAACGCCATCTTTAGATGTCATAACCTATAGGGACTAAGTTCCAAAAAGTGAACTCCAGGCCACACACCACATTGCAAATAATGGGGGCTTTTGGTTTGCAATATTTAATGCAGGAGATATCTCTGCATTAGGCTCTTTCTTAAAAGGCATGATATTTAATCATGCGGAAATTACCAATTCCTCATCATTTTCACTTTAACAAATGGACCTCTTATTTTGCAGAAATGTAAGGTGCCTAATTATAAAATGGAGAAAGACCCATTCCCTAGCCACAAAATAAACATTTTCACCAGAGATAAAGTGTCTCCTATAGATAAGTATAGACGACGATAGCCTCTCAAGCAACAGAATACTCTTGCAAAGCATGCAGAAGTCTATATAAGATGGATCCAGACACCGCTTTTACCATTTCAGGGTGTCAATAGCAGAAGAGAAGAACAGAAAAAAGGTTTTATTTACTTAAGTTTTTCTTCCAATCTGAATCAAGTTTTTTATAGATATTGTAATATTGTTTTGATTTTTATTTATACAATTTTTCTTCCAAAGTGGAACTGGAAAAATAAGTCCAGATTTCCAGTACCAGTGCACATGCGCGGACTGGTCTGGATATGCGCAGAAGGTCCCAAGATTGGTGTGGAAAGTGGCAAGGGCCCTCTTACTGCTGCCATCCTGTATTACAAATGATCTGAGCATCACTCATCTGTCTCGGTAACATTTATTGTTAAATTCCATCAAGAAAAGGGAGAAAATTTTCTATTGCTGTGGTAAGCAGTGACAGAAAATATTTGAATGTTTCCAATTGCTGGCAGGGCTGCCGAGAGTGGAGCGTGTCAACATCCTGTGATTAGACCACTTTCCACAGGCCCTGGCCAAACTCACTATGGCCCTGATGGCTGGTAAACAGTAAATAGACCTAGCTGGTAAATAGCAAATAGGCCTAACAGTGTGGGTGGGTTGGTTGATTTGTAGCCAGGAACTAGACCAGTGATGTCACAGCAACTCAGTTTCAGCTTTTTTACCTTTACGAGACCCGTCCCTATCAGAACACTGTCCTATAGATATGGATAGAGCTGCAGCTGTGTGTAATGTAGTAGGATGGCAACTTTAGAACAAAACTGCAGTGAAATGTCATGTTAACACTGAACAATGTATTTAAGGCTTATGATTCATATGTGCAAATAATAATTTTGGGCTATGGTGGCTCTTTAAACTATCCCTGAACCAAGTACTGCTAATGCTACATTGAAAGGGTAAGTCATATTTAAAAATGGAAACCTCTCTACAAATATGGGATCTTTTATCCTGAAACACACATGGCAGTACCACCAGAGATGGCGCTGGTGAGCAGCATATTCTTGGTGGGGCAGGAGGGATCTTCCCACACAATGAAGAAAAGGAGTGCAGGAACACACTTAGAGGTTGCCCTTTGCACAGAACCCAGGTGAGGCTGGAGGACAGCCAGAAAGGCCAGGTGGGGCTGCAGAGCAAGTTAGTCTGGAAGACTGCTGCAGTCAGGAGAGACTACCTGTTGAGACAAAGCCCAGTTAGGGCTGCAGTCAAAATCAAGAAGGCCAGGTGGCCAGGATTCATACGTGCAGGGAGATCCCTAGAATCTGACCTTCTTATCTGTGAGGCTATGGCAGTGAGCCAAACCAGGCCGGAGCCTGTGTTACCCTGCAGGAAATAGGACTGAGACTGTATATGGGCCAAAAGCCAGAGACCAGGCCGGAGCCTGTTTTACACTGCAGTAAGCAGTGTACAGCAGGGTACACACGATTCAATATAGTGGATGATGTGCCCGATTCTGCCGAATGTAGCATGGCCCCCACTCGTCCCCCCCCCCTACGTTGCTGGCGGCATCGGCAAGTGTGTATGCACTTGCCAATGCCTGCACTGATGCCAGGTCCCGTCGCTAACGAGATCACCGGGTACACACATCGCCCAGTGTGTACCCGGCATAAGACTTTTGTGAGAGACTTTATTTGCAGACTAGCTAGGTTTAGGTTGGGGGGGGGGTTTAGGCATCACCAGGGAGGGTTAGGGTTAGGCTGCAGGGGGAAGGGAGGGTTAGGTTTAGGCTGCGTGGGAGGGTTAGAAGGTTAGAGGGTGAGGCTAAGCATGCTTACCTTTCCCCTGTAGAGATTCTAAACATTAGGATGTGGTGGTCAGTATTCTGACCACCGGCATCCTGACCACCAGCATCTCAGCCCCATAAGGGACGGATTGGAGTTGCTGAGCGTGCCCAGTGGCAGCAGTTTCTCCTACTAAGGGATCTATGTACTATGCCTTGGAGAGAGATAAAGTGAACAAAGGTAAAGTACCAGCTAATCGGCTCCTAACTTCCTTAGGAGCTGATTGGCTGGAACTTTATCTTCATTCACTTTATCTCTCTCCAAGGTTTGGTACCAGTGGCGGAATTTACCTAGGGGCTATGGGGCTGCAGCTTTTCCCAAAGTAAAAATCCACCACCACCAGTGAGCCCTGAGTGATTGCAGTGGCTTCCCATTGGAAGCACAAGCTGCTAATCACATGCAGGACTGTGATCGGAAGCCTTTCAGCCAGCAGTAATGTTCAGCTAAGAACACGGTGCGAGTGCGCAAGTTCCTGGCTGCCTGCCTGCGCATCAGCAGGCAGCCATGGAGGGCCAGAGGCAGAGCCGCGGTCTGCGGCCATATTCTTAATACAGAGCTGCCATTCGGCAGCTCCTGATTATCTGCCGGCCTGTGAGCTCCAATTGGCTCACGGCCGGCTCTCTATTAAGAATATGGCCACGGGCCGCGGCTCAGCTATTGTCCCTCTGTGGCTGCCCCTCCGATTCGCTCTGTCCATCTGTGGTGGCCTGCCGATGCGCAGGCAGGCAGCTGACCTAGCCCCTTGATCCTGACTACAACCACCCCAGCCCCCTCAAAAGGTACAGTTTGAGGAATGCAGGGGAGGCGGGGGAGCGGACAGAGTGTGTGTGGGGGGGGGAGGCCTGCCTTGTGAGGGTTAGCCACGGGCCCCATCATTTCTGATGGCAAAAAAAACAAGGGAGTAGAGAGCGCAAGCAGACTGAATTAGCAATATTTAATTAAAACTGCACAAGGAATACAATATATTATATATATATATGTGTAATTGATAAAACATAAAATTATGAACAAATGGGATCCTCCAGCTTACAGTCCATTTAATGGAATAATGGATTCCAAATTAGACAGTCAAACGCTCCTTCTATTTAGAGCAATGAGTTCATCAATTTGTGTTTAAATAACTTTTTTTGCAAATTATTCACTTCTAAAAAGTTATTTAATCCGGAAAATCACTTATATTGGATTATCAGATAACAGATGTGCTGCTTGTTCCAGCACTTTATATTCCAAAAGGATAGCAGCTTTGTATATAAAAATCCGTCTTCCAGTGTGCTTTACAGCGGCTCCGTCTACCGCTCTCCCTAAAGCACACTTATGGAATCTTTCAATAAATAGCCGCTTACCGCATCCGGATGCGTTCAGCTTCACGGCACTGAAAATCACCATGCACCAGACGGCTGTACCGCAAACTCCCGAGTGGAATGGATGACGGCCACGGTCCCCGTTTAGCAAGGCGGACCACTGCAGGTGGCTATGGTGAAAGCGGATCCACTGGTGCGGTGCAGAAATTGTGATGAATATCCAAAGCACAAATGAAGAGTGCCGGGATCCCAAGTCCGAATAAACCCTGACGCGTTTCTCGACCTACATACACTGGTCGTTTCCTCAGAGGGAGAAAGTATTCGGTTACCACCCAGTCTCCATTCTTATAGGGACCAGGAGTTAATTAAATCATAAGTGCAGTCACCTGAGTATCCACCTGTTTGGCTCATTACTAGGAACGTGTGTGTGTATAATATCTAAAGGCACATATACTAAAATATACAAATAAGTCTTATTTAAAAACATAGTCATACTTCCTTTAAATCGATTTAGCACAAAATAATTAATATATTCTTACATCATTATAGCATAAATATATATAATAATAAAAATGACTATATATAAACAAAAAGGCAGATAGATATCTAATAGAGGAGACAGCAATATAATCTTACATATAAAATATAACATGTATTTATATAATATATTTAAAAATGAAAGTAAAATATACACATAAAATTAAAATCAAGAAGTAAATAAAAATAAAAATAAAATATATTATGATATGAAGAAAATACATCATGACATTCATAAAAAAATATATGTACATATTGACTAACAAGATGAATCCAAAATATTCGAGTGTTTATAAAGATCGGGTAGGTGGGTTTGGTCATCATTGTTTAGAGGTTTTGTAATATACATTCCAACATCCTTTTCTCCTTTGATATTGATATGGATCCATTTATGTATCTGTGGAACATTGATAATGTTTCGTTATGATGTTTATTCCATTCAATATGTTAAGATGCTTCTAGGGCTGTTACTGTCTCTTTAAAAGGTAATAAAGTGTTTTCTGTCTGGTCAAGATATGTCAGTATCAAATTGCCATATTTTCCCCCCCCCTTTTTTTCCCCTTCTTTCCCCTATTTTGGATTCATCTTGTTAGTCAATATGTACATATATTTTTTTATGAATGTCATGATGTATTTTCTTCATATCATAATATATTTTATTTTTATTTTTATTTACTTCTTGATTTTAATTTTATGTGTATATTTTACTTTCATTTTTAAATATATTATATAAATACATGTTATATTTTATATGTAAGATTATATTGCTGTCTCCTCTATTAGATATCTATCTGCCTTTTTGTTTATATATAGTCATTTTTATTATTATATATATTTATGCTATAATGATGTAAGAATATATTAATTATTTTGTGCTAAATCGATTTAAAGGAAGTATGACTATGTTTTTAAATAAGACTTATTTGTATATTTTAGTATATGTGCCTTTAGATATTATACACACACACGTTCCTAGTATTGAGCCAAACAGGTGGATACTCAGGTGACTGCACTTATGATTTAATTAACTCCTGGTCCCTATAAGAATGGAGACTGGGTGGTAACCGAATACTTTCTCCCTCTGAGGAAACGACCAGTGTATGTAGGTCGAGAAACGCGTCAGGGTTTATTCGGACTTGGGATCCCGGCACTCTCCATTTGTGCTTTGGATATTCATCACAATTTCTGCACTGCACCAGTGGATCCGCTTTCACCATAGCCACCTGCAGTGGTCCGCCTTGCTAAACGGGGACCGTGGCCGTCATCCATTCCACTCGGGAGTTTGCGGTACAGCCGTCTGGTGCATGGTGATTTTCAGTGCCGTGAAGCTGAACGCATCCGGATGCGGTAAGCGGCTATTTATTGAAAGATTCCATAAGTGTGCTTTAGGGAGAGCGGTAGACGGAGTCGCTGTAAAGCACACTGGAAGACGGATTTTTATATACAAAGCTGCTATCCTTTTGGAATATAAAGTGCTGGAACAAGCAGCACATCTGTTATCTGATAATCCAATATACGTGATTTTCCGGATTAAATAACTTTTTAGAAGTGAATAATTTGCAAAAAAAGTTATTTAAACACAAATTGATGAACTCATTGCTCTAAATAGAAGGAGCGTTTGACTGTCTAATTTGGAATCCATTATTGCATTAAATGGACTGTAAGCTGGAGGATCCCATTTGTTCATAATTTTATGTTTTATCAATTACACATATATATATATAATATATTGTATTCCTTGTGCAGTTTTAATTAAATATTGCTAATTCAGTCTGCTTGCGCTCTCTACTCCCTTGTTTTTTTTGTTGTCTTTGTAGGTTTGCTAATACCTATACTTTTGAGAGCAGCGAGCAGCATATCAGCCTAGGCTCTTAGAGGCGCCTTTATTTTCTCTTTTGGAGTTTTCCTGTGGTATTAGCATAAGGCAGCCTCCATTAGCCGCAGCTGAATTTTTTAGTGTGTGTTTAAGTAGGCATTTGGTTTGATTATTGAGAAGTTGACATTTTTATTGATAATTTTATTGTTCATTTTTAAATATGCCTGTTTTGAGGTGTTTGGCAGAGCGCCTTGAGAGGAGACAGCAATACTTATCTGAGGAAATAGGTCATGGGGAACATTTGAATACGGATAAATGTGTAGACATGTTTGGTCTCTTCAATGAGTTAGAGGATCTATTCATTGCAGAGACTAGACATTGGTGGGATCAAGTTACTTTACAAAAATATTTAGATAAAGATATGATCCCAAGGGGCCTTAGACTATTTAAATCCTGTTCTTTTAAGGATGATGCTGAATTTTTGATAGAATGGAATGGAGCTTTGGATAATTGTTCTCGGAATTTGATGAAGCTTCTAATTAAACATAGAGAACAAAAAATACAAACCATTCAAACTGATATAGAGAAAACACAGGAAGCCCTTTTGATTCATTCAAAACATCCTGATTTTGAAGGGAAAGACCAGAGAGTGAATAAAAAGGTACAGGAGTTTGAAAAAACCCTCATCTCTTTGAAATATAAAAAACTAGATCGAGATAGAGAAGATTATAATAGAGATCAGGTACGGACATATAATAAAAGAGATAGAACTCCCTCAATAAAGAGACAATCAAATTATGCTCCATTTAGAAACATAAGGAGCTCTGATGATACCTATAGAGAAAGAGTATATTCACAAGGAGAGAGAAGGGAGACACAGAGATATTATAACTATGATAATAGAAATTCCTCTAATAAATCCCAGAAACAACGATCATATGGACAGAGATTTCAAAATAGGGACTCTTGGAGAGAGAGGGACTATAGGAATAGATTTGAAGTATTGAGCAGAGATGAACCAACTCCTGTAGGGAGAAATAATCTAAGAGAAGAATCTCATAATAAACCACCAAAGGTGAATTTTTTAGAGAGACGACAACATTCACCAGGGGACCCACAAAACAACTCGTGGGAGAATCCAAAAATGATGCTCACCCCAAAAAGAAGAAGAGAAGAAGGGTTAGAGGCTGCAGGGGAGGAATTAAGAATGCCCACAAAAAGTGTAAGAAGATTTTGAATACCAGGAGTGTATTCAATCTCTCTAAGAAAACTCTTACATCAGCAGAGATCTCCCTGCTAAATAGGGGTTTAAAGTTTGCGCCAGAAGAAAAACCCAATCTCTTTACACTTTTTGTGGATTTGAATAGATTCGTACGTACCTTAAGTAGAAAGAGATATTTTATTAAGAAATCACTATGCAGACAAGGTGTAACAGGGTCACCCATTTGTCTAGATAAACAGGATGATAACTCCCTTAGTATTTTGGAATCACTCCTTGATGAAAATGAATGTAGAGAGAACACTTCTAGTACCGCTGAGCTAAGAAAAGTTTATGACATTAATAAAGCAGACCCCAAGAAATTTAAATTACCATCAGAATTTTACCCACTTCAACACAGAGGCCCCTATATTGAGGGCTTTTACACAACTACCATGAGAGAGTTCAGAGATTTGTGTACCAAACAAGAGACAGTGACTCTGAGAGATAATCTATCGAGGTCCGAAAGAATGGCACTTAAGAAATTAATGAAAGATGAAGAAATTATTATTAAACAAGCCGATAAAGGCGGTAGCCTGGTCATTCAGAACCTTGAAGACTATCTCTCTGAGGCCTATAGACAACTTAATGATACAACCTTTTATAAGAGAATTTTAGGAGACCCCACAGGTGTCTATCAGGGCGAATTAAAGTTCCTATTAGAAAAGGCACTGAGTGAGGGTAACATTAATAAAGAAACTTTCCTATTTTTAATGGTTAAATATCCAGTAGTACCTATATACTACCATTTGCCTAAGGTGCATAAGTCTCTAATATCCCCACCAGGACGCCCTATAATTTCAGGGGTAGGATCCCTGACATCTAATTTATCTGCCTTTATAGATGCACATCTACAGAAATATGTTCAGGCCCTCCCTTCTTATATTAAGGACACCACACATTTTCTTCATAAATTGGATAGCATAGACTGGAAGGATTCATATACATTATTAACATATGACGTAGAATCTCTTTATACCAACATAATGCATGATTTGGGTCTTTTGGCAATAAATCACTATTTATACTATGACACAGAGGTGGATGTTTCTTTTCGCACTTTTATTTTGTCAGCTATTAGGTTTATTTTGGAGCACAACTATTTTTCTTTTGATTCACAGTTTTTTTTACAGAAGAAAGGCACAGCCATGGGGACCAGATTCGCACCAAGTTTCGCCAACCTCTTTCTGGGATGGTTCGAAGAACACCAGATATGGGGTGGCGATCTTGGTGCGGGCCTGATCCTCTATGGTAGATATATTGATGATTTATTTTTTGTTTGGGATGAGGATTTTTCACCTATTTCACGTCTCACCTATCTTCTTAACTCCTTCACAATAGGTTTGAAGTTCACTGGTAATTTTAGTAAAAAGTCAATTAATTTTCTTGATATTACAGTCAGTATTCAGGATTCTAAGATTATCACCTCCACATACGTTAAAGATGTGGACTGTAACAACTATTTACACTTCACAAGTAGTCATTATAAACCGTGGAAATTAAATATACCAAAGGGACAGTTCCAACGGTTGCGTCGGAACTGCTCCACAGATGAGTTGTTTACTAGTCAAGCAGAAATCATGTATGCCGCATTTGTTAAACAAGGGTATCCCTTAGAGGTTTTAGATAAAGCCCTGAGAGAAATTCAACTCAAACCCAGGGCTTCATTGATTCACCCAGAAAGGGAGGTAGCGAAGAATGTATCTTCGAGTAGGACTGACGAGAGGTCAATATCCTTTATTACTCAATTTAATAGAGCTGCAGGAGATATTAAAAGGATAAATACTAGAAATTCGGCGATTTTGAAATCAGATAAACTACTAGAAACGTCATTGACTGGAAGGAATCTAGTTATTTTCAGAAAAGCTAATTCTCTCAAACAGAAACTAGCACCTAGTTTATTTACTAGAAGATCTAAAATTGCTGGAGAGAATTTATTTAGTTTACCTCCAAAACCCATTGGCTTTTTCAGATGTGGGAGGGATAGATGTACCACTTGCTCTTTTGCTGAAAATAAGTGTAATCGCATTAAGTCCTTCAGTAGATTAGAAGAATTTGAGATAAAGGGCTTTATGAATTGTAGGACTAATTATGTGATCTATGTTATACAATGCAGATGTGGGCTGCAGTATGTAGGCCGCACTATTTGTCCTCTCCATGAAAGGTTCATGGAGCATAAAAGGAATATAACAAAGAATCTCAAAACCCATAGTTTATCTAACCATGTTTATATGTGTCAGAAGGGTAATTTGAGTGGCCTAACTATTAGAGCAGTAGAACACATAAAACAAACCATGAGAGGTGGGGATAGATACAGAAGGCTTTGCATGCGCGAAGCCTTCTGGATTTTCCAATTACACACTTTGAGCCCACATGGTCTCAATGACACAGTGGAGCTCAACACCATTTAACCCTTCTATTATTAGTTAGGGGAGTTCTATTTATTTTCCTAGGGGTGTTTGGGGGTTTCTCAAGGGATCCTGGTCAAGCTTTTAGTAAATTATGAGATTGATGAGATTGGGTGGGCGGTTTTGGATCCACCTTTTCTTCAGGCAGGTCGAGTGTAAATTATCTCTCTGTTCCTGACTTAGATGTGGATCCACCCGCTCATTCTGCTTGGTTGTTTATTATATCCAATACACTATTGGGTAGTTTTATTGGTAGTATGGAATTAAATTAATATCATTATGACAGATGTATTATTTAATTGTCTTTCTAGTGTTTATATGGGTTACGTCTATTCATTATTCAGTGGTGGGGATAGGGATATTATTGTCCCCGTGGGGCCTGTTTCTGGCCCTTTTATAAGAAAACCATTATTCTGATATTCGAGTGTTTATAAAGATCGGGTAGGTGGGTTTGGTTATCATTGTTTAGAGGTTTTGTAATATACATTCCAATATCCTTTTCTCCTTTGATATTGATATGGATCCATTTCTGTATCTGTGGAACATTGATAATGTTTCGTTATGATGTTTATTCCATTCAATATGTTAAGATGCTTCTAGGGCTGTTACTGTCTCTTTAAAAGGTAATAAAGTGTTTTCTGTCTGGCCAAGATATGTCAGTATCAAATTGACATATTTTTCCCCCCTTTTTTTCCCCCTTCTTTCCCCTATTTTGGATTCATATTGTTAGTCAATATGTACATATATTTTTTTATGAATGTCATGATGTATTTTCTTCATATCATAATATATTTTATTTTTATTTTTATTTACTTCTTGATTTTAATTTTATGTGTATATTTTACTTTCATTTTTAAATATATTATATAAATACATGTTATATTTTATATGTAAGATTATATTGCTGTCTCCTCTATTAGATATCTATCTGCCTTTTTGTTTATATATAGTCATTTTTATTATTATATATATTTATGCTATAATGATGTAAGAATATATTAATTATTTTGTGCTAAATCGATTTAAAGGAAGTATGACTATGTTTTTAAATAAGACTTATTTGTATATTTTAGTATATGTGCCTTTAGATATTATACACACACACGTTCCTAGTATTGAGCCAAACAGGTGGATACTCAGGTGACTGCACTTATGATTTAATTAACTCCTGGTCCCTATAAGAATGGAGACTGGGTGGTAACCGAATACTTTCTCCCTCTGAGGAAACGACCAGTGTATGTAGGTCGAGAAACGCGTCAGGGTTTATTCGGACTTGGGATCCCGGCACTCTCCATTTGTGCTTTGGATATTCATCACAATTTCTGCACCGCACCAGTGGATCCGCTTTCACCATAGCCACCTGCAGTGGTCCGCCTTGCTAAACGGGGACCGTGGCCATCATCCATTCCACTCGGGAGTTTGCGGTACAGCCGTCTGGTGCATGGTGATTTTCAGTGCCGTGAAGCTGAACGCATCCGGATGCGGTAAGCGGCTATTTATTGAAAGATTCCATAAGTGTGCTTTAGGGAGAGCGGTAGACGGAGCCGCTGTAAAGCACACTGGAAGACGGATTTTTATATACAAAGCTGCTATCCTTTTGGAATATAAAGTGCTGGAACAAGCAGCACATCTGTTATCTGATAATCCAATATAAGTTATTTTCCGGATTAAATAACTTTTTAGAAGTGAATAATTTGCAAAAAAAGTTATTTAAACACAAATTGATGAACTCATTGCTCTAAATAGAAGGAGCGTTTGACTGTCTAATTTGGAATCCATTATTGCATTAAATGAACTGTAAACTGGAGGATCCCATTTGTTCATAATTTTATGTTTTATCAATTACACATATATATATATATAATATATTGTATTCCTTGTGCAGTTTTAATTAAATATTGCTAATTCAGTCTGCTTGCGCTCTCTACTCCCTTGTTTTTTTTGTTGTCTTTGTAGGTTTGCTAATACCTATACTTTTGAGAGCAGCGAGCAGCATATCAGCCTAGGCTCTTAGAGGCGCCTTTATTTTCTCTTTTGGAGATTTCTGATGGCAGTCCTGGTCACACACCAGTCTTGTTTTACACTACAGACCAATATACCTAACAATGACATGTTTTATAGTGAATAAGAGTCGATTAATGAGCCTGATTCAGACCTGATCGCAGCAGCAAATTTGTTAGCAAATGGGCAAAACTATGGGGCTAATTCAGACCTGATTGTAGATGTGCTAAATTTATTATGTGCCCCTATGTGCACTGCAGGGGAGGCAGATATAACGTGCAGAGAGGGTTAGATTTGGGTGGGTTATATTGTTTCTGTGCAGGGTAAATACTGCCTGCTTTATTTTTACACTGTAATTTAGATTTCAGTGTGAACACACCCCACCCAAATATATGCCATTTGCCAACAAATTTGCTGCTGCGATCAGGTCTGAATTAGGTCCAATGTTTTTAAAAATAAACTGCGTATTTGCTATTAATATAAACCAAAACGTGTATTTTAAGTGAACCAAATGTTTAGAATGAATGCCACTTGTGTAGCATGTGTGGCTCGGGTGGTAAGTTGCCCAGCTGCTCACCAGTTAGAGAAACACCAAGAGGTGCGGCACTGGCAGTGCCCTGCATTGGGACTAGGGCTTTGCTGTTTGTTGCTGTACTCTTTCAGAAAGTTTTCTTTTTCTGTAAAGTTGGTGATAAGTACACCTAAACACAGATTCACTGACCAAAGGATGCTAACTTTTAGCTAGTCTTGGAACACATGCAATTTGCTCCATCTGTTTTCTAAAGCTGGCTAAATACATTACAGTCCAATTAATTTGTTCCTTTTCAGGAGCAACAGGATTTTGATCAAGATGGCTAGAAAATAAGGTCAGCCAATGATAATCCTTGCATATGCTTGAGGTCATCCGTCAACTACAACATACAGCTGTCTACTACAACATACAGCTTTATCCTTTGCAATCCATTTGTTAGGACTGGTCTCTAAATTTCCTGGTTTTCTTTTTCAAATTTTGGGCTCCGCAAAGGAATTCTAGTTCCTTTCCATTTGTGGCCCGATTGGCCATAGATCTAGTGGCCGCTGCAGGCTGTTGGAACAGGCAACTCACTGCCAGGCCATTAAGCATGATACTGTATATCGACATTATAATTAGTGATGTGCACCGGACATTTTTCGGGTTTTGTGTTTTGGTTTTGGATTCGGTTCCGCGGCCGTGTTTTGGATTCGGACGCGTTTTGGCAAAACCTCACCGAAATTTTTTTGTCGGATTCGGGTGTGTTTTGGATTCGGGTGTTTTTTTCAAAAAACCCTAAAAAACAGCTTAAATCATAGAATTTGGGGGTCATTTTGATCCCATAGTATTATTATAACCACAATAATTTCCAGTTCTAAGCCAGCTTGCGGGTTGTTAATGGTAAAGGGAAACCCGGAATTCCCCTTTCCACGTTGCACTGGAATGGTACCTCCACCTTTCTTTTCCTACTCAAAAGTCCTCTGTCCACCTACGCGTAGGTGGACAGAGGACTTTTGAGTAGGAAAATAAAGGTGGAGGTACCGTTCCAGTGCAACGTGGAAAGGGGAATTCCGGGTTTCCCTTTACCATTAACAACCCGCAAGCTGGCTTAGAACTGTTTTCACAGTTCAAAGAATCCGGTAATTATCCACACTCATTCCTCTCCACAAAAAGTCCTCCACTTCAAATAAATGCTGCTATGTATTATGTTTTCAAAAATTTTGCTGCTATGAATTAGATTTTAATGTTTTAATTGCTAATTGTACAAATGTGTCATATTAAACTGTACTTCACTATATGCACATATCTCTTTCCATTTTATGTCACATCTACAAGTTTTTTAAAAATGGCTCTGGAATTGCTTGCATTGTGACCGAACTGAGGAGCGCAGGATAAGCCCCCTTTCTTTCTGTTGTTTTTTATCACATGTGGTGGAGGTATTGGGAATCTTCCAAGTAAAGGGGAGTGTCCAGCAGCCCATTCCTTGCGCACTAAGAATATCCTTATTCCTTTTTGTACTTCAGGTCTGAACTGCGCATGCCAGACAGCCGATGGCCATCTCAGCCAAGTGATCGCCTCTGCCTGATTGCCCGGCAGAGGCGGTCGCTGGGTGGGAGGGGGTGGGCCGGTGGCCTTTGCCCACCATTTTGGGGGCGCGGTCCGTGCAATGCAGGCGTGCCTGGACCGTGCAGGGGGCGGGCCACGGCAGTTGCGTGATGTCACACGCAGCCGCTGCGACCCAGACAGCGACAGGTAGCTCCCTGCCAGTGCGCAGGAGCTGCGCAGGTAGGGAGCTACTCGCCAAGTACAAAAGTATTGCTGCTGTGCAATGCTTTGGTACTTGTGCGTGGGGAAGGGGCAGACATGTGGGGTGGTCTAGCCGCGTGCTGGGCGTCCCCCCGCATGTCTGAGTAACTGATCGTAGCTGTGCAAAATTTTGCACGGCTACGATCAGGTTTGAATTAGGCCCAATATCCCAAATCAGCTAAGGGCCACAGCTTTACAGCTCTATATATGGCTCTTAGTGAGTTTTCCCTAATATGCACTAATTATATAGACTGAAATCCATTTCTAGAAAGTAACTGAACCCCACAAATTGCAATTCTGGCAGCAAATCGTATTACAATAATCCATCGTCTAATCCAAGATTATTACATTCACCTTTATACTAGAATAAAAATTAATGTCCTCCGCTAGAATAAGCATGGCAAGAATGTATCACTGAAGACTAAATAGAGATTATAATTAACTCTGTCTGAATAAATCTACATTTAACATTCAGCAGCAATTTGTACAGTAATACCTTTGGCTGAGGCGCATTGTGAAGATATGACTGGATTATTATCATGTGTAACACTTGCTATTGTTATAATAATTAATTTGAAAGATTGACAAGCCATGCGCACATGTAATCTCAGACCCACAAGTACTGAGAATCATCTTGGGAAGTGACATAGGACTATACTATCTAATGCAACAAAGGTGTGAGCCCTTTAGAATCTCCTAGACAAGATATGCCCAATGCATTTCATTATTATTTCTTCTGACTTTATATACATATTCAATCAGAAGAAGCAATGAATATGAAATGTTGCATATGTGCTGCATTAATGCCAACACTGACGAGTGGATTTACTTTGCAATACTGTATATGCTACTTGAAATAATGCACTTGTTAATATACATTCACCTTAATGTTTTTCCACCATATGACCATATCCAATTTCATACATACTGTATACAAGTTTTAGGACTGTGTCCATGGGTGTATCTATCTACAATAGGATCAGGGGGCACCAATAGACTATGCTTACCTCTTCTCCGACAATCACAGAAATCGCCACTCATCATCATTAGCCGGTCTGCTCGCCACGTGAGCCAGTTGGGGTAGGGAATGGGGGGGTGGGGCATTATGACTGCACACAGGACCAGTGGTGGCTTCAGAAGTGGGGCTACAGCACAGTTCAAATAGGAGAGCCACACCAACTGCCACCCCAAACACTGCCACACGTCGCCGGCCGGGACTCACTAGCAGTTGGTGTGATTCCCCTATTTGAGATTTGGGCTGCGCTACAGCCCCATCTCTGGAGCTGCCATAGCACAGGACCTTCCTTTCTTAAACGACCCCCTAATGTTTGCCTGTTGTATATTAAGGAGTTGTAATTAATATTTTTTTCTTTATTTACTATACTCTAATTTCTTGCAAATGCACATAAATTCAGCTCGTGCCCATGTTTCGTTACCTAGAAACATAAAAGCCATACTTGCCAACATTTAGTATGTACACTATGGGAGACTTCCTGGAGAGAACATGGAGGTGATCATACATAGCATCATTTGGCCACAATCCCAGTAATATAATGCTACAAGTCATTAGGAGATATGATGATGCAATTCTTGACATTGTGCACCCATTCAACCACACTTATGGCACTGCTGTATGCAAAAATATTCATGTGTTGTCAGTGAATCCTGTCACATTACAGTGCTCACCAACCATGGCTACCAGGAGAGCCAAGTGCTACTCTGCTATTGTCTAAGCATGGCAGCCCAACAAAAAATCATTGCCCTCCTCCATAAAGGCCCGAGCCTGATGCTGCGTAGGCTGGCCAAGCAATTTGGCAACCGATGCTTAACACCTGGAATTTGGAATGGTTTGCACACCTTGCATGAATAAATAAATATAAGAAAAGTGGTTTTAAATAATACATTTGTATGTGTAGCTTGGTCTTTAGCAAATGCACTGTTTTAAAACCATACGCAACAGAGCCTCAAACCCTACAGTTTGATCAAACCACAGGTTAGTAAATCTCCCCCAGAGTGCTTTATAAATTTTTTAACAATTATTTATATAGCTGATACATAGAGACTGGAATCGAGAACATTACTAGCATTAAAGAAACTGTATAATGAAATTCAGGCATTCTCAGTACATCATGAGGTTTCTCTGATATCTTTGAAGACAGATTCTCTTTTCACCATCTCTATATCAAGGTTTCCTTGGTCTCCAATAATGCTAACACAGCTATAATTGATCCTGCTCATGCCCTTACGTCTCTGTATCTGACAGAAAAATTTACTTTTCCCAACATTATGTAGAACACAGCAGAATGGGAGAATGTTTTGGTGTAGTTAATAAAAAAGCTTTCATCAACAAAAGCCAATTAAATTCAGGTACACACTAGGCAATAGCGTGTGCCGATGCAATAAACACTCTGATCCGATGGAGCATTTATCTTCAGATCAGTGTGCCCATGCACACTAAGCAATTTCTTGCTCGGTGTGTACTTTCTTTTGCTCTCTACAATGTGATCAAGAGATTGGGAATGGAATAGCTTTTATAACGCTATATCGTCTTCTTGCGATCAGGACTGTTCATTGGCTAAAGTGCTCTAATGCTTATCGGCTGATTGGCCTGATAACTGGATAGTGTGTACCCAGCTAGGCAGGCAGGTCCAATTTGTAGTAGTAGAAATTCCTGTCACTTTACCCAAAGTTACTGTATTGTAGTTTTTGGTTGTTCATTTTTATCCAAAATAAAAATAAATTGCATTTCCCAATGTGTCAGCTCAGTTTTTCTAGTATTTCACTGTACTGGATGCAAAAAGTACATTAAGAGCTAATAACTGTGCAAAACAGTGACTATGCCTGCACATACACAAGTGGCAAGCTTAACTCAGTCTATACATAAAAGAGTACATTAAGCATTGCCACAATTAGTTTATGTATCATTCTAAATTATCTCCGTTACTCATGGGTTCACTCTAAAGGTCCGTACACACGGAGCAATTTTGACTATGAGTGATTTTAACTGAGCGATTTACCTTGAACTGGCAGTAGGAGATTTTGACTAACTTTAACAGCGATTCTAAGGGGGTAATTCAGACATGATCGCTCGCTAGCAGTTTTTTGCAGCACTGTGATCAGATAGTCGCCGCCTACAGGGGAGCGTATTTTAGCTGTGCAAGTGTGCGATCGCATGTGCAGTCGAGCGGTACAAAAAGATCTTTTGCAGTTTCTGAGTAGCCCAGGACTTACTCAGCCGCTGCGATCACTTCAGCCTGTCCGGGACCGGAATTGACGTCAGACACCCACCCTGCAAACGCTTGGACACGCCTGCGTTTTTCCAACCACTCCCTGTCAGTTGACACCCACAAACTCCTTCTTTCTGTCAATCTCCTTGCAATCGCCCGTGCAAATGGATTCTTCGTAAAACCCATCGCACAGCAACGATCCGCTTTGTACCCGAGCGACGCGCCTGTGCATTGTGGTGCATATGCATGCACAGTTCTGACCTGATCGCAGCGCTGCAAAAAACGCAAGCAAGCGATCAGGTCTGAATTACCCCCTAAGTGTGCAAGCGATTTTGGCTATGAGCGATTTTGACTAACTCATTTAAATAGGGGAATAGCGGAAATTGACTTGCCCGCACAGCCTATTTTTCATAGCGATAGTGACCTGTCAGTGATGCGCATCGCTATCGCTCGCTATGTACACACAGAGCGATATGCACTAACTTTCTTAGCGATTTTGACTATACAGTCAACATCGCTGAGCCATATCGCTCCGTGTGTACACACCTTAACAGTGGACCAGATGTATTAAGCCTGGAGAAGTGATAAAGCTGTGATAAGTGGAAGGTGATAATGCACCAGCCAATCAGCTCCTAACTGCCAATTTACATATTGGAGCTGTTTGTCTGGTGCGTTATCAACTTGCACTTATCACGGCTTTATCACTTCTCCAGAATACATCTGCTCCAATGTCCCTGTTGCCACTGGCGACATTTTTACTGTAGAAATCTAAATTGCATCCTGTATTTAGTATAGAATGGGTGAGGCAATAACATGACTTCATAGAAAGCTACACAAACCATCCATAACTCGTGTCATCATATAAGAATATAAATAATAAAAAAGAACTGTGTAAATCCTTTCTCACTTCCTGAATCATTCTTTACAGATCTTTGTTTTTGCTTAGTACTGTAGTTCATCTTTCTTCAAAGTACATTGCAACTCTGCATCTGAATAACAAGTAGAGCCTTGCTTTCCTGTGCCATCTAACTGGAATACATTTTGGCAGAGAACCAAATGGTCCCAATTATTCAGATACCGTTTCCACTCCAGAGTCTTATTGAAAAGTACCATGTGATGAATTTTCTCCCTGGTTTTCTGCCTATGCACCTCAAGGAAGCAGAGGACAGAAAGAATGCATGAAATCAAAAGACGACCCCTCTGGAAATCTTGTACAGTCAATTATCTCTTGTGCTACAAAAACTCATTAGAAGAATAAATCCTATCTGTACTTCTCAGTATGCTGTGAGAGTGTCTACAGCATCCACCCGATGCGCAATATGAATATGCATGGACGTGTGTTTAACGCTTTGTAATGTGACATGACTTTGCTGCAGGCGTGCAAATTAAAGGAACTGTTCCTGTTAGACATTTATATCAGGCACTCACTATGCAGGTCAAAAAAGCCTATTACGTAGCTGTAGGAGAAATATTGCTCCCCATCTAGACAAATGACGCTGAAGATATATAACATACACTGCTGATGTAAACTGGGTAGTAATTGAGCATAGCTTCTATTTCTTTAAATTCAATTTAGCCCAGGATTGATAGACACTAAATTATCATATGATTCCTGGGTCTGTTTGAGCTGCGGATTAGAGATGACTTGAACAAATGTGCAACACTTACTTAATAACATGGTGCAAATAACCCAGCCACTGTAATGCAAAGCAATCAGTCAGTCTAGACAAGCTATTATAATATTGATTAATGAAAACAAAAATCAAACTGGATACTACAGGATCCACTACAAATGGACTATATGCTGCATGTGTTATTAAATATGAATTAATGGGATCTCATTATTAGAGGCAATGTAAGAAGAAAAAAACAATGGTAATTTACAAACTGCTAAATCTACCAACTACCGATGTTAACTGTTCCACCAAGTGCCTTATAAAGGTGCTTGTACCTGACTGGTAATCCCTGTAATGCAGGCATGTCCAAACTGCGGCCCTCCAGCTGTTGAGAAACTACACATCCCAGCATGCCCTGACACAGCTTTAGTATTCTCTGACAGCAAAACTGTGTCAGGGCATGCTGGGATATGTAGTTTCACAACAGCTGGAGGGCCGCAGTTTGGACATGCCTACGTGTAATGTAATTAGTAAAAAGATGCTTTGCAAATGTACATTATGGAAAGTTGAAAACAGAAAAAATGTCACTTCAAAACCCACATATTTGCACTGTAAGACTGTAAGAATGGTGTGAAAATTTCAGTTGCTAGGCGTACGCAAGCTGATTGACATTGAGGTGGCTGCAGTGTCTTTTTTTATTTAATTTTTGGGGTGTTACTGTGGCATCCCAGTCCTGAGGGATACCCCTTTTATGGAAACATAGGAAAGGGTTACAAGCTGTGGCTCAGCTGTGTCACTTGTGAACTTAATGAACTGTGACAGTCTGGGATTCTGCAATTGCAGCCTGGGTGTTAGGCAACCGAGGCTGTGCAAACCAAAGCAATCTGGAAGGTGTTGAGACCCAGGAGAATCTGACTGTGCCTGAGAGGAGAGCGGGGGAGGGGGGGGGGGGAAGCAGAGAAGATTTATAGGCTGCAGAGGGGGATGTGCCGTCAGACGCCAGTGGGATGTGTGCTGAGAAAGCCTGCCTCTGCCGGAGTGTTACAGAGTGCCTGTGAGATTCAAGCAGTGATCAGCGTGGTTTGAAGTAAACATTCCACATGCTGTGATTTACTGCAGCTCAGACGGAGACAGCAATAGTTCTTGTGCACAGAGGAGAAGCAGCGCTGCACGGTGAGACAACGGAGTTCGTGTGGGGTGGCCCACTGAGTAAACTAGAGATGAGCGGGTTCGGTTTCTCGGAAACCGAACCCCCCCGAACTTCACCCTTTTTACACGGGTCCGAGGCAGGTTCGAACCTTCCCGCCTTGCTCGGCTAACCCGAGCATGCCCGAACGTCATCATCCCGCTGTCGGATTCTCGCGAGATTCGGATTCTATATAAGCAGCCGCGCGTCGCCGCCATTTTCACTCGTGCATTGGAGATGATAGGGAGAGGACGTGGCTGGCGTCCTCTCCGTTTATTGTTGAACTTGATTGCTTTATTGCTTAATTGTGGGGAGGACTGGGGAGTAGCTGTTAGGAGGAGTACAGTGCAGAGTTTTGCTGATAAGTGACCACCAGATTTTATCCGTTCTCTGCCTGAAAAAAATGCTCCATACCATATCTGTGCTCAGTGTGCTGCATAATATATCTGTGCTCACACTGCTTAATTGTGGGGACTGGGGAGCAGCTGTATTATATAGCAGGAGTACAGGAGTACAGTGCAGAGTTTTGCTGACAGTGACCACTAGTATACGTTGTCTGCCTGAAAAACACTCCATATCTGTGCTCAGTGTGCTGCTTTATTGTGGGGACTGGGGACCACCAGTATAATTAATATTATATAGGAGGAGTACAGTGCAGAGTTTTGCTGACACAGTGACCACCAGTATACTATATATAGCAGTACGGTAGGCCACTGCTGTACCTACCTCTGTGTCGTCATTCATTAAGTATACTATCCATCTACATTCTATACCTGTGGTGCATTTTAGTTTTGCAGTTTGCTGACACAGTGACCACCAGTATACTATATATAGCAGTACGGTAGGCCACTGCTGTACCTACCGCTGTGTCGTCATTCATTAAGTATACTATCCATCTACATTCTATACCTGTGGTGCATTTTAGTTTTGCAGTTTGCTGACACAGTGACCACCAGTATACTATATATAGCAGTACGGTAGGCCACTGCTGTACCTACCTCTGTGTCGTCATTCATTAAGTATACTATCCATCTACATTCTATACCTGTGGTGCATTTTAGTTTTGCAGTTTGCTGACACAGTGACCACCAGTATACTAAATATAGCAGTACGGTAGGCCACTGCTGTACCTACCTCTGTGTTGTCATTCATTAAGTGTCACGATCCGGGTATCTGGACGCCATTTCTTACCCATCAGATGCCTCCTAAGGCTGGCTCAGCGCTCCAGGACCGGATCCCATCTGTTATCCTAATGTTCACATTCCTGCATCCTCTCCTGTCTCTCTGAGACACTGTCACAGTAACGCCTTATTACATCTGGCATGGCGTCTCCCGCGGCCTGCGCCGCCGTCCCTGAGCTTCTGCATGCAGAGTGTCAGAGTGGCGATTACGTCAGCCGCGGCCTCCGCTGTGTCCGCGTGGTTGGATGTGCACTTGTCAGCCTGGCGTCTCCTGTCTCCAGTGGCCGGCGCCGCCATTACTGTTTTCATTACCACATGGATTACAAACCAAACTTCCCTCCAAGTGTCTGCATGGGCGCAGCCATCTTGGATTCTGTCAGCTGATCATTTCCTCCAATCTGTTGTCAGTATTGTTAATCTGCATAATTGCCTAGCCAATCCCTTCCTTGCTGCAGGTATAAATACACTGTGCCTGAGCAAGGAAGGCGTCAGTGCTTTGGTTGTCAAACCTAATTCCTGTTTGTCTCTCTCCTGTGATTGTCTTCCAGGTTCCAGCTCCTGTCTCAAGACTTCCACCATAGAGACCCGCACCAGCATTCCACCTGCGGTGTAGCCTGACTCTCCAATCCATTGTGGATTCATCTGTTTCCAGCTACAACATTACCTGCTTCCAGCTCAGCTTCCAGCAGAGTACAGCTTCCCTTAAAGGGCCGGTGTCCTTTCTACACTTTACCACTCTCCACCGGTATTATTATTTCTCCGCTCTCAAGTTCTACATTTCAGTTCATATTTCATCGCTCCCAAGTTCATTTATTATTTAACTGGTTCCAGCCAGTATCCACTCCGTGCTAACAACAGTCTGGTTCCAGCCAGTATCCACAGCAGCTGTTTTACCTTCAGCAACCCAGCTTTTCCTGGAACACCAGCTGGCACAATCCTGGGTTATCTCCATTGCTACAGTCAGGCCTGGTAAGGACTTTCCATCTAGAAGATCATAAGAACTATCTCACACTACCAGTGCCCTGTGGCTCCTGCCATCCTGTAGTACCCAGGAACTGTATTTATTATTTGCTGACTTTTACGTTTTCTTTTACTGCTGCTGTGTTGCGGAGTTGTCATAATAAACATCATTGACTTTTATCCAAGTTGTCGTGGTCACGCCTTCGGGCAGTTATTATTCATGTTACTTACATGTCCAGGGGTCTGATACAACCTCCCAGGTTCCGGTACATCTCAGCCCCTACAACTGAGGCTGCCTCCCGTCAGCTCAGGCCCTCAGTTGTGACAGTAAGCACTGACCTAATGAATCCAGCCGGAGACCAGGATCAAGCGGCCAGGCCGATGCAAGAACTGGCAGCCCGACTAGAACATCAGGAGGCTGCACAGGGCCACATCATCCGCTGTCTCCAGGATCTCTCTACTCGGCTGGATGGGATTCAGACAACTCTCCGTGGATCAGGCGCATCTGGTGCGTCAACCACAGTGACTCCAGCTATAACCCCACCCACCTTACCCATTTCTGCTCCACGTCTTCATCTTCCAACGCCAGCAAAATTTGACGGATCTCCAAGATTCTGCAGGGGATTTCTCAACCAGTGTGAGATTCAGTTTGAGCTACAACCTGGCAATTTTCCCAGTGACCGTACAAAAATTGCCTACATCATCTCTCTTCTCAGTGGCTCCGCCCTTGACTGGGCATCACCGTTATGGGAGAGGTCCGACACCCTGCTATCTTCTTACACTGCATTCGTGTCAACATTCAGGCGCATCTTCGACGAGCCAGGCCGGGTAACCTCAGCTTCATCCGAGATTCTCCGTTTACGCCAGGGGTCACGTACTGTAGGACAATATCTGATACAGTTCCAGATCCTGGCATCCGAACTGGCATGGAACGACGAGGCCCTGTATGCTGCATTCTGGCATGGCTTATCTGAGCTTATTAAAAATGAGTTAGCTACCAGAGACTTACCTTCTAAGTTAGATGAGCTAATCTCACTCTGCACGAAAGTTGATTTACGTTTCAGAGAGAGAGCAACTGAGCGTGGAAGATCATCTGCTCCAAAATCTACTGCTCCTCCTCCTCGTCAACTGTCACCATCTAAAGATGAGCCCATGCAAATTGGCCGTTCCCGTTTAACTCCTGCTGAGCGCCGAAGACGTCTCTCTGAGTCTCTTTGTCTTTACTGTGCAGCTCCGTCTCACACCATCAATGCCTGTCCCGAACGTCCGGGAAAACTCCAAACCCTAGCTCGCCCAGGAGAGGGCCGGCTAGGAGTAATGATCTCCTCTCCATCTCCTCATGATTGTAATCTCCCAGTCTCGCTTCAAGTTGCTCAACGTTATCGGAACGTCATTGCTCTCCTTGATTCCGGAGCAGCTGGGAACTTTATTACTGAAGCCTATGTTAAACGGTGGTCCCTACCCACCGAGAGACTTCCTTCTTCCTTTTCCTTAACTGCCGTGGATGGCAGTAAAATTTTTGATACTGTTATTGCTCTAAGGACTCTACCAGTTCGTCTGAGAGTGGGAGTTCTTCATTCCGAACTTATTTCACTTTTAGTGATTCCAAGAGCCACACATCCTGTGGTCCTGGGCCTTCCATGGCTCCGTCTTCACAATCCTACAATTGATTGGACGACTACGCAAATCCTGGCATGGGGTTCCTCCTGTGCAGAGACATGTTTGTTTAAAGTATTGCCTGTCTGTTCTTCCTCCCCCAGGTCGTCTGATGTTCCACCTCCTCCATATCAAGATTTCACGGATGTGTTCAGTAAAGCTTCTGCTGATATCCTTCCTCCTCATAGAGAATGGGACTGCCCGATTGATCTCGTTCCAGGGAAGGTTCCACCTCGAGGCCGAACTTATCCGTTGTCTCTGCCTGAGACGCATTCTATGGAGGAATACATTAAAGAGAACCTAGCAAAGGGGTTCATTCGACCTTCTTCTTCCCCAGCCGGCGCAGGCTTCTTTTTTGTAAAAAAGAAAGATGGTGGTCTGCGGCCGTGCATCGACTACAGAGGTTTGAACGACATTACCATCAAGAACCGTTATCCTTTACCCCTGATTACTGAGCTCTTTGACAGAGTTAGCGGAGCTACCATCTTTACAAAGCTGGACTTGCGAGGTGCATACAATCTCATCCGGATCCGTGAGGGTGACGAGTGGAAGACCGCCTTTAACACCCGTGACGGACATTATGAGTACCTCGTCATGCCCTTCGGATTGAGCAATGCTCCAGCTGTCTTCCAGCATTTTGTCAATGAGATTTTCAGAGACATTCTATACCGTCATGTCGTGGTCTATCTAGACGATATCCTCATTTTTGCCAACGATTTAGAGGAACATCGTATTTGGGTTAAAGAGGTTCTGTCCCGTCTCCGTGTCAATCATCTCTATTGCAAATTAGAAAAATGCGTCTTTGAAGTCAAGTCCATTCCGTTTCTAGGGTACATTGTGTCCGGTTCCGGACTAGAGATGGATCCTGAGAAACTACAAGCAATTCAGAATTGGCCGGTACCCTTAACCCTCAAAGGGGTCCAGAGGTTCTTAGGGTTCGCCAATTATTACCGAAAGTTTATACGAGACTTTTCCACCATTGTGGCGCCTATTACTGCTTTCACCAAGAAGGGTGCTAACCCGTCCAAGTGGTCTGAAGAAGCCATGCAAGCTTTTCATCTTTTAAAACAGAGGTTCATCTCTGCGCCTGTCCTGAAACAGCCTGACATCGACTCTCCTTTCATCCTAGAGGTGGATGCCTCCTCCGTTGGAGTAGGAGCGGTGTTATCTCAGAGGGCTAAAGATGGCCATTTACATCCTTGCAGTTTCTTCTCCCGGAAGTTCTCCCCAGCTGAGCGCAACTATGCCATTGGCGACCAGGAGTTGCTAGCCATCAAGCTCGCTCTAGAAGAGTGGAGGTATCTGTTGGAGGGAGCTTCTCATTTAATCACCATACTTACAGACCACAAGAACCTTTTATACCTGAAGGGCGCACAATGTCTCAACCCTCGTCAGGCCAGATGGGCACTTTTCTTTTCCAGGTTCGACTTTAAACTCCAGTTCTGTCCGGGCTCTCAGAATCGCAAGGCCGATGCCCTTTCCCGCTCATGGGAGCAAGAAAATGAGTCAGAGTCTTCAGACAAGCATCCTATTATAAATCCGTTGGCATTCTCCACGGTAGGGATGGACTCTACGCCCCCATCAGGGAAAAGTTTTGTGAAGCCGATGCTAAGGAAGAAGCTCATGCATTGGGCCCATGCTTCCCGTTTTGCCGGACATGCAGGTATCCAAAAAACCCTGGAGTTTATCTCTAGGTCCTATTGGTGGCCAACTCTGAAAAAGGACGTCTTGGAGTTTATTGCATCTTGCCCAAAGTGTGCCCAACATAAAGTATACCGCCAGTCGCCTGCGGGGCAACTGGTTCCACTATCCGTTCCCCGTCGACCATGGACCCACTTGTCGATGGATTTCATTACAGACTTACCCATGTGCAACAAGTTCAATACCATCTGGGTGGTAGTTGACCGGTTCACCAAGATGGCACACTTCATTCCTCTCACCGGTCTTCCGTCAGCTTCCAAGTTGGCTCAAGTATTCATACAAGAGATCTTCCGACTCCACGGTCTTCCTGAAGAAATTATCTCAGATCGAGGAGTTCAATTCACAGCCAAATTCTGGCGAAGTTTATGTCAAGTCCTCCAAGTCAAGCTAAAGTTTTCCACGGCTTACCATCCTCAGACCAATGGTCAAACCGAGAGGGTGAATCAGGACTTGGAGGCCTTCCTCCGCATCTATGTGTCCTCCTCTCAAGATGACTGGGTTCAATTACTTCCCTGGGCCGAGTTCTGTCATAACAACCAGTATCATTCTTCATCTGCTTCAACACCATTCTTCACTAACTTTGGATTCCACCCTAAAGTTCCTGAGTTCCAACCGCTTCCAGCAACTTCTGTTCCCGCAGTGGATATCACCTTGCATCAGTTTGCCAATATCTGGAAGAGCGTACGATCAGCTCTGCTCAAGGCATCGTTCAGGTACAAGAAGTTTGCGGATAAGAAGCGTCGAGCAGTTCCTGCTCTCAAGGTGGGTGATCGGGTATGGTTATCCACGAAGAATTTGAGGTTAAGAGTTCCCAGTATGAAGTTTGCACCTCGCTATATCGGTCCTTTCAAGATTGAACAAGTCATCAATCCTGTTGCTTACAGACTCCAGTTGCCTCCCTTCTTAAAAATACCCAGGACATTCCATGTTTCCCTGTTAAAACCGCTGATCTTGAATCGGTTTCATTCCTCACTTCCTCCAACTCCGAAAGTCCAAACTCAACGAGGCGTTGAGTATGAAGTGGCCAAGATCCTGGACTCACGTCACCGTTACGGTCAACTACAATATCTTATTGACTGGAAGGGTTATGGTCCTGAGGAACGTTCATGGACCAATGCTTCTGATGTCCATGCTCCTGCCTTGGTCCGGAGATTCCATTCCAAGTTTCCTCAAAAGCCAAAGAAGTGTCCTGGGGCCACTCCTAAAGGGGGGGGTGCTGTCACGATCCGGGTATCTGGACGCCATTTCTTACCCATCAGATGCCTCCTAAGGCTGGCTCAGCGCTCCAGGACCGGATCCCATCTGTTATCCTAATGTTCACATTCCTGCATCCTCTCCTGTCTCTCTGAGACGCTGTCACAGTAACGCCTTATTACATCTGGCATGGCGTCTCCCGCGGCCTCCGCCGCCGTCCCTGAGCTTCTGCATGCAGAGTGTCAGAGTGGCGATTACGTCAGCCGCGGCCTCCGCTGTGTCCGCGTGGTTGGATGTGCACTTGTCAGCCTGGCGTCTCCTGTCTCCAGTGGCCGGCGCCGCCATTACTGTTTTCATTACCACATGGATTACAAACCAAACTTCCCTCCAAGTGTCTGCATGGGCGCAGCCATCTTGGATTCTGTCAGCTGATCATTTCCTCCAATCTGTTGTCAGTATTGTTAATCTGCATAATTGCCTAGCCAATCCCTTCCTTGCTGCAGGTATAAATACACTGTGCCTGAGCAAGGAAGGCGTCAGTGCTTTGGTTGTCAAACCTAGTTCCTGTTTGTCTCTCTCCTGTGATTGTCTTCCAGGTTCCAGCTCCTGTCTCAAGACTTCCACCATAGAGACCCGCACCAGCATTCCACCTGCGGTGTAGCCTGACTCTCCAATCCATTGTGGATTCATCTGTTTCCAGCTACAACATTACCTGCTTCCAGCTCAGCTTCCAGCAGAGTACAGCTTCCCTTAAAGGGCCGGTGTCCTTTCTACACTTTACCACTCTCCACCGGTATTATTATTTCTCCGCTCTCAAGTTCTACATTTCAGTTCATATTTCATCGCTCCCAAGTTCATTTATTATTTAACTGGTTCCAGCCAGTATCCACTCCGTGCTAACAACAGTCTGGTTCCAGCCAGTATCCACAGCAGCTGTTTTACCTTCAGCAACCCAGCTTTTCCTGGAACACCAGCTGGCACAATCCTGGGTTATCTCCATTGCTACAGTCGGGCCTGGTAAGGACTTTCCATCTAGAAGATCATAAGAACTATCTCACACTACCAGTGCCCTGTGGCTCCTGCCATCCTGTAGTACCCAGGAACTGTATTTATTATTTGCTGACTTTTACGTTTTCTTTTACTGCTGCTGTGTTGCGGAGTTGTCATAATAAACATCATTGACTTTTATCCAAGTTGTCGTGGTCACGCCTTCGGGCAGTTATTATTCATGTTACTTACATGTCCAGGGGTCTGATACAACCTCCCAGGTTCCGGTACATCTCAGCCCCTACAACTGAGGCTGCCTCCCGTCAGCTCAGGCCCTCAGTTGTGACATTAAGTATACTATCCATCTACATTCTATACCTGTGGTGCATTTTAGTTTTGCAGTTTGCTGACACAGTGACCACCAGTATACTATATATAGCAGTACGGTAGGCCACTGCTGTACCTACCTCTGTGTCGTCATTCATTAAGTATACTATCCATCTACATTCTATACCTGTGGTGCATTTTAGTTTTGCAGTTTGCTGACACAGTGACCACCAGTATACTATATATAGCAGTACGGTAGGCCACTGCTGTAACTACCTTTGTGTCGTCATTCATTAAGTATACTATCCATCTACATTCTATACCTGTGGTGCATTTTAGTTTTGCAGTTTGCTGACACAGTGACCACCAGTATACTATATATAGCAGTACGGTAGGCCTCTGCTGTACCTACCTCTGTGTCGTCATTCATTAAGTATAATATCCATCTACATTCTATACCTGTGGTGCATTTTAGTTTTGCAGTTTGCTGACACAGTGACCACCAGTATACTATATATAGCAGTACGGTAGGCCACTGCTGTACCTACCTCTGTGTCGTCATTCATTAAGTATACTATCCATCTACATTCTATACCTGTGGTGCATTTTAGTTTTGCAGTTTGCTGACACAGTGACCACCAGTATACTATATATAGCAGTACGGCAGGCCACTGCTGTACCTACCTCTGTGTCATCATTCATTAAGTATACTATCCATCTACATTCTATACCTGTGGTGCATTTTAGTTTTGCAGTTTGCTGACACAGTGACCACCAGTATACTATATATAGCAGTACGGTAGGCCACTGCTGTACCTACCTCTGTGTCGTCATTCATTAAGTATACTATCCATCTACATTCTATACCTGTGGTGCGCCTCTTTTTTTCTTTGCATCATGTGCTGTTTGGGGACAATTTTTTTGAAGTGCCATCCTGTCTTGATTGACACTGCAGTGCCACTCCTAGATGGGCCAGGTGTTTGTGTCGGCCACTTGTGTCGCTTAGCTTAGTCACACAGCGACCTTGGTGCGCCTCTTTTTTTCTTTGCATCATGTGCTGTTTGGGGACAATTTTTTTGAAGTGCCATCCTGTCTTGATTGACACTGCAGTGCCACTCCTAGATGGGCCAGGTGTTTGTGTCAGCCACTTGTGTCGCTTAGCTTAGTCACACAGCGACCTTGGTGCGCCTCTTTTTTTCTTTGCATCATGTGCTGTTTGGGGACAATTTTTTTGAAGTGCCATCCTGTCTTGATTGACACTGCAGTGCCACTCCTAGATGGGCCAGGTGTTTGTGTCGGCCACTTGTGTCGCTTAGCTTAGCCATCCAGCGACCTCGGTGCAAATTGTAGGACTAAAAATAATATTGTGAGGTGTGAGGTGTTCAGAATAGACTGGAAATGAGTGGAAATTATGGTAATTGAGGTTAATAATACTATGGTATCAAAATGACCCCCAAATTCTATGATTTAAGCTGTTTTTTAGGGTTTTTTGAAAAAAACACCCGAATCCAAAACACACCCGAATCCGACAAAAAAATTTCGGTGAGGTTTTGCCAAAATGCGTCCGAATCCAAAACACGGCCGCGGAACCGAATCCAAAACCAAAACACAAAACCCGAAAAATGTCCGGTGCACATTACTAGAGTAAACAGATCATCACTACAGTCATAGGACACGTGAGTCTGGCTAAGTTAGCCACTGAGTTCTGGAGTAGCCTAACGACTGGGACAGTATCATACACTATACTAAACAGCTGCGTCCGGGTGTAAAGACTCATAACTAGCCTCTGAAGAAGAGTGAAGTAATATAAAGGCCCCCTCTGCCCCTCCGTAGACTACAAGGCTGGCAGATAATATAAGAGAGAGACACTGGTCACAAGTGACTGAACACTGCCTTACAAGCTAAATCACTGCTATCTCAATGAAACTGACATTGATTAGACATTGAGCATTTAGAAGTGATCCTTCACACTGCGGCACCACTTGGGAACAAATAGAAATTAACAAGACTATATCCCTCATACAGAGGGGAAATTCAGCAGACTTCCAGTTTGGGATCTCCACTTTAAATAGTGATCTGTTGGGGCTCCTCCTAGATACAGCAATTGGTGACATTTCCACTATACTTGCCAGTCCCTACATATTATATGGAAATCAAGCTTTATCAAAGGATTGCAATTCTAAAATCCTGTGCACAGGTATAAAATCAACATTTGGACACTATTCATGTTATATGTGTTCGGGTACCCGATGCTAATGTTTATACAGTAATTAAGCATAGTTGTGATAATTGATTGGTGTCTTGTTTGAAGTCTATTTTTGAAAGGTGTTAAAATCACTTAAAAGGCCTAATAAAGGGTCACAGAGTTGGGCCCTGCCTAAAGGTCCAATAATCTGAGTCACTCAAGTAATAACCCTAGAGTGGTTGTGCCTATTACTGATTTATGCAGATAACGGTTAGTAAGTTATATACAAGTTGTCATTACGATGAAAGAAAGACAGTATCAGGCAACAAGTAATCATATGCAAAGTTTGTGCTTAAAGTTGTCATTATTGTGATCCCATGTATTATACTGAGTTGCTACTGTGCTAGTGTACAGGCTATATTGCATGCACTGGTTCTTGAAATAAATACACCTGCATTATTAATTAACGTTGTTTTTCATATTCAAAAGTGTGTTACTCATACCTTCAGACCTCTCCGCGAAGAGAATAGGAGTATCATCGTGAAGCTGAGTTCTGGTAAGCACATTGCAATAAGGGGCCAACCTGAGGGTACCACATTACCAGTAGCCTTAATCCCCAGCTTTCCTTTCTGTTCAGTTTTGTAATCAGTTTTCCATTGCGAGATGGGTTAAACTTTTCCTTCTGTTATCAATGGCCCTCATTCCGAGTTGATCGCTCGCTAGCTGCTTTTAGCAGCAATGCAAACGCTAAGCCGCCGCTCTCTAGGATTGTATCTTATCTTAGCAGAAGTGCGACCAAAAGGATCGCAGAACGGCGTCTACATTTTATCAAGCAGTTTCTGAGTAGCTGCAGACCTACTCCTACCTTGCGATCACTTCAGACTATTTAGTTCCTGTTTTGACGTCACAAACACGCCCTGCGTTCGGCCAGCCACTCCCCCGTTTCCCCAGGCACGCCTGCGTTTGTATCTGACATGCCTGCGTTTTTCAGCACACTCCCGGAAAACGGTCAGTTACCTCCCAGAAACGCCCCATTCCTGTCAATCAATCAGCGGCCAACAGTGCGACTGAAAAGCGTCGCTCGACCTTGTGTGAAACTGCATCGGATTTTGTGAAAGTACGTCGCGCGTGCGCACTGCGCCCCATACGCATGCGCAGAAGTGCCGCTTTTTCAACTAATCGCCGCGCTGCGAACGAAAGCAGCTAGCGATCAACTCGGAATGAGGGCCAGTGTTGCTATTCCAAGGCTTTTAGGTACACAATATTTTTTGTCTTCCCGCCTCCATTTCTGTCAGATTTTTTCAGGTCATTAAATTATGGTTATTTCAGTCACTTATTACAGTTCATTAAAGTTTTCATCCAAATCTATCCAGTGGAAGGCCCAGAACAGGCTGACTGGGTCAAAGACCTGCCCTGTGTACACCAAGGGGAGGTCCGACCATGACCCCAACCCCCAGGACCGGATTAAGCCATCAGGGGTCCCAGGGCACTTTGAGACAGGGGAACCCTCTTTTTAAAGTCAGCACCACACCCTCTCTCCCCTCATATAATATATTCAATCATCACCCCCCCTCACTCCCACCGCTTATATATTTAATTAGTTTATCTCCCCCCATGTATTTACATGACTAACTCACTGAACTGTGGAGTCTCTGCGCTCCTTCTTGGGAGATGACATGTCACAGTGTTTCATCCCCCAGTGTCAGTTGTGTAGCACTCTCTTCATACGGTACTGCCGCTGTCGCTGGAAGAAGAGAGTAGGACGGTACACTGAAAACACAGGTACAGTGGTGCAGACATCGGGGATGATTCTGCTCTCCAGACTCTGCTGCCAGTAGCAGCTCATTCAACAACTGCCACTGCTGTTGGTTGTGGAGCCTGGAGACAGACAGACTTGTCCCTGGACACTGAACAGCAGTTCCTAAAATGAGGGGGGTACTTACCTCCTGGACCCCCCTTAATCCGCCACTGACAACCCCCTAGTATGTCTTCTGGGATCCAATATTACCACTCTATGAGGTTTTCGCCCAAATCCATCCAGTGGAAGGTCCAGAACAGGCTCCCTGGTTCAAAGTTCTGCCTAGCGCTCTCCACCGTGAGGTTCAAATGGGACCCCAACCACTCCATTAGGCATCCCAGACCAATTGCCGTCCCTCTGTGAAGTTTTCATCCAAATCCATATAGTAAAAGGCTCAGAATAGGTTCCCTGGGTCAAACTTCTGCCCGACACATTCTGCTGTGAGGTGCGACCGGGACCCCAACCCCCATAAAACATGGCCAGGATCCAACGGGACCATTTTGCGTTAGTTTCATCCTAATCGCTGCAGGGGTGTCTGAATGCATAACCGGACAAAGAAACAGACCAATGAATTTTACATATAAGACTAGCAGGGATACCCGGTGTTGCCCGGGTTGAAGACTGAGCCCTGTAGTACACCTGCAGCCTTGATTGCTTTATATTGTCCTTGCCTATAGCACCATAGGCGGTGAAGTCACCAACAATATGCCGGGTCGGCCTGCAAGTCTGAATGGGGTCTCAAGCTGGGTTGCACCTGGGAAACACCAGTGTACAAATTCCCGGGTGTGACCCGGTTCTGTAAGTCTGCAAGGGGTATAAGCAAGGTCGCACTGGCCAACAGGGGTACCAGAGAAACCACTGGTAGGCCCCACTGCCTGAGTGTCCACACCTTCCTCTAGGGATCAGGTTCCAGGCAGTACACTTGTATTATACATGGTAGATATGTTGCATTACACTGCACTAGACTATTGTGTATTTCAAGCCTCTGTGGAGGCTGGCCACACCCCTAAGTATGGGCCCCTATCACTGCATCCCCCCGGTGGGCCCTTCATGCCCCAGTCCGACACTAGGTATAAGTTCAAACCTAGCTAGAAACCTAATCCTGGTCAAACTACACCACCATGCCAAATATGGTGGAGCTAGGCACAAAACTCTGGCCGTTCATAAAGGGCAAACAGACCGACAGACTTTCTCGCTTATTATATAGATGTAGTGTAAGGCATTGTTTCTCAGACTATCTCGACTCTCTGCACTTTGTAGTATCAGCATTTTTGTTCACTGCAATAAGGAATAAAAGCTTTTTTTATTGATAAATTTAGAACCAAAAAAATGAAATGAAGTAAATTGAGCCTACCTGCCAACCTTAGGTTCAGCTATGTGGGGTGTACAGTTGTGCTTCTGATTGTCCACGTGTTTTATTATTGGCAGCCGCTAGCACTGGTTCTGCCTATCACTTTGACCATAAATAATTTGATGTGGTCCTGAACCGCCAACCCGAGGCAACCCTCAAGAGCTACATGGCAGCCCAGGGTGCCTAGCACACAGTCTGGGAACCACTGTTATATTGTGTAATGTGACATAATATGAAAATGACAGTAATTGCTGTAAAAACATCAAATAAGTGCAGGCATACATTACATGTTTACATTTATACCATATGCTACATTATAAATACACAAGCTCTCCTTACTATTTATGTATATAAGTTTAAGTTCACTACCCAACCCCTAAAATATTTTGCATGAAGATACATAGCTATATGTTAACGGACATTCTAAGGAACATATACATTTTCAAAAGGCAATCAGCTTAGCGACCCCGTAAACTATGGATTTGACACTAATGTCGGTCATTTTGGACATTTAATTTTTCACCTCTTCTCACCCCCATGCTGATGGAGGCTGAACTTGGACTTAAACGGTATCGGGAGTGTCATTATTAATCTCCGCGAACCCAAAAACTATGGATTTTTACTAGAGATGTGCACCGGAAATTTTTCGGGTTTTGTGTTTTGGTTTTGGGTTCGAAGTCGAACGCGTTTTGGCAAAACCTCACCTAAATAACCTCAATAACCATAATTTCCACTCATTTTCAGTCTATTCTGAACACCTCACACCACGCAGGATGGCCCTTCCAAAAAACACCCCCCAAACAGCACATGACGCAAAGAAAAAAAGAGGCGCAATGAGGTAGCTGTGTGAGTAAGCTAAGCGACCCTAGTGGCCGACACAAACACCTGGCCCATCTAGGAGTGGCACTGCAGTGTCACGCAGGATGGCCCTTCCAAAAAATACTCCCCAAACAGCACATGACGCACAGAAGAAAAAAAAGAGGCGCAATGAGGTAGCTGTGTGACTAAGATAAGCGACCCTAGTGGCCGACACAAACACCTGGCCCATCTAGGAGTGGCACTGCAGTGTCACGCAGGATGGCCCTTCCAAAAAACACTCCCCAAACAGCACATGACGCAAAGAAAAATGAAAGAAAAAAGAGGTGCAAGATGGAATTGTCCTTGGGCCCTCCCACCCACCCTTATGTTGTATAAACAGGACATGCACACTTTAACGAACCCATCATTTCAGTGACAGGGTCTGCCACACGACTGTGACTGAAATGACGGGTTGGTTTGGACCCCCACCAAAAAAGAAGCAATTAATCTCTCCTTGCACAAACTGGCTCTACAGAGGCAAGATGTCCACCTCATCATTATCCTCCGATTCATCACCGTGTACATCCCCCTCCTCACAGATTATCAATTCGTCCCCACTGGAATCCACCATCACAGCTCCCTGTGTACTTTGTGGAGGCAATTGCTGCTGGTGAATGTCTCCACAGAGGAATTGATTATAATTCATTTTAATGAACATCATCTTCTCCACATTTTCTGGAAGTAACCTTGTACGCCGATTGCTGACAAGGTGAGCGGCGGCACTAAACACTCTTTCGGAGTGCACACTTGTGGGAGGGCAACTTAGGTAGAATAAAGCCAGTTTGTGCAAGGGCCTCCAAATTGCCTCTTTTTCCTGCCAGTATACGTACGGACTGTCTGACGTGCCTACTTGGATGCGGTCACTCATATAATCCTCCACCATTCTTTCAATGGTGAGAGAATCATATGCAGTGACAGTAGACGACATGTCCGTAATCGTTGGCAGGTCCTTCAGTCCGGACCAGATGTCAGCATCAGCAGTCGCTCCAGACTGCCCTGCATCACCGCCAGCGGGTGGGCTCGGAATTCTGAGCCTTTTCCTCGCACCCCCAGTTGCGGGAGAATGTGAAGGAGGAGATGTTGACAGGTCGCGTTCCGCTTGACTTGACAATTTTCTCACCAGCAGTTCTTTGAACCCCTGCAGACTTGTGTCTGCCGGAAAGAGAGATACAACGTAGGTTTTAAATCTAGGATCGAGCACGGTGGCCAAAATGTAGTGCTCTGATTTCAACAGATTGACCACCCGTGAATCCTTGTTAAGCGAATTAAGGGCTCCATCCACAAGTCCCACATGCCTAGCGGAATCGCTCTGTGTTAGCTCCTCCTTCAATATCTCCAGCTTCTTCTGCAAAAGCCTGATGAGGGGAATGACCTGACTCAGGCTGGCAGTGTCTGAACTGACTTCACGTGTGGCAAGTTCAAAAGGTTGCAGAACCTTTCACAACGTTGAAATCATTCTCCACTGCGCTTGAGACAGGTGCATTCCACCTCCTATATCGTGGTCAGTTGTATAGGCTTGAATGGCCTTTTGCTGCTCCTCCAACCTCTGAAGCATATAGAGGGTTGAATTCCACCTCGTTACCACTTCTTGCTTCAGATGATGGCAGGGCAGGTTCAGGCGTTTTTGGTGTTGCTCCAGTCTTCTGTACGTGGTGCCTGTACGCCGAAAGTGTCCCGCAATTCTTCTGGCCACCGACAGCATCTCTTGCACGCCCCTGTCGTTTTTTAAATAATTTTGCACCACCAAATTCAAGGTATGTGCAAAACATGGGACGTGCTGGAATTTGCCCAGATTTAGTGCACACACAATATTGCTGGCGTTGTCCGATGCCACAAATCCACAGGAGAGTCCAATTGGGGTAAGCCATTCTGCAATGATCTTCCTCAGTTGCCGTAAGAGGTTTTCAGCTGTGTGCGTATTCTGGAAAGCGGTGATACAAAGCGTAGCCTGCCTAGGAAAGAGTTGGCGTTTGCGAGATGCTGCTACTGGTGCCGCCGCTGCTGTTCTTGCGGCGGGAGTCAATACATCTACCCAGTGGGCTGTCACAGTCATATAGTCCTGAGTCTGCCCTGCTACACTTGTCCACATGTCCGTTGTTAAGTGGACATTGGGTACAACTGCATTTTTTAGGACACTGGTGAGTCTTTTTCTGAGGTCTGTGTACATTTTCGGTATCGCCTGCGTAGAGAAATGGAACCTAGATGGTATTTGGTACCGGGGACACAGTACCTCAAACAAGTCTATAGTTGGCTCTGCAGTAATGATGGATACCGGAACCACGTTTCTCACCGCCCAGGATGCCAAGGCCTCAGTTATCCGCTTTGCAGCAGGATGACTGCTGTGATATTTCATCTTCCTCGCAAAGGACTGTTGGACAGTCAATTGCTTGGTGGAAGTAGTAAAAGTGGTCTTACGACTTCCCCTCTGGGATGACCATCGACTCCCAGCAGCAACAACAGCAGCGCCAGCAGCAGTAGGCGTTACACTCAAGGATGCATTGGAGGAATCCCAGGCAGGAGAGGACTCGTCAGATTTGCCAGTGACATGGCCTTTAGGACTATTGGCATTCCTGGGGAAGGAGGAAATTGACACTGAGGGAGTTGGTGGGGTGGTTTGCGTGAGCTTGGTTACAAGAGGAAGGGATTTACTGGTCAGTGGACTGCTTCCGCTGTCGCCCAAAGTTTTTGAACTTGTCACTGACTTATGATGAATGCGCTGCAGGTGACGTATAAGGGAGGATGTTCCGAGGTGGTTAACGTCCTTACCCCTACTTATTACAGCTTGACAAAGGCAACACACGGCTTGACACCAGTTGTCCGCATTTCTGTTGAAATACTTCCACACCGAAGAGCTGATTTTTTGGGTATTTTCACCAGGCATGTCAATGGCCATATTCCTCCCACGGACAACAGGTGTCTCCCCGGTTGCCTGACTTAAACAAACCACCTCACCATCAGAATCCTCCTTGTCAATTTCCTCCCCAGCGCCAGCAACACCCATATCCTCCTCATCCTGGTGTACTTCAACACTGACATCTTCAATCTGACTATCAGGAACTGGACTGTGGGTGCTCCTTCCAGCACTTGCAGGGGGCGTGCAAATGGTGGAAGGCGCATGCTCTTCACGTCCAGTGTTGGGAAGGTCAGGCATCGCAACCGACACAATTGGACTCTCCTTGTGGATTTGTGATTTCGAAGAACGCACAGTTCTTTGCTGTGCTTTTGCCAGCTTAAGTCTTTTAATTTTTCTAGCGAGAGGCTGAGTGCTTCCATCCTCATGTGAAGCTGAACCACTAGCCATGAACATAGGCCAGGGCCTCAGCCGTTCCTTGCCACTCCGTGTGGTAAATGGCATATTGGCAAGTTTACGCTTCTCCTCTGACGATTTTATTTTAGATTTTTGAGTCCTTTTTTTACTGATATTTTGTGTTTTGGATTTTACATGCTCTGTACTATGACATTGGGCATCGGCCTTGGCAGACGACGTTGATGGAATTTCATCGTCTCGGCCATGACTAGTGGCAGCAGCTTCAGCACGAGGTGGAAGTGGATCTTGATCTTTCCCTATTTTTGGAACCTCAACATTTTTGTTCTCCATATTTTAATAGGCACAACTAAAAGGCACCTCAGGTAAACAATGGAGATGGATGGATACTAGTATACTTATGGATGACGAGTGACTGACGACACAGAGGTAGCTACAGCCGTGGACTACCGTACTGCGTCTGCTAGTATAGAGATGATAATGATATAAAAAAAATATATATATCACTACTGCAGGTATATATAATATAATGACGGACCTGCTGGACACTGTCAGCAGACTCCTACTACTAGTATGAAGAAGATAGAAAAAAAAAAACACCACAGGTAGGTATACAATTATGGACGAGCACTGACGACACAGAGGTAGCTACAGCCATGGACTACCGTACTGCGTCTGCTAGTATAGAGATGATAATGATATAAAAAATATATATATATCACTACTGCAGGTATATATAATATAATGACGGACCTGCTGGACACTGTCAGCAGACTCCTAAACTACTAGTATGAAGAAGATAGAAAAAAAAAACCCACCACAGGTAGGTATACAATTATGGACGAGCACTGACGACACAGAGGTAGCTACAGCCGTGGACTACCGTACTGCGTCTGCTAGTATAGAGATGATAATGATATAAAATATATATATATATATCACTACTGCAGGTATATATAATATAATGACGGACCTGCTGGACACTGTCAGCAGACTCCTACTACTAGTATGAAGAAGATAGAAAAAAAAAACCCACCACAGGTAGGTATATAATTATGGACGAGCACTGACGACACAGAGGTAGCTACAGTCGTGGACTACCGTACTGCGTCTGCTAGTATAGAGATGATAATGATATAAAAAATATATATATATCACTACTGCAGGTATATATAATATAATGACGGACCTGCTGGACACTGTCAGCAGACTCCTAAACTACTAGTATGAAGAAGATAGAAAAAAAAAAACCACCACAGGTAGGTATACAATTATGGACGAGCACTGACAACACAGAGGTAGCTACAGCCGTGGACTACCGTACTGCGTCTGCTAGTATAGAGATGATAATGATATAAAAAATATATATATATATCACTACTGCAGGTATATATAATATAATGACGGACCTGCTGGACACTGTCAGCAGACTCCTAAACTACTAGTATGAAGAAGATAGAAAAAAAAAACCCACCACAGGTAGGTATACAATTATGGACGAGCACTGACGACACAGAGGTAGCTACAGCCGTGGACTACCGTACTGCGTCTGCTAGTATAGAGATGATAATGATATAAAAAATATATATATCACTACTGCAGGTATATATAATATAATGACGGACCTGCTGGACACTCTCAGCAGACTCCTAAACTACTAGTATGAAGAAGATAGAAAAAAAAAACCCACCACAGGTAGGTATACAATTATGGACGAGCACTGACGACACAGAGGTAGCTACAGCCGTGGACTACCGTACTGCGTCTGCTAGTATAGAGATGATAATGATATAAAAAATATATATATATCACTACTGCAGGTATATATAATATAATGACGGACCTGCTGGACACTGTCAGCAGACTCCTAAACTACTAGTATGAAGAAGAGAGAAAAAAAAACCCACCACAGGTAGGTATACAATTATGGACGAGCACTGATGACACAGAGGTAGCTACAGCCGTGGACTACCGTACTGCGTCTGCTAGTATAGAGATGATAATGATATAAAAAATATATATATATCACTACTGCAGGTATATATAATATAATGACGGACCTGCTGGACACTGTCAGCAGACTCCTAAACTACTAGTATGAAGAAGATAGAAAAAAAAACCCCACCGCAGGTAGGTATACAATTATGGACGAGCACTGACGACACAGAGGTAGCCACAGCCGTGGACTACCGTACTGCGTCTGCTAATATGGAGATGATAAAGATGATAGAGATGAACAAAAAAAATATAACACTACTGCAGGTAAATATTTATATAATATAATGAATGACGGACCTGCTGGACACTGTCAGCAGAATGCGTTTATAGAATAGAAAAAAAAAATACCACAGGAGTGTTTAACTTTTTCAGGCAGACAATATACTGGTGGTCACTGGTCAGTCACACTGGCAGCAAAAGTGTGCACTGTACTCCTGCTATTAACTGCACCCCAGTCTCCCCCACAATTCAGCTGTGTGAGCAGTGAGCACTCAGCACAGTCAGATATACATAGATGATATTATCATGCAGCACACTGAGGCTGAGCACAGATATGGTATGTGACTGTGTATCGTTTTTTTTCAGGCAGAGAACGGATTATATTAAATAATAAATAAAACTGGTGGTGGTCACTAGTAGAGATGTGCACCGGAAATTTTTCGGGTTTTGTGTTTTGGTTTTGGGTTCGGTTCCGCGGCCGTGTTTTGGGTTCGAACGCGTTTTTGCAAAACCTCACTGAATTTTTTTTGTCGGATTCGGGTGTGTTTTGGATTTGGGTGTTTTTTTCAAAAAACCCTAAAAAACAGCTGAAATCATAAAATTTGGGGGTCATTTTGATCCCATAGTATTATTAACCTCAATAACCATATTTTCCACTCATTTTCAGTCTATTCTGAACACCTCACACCTCACAATATTATTTTTAGTCCTAAAATTTGCACCGAGGTCACTGGATGGCTAAGCTAAGCGACCCAAGTGGCCGACACAAACATCTGGCCCAATCCGCCACACTTTGGAGGGTGAAACCAATAAAAAAAAATTAAAACATGTTTTTTTTTTGTTTTTTTCTTGGTAATATCAGATCTATTTATATTAGAAGGGATTATGTACTTGGTTTGTCTTTTTTGGAGGCACAAGTAATATTTATATATTTTTTAAAATAATATTTTTTTATTTTTTTATTTTTTTTTATAGATGGATGGTAAAATCCCTGAAAAAAATGGCGTGGGGTCCCCCCTCCAAAGCATAACCAGCCTCGGGCTCTTCAAGCTGGTCCTGGTTCTAAAAATGCGGGGGGGAAATTGACAGGGGATCCCCCGTATTTTTTAAAACCAGCACCGGGCTCTGCGCCTGGTGCTGGTGCAAAAAATACGGGGGACAAAACGAGTAGGGGTCCCCCGTATTTTTCACACCAGCATCGGGCTCCACTAGCTGGACAGATAATGCCACAGCCGGGGGTCACTTTTATACAGTGCCCTGCAGCCGTGGCATTAAATATCCAACTAGTCACCCCTGGCCGGGGTACCCTGGGGAAGTGGGGACTCCTTCAATCAAGGGGTCCCCCCCCCAGCCACCCAAGGGCCAGGGGTGAAGCCCGAGGCTGTCCCCCCCATCCAATGGGCTGCGGATGGGAGGCTGATAGCCTGGAGTAAAATGTCTGAATATTGTTTTTTCCAGTAGTACTACAAGTCCCAGGAAGCCTCCCCCGCAAGCTGGTACTTGGAGAACCACAAGTACCAGCATGCGGGAGAAAAACGGGCCCGCTGGTACCTGTAGTACTACTGGGGGAAAAATACCCAAATAAAAATAGGACACACACACCGTGAAAGTAAAACTTTATTTCATACGTCGACACACACATACTTACCTATGTTCACACGCCGACATCGGTCCTCTTCTCCATGTAGAATCCACGGATACCTGAAAAGAAAAGATCAATATACTCACCTCAACCAGGGTCCAGAGATAAATCCAGGTACTTGGCAAAATAAAAAAACGCAAAGACCCGATCCTGTGGACTGAAAGGGGTCCCATATTGACATATGAGACCCCTTTCCCCGAATGAGCCGGGACCCCACGTGACTCCTGTCACTAAGGTCCCTTCAGCCAATCAGGAAGCGCTACTACGTGGCGATAATTTGCCGCGATTCGCCGTGAATTGCATATACCCCTAAGTCTTTTCATTTTTCTAGCGAGAGGCTGAGTGCTTCCATCCTCATGTGAAGCTGAACCACTAGCCATGAACATAGGCCAGGGCCTCAGCCGTTCCTTGCCACTCCGTGTGGTAAATGGCATATTGGCAAGTTTACGCTTCTCCTCCGACGATTTTATTTTAGATTTTTGAGTCCTTTTTTTACTGTTATTTTGTGTTTTGGATTTTACATGCACTGTACTATGACATTGGGCATTGGCCTTGGCAGACGACGTTGATGGAATTTCATTGTCTCGGCCATGACTAGTGGCAGCAGCTTCAGCACGAGGTGGAAGTGGATCTTGATCTTTCCCTATTTTTGGAACCTCAACATTTTTGTTCTCCATATTTTAATAGGCACAACTAAAAGGCACCTCAGGTAAACAATGGAGATGGATGGATACTAGTATACTTATGGATGACGAGTGACTGACGACACAGAGGTAGCTACAGCCGTGGACTACCGTACTGCATCTGCTAGTATAGAGATGATAATGATATAAAAAAAATATATATATCACTACTGCAGGTATATATAATATAATGACGGACCTGCTGGACACTGTCAGCAGACTCCTAAACTACTAGTATGAAGAAGATAGAAAAAAAAACCCCACCACAGGTAGGTATACAATTATGGACGAGCACTGACGACACAGAGGTAGCTACAGCCGTGGACTACCGTACTGCGTCTGCTAGTATAGAGATGATAATGATATAAAAAATATATATATATCACTACTGCAGGTATATATAATATAATGACGGACCTGCTGGACACTGTCAGCAGACTCCTAAACTACTAGTATGAAGAAGATAGAAAAAAAAAGCCCACCACAGGTAGGTATACAATTATGGACGAGCACTGACGACACAGAGGTAGCTACAGCCGTGGACTACCGTACTGCGTCTGCTAGTATAGAGATGATAATGATATAAAAAATATATATATATCACTACTGCAGGTATATATAATATAATGACGGACCTGCTGGACACTGTCAGCAGACTCCTAAACTACTAGTATGAAGAAGATAGAAAAAAAAACCCCACCACAGGTAGGTATACAATTATGGACGAGCACTGACGACACAGAGGTAGCTACAGCCGTGTACTACCGTACTGCGTCTGCTAGTATAGAGATAATAATGATATAAAAAATATATATATATCACTACTGCAGGTATATATAATATAATGACGGACCTGCTGGACACTGTCAGCAGACTCCTAAACTACTAGTATGAAGAAGATAGAAAAAAAACCCCACCACAGGTAGGTATACAATTATGGACGAGCACTGACGACACAGAGGTAGCTACAGCCGTGGACTACCGTACTGCGTCTGCTAGTATAGAGATGATAATGATATAAAAAATATATATATATCACTACTGCAGGTATATATAATATAATGACGGACCTGCTGGACACTGTCAGCAGACTCCTAAACTACTAGTATGAAGAAGATAGAAAAAAAAAAACCCACCACAGGTAGGTATACAATTATGGACGAGCACTGACGACACAGAGGTAGCCACAGCCGTGGACTACCGTACTGCGTCTGCTAATATGGAGATGATAAAGATGATAGAGATGAACAAAAAAAATATAACACTACTGCAGGTAAATATTTATATAATATAATGAATGACGGACCTGCTGGACACTGTCAGCAGAATGCGTTTATAGAATAAATAAAAAAAACACCACAGGAGTGTTTGTTTAACTTTTTCAGGCAGACAATATACTGGTGGTCACTGGTCAGTCACACTGGCAGCAAAAGTGTGCACTGTACTCCTGCTATTAACTGCACCCCAGTCTCCCCCACAATTCAGCTGTGTGAGCAGTGAGCACTCAGCACAGTCAGATATACATAGATGATATTATCATGCAGCACACTGAGGCTGAGCACAGATATGGTATGTGACTGTGTATCGGTTTTTTTCAGGCAGAGAACGGATTATAAATAAAACTGGTGGTCACTGGTCACTATCAGCAAAACTCTGCACTGTACTGAGTACTCCTAATGCTCCCCAAGTAGTAAATCAAGTGTCTCTCTAATCTATTCTACACGGAGAGGACGCCAGCCACGTCCTCTCCCTATCAATCTCAATGCACGTGTGAAAATGGCGGCGACGCGCGGCTCCTTATATAGAATCCGAGTCTCGCGATAGAATCCGAGCCTCGCGAGAATCCGACAGCGGGATGATGACGTTCGGGTGCGCTCGGGTTAAACGAGCAAGGCGGGAAGATCCGAGTCTGCCTCGGACCCGTGTAAAAAGGCTGAAGTTCGGGGGGGTTCGGATTCCGAGGAACCGAACCCGCTCATCTCTAGTCACTAGTAACTATCAGCAAAACTCTGCACTCTGAGTACTCCTAATGCTCCCCAAAATTACTAAGTTAGTAATAAATCAACTCCGAGGAACCGAACCCGCTCATCTCTAATTTTTACATGTCACCCCCTTACCACCCCCACCCCTTGGGGTGCTAGAGGTGTCTTACCCCCACAGTATTTTTTCCAGATTGTAAGTGATATGTGTACCACGTTTGGTGTAAATTGCTCCAGGCATTCCAGAGTTATGCTGGAACATACATACACACATACTGTACATCCATTTTTATATATATAGATTACTTACTATTACTAATTATAAATGGAGGCTTATTCCAGGTCACTACTGTTGTTGTTGGCATAATACTGAGGACTACTGCTGTCATTTTATTGGGTATTTCTACTGGTGACTTTTAACTGTGATTTACTGTTATTGATCTCACATAATTGTGCACCGCTACTACTACTTGACATATTACTGTGCATTGCTACTGACAGGTATATTCAATTAGGGTCGGATCCATTCCGACATGCATTTGTCGGAATGGATCCGACAACCCCTATTCAAATCTCATCTCAATTCGAATTTTAAAAAGTCGAATTGAGATGAGGGACCAGAGAAGGAGAGGGGGGGAGCCACGGGGAGACCAGCGGGGACAGCCGGCGGGCAGACGGAGGAGATCAGCGTTACAGTAGCGCTGCAGGAGGATGTCACACAGCCGCCCGACCTCACGGCAGTGTCCACGCGGCTCCAGCATGCGTGACCTCACTTGCTGGAGCCGGGTGGACGCTGCCGTGAGCGGCGCGGCTGTGAGACATCCTGCTGCAGCGCAGTGCTGTAGCGCTGATCTCCCCTGTCTGCCCGCGGCTGTCTCCATTCTCCCTGCGGCTCTCCCCCCCTCTCCTCCTCTGGGTCCCACATCTCAGTCCGACATTTTTTTATGTCGGACTGAGATGGTCGAAAAGGGGGCCAACATTTTCGATACAAGCACGTGGATCGGCAGCTATTCCACCGATCCACGTGCTTTTCGACAAGTTGAATTCCACGACTTGTCGAATAGGACTGAATAGGTCGAATCACGATTCGACCTTAAAAAGTCAAAAACTGCCGTCTTTTCGACAAACGGCAGTTTTCGACACCAATTGAATATACCCCTAAGGCTGTGCATGTTACTGGGGATCACAGCTACTGCAAAATATGTGGTGAGAACCCTTTATGCTGGTGGCTCACAGTAACAGTAACAGATTTAAATTGCACACTATTAGACATCGTTAAACAACTACAGATGAATTAAATCTGTATCTAAATATATATAATAAATTAGTCATTTTTGTTTGTCTGTTTGTCTGTTCCATTCCGACATCACACAAAAACTCCAATATATAAATTTGAATTGCATTTTCACCATTGTATAGCTTAGTGACCTAGAAAGAAATTGAGGTATGTATTATATTGATGTGACATCAGGGAGAGGAGCAACAAAGGAAAAATTAGACGCTTGACACTCGGTGCATGCAGTGAGCAGGCTCCTCATGTCCAAAATTACTATGGGGCTCATTCCGAGTTGATCGCTAGTGAAAAATTTTCACAGTTCAGCGATTAAGTGAAAAAGCGGCACTTCTGCGCATGCGTATGCGTCGCAGTGCGCACACGTGACATACTTTCACAATGGCCGATGTATTTTTACACAAGGTCTAGTGACGCTTTTCAGTCGCAATGCCAGCCGCAGAGTGATTGACAGGAAAGGGGCATTTCTGGGTGCCAACTGACCGTTTTCAGGGAGTGTTTGAAAAAATGCAGGCGTGCCAGGAAAAACACAGGTGTGCCAGGAAAAACGCAGGGCATGGCTGTAAAAACGCAGGGTGTGGCTGGCCGAACGCAGGGCGTGTTTTTGACGTCAAATCCGGAAATTAACAGTCTGAAGTGATCGCAAGCGCTGAGTAGGTCTGGAGCTACTCTGAAACTGCACTTTTTTTTGTAGGCGCTCTGCGATCCTTTCGTTCGCACTTCTGATAAGCTAAAATACACTCCCAGGGGGTGGCGGCTTAGCGTTTGCACAGCTGCTAAAAACTGCTAGCGAGCGATCAACTCAGAATGACCCCCTATATCTATATAAATATAAATTTTGGGGGAGAAATATACTTCTATGGACTGTTTATGAACTATGGAAACTACATTTTCTTTTTGGAAGACATCCATGCGAGCTAAGCTGCAGACAAACGCTAGCTACATATAAAGGGGTTTATGTAGTGTTGTACACATTTGCACCCCAACCAGGAATAGATGCATGCATGAAAACGTACATTTAAATGCAAATTTTCAGCCTCAAAATGCATTTACAAGGTCTACATGAGGAGTTAAAAAGTGCAGAGATACGGCAGTTTTATGAAAATATTAGTGTTGCATTTGAAAATCGCATTACCTTAATTTTGCACAACAGAATATAATAATAATATAAAGTAATGAAGTGACATATACCCAAGAGAATGGTATTTGACATTAATAAATGCAATGTCCTATTTTAATTATACTATATGTAATTATATAACAACACAAATACAAATTCAATTAAAAAGAAACATCAATTGTTTTCTTCTCTTAAAGATAAATGGAATCTTCTTACCTGGCATGGTGCAAATGTCAATATTCATTAATTAATGTAAATATACAGCCACAATATTACACTGTAACAGGGGTGCTTAACAATTGGCCCTCCAGCTGTTATGGAACTACACATCCCAGCATGCACTGCTGAAATTTTAGCATTCCCTAATAGCAAAACTATGGCAGGGCATGCTAGGATGTGTAGTTCCACAACAGCTCTTGGGCTGCATGTTGAGCAGTTCCGCTCTATAACATAGCTGCGACACTAACATGTCTGCAATCAGTCAAAAATGGCCTTTCAACCCTGCAAGAGATCTGTCTCCGGACAGGTGCATCAATGTCTACTTGAGTCACAATTTTGTAAACACACCATTACTTTTCTTGGCCTAGGCATGTCTGTGGCTTCCTTTCACAGTTCTACCTTTCAAAACATAAGGAGCTGTCAGGGTGAGATGCAACAAAATCTGCGTTTGGATATATACATAAAGTACTTGGCATGCAGAGTAAGAAAAAGCATATTCTACACATTACACAAAGACAAACAGATGCACCCTAAATGTGTGCTGTAGCATGCAGCCTTTTGGACATAGTTTCCCACTTTCCTGGAATGTCCATGAGACTGGGCTCCACAAAAAGAAGGCAACTCTCCCGAATCCCGCCTATGTCTCCCAAGAATTGGTTGGGGAATTCGATTACGCAATTGCAATGATGATATTTGTAGCTCCAAATCCCCACCTCTCCATTGACCTGACCCTCCTTGGACTTTGTAGGGAGAAAGTTGGTAAATATGTTGGGAGCCACTTGTGAAGCTACAAATATTTATCAAGGTTGTCCACTCCTGTGTTAGACCATGGCCCTGACTGTATCAGTAATAGGCTGTAGGTCAATCCATACTTTTACTCCACTGCTATAGAAGGCATTAGTGGTCAATACTTCAGAGTAGCAATGCTGAAATTCAAGGGGGCAATCTCCCTAAATAATATATAGTAAATCTAGGTCCTGGGCCATAAAGAAACTAAGAGAGTATCCACTATAAGGAAGAGATTCATTTAAGCATATGTAAATTTGGTGAGCACCTCTCAGTCCGTAACAGATGAGAAAAAAGTTGACTAAGTTAATAGTTATGACAGGCGACTTCCGGTGGGCGGGCCATCCAGCATGGCTGCTTTTTAGCTGGGCTCCGGCTTGCAGGTTGGAAATCTACCAGCATCCCCTGCTATCTGCCCTCTATTCTCCTGAGAGACCCTCTATAACAATCCCCACATCGTAGGGAACCTGGAGATACCCTGCAAGGGTAGGAGCGTGATATATACCCCCGAAGTCTGGCCTTCAAAGAGACGGCCTGCATGACCGCCGGCGTGGCGCGAAAAAAAATAAATGGAGGCCTGGTAATACCCATCCTCCGCCGTTTATGAGGGGATCTCCCATTACCTGCGGCCCTTTGGTGGTGACTCGTCCGCTTGGTGAAGGTGCGGAGGCTCCGTGTCCTGCTGGCGACCCGGAGACTACTGCTCCCTGGGACTCGACTGCCCCTGCTGCCCCGGGACGATTGTGCAAACTCCCACGGCTGGCTGCAGTGTAACGCTACACCGGCGGCGATCGCTGAAGAGGTGGAACTGGCCCGGCTCCCCCCTGCTTCTGATCCCAAGGCTGGGCGACAGTGTCTGGGGACGGGACCGAACGGACGAGCTTTGGCTGACGATGTGCCTGGAGGAGAGATGGGGAGAAGCGGCGGTGATCGGCTGCCGGGACGGGAGCTGACGAAGCAGAGACAGAAGACCCCAGGATGTCCCACCCGGTGAGAGAAAGTGCGGGGGTTCTGTTATCTGCGGACGGAGATGTGGCCTCGGCTCCCTGCTGCTCGCTGGCCCTTGCTGCCCCAAGACGCGAGTGAAGGCCCCCACGGCAAGCCGTGGTGTGACATTGCCCCGGCGGTGGTCTCGGATGCGGTGGACGTGACCCGACTCCCCCCCCCCCGCTTGGGCTCCCGTGATCGAGGATGGGAATAGAGGACGGGACGGGCTTCGGCTGACAGCGGTGCGGCGCTGACACAGAGGTGGCCCCGGGAACGGAGGACACTGACCCGGCTCCCCCCCCCCGCGCTTCTGCTTCCGAGGCTGTACGGCGGGGAGACGTGAAGGAGCGGCAGGTCAAGATTGAACGGGAGGCGTTGATACGAGGACGGCCCCTAGCGCGGAGGACACTAACCGGGCTCCCTCTCTGCGGTGAGATCGACGCTGAGGTGTCCGAGGACGGAGCTGGGCGAAGCTGCTGTCGGGCGCTGACGGAGGATCCCAGGAGACATCTATCAGAAGGGGCTGAGTGAGGGCCTGCTGCGCGGTGGTCGATTGGACTCCCTATCCTGCCCTCTGGTCCTGACACACTGTAGTGGGGAACACTATCCTGAGAGAGAGAGGCTGCTTGGGGTCTTGCTGGTCGCTGAGCGCAGGCTGCGTGGTCATACTACCAGACTGCATTGTTACAGGAAAGGTTTATACAGCCCCCCTTTACAAAGAGTTATATAATCCAAATATACACCCCTTTCTAGCCTCTCCTGTGCCTATCTCCAGTGGATTACACAATCTCTCCCTCCCTCATAGGCTCGCCTGTCTGGGGGTGCGAGAATCCAGACCTCTCTTTTATTCTTCCTCCTATTCTCTGCTAAACTCTCCCCTTTATTTCTCTCCTTTTTTCTTTCCCTATTTACCCACCATCAACACTGTACATACTAAGTAGATAAATAACTGCCTTAAGTGACACTGGTAGAACAGATTAGTGAAGCCTCTGCTCTCCCTGTGCAAGATCTCCTGAGGTTAGATCGCCACCTGGTGGCTGCCTAAGGTTCGGGCGCCTCCTGGTTATATTGATCTACTGTTACCCTTTACAAAACCCCTTATTTGGGGAAATTTGAAATATTTCTCATAATATTTGTTTTATTACTGTTTTCACCTGTCATCTGCCTTAATCTAGAGGTTTCAGGGTGCACCGCCTCGGTAAGGCTGTTGTTTATATAGCTTATCGAGTTGATGTCCATTACCCACATCTGTACTATGTGTATAGGAATGTTTACTTAAATTTTGCAGTTATTTTTTTTGCTGAGTAGCTCTGACATAGCATCTGACTCGAACCTTTACGTGAGGTGTCTTATTATCATATATTGTAGGGTGTTGATATAGGAGTCACTAGCTTATTACAGTTAACGGTCTACGGACCGGGGGGATGGACAAATTCGTCCATAAAACTCCAGCGGTTAGATCTTCCCAGCCCTCAGTCACTACAAGAATGAGTAAGACCAAAAACACGGCGGTGAAACCTAACCCCCCTTCGCCCCCGGAGACGGGGAACTCCCGTGACCAAATCCTGGAAGTGGAGACGCCTTCTGATCAACCCTCGTTGATGCATATGGCCCAGGAGCTCTCTCGGCTCCTTATGCCCCAAATTGACAAGAAACGTGAGAATATCCCTTTAATTGATAAAAGGCTTGAACAGATACAGACGTTGCTCGATTCGACACTTGCGAAAATTGACCACAACACCTCATGGATCACCTCACTAGAACAGCGGGTTAGCGATGGGGAGGATCAGATACACACACTCCAGCGCTCCACTGACACCCAGGATTCCTCTCTTAAAACCCTACAGGCGAAAATAGATGAGCTTGAGAACAGGGACAGAAGATCGAATCTACGATTCGTGGGCATCCCCGAATCAGTTAGGGACAGACAACTGTCAGATTTTGTAACGACTGATATATTTCAGGCCTTGGGAATCACAGATGCCCCATTTTTACCACACATTGAAAGGGTGCATAGAATTGGTCCTGTCTGACCTGATGTTGAAAATAAGCCTAGGCCCGTCATTGCGAAATTCATGGACTTTCGTATGAAGGAACATGTGCTGCGCTCATATCGCAAGCTCCTGCAAATGGTAGTGCAGGGAAAACGTACTTTAATTTTTCAAGATTTCTCGGCCTCGGTTGCACAGAAGAGAAGGGAGTTCTCGGATGTTTGTAAAATACTACATGAGAGTAATACCAGATTCGCATTGATGTATCCCGCCAAATTACGCATCCATGACAATGGTCGCACATTGATTTTTGTTGATCCCACCACTGCACACTCCCATGTTACACACATGTTGAACCCGGTGAATCCACCACACCAAGACTAAATATTATATGGTTAAGTACTTTGTATCAGAGTCGGTATAAATCCTATTCGAGAGAGACATTGGGTCTCTTTACATGCTACTCAGCTTAAATTCTAATGTTATATATATTTCTGTTAGGCTTCTCGCCAGTGCTACCGGAGGGTTTAGCACTTGCGTGGTCTTTAGTTTGGTTTGGAAAAATGGAAAATGCTTTGTGAAGCAATGTGTGTTTTTTTGTTGTTGTTGTTGTTGTTGTTGTTGTTTTTGTTGTTCTGCCCGTGCCGTGCCTTCCTCGCCCGATCTGCTCCTTGGCTCAATGACATTGTGTGGTCTCGTTCGTTCCTCTCCGCTCGCTGGGAAGGAGGGGGACGGCGATGTGACATGATATTCCCGTTGGAGTGTCACCCTAGGGTGGGTGTGGGTTGATAGACAATGACGGATCCTAGGATAGGGACCTCTAACACAGATTCTTGTTTTAAAATTTTATCCTGGAACGTGGGCGGCCTTAACTCCCCGATAAAACGTAAGCGGGTTGTCACACACCTGAAGTGGTTTAGACCTCAAATTATATTTCTCCAAGAGACCCACTGGATGGTGGGCGCCTCCTCTGCTCTTCGGGCACCGTGGTTGGATAGATGTGTTTCTGCAGATAACGTGAGGAAGACTAGGGGGGTGGCGATTCTATTTAGCAAACACATACACTATACGGTTTTAAACTCTGTAGCTGACCCGGGGGGACGTTATCTAATTTTGGACGTAGAAATTTGGGGTAACAAATACACACTGGTAAACGTATACGCACCGAATGGCGAGACAGCTGCTTTTTTCCAAGAAATTAGCTCTCAACTGCTTCAACGCGATAATTCTCAGCTTATTCTGGCAGGTGACTGGAACACAGTTGACGATCCCACTATTGACAAGCGCCCTATCCCGCGCACTTCCGGCTCCCCTTCTTGGACACATCTCCAAACACTGAAAACCTCCCTTCAGCTTACTGATATTTGGCGTCTCCTCAATCCCTCTGACAGATCATTTACTTTCTTTTCCGGGGTTCATAGCTCCTGGTCCAGGATTGACTCCATATTGGTTGCAGATTCCCTAGTGACGCGAGTCATGAAACCTGATATACACAACATTCTGATATCAGACCATGCTCCTGTGACATTGACGCTGCAAAGAACTCTTAAGTCAGGGGGCTCTAGGATTTGGTGATTTCCAAGCTATCTCTATAACTGTGATGATTTTAGAAAATTTTTGATAACAAGTTGGGCCAATTATTTAGACGATAATTTAGAACATTGGGACCGCCCAAACATTCTTTGGGGGGCGGCAAAAGCAGTCTTAAGGGGTCAAATTATTGGGTATGTTCATAGATTGAAAAAGAAAAACTTAGCGATTTATACCACCTTACACTCAGAATTAACTGATGCAATGCAACGCCATTTTACCCTACAGACTGAGGAGTCCTTGCGGCTTTATTTACAGGCTAAACAGCTCTTAAACGACCACTTACTAGCGCAAGCAAAACGTGATGTGGTATTTTCTTCCCACAAATACTACAGATGGGGTAATAAATCCGGTAGACTACTGGCAACCATGGCTAGGAAAAAAACAACACGCAAATTCATAACAGCTGTTAGACACCGTGCCTCGGGACAACTCCTTACCAATTCCCCAGACATATTAGATAATTTTGAATCTTACTTTGCAGACCTATACTCTGATCTCCCCTTCAACGAATCCACCCACACCACACTCCTACCGGACACTCTACTACCGCCAATCACGACCGCACAGTCGGATCTACTAGTGAGAGCTATTACAGAAGAAGAATTGATCTCGGCAATGTCCAAACTCAAATTACACAAATCTCCGGGCCCTGACGGCCTCTCTAATGAATTTTACAAAATCCTACAGCCCCATGTGGTTCCGACTCTGCTGGAAGTGTTCAACAGTCTCTTGCAACATCGTTCCCCCTTTCACCATTTCACGACAGCACATACAATTTTAATCCCTAAACCTGCGCATGACCCACAATTGGTGTCCTCTTATAGGCCTATTACGTTGCTAAACACCGACATAAAACTATTCCCTAAGATTCTAGCAGACCGGCTGCAAACTATTCTCCCCCACACTTTAACTAACCACCAACTTGGCTTTGTTCGTAATACTCATTCGGTTAAAGGAATTAGGGCGGCGATCGCGGCAGTTGTAGCTTCTGCTCAATCGCCCCAATCCAGAAATATACTCCTCAGTTTAGACACCACCAAGGCCTTCGACACAGTACTCTGGCCCCATCTATTTAAGGTCCTGGAACGTAGACTGTTCCATCAAGACTTCATTGAAACTATTCGATACCTATATGACTCTCCCTCGACTTCCCTTTTGCTTAATGGCTTTATGAGCAACCCGGTGGTGATGCATCGTGGCACGCGGCAGGGTTGCCCCTTATCTCCCCTGCTGTTCAACCTGGCCATAGATCCCTTACATCGTTTGTTGTTAAATGATAACCAGTTTCAAGGAATCCAGATTGGTCGCAGAAACCTAAAACTTACTGCTTTTGCCGATGATCTGCTGCTATATATCTCTGATCCGGAGGCTTCATTGACACATATATTTAATCTACTACAGGCTTATGGTCAAGTTTCAGGCTTTAACGTTAACTGGGCAAAATCAGTAGCACTCAGACTGGGAAATGGTCCATTTTTGAGGCAGGGGGCGATGAATCTACCATTACAATGGAGTTCGGATCACATAACATATTTAGGGATTCGAATATCGAGAAAGCCTGAACAATTATATGCCCTAAATTTTACCTCGGCCATCCGAACAATTGAAACTGAACTTGAGACTTGGAAATCTATGCCTTTATCATACTTGGGGAGGGCTAGCTTGATCAAAATGATATCATTCCCCCGTCTCATGTACTTCATTCAAGCCATGCCACACACACTTCTACCTAAAGACGTTCAACGTCTCAATTTTCTCTTTAGGAGATTCATCTGGCAGGGAGGGAGACCGCGTATAGCGCTAATCAAACTACAGCAGACTGTAGGGAATGGGGGAATTAACTTCCCTAATATCTTCTGGTACTCACAGGCGGCCCAACTACGTTACCTACATGACTGGATGCAAAACGATAACACATACACAAATACAGACATAGATAGAGAATTTATACAGGAGGGGGATCTCATCACATTTCTACATCTGCATGATCGAGAGGTGTCCGAGGAGCTGAGGGGAAACCCCTTACTGTGGAACATAAAAAAACTATGGAAGGAAATGCGACATAAACTAAATCTAAATGCCCACAAATCATTGCATCTTCCGTTCGTGGTTAATCCTGACTTCCAAGAAGGTCAGGCACATTACCCGTTTAATATATGGAGGCTGGGGGGGTGTCCAAGATCGGTGATTTAGTGGACATGCGGGGCTCGAGGCCACTCACGTTCCAGGAGGCCACTACTAAATACCCAACTCTGAGGGCCTTTCCCGTGGCCTTTCTTTTGGCTCAACACTATATTTCATCCACTATCAGATGTTTTTCATCTGGGGATTGGGATAATCCGATGGATAGAGTGTTGAAACAAACCCCTAGGGTTAAGAAAGCAATCTCGAATGCGTATGGGTACTTTCGGAACGTCCTAGACTACTCGAGGGGTCCGGGAGGGATTATGTCTTGGAGAGAATGTCTCCCAAACGTTGAAATTACAGACCTACTGGCGGCACATGTCAAAACCTGCAAATTATTTCCCTCTTCTAGATATAAAGAAATGTCTCTCAATATTTTGCATAGGACTTATCTATCGCCCCATAGACGACACCTGATAGGACTTGCTGACACACATACATGTTGGAAATGTGGCACTCCTCAGGCAGATATGTTTCACTGCCTGTGGACATGTCCCTTACTCAGACAGTTTTGGATTCAGATACGAAACTACTTGACGGCCAATCTGGTAAATTATTGGAGGTTGTCTCCGGAGTGGGCGCTCTTTGGTATTATACCACCGAATCAGCGCCTCTCTTTGGGCAGTAAAAAACTGTTGCTGGCAGTTAGTTTGGCGGCTAGAAAAGTCATCCTGCAGGTGTGGATAGCGAAGGATCCACCAACTCTATCATTATTTAAAGCCAAATTATTCTACCTCTTTAGGATGGAATGGATAAGTGTACTGCTGGAAAAAGACACCAAGATACACAATTTCTTTGAGGTTTGGGAGAGTTATATAATGACCCTGTCACCAACGGTTAGGAAACAGCTCCATGACTCGTTGTCCAACACAGAATGGTTTCTAACTAGAATGGCTGCGGGGGATCCGCCAATTGTGCTTTAGAAGTTAATTGACTAACGGGGCGTTGTGGGCGGGTTGGGGGGGAAATCGGGTACGACACGGGTATTGCACATATGTGTATATATATGTATGTGTATATTTTCTTTATTTTTTCTTATTGTGATTTTCTTCTTTTATTATGTTCGAAAGTACAAATATGGGTCAGTCGACTGAGTTGAATTTCAGATCCGTAAGACAGATGATTTTCAGAGGTCTTGTTACTTACAATTGTGATGCTGTTGATTGTTTATAACAGATTTATCCCTTGATTAAGGACTCAAATGTAATCCTCTTGTTCTGTTTTCCTATAATACCCTTCTATCAAAGTTTGAAACATATTGAACAGCTATGGATATATAACATGTATTGCTTCAATAAAAATTTATGTTAAAAAAAAGTTATGACAGGCTGTGAGGATAAGAAGTCTATCTAGCTGAAAGCAGTGTGGCTACATTATGGCGGACAATAGGAGTGCTTTTTCCATATATAATCCCAGTTCTTGCGAGCAATAGCACAAGTGAAACTGAGGTCAAAGGGACACTTGCTACTTTTTATAAAAATAAATATGACACAGTTTTGGACAATGTACAAACAGGTGTCCTTGATGCAATAACATAATGACCTTCAGTTAAAGCACAGAGAAAAGGAAGACTACAAGCTCCACTAGGGCAGGGACTGAAACGTATGTTTGGGTATTCTCTGTAAAGCACTGCATAAGATACTGGTGCTATATAATTAAAGTTTTGTAGTAGAAGTAATAATAATAATAATAATAATAATAATAGTGATAATGACAATAACCTGTAAATGCATGAAGTTTTCCTACCATGTGGTTCATAAACAGATGTGTGGCAGCAATGAAAGATCAACTGGTCCATCAAGTCTGCCCAATGACTTACAGTATCTGTTGTGAATGCTACACTACACCACACACCTGACATAGAAAGAAGTATGTAAATTTCAATAACACATCTACAGTAATTACCGGCAGTGTGCCACAGTTGCAAAAGGATTAGTGTTATTTAGTGACAGCTAGAAATCCTGGAAGCAATAACAAGCTAGCGATGTATTTCAAGTTTAGCACAATGTTCTGTATTATGTATGAATATTGACCTAGTGTATTAGTGTTCAATAAAGAATTACGCAAGTCCTTTGTTACCCATTACTCTTCATTCTTGCACCCATTTAGAAATATAACCAAAGCAAAAGGTGTGATAAAGCAGTATGCACCATTATGAGTAACAGACATTTCTGTTCTTCTATTCAGATTAGCCAAATGAAGATCAATGTTTCTATAAATCTCAATGACATGTTAATGCAAACCTTAAAAAAGATAAAATGCCTTTTATCGCAGTCTTAGGAAAACCTAATAAAGATTTAACAGTCCATGAAGTCATGGAATATTCAAGGCTGTACTGTATGTTAGAGCTTCCTCCGTCATTAATTTGTTATACAGACTGGTTCCCTCATCGCGTGACACACAGATTATGCCATCAGCAACTTGGTAGGATCATTAATCTCAGCATATATCTCCATCACACATAAGAAGTATCACAATGTTTATTGCATTTTATAATAAAAGATATACTCAATACTGTACATACCGCATAGTACACGTTCAGTGAAGGAAGAAATTGCTTTTATTTATTTTAATGATTGTATATTTGAGGTGATGACAACTTTTCAGTCTCTCTATTAAAGATTGTGGGGTAAATGTAATAGGGTGTGAGAAGTCGGAGGTGAGGGGGTTTGTGTGAGAATGCCTGTATTTTTAAAACAACAATTATTTACAAGGCAAAACCAATCTGGTTTTATGATGTAAATGATTGCTGCTTTAAAAATATGGGGCATTTTTGCCTCCAGCTTCTCCCACTCTATTACATTTACCCCTGTGGGGTTTGAATAGTGTTTGATCAATCAGGGGTGCCAATCAGGACCTGGGACAAGTGCGGTGCTGAGGGGAACGTTGTTCCCCTTTGGAATGCTGCCAAGGGGGACAAATGCCCCTCATTTGTACGACGCAGTGCATAACATTTTTTCTTTCTTTTCTGGGAGAGCGTGTAGCAATGCCTACCTGCACCCCCCTCCCCCAGTGGTCATTGGAGGTCCTGCCCATTCAATCCCCATCAAGCCAACACCACACACTTCCCTTTCCACCCTCTTTCCCGGGGGTCGATTCCAGAACAGGACTGTAGGGAAGGCAGTGAGGACAGAGCCCCCTTTTCAGCTCTTGATGCTCCACCGATTTATACTGGGCCGTGTACATTTATTATACATAATACAACTGCATACTATAACTGTATACATATGAATATATAGTACCAGTATATGTACTTTATTGTAATGTCTAGTAGTATAGTTTTTCTATGTTCCTTTACTCTCTCTGTACTTCAATTACCTGTCATGTTGTTTTGTATGGAAGGCATGCCGATTATGAATATGTAAGCTATGCTCTCATGGTGCTAGCTGCACACCCCTGCAAAGACCATGCCTGCTGTTCAGACCCCCCCCTCCCACATCATTAGTCACACCCCCAAAGTGCTGGCCACACCCCTTTTAATAGCACGCAATATGCCCTTCAAATATTTGGCACTGCTTTAGCATATACTGTATGTGTCTACATCCCGGCCACTGTGATCACAATTGCATGCCCTTATTATTCTCAGCCTACACTTGTTATAATGCCAATTCCCTACACTGTTCCCCCTTTAAAGCTGCAGGTGGGTGTGAATTATAAAACCATGCAAATCTATCTAGGTGCGTATACATGCTTTTGCTTTTCTAGGCATACACAGGACAATTTTACATATAATACGCTATGCAGTATTTGGCCCCAAACTAAGCAATAACTGATATTCATTTCAGTGGACCAACCAAGTATAGAAAATCAGTAATCAGTAATAATGGGCAAGAGTAGACTAGCACATAATGGCACTGTTTCTGAGCTTGGAGCAAAGCAAAAAAGAGCAAGTAACTTTGCACTGGGCAAAATAAACAAAAAAAACTAAAGCAAAACTGCAGGTGGGGCTAATTTGAAATGTGCAGACTGATGTATATTTGGAAGGAGCATTTCCTAACTCAAATCTAAATGTCAGTGTCAGAATAAAGCTGCCCAGTATTTGTGGCCTACATGCAAAAGCAGCCAGTATTAACCCTGCATGCAAATAAATAAATAAATCATGCTTGCCAACTTTCTTGGACATTGAGATTCCTGAACTTGCCTGCCGAGTCTCCACTCCGGACTTCTTCCGAAGAGGAGACTCGGCAGGCAACGCTAGTGGCTGTTACGTCAGTAGGCCCCATCCCCATAGCATCAAATTGCCGTGTTCGCAGGTCCAAAAGGAAGAGGTGGGTCTAAATTTACTCAAACTTGTCTCATTTAGCCCCGCCCCTCAAAACAGAATCGCCATTCCGAGTGTTTTTGCCTACATCCTGCCCACTTTAGTATACGGGAGGTCTGGCCACTCTTCCAGAGGTGCTGAGGACTACCTGAACAATCGGGAGTCTCTTGCAGCTTCCAGGAGGTGTAGGTAAGTATGAAATAAATAAATAAATAAATACATAAATAAACGTAACCCTTTGCCATTACAACATGGATTGTTCTAAATAAAAAAGTTACTTGCTTTTTTTCTTTGCTCCCAACTCAGAATTAGCCCCAATACATTGTATCACACACGTTGCACTAAGAATACACAATAATGTATAATTGTATGTGAAAACTACCATTGGGTTCCTACAAGGAATCCCCTGACAACTGGCATTGGCCAGTCTAAGCATAGGTTCCTTGGCATCATACATGAACCAATCAATCTTAAAAAGTGGCAGTGTGTTTAATAGGTTGAATAGCACAATATCTGTGAGTTCTGAAGAGGAAGGGATGGGTTTAATGAATCATGAATCTGTGGTGTATCTTCTTATTAAAATTCTTAACTAAGACCTTGGAGCTTTGTGTAAATAGACCTGACCTGCCAGTGTATTGTATCAGAAAAAATTGCATTTGTTTGAAAAGACGTTTTGTAACAAATGAATGCACTTAAAAAAAAACTATGAGATGAACGTTGCCATCCTGGAAGCCCCCATGGAACAAAGAAATTCTCACAGGATTTTGTATCGCTCAGATTCCTGGAGAAGTCAGCGCTATCATTTCTCTGTCTGCAGTCAGTCACACACAGTGTCTGAGGACACATCACACAATGCTAGAATCAGTTCAGGCAGACAAACCTGTCAATCACACAGGCGGTGGCGAGGCTTGAGGCAGCTGCAAGTGTGACCAGACACTGACAGTCAGACAGCATATCATGTAAGTGACCCTACATTCCAGATCAAAGCAAAAGATTGGTGCATATTTCCATAAACATAATTTAACTGTTTTGTGTGTGATGATTTTAAAGCAATATATTGAGATTTATTAGGCATATATTATGTGTGTAAACGCATGATAGCATGTTTTGCATATTGCAGAAGAGCAAATGGCAGATTCCACATGATTACAGATCCATCTGCCTATTAGAAACTTATGCCAACAGGACCAACATTACCATTAGGCAAACTTAGGTGGTCATTTAAGTGGCAAGGTGACATAATATGACTTTACAGTATAGAGTGTTATAATATTTCTTGCAGTGCCCCCACGCCGTGAAACAACCGCTGACTTTGGGAAGCAGCAGCCAACAGCTTTATATCTGTATAGTAACTGGCTTCTGATCCTCTATATAAGTAATGGGCTATGATATAATTGCCCAGCACCATATTCCAGTATGATGCAAACAGGAAAAGCCACCTTCTTCTGCCATGTATGATGTAAAGAGCAAGGGAGAAAGAAAATGGTCAGTGCACAAGGGGCACCTTAATCTTAAAGCCCCATATGCCTTCCATTAACTAGGTACTGCGAGTTGCGACGGCAGATACCAGACTATTAGAGCAATTCATTATTAATACTCTAATACTCCAAAACACTGCCACTTTTACTGCAAACTAGTAGCGGCGAAAGCTTACACTGCCAGGCAGTGCCGTAACTAGGCATTTTAGCGGTGTGTGCAAGAAACGACATTGGTGCCTCCCCCACATGTAAGATAGGCGCAGTTGTGCGCCGTAGGCGCGCAAAAAAGATATAGGGGCGTGGCTTAGTGGGGAAGGGGCGTGGCCACAAAATAATAGCAATTCATACTACGGTGCACAGTAGTCTCCATTATTCAAATTACGCTGCACAGTAGCGCCACTACACCAGGTAGAGCCCCTTTTATACATTACAGCAGACAGCGTCCCCCTTTTTACACATTACAGCAGACTGTCCCCCTTTTTACACATTACGGCAGACAGTGTCCCCTTTTTTACACATTACGGCAGACAGCGTCCCTTTTTTACACATTACGGCAGACAGCGTCCCCTTTTTACACATTACGGCAGACAGCGTCCCCCTTTTTACACATTACGGCAGACAGCGTCCCCATTTTTACACAGTACGGCAGACAGCGTCCCCCTTTTTACACATTACGGCAGACAGCGTCCCCTTTTTACACATTACAGCAGACAGCATCCCCGTTTTTACATATTACGGCAGACGGTGTCCCCCTTTATACACATTGCAGCAGCCAGCATCCCCCTTTTTACACATTGCGGCAGCCAGTCCCCCTTTTTACACATTGCGGCAGCCAGGCCCCCTTTTTACATATTACGGCAGACGGTGTCCCCCTTTTTACACATTACGGCAGCCAGTCCCCCTTTTTACACATTACGGCAGCCAGTCCCCCTTTTTACACATTGCGGCAGCCAGTCCCCCTTTTTACATATTACGGCAGTTGGTGTCCCCCTTTTTACACATTGCGGCAGCCAGTCCCCCTTTTTACACATTATGGCAGACGGTGTCCCCGAGAGAGAGAGAGAAAGAGAGAGAAAGAAAGAGAGAGAGAGATATACTTACCATCTCCCCGCTGACAGGCTCCTCGTGCTGGCAGCTCCCTTGGTGCAGGCATCGGACAAGGAGGAGGAGGGAGGGGGACTGGAGCCGCAGCAGCGCTATTTCATTGGTAGTAAGCGCCGCTGCAGCTGTCCCCTCTCCTTCCGTATTGGCTGCCCGGCGCTGCTGTGGATGCTGGGATGGAGGACCCGCATCCCAGCATCCACAGCAGCGCCGGGCAGCCAATATGAAGGAGAGGGGACAGCTGCAGCGGCGCTTACTACCAATGAAATAGCGCTGCTGCGGCTCCAGTCCCCCTCCTTCCTCCTCCTTCTCCGCTGCCCGGAGCTGCTCTCCCTCCACAGCGCGGCAGCGGCGCACGGCGCACACAGCAGAGGCGGCATGTAATGAGTCAATTTGACTCATTACATGCCGCTGGCCGTGCGCCCTCAGGGCAACTGCGCTGTGCGCCAGGCCCACCTAGCACACACGTAGTTACAGCCCTGCTGCCAGGTCACTGCACATGCGTGAACTGATTTCATACATATGCATAGACAGGCATCTTTATGGGTCCCCTTTGCAAACCAGATCTCCTTCCCATAGGAAGGCAGAGGGCTCCGGTAACTAAACCATATAAAGATGGCATCACTTCTTTCAATCAAACTACTTGATGAATGTAGGTCCCCATACTAGTGTCAGCACCACACAGAGGTGAGTGTAAGCAGCAGAAATCAGTGATATCGCCTGCATTACCTATATGCAGTGACGGACTGAGGCTCCATTTCAGCCGGGGCACTCGTGAAGGCGCGCACGCTTGTAGCGGGGGGGCCATGCGCATGTCATGGGGGGTGCGTGCCATCACGTTGTACGGGGGCGTGCCACGAGTCATGGGGCATGGACTCGTGGCACGCCCTCATTACCATGGCGACGCTTGCTGTGGGCAGGGGTGCACCACGCAGCATGCCCCCATTTCCATGGGGACCGGTGTGGACGGCTCAACCTGCACGTGGCCTTCCCGGCTATCTGACGGACCAGACCGGCCCACCTGCCCATCGGCCCTTCTGGCATACTGTATGCCAGAAGTGCCAGATGGCCAGTCCGGCCCTGCCTATATAAGGAATTGAGTCTGCAATACTTACTTGTGTAATGGGCCGGTTGGAATACATTATAAAATGTACACCCCTGGTGGAGTAACTAGCATTGCCTGAAGGAAAAAACTTGAAGTCAACATATTCCTTCCTTCCTAGTCCTTTGTGTCTTTTGATAAAACTAATGCAATGTAAGCAATAAAGGGAAAATGGTTATTTTCAGTGGCGGCTCCAGAGGTGAGGCTGCGGCCACTGGTTACTTTGGTAAACTGATTTTTCTTCTAAATATATAATGCACGGTTTATTATAAGGTATATCATTTACTGGTCCACTACCATAAATTTTAGTCCACCATGCAGTTATGGAATGCTGCCATTCTTTAAGTCAAGACTGTCAAAGCTAAGGGATTTGTCCAAACTATGACCCATCAAGATGTTTTGGATGTCACCGCACTTCAATTAATTTGCTAATGCAGTAAACTGAAGGAAAATAATGACAGCTATGACAGCACTAATTGTAATTAACAGATGCAGTCAGAGGTGTGAGAATTGCTGACTAGTGCACATTTATATGGCCGCACTCCCCTATCCATATGCTTGGATTCACAGCCATCATTATCAGTGAACACTTGTGTCAGCCCTATCAGATGGATCTCTGCATATGCACAACTCTATATAGCTCACAGTGCAGTCACCCTGCCCTTGCTAAACTTTATGCCCTGGTACGCTCCTTCAGCTGTACACAGTGTCAGACTGGGGCATGAAGGGCCCACCGGGGTGATGCTGTTGTAGGGGCCCATGCTTAAGGGTGTGGCCAGCCTCCACTGGGGCGTGGCCAGCCACCACAGACATTTGGCTAACCATTGCAGAGTACATGTTCTATTCCCCTTGGTAAATGTATAATAAACCATTTTCTTGTGAAGTATAATGTAACATATGTATAATGCATAATTCAAGTGCACTAGGATAGAGTTTAGAACCTGATCCCTAGAGGAAGAGGAGGGCCCACAGGCAGTGGGGCCCACCGGTGGTTCCCCCTGTTCCCCTGTTGGCCAGTCCGACCCTGGCTGTACAGTAAGTGTAGGGGCCACTGAGTTACGTACAGTATGACCCTTTATCGTCCACAGATGAGTGCACTCACCTATGAACCATGCAACAACATGCACCCTGCATCCTTCCCATTGTGTTCACTGAAACCGAAAAACATTTTCTAAATATTTTTGCCTAGGCAGTGACAAGAAAAGCAAAGAAAGAAAGAAAGAAAGTAACCACAGTGTCCGCTACCCCTCCCTGCCTGTCGCAAATCAACTTTTACATGGTTGGTGATATTAAGGTTTAGTTAACTGGGTCCCAAATATTCAGTTATGAACCGTAGTGATAAATACATCATGGTGAACTGGAACTTATTAACATACTGCTAGATCATTAAGATTATGGAGTTCTGCAGGAAAGCTGAGGGTCACAGCACACATTTGGACGACGGTCTCTAGAATTAATTTCCAGATAATTTGTACTACAAATTCTGCAATGAAAATAAAAATTAACGATTAAGTTAAAATAGTACAGTACAAAAAGTTAAAACGTAACATACTCAGCTCCAAAGATCTTATTGTGGCCAACTCAGTGATCACAACGTGCATTCCATCAATAAAAGCCAAAAAGCTGTGAAACTAATTTTTTGTGGCCCTTTCTGTGCCTAAATTGAATTCATTAAGTGAAAAAATGTGCTGTAACAAACCAATTAGTCAGACTCATTAATGTGTGATGTCCAATTCTTATATACATGAAAACCAGTTGACCTTTTACGGAGCCAGCCAAGCAAGCATTATAAGTTTGAGGAGATTGTATTATTATTCTGCTGCAGGTTTCTCTATAATAGCTAAAGATATGACTTGCATATAGGTATAACCTAAACCATTAAAAAATAAACATTAGGGCACTGAACGGTGTACACCAATGGCTATAACTATGTTTAAAAAGGAGGGGGGTGTGAGATGTAAAAAAAAAAATCAAAGCAATGACAGGCGCAACAGCTACAAAGCAGGGTTACTGATGATGGGTTGTGAGAGGGGAGCTGATCATGGCACCATAACCAGACATATAAAGCTGTAGACACAGTTAAAGCTGGCATAGGATAGGGGAGGCCTAATGAAAGCAGACTGAGTTACAGCAAGAGAAAGAGGCATAGGCAAGACAGTGAAATAAAGACAATGGGGGTAATTCTGAGTTGATCGCAGCAGCAAGTTTGTTAGCAATTGGGCAAAACCATGTGCACTGCAGGGGGGGCAGATATTACATGTGCAGAGAGAGTTAGATTTGGGTGGGTTATTATGTTTCTGTGCAGGGTAAATTCTGGCTGCTTTATTTTTACACTGCTATTTAGATTTCAGTTTGAACACACCCCACCCAAATCTAAAGGCCAGTACTCACTGGCCGATGCGGGAGAGATGTGTGCTGAACGAACCGCTCAGCACACATCTCTCCCCCCGCTCAGCACAGCGTGATGTGTGCTGAGCGTGCGGGGGGAGACGGAGGGGCCGCTCAGTTCACCCAGCGGGTGAAATGAGCGACCCGCTAGATTGGCCTGCACGGCAGGCCAATCTAGCACCAGCGATAGCGATGCGCGGGGCTGCGCATCGCTATCGCTGTAGGGGGTACACACGGAGCGATCAGGCTTAAAATCTAAGCAATCTAGTCAGATTGCTTAGATTTTAAGCAGCGATCGCTCCATGAGTACCCCCCTTAACTCTCTCTGCACATGTTATATCTGCCCCCCCCCCCTGCAGTGCACATGGTTTTGCCTAACTGCTAACAAATTTGATGCGATCAACTCAGAATTAGGCCCAATATACACTCAGACAATGCAGAGCACAACAGCTAGTATTAAATAAACTTAAGAATGTAGGCAGGCATACGGTCATTGGGGATCCCGTCGGTGGGTTTGTGAACCTTGTCCAGATGCTGGCGCCGGCATTCCGAGCAGTGTCGGGATTCCGGCAGCAGCATTCCAACTGCTGAGATCCCGATAGCCAGGATTCTGGCCGGATCCCATATAATGGACTGTTTCTTTTACCAAATTGTAATGTCATGCTTTGCCATTATAAATCCTGGCATAAACTGATTAACACATAAGAACCTCTCTATGCTCATCTGTAATTTGCCTCATATTTGTTTCATTTTTCGTTTATGTGAAGTTTGGGAAGTTTTAAAACTTTTCTCACATTTTCCACTTGTTGGTACTGGTATTTAAAATATAAAAGTTGCTTGTTGTTCCTCCACTTCTCCCAGGTGCTGAATTATGTTCCAATATATTTGTGTCCTTCCATACTTGGAGTGGGGCTTCTGCTTATTGTTTCCTCATCACTGCTAATTGTGGGAGAATCATGTCTATAGGGCAGAAATTCCCAAACACAGTCCTCAAGGCACCCTCATTGTCCAGGTTTTAAGTATATCCATACTTGGCCACAGGTGACTTAATTAGTACCTCAGTCAATTTAATTTAACCAACTGTGCTGAACCATGGAAAACCTGAACTATTAGAGTGCCTTGAGGACCACGTTTGGGAACCTCTGCTCTATACATTATTATGATATTTGCAGGGGTTTCTTTTTTGTTGCCCGGTGTGGTGATGCAAAGGAACTTTTTGTTCGGTTCTCTGAGAACCAGTCTTGTGTAGTGAATGCAATAGTGCGACAGTACGGGGAGACAATAGAAGGAAAGTTGTAAAATGGAAACAGGTAAAGTAGTGCTAGTGATAGAAAAAGAGAACAAGTAATTCAAAATAAAGCAAAATAAATGAGACAGAACAAACTATAAAGGATAATAAGACATACTGTAAAACAACAAACACTAAACTAACCTGGAAGAAGGTAAAGCACAAGCAAAAATGGCAGGGGAAAGTAAGCAAAGAATATTTTTGATGATCAAACTTTGCAGATGAAACTTACCCACCTACAGTATGCTTATATGGCCACTTATAGACTCTATTGTGTGTCTGTTTGACCAAAGAACAGTCCTGGAATTTGCCACTGAAATATTTAATCACTTGAAATGTGGACTTCTGATATACCCATAATACTAAATGCAATGGGAAACAGTTCCTTGAAATGTTATATGGGTTATGCTACACATCATGAAGTAAGGAAACACTCCTATGCTATGGATAAAGTCATTTTCATGTCAAGGGTATAAGTCACAGGTCACTAGTTGAACAAAGTATTTGACCAAATCACAAATGTTATATATACACTTATAAAATTAGATGTTATTGAAAAATTCAAAGTGTTTTTATTAATATTTGTTGTCTCTAGTAAACTGACTCAGCTGTAACAGCCTACAGGTGTCAAACAGCGGTAAAGAAAAGCAATTTCTCACTAGAAGAATTATGGGCTGGCTTCATCATCATTACTTACCTTTAAGGATCAGCAAAACTCTACAGTACTGGAAAGTGGTTATAGCAATTCATAAAAAAACAAAAAACAATCAAGATTGTCGGTGAAGGTGCAGACATGAGAGAAAAGGAAGAATGCTTGTGAGATATTACGATATAGGGGTGAGTGTGATTCTGTGCCATTCAGAGCTGTTGGGATGGGATGGGATGGAATGGAAATTATATCCAAAGGGAGTAGTATCAGATAAAGGTAACTCAGAGGAGGAGGGTTTTGAAACAGAGTTTCAAAGACTGTAGGGGAGAATTTGGACAGGTAGCGTAGGTAGCTCAGTTAGTAGGGGAGAGCACTGGATAAATCTTGGAAGTGGAAATGAGAGGATGAGAGGTGGTAATCAGATAGGAGATGAGGCACAGGCCATAGGGAGTCAGGGAGAGTATTTAGTGATGAGGTCAGAGATGTATGATGTTGGAGAGGTAAATGGAGTGTAGGTGAGAGCTTTGAAGGTAAGGGTGAATGCTACTACTTTAGGAGGAGATGTGTGTTTTTAAAAGCAGACTAGATGGGCCAAGTGACTCTTACCTGACATCAAAATCTATGTTTCTATGTGGATTCTTATTCTGATGAAATTAAGTAGATGTGGATCAACAAAAAAGGAAGATCGGTTTTACAGCGGAATTTAGCCCAGACAGGAGCAGGAATAAACAAGTCAGGGGAAGGCCAGACAGATGTAAGTTGCAGTAGTCAAGGCAGGATATAATAAAATAATTGATCAGCATTGTGATAACGTCCGGAGTATTCTGCCAATGCTTTGAAAGAGGAGATGACATGACAGCACAAATACTATAACTGGGCATGTGGAGTACAGATTAGCGCAGAGTTAAGGAAGACATCAAGTTATTGGGCATGTGGAAATAGTCTGATGTAGTCTAAGATGTGATAGATTAAAATGGATAAAAGAACATGTGGCGAGGGGAAGATGATGAGCTCAGTTTTCAACATGTTGAGATAAGGAAGCATTGGGACCTCAAATCAAAGATGTGCGGGTTCGGATTTACTCGGTTCATAACGTCAAAATTAATGCGAGTTTGGATTTATCTAGATTTCTCTTATTGGCTATCCAAAACATGTGGCATTCGAGAGCCAATAAGATGGCATTTTGAGATCAGGGGAAAATCTGAACCAGCACATCTCTACTTCAAAATGAGGATAGTGCGGCAGCAGCTCTATTACAAGAAAAATAGAAGTCAGGGAAAGAGAAGTAGATTTGACTGACATACTACAATGTCAGTGTATCAGAACAAAACGTGATGAAATTGGTGATGAAGTATAAAATCCCCCTAATTTTGGGCATGCGACGGAGGCACGCACAGATGTCTCTCCTTCAAGAAGTTGGGAGGTATGCTAATATGTTGCAAAACTACTCTAATTTACTGCATAGAAAATCTGTAGAGAAACGACACGTTGTTATCTTTTGATGTGATGCGATATTCGGCAAGTCACCTGCTAATAATTTAGCTACAGCATTATTGACATTGGAGTTTTATTGAATTAGTTCACTATGCTTGAGGTAAGGGGGGTCATTCCGACCCGTTCGCACGCTGTGGTTTATCGCTGCGGTGCGAACGGGTGCGGAATGCACATGCGCGGCGGCCACAGTGCACGACGTTGCCCGGTGACAGGGGACGCCGGGTTACGTCGCATCTAGAGAACAAAGCGGTCGCAGAGCGGACCGCTAAGAAGATTGACAGGAAGAAGGCGGACCTGGGCGTCTCCACAGCGTTGGCGGCCGTTTTCGGGCAGTGGATTGGAAAACGCAGGCGTGTCCAGAACAACGGAGGGCGGATGTCTGACATCAGAAGCAGCTCCAGCATCGCAGGGATCATCGCACAGGGTAAGTAGGTATAGGGCTGGTCAAGTTTTGCTTGAAATTTTTTTAGCTTAGCATGGCTGCACAAGCGATCGCCGCCCTGCTAAGCTAAAATACACTCCCCCATAGGCGTGGACTATTGATCGCAGCAGCAGCTAAAAGTTGCTGGCTGCGATCAACTCGGAATGGCCACCTATATTGCTGCTATATGTGGTAGCTAAAACCTGGAGCCTCGATCACAATTTGGATATACTGTACACATATTCTTTGTTCTGTACTTAACTGTATTTAATTTTACATGTATACACATTTTTTATTTGGAGTTTGTTTTTCTATTTCCATAGAAACAACAATAGTCATGATAGCTACAAGTGAAATAAATGTAATGTAGAAAGTGCATTGTATCATTGCCCTGCTTTAGCTGACCGACATGGTAACCCTAGTTACAGCAGAGCCAGGGCCGTAACTAGGGGGGGCTAGGGGGGCACGCGCCCCGGGCGCTGGAGCGAGGGGGGTGCTAGGGAGGCTGTTTCCTCAGCCAAAATTCTTTGAGGGCAGCGGGCACTGTGCGCGATGCTGTCACAGGCATCACACATTGAGGGAGGAGAGGGAGAGAGAACGGAGAGTCTGGCAGCGGCTAGCAAGTTTGAACAATGGCGCGCGGGACTGATGAGGGCATGCTGGCTGCAGTCAGTGACAGTGAATGAGTCACTGTCACTCACGCTGCAGCACTGCAGGCTCCTCTGACAGGGGAACGTCCACAGCAGTCTCCGGCAGCCCTGAGCAGTGCACACAGCCCTCCCCCATGCCTGGGAACAGGGGGAGGGACACAGTGCAGCAGCGTGGACTCTGAACGAGGGGGAACTGGAGCCGACCTGTGACAGAGAGAGGAGATTTATGAGGTATGTTTCTCTGCCAGACAGCTCCCCCTCTACAATGTGTGTGTGTGTGTGTGTGTGTGTGTGTGTGTGTGTGTGTGTGTGTGTGTGTGTGTGTGTGTGTGTGTCAGTGTGCATCTGGTCCCTATAGAGTGTGTGTCAGTGTGCATCTGGTTCCTATACAGTGTGTGTGTGTGTGTGTGTGTGTGTGTGTGTGTGTGTGTGTGTGTGTCAGTGTTCATCTGGTCCGTATATACAGTGTGTGCGTGTGTGTGTGTGTGTGTGTGTGTGTGTGTGTGTGTGTGTGTGTGTGCGCATAGGTGTGCGCAGAACATTTTATTAGGGGGTGCACCATCGGAGGGGTGTGTTTGGCACCACCTACTGGGCGTGTCTAGCACCACCTATTGGCACTCAAAGCAATATAAACATATGCCCCCAGCGGTGCTCCTTACTCAATACCCCCAGCGGTGCCAGATACACACTTGCCCCCAGCGGTGCCAGATACACACTTGCCCCCAGCAGTATTCAGATACACACTTGCCCCCAGCAGTATTCAGATACACACTTGCCCCCAGCAGTATCCAGATACACACTTGCCCCCAGCGGTATCCAGATAAACACTTGCCCCCAGCGGTGCCAGATACACACTTGCCCCCAGCGGTATCCAGATACACACTTGCACCCAGCGGTATCCAGATACACACTTGCCCCCAGCGGTATCCAGATACACACTTGCCACTAGCTTTATCCAGATACACACTTGCCCCCAGCGGTGCCAGATACACACTTGCCCCCAGCGGTGCCAGATACATATGACCCCATTTGTGCTCACCCTCCTCTGTTGCCAGTGCCGCCGATTTCCGTCTCTGCCGCTGAGTGGAGGAGAGCGCAGTGCGCGTCTCTCCTGTGCCTCACTTCACTGAGTTCCTGGCTGTCTCCGGCGGTCATTTGAAATATGGCACCGGCTTGTGAGACAATCAAGAACCGGTCTGCGAGCTCTGATTGGCTGACAACCGAGAGACATTGTAAATGACTGCCAGAGACAGGGATACACAGTGAGGGGCAGGAGAGACACGCGCATCGCTCTCCTCCCTTCAAGTTCAGTGTCAGACTGAGACTGGAATCGGCGGCAGCAGCACCAGACGTGCAGGGGGAGCCGGACATTAGGGGGTGCCTGTGCGCACCAGGCACCCCCTGTGCGCACGCCTATGTGTGTGTGTGTGTGTGTGTGTGTGTGTGTCAGTGTGCATCTGGTCCGTATATACAGTGTGTGTGTGTGTGTGTGTGTCTCAGTGTGCATCTGGTCCGCATATACAGTGTGTGTGTCAGTGTGCATCTGTTCTGTATACAGTGTGTGTGTGTTTGTCAGTGTGCATCTGGTACCTATACCGTGTGTGTGTGTGTGTGTGTGTGTGTGTGTGTGTGTGTGTGTGTGTGTGTGTGTGTGTGTCAATGTGTTCATATACAATCTGGTTTTGTGTCAGTGTGCTCCTGGTCTGTGTGTGGGTGTCAGTGTTCCCCTGGGACCTGCACCATATGTGTGTCAGTGTGCCCCCTATATAATCTATGTAATGTGTATACACGGCTCCTCTGTGCTGTAATGTGCATAAGTGTCTCCTCTGCGGTGTAACGTGTATAAGCTGTTGTACTGTGGTGTAACATGTATAAGTAGCTCCTCTGTGGTGTAACGTGTGGGATTATATATTTTGATTGTATTTTAATTCTAATTGTCTTTTTTTATTTTAATATTTAATTTAATTGAATTTATGTTTTTTATTTATTTAATGTTTTTTTTTGTTTGTTTGTTGTTGTTGTTGTTTTTTGGGGGGGGGGGCGCAAATTTACTGTCTTGCCCCGGGTGAGAGCAATCCTAGTTTCGGCCCTGGCAGAACATTAGATTAAAATGTCATACAAATAAAAAGTCTTGTAGTGTAAAAATATGGTATTTCAAGATGTGAGGAAGCAATGCAATGATATAAACAGACATTGAGACGAGACTGAGCTGTTGTCAAGGAGGAACAAAAAGACACCGGTTTCCCAAACATATCATTAGCGTAAGAGAAAGAGACAGGTGCTCAGATTTAGGCAGATGTGCGAGGGAAGAACTTCAGAGGGGATCTGATACAAGGTGATGTTTTCTTTTGTTTATGGACACATGTAATTTCATACCTTGTCTGAGCAATACAATGCAATTACCATCCAGTAATTGATTTGCAACTTGCACTGGTGGGTTGATTACATCATGCAATTCATTTAATGTAATATCTACCTCCTTGCACACAGCAATATCACATAAAACAGAGAGATAGCAAGCACTAGACTATCTATAAAGTAATCAGGAGAAAATAATATGAATTTGTTCTGTACGTACCCCCAACCTCACCCTTCCCAACCAGTTTAAAATGCTCTCCACCCCAAATGTGCCCCCTTATTTGCTATTGCAGTTCATTTATTGATGTTTAACAATACTTATGTCATCCATTCTAAAATTGAGCGCAGTGGGAAATTCGGAAGAAGAGCATCTTGTACTGGAATGGGTAATTTTGAAGTCCGCTATTAAATAGCAGTGTTATTTTCAAATATCAATCTGTGAAATGTAAGCATTGGAGTTTTGCTTGAAGGTAGCCGGAATCCCACTAGCAATAAACAGGCCATGATTCTCTGTTCTGCGGACACCTAACCCTTCCGTGTGTTTGCATATAGGTTACTCTCCATGTGCTTACTTTGCTATTTCACTCCTCAACATTATACACAGTTGGTTTTACCAGAGACATCAACCTGACTTTTTATTGAGAGGGATATTTCTCAGCACCCACAACTCTTTTTTTTTTTTAAGTTGCCCTGAGCACATTAACATTTTATATCAATTCACTCAATGAATGCTAATCCATCTAGGAAAAGAGTCAGGGCAATGTTCAGCAGCAGACAAATATCCCCCTGGAAGGAAAGGGTCACGCTAACATATGTTATATTACACAACACTAATAGTAAGCCCAATGCTTTATTTACTCTCTCTAGTCTATTTTGTTCTTGACAGTTATATGTTATGCTAGAGTGTCCAATGGAAACTTAGGGTATCTATTTATTTTATTTATTCATTGGTTGGTAGTTTATCTCTCTCCATGTTATCAAGGCTTAGAACATCTGCCTGTAAGGGCTTTTCCCCATAAAATAGTATTTCATACTTATACTACAGTATTTAATGGTTAGTGTAGCAGTGCCTTTTGAATGCTATGTTATCTCCTAAAATAGAGTCTATGAATTATTATTTTCTCTGCGTGTGAATATTTTCTCTTACTTTTACAACTAATAATTACTGACTAGGTGTCACAAATCACCCCAAAAGAAGCAATTTGTCTACCAAACACTGATGCTGGATAGCAGGTCATCACTCACCTCTCCTGCAGGACAGGTTTTCCAGTAGAACTCTGCATGGAGACACCGCAGACATCTTGCCCTGGGTCAGCTGACCGCGATTCGTCCAATCCAGGACCAACTTTGCTGCACATGACAGCCTGGGCGCCCTATTTAAATTCCTTTGCCTCATTCATTGCCAGTGCAATTTCTGATGTCTTCTCTGTCTGCTGTCCTCAAAATCTGTCTCCACAGTACTGCTTCCACTGTATAAAGTTCTACTAGGCACATCTTGCTGTCCTTGTCTCCAGTGCACATGAAAGTGTCATTGCCAATATTGCTGTTCCTGGCTATTGTGCTACAAGCATTAACCTGTCTTAGTACATCCTGCCTTTCCTGTATATTGTTCTACAAGTATTAACGCAAGTCTCAGTATGTTCTGTACACTACAAGTTTCAGTTTGCTCCTGTACACTGTGCACTATATGTCTCATCCTGTTCCCGTTATACCACATTGCAAGTCTTCATGTATTTCTGTTGTAGCAGATAGCTCCATTTTAGTCTGCTCCAATTCACTGCACTACAGATTCCAGCCAACTTCCTGTTGCCGACCTCTGCCAAAGAAGTCTACATATCTATTCTACGTTCCTGTGGGGAGTTCTGTGGGGAGTTCTGAGCTTTAAGACTGTTTCCAGTTTCTCCTGTAAGTGTGGGTAATCATCTCCTGCTCAGCTATCATCTCCTATGCCAGCAGTATACTTATTCTGCTGAGCTGCTGGCTGTAAGGGCCTGATTCCAAGTTCTGCGAATGAGAGTGGATGCAGCCATATTCTCCAAATCAGTACTTTGGCAGAGACTAAGGGGGATATTCAATCACCCGCACCGACTGCGGGTGTAAAAGTATCGCCGGGGAGGGGCTTTCTAATTAGCCCCGATAAGACAGCACGTGCCGCAGCTAATCTAGGATTTTGTTTCCGGCAGGCGAAGCAAAATCCCCGATAACAGCCCCATTTTCATCCGAAAACGGGGCTATTTCACCCGAAAACACACAGGTTTCACTTGAACCTGTGTATTTTCGGGTGAAAATGCACTTTTTAACGGCCGGTCAAATCGAATAAGCCGACCGCAAAACCCGAATAAACATCAGGAGTTTTTACTCCCGATGTCTCTTCGGGGGCTAACTAAATATCCCCCTAATGCTCAATAATAATGAATAGGCATTCAGTAAGTCTGCATGAATTCTTGGACCCTGTTACATAGTTACATAGTTGTTGAGGTTGAAAAATGACAAATGTCCATCGAGTTCAACCTGTAGTATAAAATTTTATATAATTTAAATTTTGTATCCTTGGATATTTCTTTCAATTAGGAATTTATGTAGTCCATTTTTAAACGTATTGATGGAGTCCACCATTACTACCTTCTCTGGCAGAAATCCTAACTGCTCTTGTGTATAAAAAAAAAAATCTTCTAACCTCAGGGGGTGATCCCATGTCCTGTGTAGCGTTTTTTTTTTTTTTTATAAACAGATCATCTGATAAATTCTTTTATTGTCCCTTTATGTATTTATAAATATCAATAATGTCCCTTCTCAGTCCCCTCTTTTCCAGTGTAAACAAATCTAACCTTTTAAGTCTTTCCTCATAATTCAGTGCCTCTAACCCCTTAACCAGTTTAGTAGCTCGCCTCTGAACCCTTTCGAGTTACAAGATATCTTTTTTATAGTGAGGTGCCCATTTTTATGCATGCTAACACCTTATTTGCTTATTTTTATTGCTAGTAAGTCTATTAACGATGAGCACCCCCAAATATTTTTCAACTACCATTATCCCTACATTTTCCCCATTTAGTTTACAGGCTGCCCTATTGTTCTTAGTCCCAAAGTGCATAACTTTACATTTGTCTATATTGAACCTCATTCTACATTTGTCTGCCCAGACCTCTAGTCTAGATAAATCATTCCGTAGAGACTCAGCATCCTTGTCTGAATTAATTACTCTATATAGTTTAGTATCGTCTGCGAAAATTGACACTGTGCTTTCTAGGCCCACTCCTAGGTCATTAATGAATATGTTAAACAGCAATGGCCTTAGTACTGGACCTTGCGGTATTCCACTGAGCACTGAGGCCCATTCAGAGAACATCCCCTTAATCACCACTTGCTGTTCCCTGTTGTACAGCCAGTTACTCACTCAATTACAAATAGTGTTTCCTACCCCAAGCTCTCTTAAACTGAAAATTAGTCTCTTATGTGGGACTTTATCAAAGGCTTTAGGAAAGTCCAAAAAGACCACATCCACTGCTTTACCCTGATCAATATTATTGCTCACTTTCTCGTAGAAGCTTATTAAGTTAATTTGACATGACCTGTCCTTCACAAAACCATGCTGATTCCTAGTAATGACCTTGGAGGTATCCAAGTACTCTAGTATGCTTTCCCTTAATATACCTTTCAGTATTTTCCCCACTATAGATGTCAAACTTACCGGTCTATAGTTACCGGGATGAGTTTTAATTCACTTTCTAAATATTGGGACTACCTCTGCTAAACGGCAGTCCTTCAGTACCATTCCCGATGTAATTGACTCAAATATAGGGGTCTCGATAGCTCTGAGTTAAGTTCCATAAGAACCCTGGGGTGAAATCCATCCGGCCAAGGAGATTTATTTATGTTAATTTTACTTAGTCTATGCCAGACTACTTCCTTATTTAACCAAGTACTTAGCAACAGGTCTTTATTATAACTTATGTTGTGCTCTGCTCTTGTCAGCCGATCCTCTCTCGTGAATACTGATGAAAATAATTTATTCCGTAACTCTGCTTTTTCCCTGTCATCATTAATCAAGATGTTCAACTCGCCTGTTAATCTTCCAATATTCTCCTTTTTTAACCTTTTACTGTTTATATACGTAAAGAACTTTTGGGGGTTTGTTTTACTCTCCTTTGCAATTTGTTTTTCGTTTTCTATTTTAGCTGTTCTGAATACTTTTTTGCATTTTTTGTTACATTCCTTGTAGAACTGGAATGATTCCACCTTAGCGTCAGATTTAAATGCTTTGAAAACACACCTCTTTTTATCCATTTGTTCCTTGATCTTCTTATTAAGCCACATCGGTTTGAATTTACTACTCCTGTTTTTGTTGTGGGGCAACTGTCATGGAAAAGCTAATGAAAAAATTAAAACAAAGATCAGACACACAGTGATATTCCACAATAAATTGTAGTTTCCCCTAATGGATGGATACACACCTGATGTACAGTACAAGTATGTCGGGGGACCTATTGCTCAATATGTTAATCATCCGCTCGATATGTTGGTCCCTATCATGCAGCTGGGTGGGCATTTGAATTGGTCCGCTCAGCTGTGAAGTCAGCCCCCACAGCAAGTGTACAGGTGGTCGGCAGACTGCCCATACACACAGCACGATGCACCAATATATGTGCAGATATATCAGCCATTGGATGTGCTGCAGTGCCAATGCAATATGTCTGTGAATGACAATGTTCGCAAGGTTACAAATAGATTGTGTGCATAACCTGTGCTATGACGCGTGGCTAGCACATAGAGGGCATAGCTAACACCTACCTTCAACTAACTCAATCTACCTCTCTTCTTCGCTTTATATGAAGAGAGCACTGCCTGTCATTTTATTGACCCCCTCCCCTCTATATATCCATTCATGTGCTCTCCTCATGTCCCAGATGGAGAGGATGCACTGACATTGAGCGGGGCATTGACTAGGATATCATATAGTGAAGGAGGCAGTAGATCAGATTTGTGCTGTGTTAGTTGCACTTTCCACCAGTCACCTGCTTCATGACTATGATTACCTTGAGCAGCTCACAGTACACACAGAAATACCTCTACTCCCTGTCCCTCCCTCCCAGCATCCTCTGCAAGACCAGTTTAAGCTGCACCGCAGAATGGTTGCCTGTTCTTGACTGAGTGGTGTGATTCTGTGAGCGGCAGCTTAGTGTGCAACGCAAGAGTGCAGACAACAGACACCAGCACTGACATTGGTCCATGATGATTAGTAGTGTGCAGAGCCGTAACGATACATTTTAGAGCCCTGGACCAAAAAGAGCACCAGAGACACAGACACTGTCATTCCATGCTCAGGTGTATTTGTTGCTGCTCTACAACACTACCTCACTCATCACACATACCCTTCACCAAATACACCACCTACCCACTCACTGCTATACATCTCGCCTATCAGTGCTATATACAGCACTCCCTTCCCACTACAACTTACAAATAACATTCTTCAAACACTGAAAAACCACTCACTATTAACCCCCAACCCCACATCTCCTCCAATGAATTAACCCTAACTCACAACCCTTCCTTAAACCAGGGGTTCTCAACTCCAGTCCTCAAGTACCACCAACATGGCATGTTTGTGGATATTTTTCAATCTATTTTGCTAGATCAGTAATTATCCCACCTGTTCCACAGACAGAAATCCTCAAAACATGACCTGTTTGGAAAACTTGAGGTTTGAGGTTGAGAACCATTGCTCTAAAACTTTGAAATACTCTGCACCTCTACTCCCTGACCACATACTGCAACTGACCCATACCCCTCACTCACCAGGATGCCCTGATCCATAACTCACATGCAAATACCCTTTCCAAAATCTGAGAAAAACAACACCAAAAGAGAATAAAATAAAATTTTGACCCAGCTTTATGAAGCCTTGGAAAGTGATGAATTGCATGGGTATAAAGTAACAACCAATCAGCTCCTAACTGTCATTTTTCAAACACAGCCTGTAACATGACAGTTAGGAGCTGGATGGTTGGTACTTTATTACCGTGAAATTTATCACTCTCCAAGGCTTCATAAATCTGGGCCTTTATTTCTAAAATTAAACTTTCCTATCTCTCCATGGGGTCAATGCAATTTAGCACCTATTGAATAGAGCCGGAATGGAGCTCCCAGAGTTATTCAATTCAGCGCAATGTGTTGCCTGCAAAGAGGATTTCTTCTCGAGCGACCAGAAATCTGACAAAAGTGCTGTCGCAATGCTGTTTTCTGCCCTTAGTGCGGTGGAAACATCATCGGGCTGGGCACTTAGGTCGGCGAGAACCGGCCTTCTCTGATATAACAGCGCGCTGAATTGAATAGCACCGGGAGCTCCTTCTTGGCGCTATTCAATCCACGCTAAATTGAATTGACCCCAATGAAGCTGTTGCTATGCATTCCTCCATGTGCTATCTGAATTATTCAGAAGCTTCTTATCCTGAGGCATCTCTCCTATATTCCAACACTGGCTGGGGACACCATGTTCATTCTACAAAGGTGTTCAAAAAAAAAATAGACAAAAATGGGACAAACATATATAATAAATATTTTACATTTATGTATACACACTCAACAACACACCTATACATAGGCACGTAAATATTATATATTAACAGTAATAATGTTAGCACAAGGGATATTTCCCTAGTGTGTATATACATTAGTTTGCCCCCTCCCTATTCTGTAGATGTATTAGTGTGCCCCCCCTCCCTATTCTGTAGATGTATTAGTGTGCCCCCCCTCCCTATTCTGTAGATGTATTAGTGTGCCCCTGCTCCATAGTCAACATATGTATTAGTGTACCCTCCCCAATCAGTATATTTATAAGCATGCCCCCTCCCCTCCTAGTTAGTATATACTGTATATTAGTGTGCCCCTCCTAACCAATATATATATATAGATATATATAGATATATTTATATATATAAAAGTATGCCCCCTCCCTTCCAGTATATATATATTAGTGTACGCCCTCCCCTCCTAACCAGTATATATATATTAGTGTGCCCCCTCCCCTCCAGTATAAATATTAGTGTGCCCCCTCCCCTCCAGTATATATATTAGTGTGCCCCCTCCCCTCCAGTATATATATATATATTAGTGTATGCCCTCCCCTCCTAACCAGTATATATATTAGTGTGCCCCCTCCCCTCCAGTATAAATATTAGTGTGCCCCCTCCCCTCCAGTACATATATTAGTGTGCCCCCTCCCCTTCAGTATATATATATTAGTGTATGCCCTCCCCTCCGAACCAGTATATATATTAGTGTGCCCCCTCCTAACCAGTATAAATATTAGTGTGCCCCCTCCCCTAGAGTATATATATATATTCGTGTGCCCCCTCCAGTATATATATTAGCGTACCCACTCCCCTCTTAACCAGTATATATATTAGTGTGCCCCCTCCTAACCAGTGTATATATTAGTGTGCCCCCTCCCCTACAGTATATATATTAGTGTGTCCCCTCCCCTCCAGTATATATATTAGTGTGCCCCCTCCCTTCCTAACCAGTATATATATTAGTGTGCCCCCTCCCCTCCAGTATATATATTAGTGTGCCCCCTCCCCTCCAGTACATATATTAGTGTGCCCCCTCCCCTTCAGTATATATATTAGTGTATGCCCTCCCCTCCGAACCAGTATACATATTAGTGTGCCCCTTCCTAACCAGTATAAATATTAGTGTGCCCCCTCCCCAAGAGTATATATATATATTCGTGTGCCCCCTCCAGTATATATATTAGCATACCCACTCCCCTCTTAACCAGTATATATATTAGTGTGCCCCCTCCTAACCAGTATATATATTAGTGTGCCCCCTCCCCTACAGTATATATATTAGTGTGTCCCCCTCCCCTCCAGTATATATATTAGTGTGCCCCCTCCCTTCCTAACCAGTATATATATTAGTGTGCCCCCTCCCCTCCAGTATATATATTAGTGTGTCCCCTCCCCTCCAGTATATATCTTAATTTTTCCCCCTTCCCTTCCTAACCAGTATATATATTAGTGTGCCCCCTCCCCTCCAGTATATGTATATATATTTGTGTGTCCCTTACCCTCCAGTATATATATTAGTGTGCCCCCTCCCCTCCAGTATATATATTAGTGTACCCCCTCCCTATAATGTGCAGCAACCATCTCCCATAGTAGTTACCCTCTCTCTGCACTTGCTCGCCGTCCAGCCATCACAGGTTCCTGTCCACTGAGTGACCGGTCACAGCAGCCACCGGCTCCCACGGCTTTTCCCTGTCTGGCAGCCGGCATACTGCACCGGCAGAGTCATGGCACCAGCTCCGTGCCGCTGCCGCTTGTGTGAGTCGCATCCAGGGATACAGGTGCGCGTGTGTCGTGCCGCTGTCCTAGATGGGCACACATGAGCCGGAGGTGCTCTCTGCAGGCAGGAATACGTGCTGCCTGCTTCCAGGGCTATAGTATGCCGCTGTGCTGCCCTTGCGGTGCCCTGAGACCCAGGAGATAGTCCTGTGTGTGGATAGGACAGCAGAAGGCCGCTGAGCTGGGCGATGGAGATAACAGGAGGAAACATTTTTCCTGTCATTGACCCAGAACTTCTTGCTGCTGTGGACCTTTTTGAGGAGGGGCCTGGAGCCGCAGCTCCATCCACCCCATTGTTAATCTGGCCCTGCCTAGCAGTACTGTTCATGCTTCATATTTAGCATAGTGCTTTAACATATAACATTTACATCACTTAATTTTATCATCTAGAACACCTACTACTGTTCCAGCATCGACGAGCAGTGAGGTAAATGGCTCAGGAGGCATTGGCTAGTACCAGAGCCAGATTTACACACAACATATGAGCCCAAGGGTTCATGTGGGCATTATACACAGATGCAGAGGTATAAACTCCTGGAAATTTGGTGAGTTTTGAGTACAGATGTGCGAAAAAAGGTAGGCAGGGGATGGTATAGAAATGCTTAGAATAATACAAAGAATATATTTCTAACATATTCTTTGTATTTTTCATATACATTATACAGTCAAAACTCTGGCACAAACGTTAGTATGACAGGAAAGACTCACCCCACCACACGTCACTGCATCCCAGTAAATAGTAACACCTACGTGTTCTTAAGCCCATTAAATGTAACACCTACAGAACTAACCTCCCAAGCAATGAAACCCTCAGATATATGCTACTAACTCCGGCTTGCCATACACATCTGACAGGCAGCTATTCTTTTCATCTTACAGTGATTTTGTAAGAACTTGTATCTCAATGAAGAAAGAGTATGGCACCAAATAATAAAGAGGCACATCCCGCTGCCTTATGTGAAGAATATTACTTCTTTAGGAAACAAAAGTGCTATTTTAATGGAGGCAGCATGGTATGGGAACACCTACTCACTAGAGATGAGCGGGTTCGGTTTCTTTGAATCCGAACCCGCACGAACTTCACTTTTTTTTTCACGGGTCCGAGCGACTCGGATCTTCCCGCCTTGCTCGGTTAACCCGAGCGCGCCCGAACGTCATCATGACGCTGTCGGATTCTTGCGAGACTCGGATTCTATATAAGGAGCCGCGCGTCGCCGCCATTTTCACACGTGCATTGAGATTGATAGGGAGAGGACGTGGCTGGCGTCCTCTCCATTTAGATTAGATTTAGGAGAGAGAGAGAGAGAGATTGCTGTGATACTGTAGATTAGAAGAGAGTGCAGACAGAGTTTAGTGACTGACGACCACAGTGACCAGTGACCACCAGAGACAGTGCAGTTGTTTGTTTTATTTAATATATCCGTTCTCTGCCTGAAAAAAACGATACACAGTCACACAGTGACTCAGTCTGTGTGCACTGCTCAGCCCAGTGTGCTGCACATCAATGTATTGTATATAAAGCTTATAATTGTGGGGGAGACTGGGGAGCACTGCAGGTTGTTATAGCAGGAGCCAGGAGTACATGATAAATAATATTATATTAAAATTAAACAGTGCACACTTTTGCTGCAGGAGTGCCACTGCCAGTGTGACTAGTGGTGACCAGTGCCTGACCACCAGTATATTAGTAGTATTGTATACTATCTCTTTATCAACCAGTCTATATTAGCAGCAGACACAGTACAGTGCGGTAGTTCACGGCTGTGGCTACCTCTGTGTCGGCACTCGGCAGGCAGTCCGTCCATCCATAATTGTATTATAATATATACCACCTAACCGTGGTTTTTTTTTCATTCTTTATACCGTCGTCGTCATACTAGTTGTTACGAGTATACTACTATCTCTTTATCAACCAGTGTACAGTGCGGTAGTTCACGGCTGTGGCTACCTCTGTGTCGGCACTCGGCAGGCAGTCCGTCCAACCATAATTGTATTATATACCACCTAACCGTGGTTTTTTTTTCATTCTTTATACCGTCGTCATACTAGTTGTTACGAGTATACTACTATCTCTTTATCAACCAGTGTACAGTGCGGTAGTTCACGGCTGTGGCTACCTCTGTGTCGGCACTCGGCAGGCAGTCCGTCCAACCATAATTGTATTATATACCACCTAACCGTGTTTTTTTTTTCATTCTTTATACCGTCGTCATACTAGTTGTTACGAGTATACTACTATCTCTTTATCAACCAGTGTACAGTGCGGTAGTTCACGGCTGTGGCTACCTCTGTGTCGGCACTCGGCAGGCAGTCCGTCCAACCATAATTGTATTATAATATATACCACCTAACCGTGGTTTTTTTTTCATTCTTTATACCGTCGTCATACTAGTTGTTACGAGTATACTACTATCTCTTTATCAACCAGTGTACAGTGCGGTAGTTCACGGCTGTGGCTACCTCTGTGTCGGCACTCGGCAGGCAGTCCGTCCATCCATAATTGTATTATAATATATACCACCTAACCGTGGTTTTTTTTTCATTCTTTATACCGTCGTCATACTAGTTGTTACGAGTATACTACTATCTCTTTATCAACCAGTGTACAGTGCGGTAGTTCACGGCTGTGGCTACCTCTGTGTCGGCACTCGGCAGGCAGTCCGTCCAACCATAATTGTATTATAATATATACCACCTAACCGTGTTTTTTTTTTCATTCTTTATACCGTCGTCATACTAGTTGTTACGAGTATACTACTATCTCTTTATCAACCAGTGTACAGTGCGGTAGTTCACGGCTGTGGCTACCTCTGTGTCGGCACTCGGCAGGCAGTCCGTCCAACCATAATTGTATTATAATATATACCACCTAACCGTGGTTTTTTTTTCATTCTTTATACCGTCGTCATACTAGTTGTTACGAGTATACTACTATCTCTTTATCAACCAGTGTACAGTGCGGTAGTTCACGGCTGTGGCTACCTCTGTGTCGGCACTCGGCAGGCAGTCCGTCCATCCATAATTGTATTATATACCACCTAACCGTGGTTTTTTTATACCACCTAACAGTGGCAGTCCGTCCATAATTGTATACTAGTATCCAATCCATCCATCTCCATTGTTTACCTGAGGTGCCTTTTAGTTCTGCCTATAAAATATGGAGAACAAAAAAGTTGAGGTTCCAAAATTAGGGAAAGATCAAGATCCACTTCCACCTCGTGCTGAAGCTGCTGCCACTAGTCATGGCCGAGACGATGAAATGCCAGCAACGTCGTCTGCCAAGGCCGATGCCCAATGTCATAGTACAGAGCATGTCAAATCCAAAACACCAAATATCAGAAAAAAAAGGACTCCAAAACCTAAAATAAAATTGTCGGAGGAGAAGCGTAAACTTGCCAATATGCCATTTACCACACGGAGTGGCAAGGAACGGCTGAGGCCCTGGCCTATGTTCATGGCTAGTGGTTCAGCTTCACATGAGGATGGAAGCACTCAGCCTCTCGCTAGAAAACTGAAAAGACTCAAGCTGGCAAAAGCACCGCAAAGAACTGTGCGTTCTTTGAAATCCCAAATCCACAAGGAGAGTCCAATTGTGTCGGTTGCGATGCCTGACCTTCCCAACACTGGACGTGAAGAGCATGCGCCTTCCACCATTTGCACGCCCCCTGCAAGTGCTGGAAGGAGCACCCGCAGTCCAGTTCCTGATAGTCAGATTGAAGATGTCAGTGTTGAAGTACACCAGGATGAGGAGGATATGGGTGTTGCTGGCGCTGGGGAGGAAATTGACCAGGAGGATTCTGATGGTGAGGTGGTTTGTTTAAGTCAGGCACCCGGGGAGACACCTGTTGTCCGTGGGAGGAATATGGCCGTTGACATGCCAGGTGAAAATACCAAAAAAATCAGCTCTTCGGTGTGGAGGTATTTCACCAGAAATGCGGACAACAGGTGTCAAGCCGTGTGTTCCCTTTGTCAAGCTGTAATAAGTAGGGGTAAGGACGTTAACCACCTCGGAACATCCTCCCTTATACGTCACCTGCAGCGCATTCATAATAAGTCAGTGACAAGTTCAAAAACTTTGGGTGACAGCGGAAGCAGTCCACTGACCAGTAAATCCCTTCCTCTTGTAACCAAGCTCACGCAAACCACCCCACCAACTCCCTCAGTGTCAATTTCCTCCTTCCCCAGGAATGCCAATAGTCCTGCAGGCCATGTCACTGGCAAGTCTGACGAGTCCTCTCCTGCCTGGGATTCCTCCGATGCATCCTTGCGTGTAACGCCTACTGCTGCTGGCGCTGCTGTTGTTGCCGCTGGGAGTCGATGGTCATCCCAGAGGGGAAGTCGTAAGCCCACTTGTACTACTTCCAGTAAGCAATTGACTGTTCAACAGTCCTTTGCGAGGAAGATGAAATATCACAGCAGTCATCCTACTGCAAAGCGGATAACTGAGTCCTTGACAACTATGTTGGTGTTAGACGTGCGTCCGGTATCCGCCGTTAGTTCACAGGGAACTAGACAATTTATTGAGGCAGTGTGCCCCCGTTACCAAATACCATCTAGGTTCCACTTCTCTAGGCAGGCGATACCGAGAATGTACACGGACGTCAGAAAAAGACTCACCAGTGTCCTAAAAAATGCAGTTGTACCCAATGTCCACTTAACCACGGACATGTGGACAAGTGGAGCAGGGCAGGGTCAGGACTATATGACTGTGACAGCCCACTGGGTAGATGTATGGACTCCCGCCGCAAGAACAGCAGCGGCGGCACCAGTAGCAGCATCTCGCAAACGCCAACTCTTTCCTAGGCAGGCTACGCTTTGTATCACCGCTTTCCAGAATACGCACACAGCTGAAAACCTCTTACGGCAACTGAGGAAGATCATCGCGGAATGGCTTACCCCAATTGGACTCTCCTGTGGATTTGTGGCATCGGACAACGCCAGCAATATTGTGTGTGCATTAAATATGGGCAAATTCCAGCACGTCCCATGTTTTGCACATACCTTGAATTTGGTGGTGCAGAATTTTTTAAAAAACGACAGGGGCGTGCAAGAGATGCTGTCGGTGGCCAGAAAAATTGCGGGACACTTTCGGCGTACAGGCACCACGTACAGAAGACTGGAGCACCACCAAAAACTACTGAACCTGCCCTGCCATCATCTGAAGCAAGAAGTGGTAACGAGGTGGAATTCAACCCTCTATATGCTTCAGAGGTTGGAGGAGCAGCAAAAGGCCATTCAAGCCTATACAATTGAGCACGATATAGGAGATGGAATGCACCTGTCTCAAGTGCAGTGGAGAATGATTTCAACGTTGTGCAAGGTTCTGATGCCCTTTGAACTTGCCACACGTGAAGTCAGTTCAGACACTGCCAGCCTGAGTCAGGTCATTCCCCTCATCAGGCTTTTGCAGAAGAAGCTGGAGGCATTGAAGAAGGAGCTAACACGGAGCGATTCCGCTAGGCATGTGGGACTTGTGGATGCAGCCCTTAATTCGCTTAACAAGGATTCACGGGTGGTCAATCTGTTGAAATCAGAGCACTACATTTTGGCCACCGTGCTCGATCCTAGATTTAAAGCCTACCTTGGATCTCTCTTTCCGGCAGACACAGGTCTGCTGGGGTTGAAAGACCTGCTGGTGACAAAATTGTCAAGTCAAGCGGAACGCGACCTGTCAACATCTCCTCCTTCACATTCTCCCGCAACTGGGGGTGCGAGGAAAAGGCTCAGAATTCCGAGCCCACCCGCTGGCGGTGATGCAGGGCAGTCTGGAGCGACTGCTGATGCTGACATCTGGTCCGGACTGAAGGACCTGACAACGATTACGGACATGTCGTCTACTGTCACTGCATATGATTCTCTCAACATTGATAGAATGGTGGAGGATTATATGAGTGACCGCATCCAAGTAGGCACGTCACACAGTCCGTACTTATACTGGCAGGAAAAAGAGGCAATTTGGAGGCCCTTGCACAAACTGGCTTTATTCTACCTAAGTTGCCCTCCCACAAGTGTGTACTCCGAAAGAGTGTTTAGTGCCGCCGCTCACCTTGTCAGCAATCGGCGTACGAGGTTACATCCAGAAAATGTGGAGAAGATGATGTTCATTAAAATGAATTATAATCAATTCCTCCGCGGAGACATTGACCAGCAGCAATTGCCTCAACAAAGTACACAGGGAGCTGAGATGGTGGATTCCAGTGGGGACGAATTGATAATCTGTGAGGAGGGGGATGTACACGGTGATATATCGGAGGGTGAAGATGAGGTGGACATCTTGCCTCTGTAGAGCCAGTTTGTGCAAGGAGAGATTAATTGCTTCTTTTTTGGGGGGGGTCCAAACCAACCCGTCATATCAGTCACAGTCGTGTGGCAGACCCTGTCACTGAAATGATGGGTTGGTTAAAGTGTGCATGTCCTGTTTTGTTTATACAACATAAGGGTGGGTGGGAGGGCCCAAGGATAATTCCATCTTGCACCTCTTTTTTCTTTTCTTTTTCTTTGCATCATGTGCTGATTGGGGAGGGTTTTTTGGAAGGGACATCCTGCGTGACACTGCAGTGCCACTCCTAGATGGGCCCGGTGTTTGTGTCGGCCACTAGGGTCGCTAATCTTACTCACACAGCTACCTCATTGCGCCTCTTTTTTTCTTTGCGTCATGTGCTGTTTGGGGAGGGTTTTTTGGAAGGGACATCCTGCGTGACACTGCAGTGCCACTCCTAGATGTGCCCGGTGTTTGTGTCGGCCACTAGGGTCGCTAATCTTACTCACACAGCTACCTCATTGCGCCTCTTTTTTTCTTTGCGTCATGTGCTGTTTGGGGAGGGTTTTTTGGAAGGGACATCCTGCGTGACACTGCAGTGCCACTCCTAGATGTGCCCGGTGTTTGTGTCGGCCACTAGGGTCGCTAATCTTACTCACACAGTCAGCTACCTCATTGCGCCTCTTTTTTTCTTTGCGTCATGTGCTGCTTGGGGAGGGTTTTTTGGAAGGGCCATCCTGCGTGACACTGCAGTGCCACTCCTAGATGGGCCCGGTGTTTGTGTCGGCCACTAGGGTCGCTAATCTTACTCACACAGCTACCTCATTGCGCCTCTTTTTTTCTTTGCGTCATGTGCTGTTTGGGGAGGGTTTTTTGGAAGGGACATCCTGCGTGACACTGCAGTGCCACTCCTAGATGGGCCCGGTGTTTGTGTCGGCCACTAGGGTCGCTTATCTTACTCACACAGCGACCTCGGTGCAAATTTTAGGACTAAAAATAATATTGTGAGGTGTGAGGTATTCAGAATAGACTGAAAATGAGTGTAAATTATGGTTTTTGAGGTTAATAATACTTTGGGATCAAAATGACCCCCAAATTCTATGATTTAAGCTGTTTTTTAGTGTTTTTGGAAAAAAACACCCGAATCCAAAACACACCCGAATCCGACAAAAATAATTCGGTGAGGTTTTGCCAAAACGCGTTCGAACCCAAAACACGGCCGCGGAACCGAACCCAAAACCAAAACCCGAAAAATTTCAGGCGCTCATCTCTACTACTCACCAGCATGTGTATGAGCAGCTCTTTATCTCTATTTAACTTTTCAAGCAGTTTAGAATTAGTGTCTCAGGGTCGGCTATGGCCAAATGAAGTAGTAACTTTCTCCGTTAAATTTGGGTCCTACTGCAACTTTTGAACAAAAGATATATGCTCAATCCATATCTATGACTACAGCAACCACAATTTCTATTTAACTGTTTGCTGTTTAACTAATCTTACCTGAATATGACAGTAACCAGGATTTCATTCATTTTGTCTCACTTTCTGGTTATAGTTTTAGAACTGTGTTGCATAGTTAGGCTGTGATTGATTCTGGGCAGCAGGCAGAATCCAATTGATTTATGTGAAGGTCAACATATGTGTCATTAACGCATGTTTTCAGGCTGCATTAAATTTTAGAGTTCTATTTCACAGGAAAGCTAAGGACCATATAGCTATTACACGGATAGCCCCGGACTACATGGTCAATTCATTGATTAGCGTATTAGAATTCACAGGGAAAAAGTAGGCTGAGTTAATATGAAAAAAAAAATTGCTAAAATTTATTTTGTAAATAAACTATTATTGAGATACATTGTGTATATAAATGTTCAGTGGGTGGGAAAGTATCAGTTAGTTGCAACCAATTATATGTTTTAGGGTTGTTGAAAGCTTTTCGTCAGCCTTGAACAATTTTCTCTCTTATTTATATCTGCCAAGAGGCAATGTACCTCTACTCAAGACATATTAAAGGCTTAGTAATAATAAAGAAAACACTTGTGTACATGGCCCAGGGCCGATCGCTGAGCTGTGAATTAACTGTAAATATAATTACAGCAGCACCCCTCACTGGGGATTGGAGGAACAGGAGGCCTGGCCTGCAGCTCTAGGTACAGATGTACATCAGTGTACGACTAGGATGGATGAAAATACAATCTGACAAAGAGGAAAATGAATGATACAAATGAGAGGAACAATTCTTTGCAGATACTTACAGTGCATCTTGTTAACCAATTGATTTTAGTACAGCAATGAATGGAACCAAACATAGTGCAAATAAAGTAAAACAAATTGGAAAGAGGTAGACTTTTTTTTTTTTTTTTGGCTTTTTGCTTTTACATTGCTACAAAATGTTTCAGTGATGCTTAATGAAAAAATAAGATTTTACTAACCGATAAATCTATTTCTCGTAGTCCGTAGAGGATGCTGGGGACTCCGTAAGGACCATGGGGAATAGACGGGCTCCGCAGGAGATAGGGCCCTTTAAGAATGACTGGATTCTGGGTGTGCACTGGCTCCTCCCTCTATGCCCCTCCTCCAGACCTCAGTTAGGGAAACTGTGCCCAGAGGAGACGGACAATATGAGGAAAGGATTTTAGTTATTCCAAGGGCAAGATTCATACCAGCCACACCAATCATACCGTATAACCTGTGATAAACTAACCAGTTAACAGCATGAACAACAACATAGTCTCAGTTCAAACCAATGAAACTATAACATAACCCTTATGTAAGCAATAACAATAGACAAGTCTTGCAGAAGAAGTCCGCACTTGGGACGGGCACCCAGCATCCTCTACGGACTACGAGAAATAGATTTACCGGTAAGTAAAATCTTATTTTCTCTAACGTCCTAGAGGATGCTGGGGACTCCGTAAGGACCATGGGGATTATACCAAAGCTCCCAAACGGGCGGGAGAGTGCGGATGACTCTGCAGCACCAATTGAGCAAACAGGAGGTCCTCCTACGCCAGGGTATCAAACTTATAGAACTTTGCAAAGGTGTTTGACCCCGACCAAGTAGCAGCTCGGCATAGTTGTAGTGCCGAGACCCCTCGGGCAGCCGCCGAAGAAGAGCCCACCTTCCTAGTGGAATGGGCCTTAACCAATTTTGGTAACGGCAATCCTGCCGTAGAATGCGCCTGCTAAACCGTGTTACAGATCCAGCGAGCACTAGTCTGCTTTGAAGCAGGGCCGCCAACTTTGTTGGCTGCATACAGAACAAACAGTGCTTCTGTTTCTCTGATCCTAGCTGTTCTGGCCACGTAAATTTTCAAAGCCCTGACCACATCAAGGGACTCGGAATCCTCCAAGTCACGTGTAGCCAAAGGCACGACAATAGGTTGGTTCATATGAAAGGATGAGACCCCCTTAGGCAGGAATTGAGGACGGGTTCGCAATTCCGCTGTATCCATATGGAAAACCAGATAGGGGATTTATGTGATAAAGCCGCCAATTCCGAAACTCGCCTAGCCGAAGCCAAGGCTAACAACATGACCACCTTCCAGGTGAGATATTTCCACTCCACTGTCTTAAGTGGTTCAACTTCAGGTAATGAGGCCAATTCTTTTTGAAAGAAAATGGATAAGGCCGAAATCTGAACTTTTAATGGAGCCTAATTTTAGGCCCAAATTCACTCCAGCTTGTAGGAAGTGAAGAAAACGGCCCTGGTGGAATTCTTCCGTAGGAGCATTCCTGGCCTCACACCAAGAAACATATTTTCTCCATATTCGGTGATAATGTTTAGATGTCACGTCCTTCCTAGCCTTTATTAGCGTAGGAATGACCTCATCCGGAATACCTTCTTCCGCTAGGTTCCGGCGTTCAACCGCCATGCCGTCAAACGCAGCCGCGGTAAGTCTTGGAACAGACAGGGACCTTGTTGTAACAAGTCGTGCCTTAGAGAAAGAGGCCTCGGATCTTCTGTGAGCATTTCTTGTAGATCCGGATACCAGGTCCTTCATGGCCAATCTGGAACAATGAGAATTGTTCTCACTCCTCATTTTCTTATTATCCACAACACCTTGGGTATGAGAGGAAGAGGAGGAAACACATATACCGACTGGAACACCCACGGTGTCACTAGGGCGTCCACAGCTACCGCCTGAGGGTCTCTTGACCTGGCGCAATACCTTTGTAGCTTTTTGTTGAGACGGGATTCCATCATGTCTATTTGGGGCAGTCCCCACCGACATGCAATCTGCGCAAAGACTTCCTGACGAAGTCCCCACTCTCCCGGATGCATATCGTGTCTGCTGAGGAAGTCTGCTTCCCAGTTGTCCACTCCCAAAATGAACACTGCTGAAAACGGATGAAAGGATGAGACTTGTTGCAGCAGCACAGTGATCTAGGATACTATACTCTGCAGTGTCTGTTTGCATAGGTATTCCAAACAATTATTCCAACTCTCAGCAGCAGCAGCACAGTGATCTAGGATACTATACTCTGCAGTGTCTGTTTGCATAGATATTCTGGAGTTATTGTTTTGTGCAGAATTTAGCCTGTTTAATTGTCAGATCGCTTACATGATTCTCCGGCCAGCGAAGAACTCTGGTGGCTTCCGCCATTGCCACTCTGCTCCTTGTGCCGCCTTGGCGGTTTACATGAGCTACTGCGGTGATGTTGTCTGACTGGCTCAGAACTGGTCGATTGCGAAGTAATATCTCCGCTTGACGTAGGGCGTTGTTTATGGCCCTTAGTTCCAGGATGTTGATGTGAAGACAAGTCTCTTGACTTGACCAAAGTCCTTGGAAATTTCTTCCCTGTGTGACCGGTCCCCAACCTCGGAGGCTCGCGTCCGTGGTCACCAGGATCTAGTCCTGACTGCCGAACCTGCAGCCCTCTAGAAGGTGAGCACTGTTTAGCCACCACAGGAGAGATACTCTGGCCCTGGGGGACAGGGTGATCCGCTGATGCAATTGCAGATACGACCCGGACCATTTGGCCAATAGGTCCCATTGGAAGGCCCTTGCATAGAATCTGCCGTATGGAATTGCTTCGTATGTTGCCACCATCTTTCCCAGAAATTAAGTGCAATGATGTACTGACACTTGTTTTGGTTTCAACAAGTTCATGACTAGAGTCATGAGTTCCTGCGCTTTTTCCTTCGGAAGAAAAACCCTTTTCTGGTCTGTGTCCAGAATCATGCCCAAGAAGGGCAGACGAGTTGTAGGATTCAGCTGCGACTTTGGAATATCGAGAATCCAGCCGTGTCGCTGTAACACATTCAGTGAAAGTGATACGCTGCTCAGCAACTTCACCCGTGATCTCGCTTTTATGAGGAGATCGTCCAAGTACGGGCTAATTGTGACACCCAGCTAGCGCAGGAGCACCATCATTTCCGCCATTACCTTGGTGAAAATTCTCGGGTCCGTGGAAAGCCCAAACGGCAACGTCTGACATTGGTAATGACAATCCTGTACTGCCAATCTTGAGGAGAATATATGGGGACATGCAGGTATGCGTCCTTTATGTCCAGAGATACCAAAAAATCTCCCCTTTCTAAGCTGGGGATGACCGCCCTGAGTGATTCCATCTTGAACTTGAACCGTTTTAAGTAAAGGTTCAGGGATTTTAAATTTAAAATGGGTCTGACCGAACCGTCCTGTTTTGGAACCACAAACAGAGTTGAGTAGTACCCCTGCCCTCTTTGAAGCAGGGGAACCTCTACCACCACTTGTTGCATACACAATTTGTGAATCGCATGTAACACTATCTCCCTTTCCAGGGGTTGTTTCGGTAGGGCCGATTTGAAAAACCGGCGAGGAGGCACTTCTTCGAATTCCAGCTTGTAACCCTGGGAAACAATTTCTATTGCCCATGGATCCACCTGTGAGTGGACCTAGACGTGGCTGAACAGTCGAAGACGTGCCCCCACAGGAGCTGACTCCCTCAAGGGAGCCCCAGCGTCATGCAGTGGATTTAGCAGAGGCCGGGGAGTACTTCTGTTCCTGGGAATTAGCTGTGTTGTGCAGCTTTTTCCCTCTGCCCTTACCTCTGGCAAGAAAGGACGATCCACATGCTCTCTTGCTTTTATTGGAACGAAAGGACTGCATTCGATAATGAGGCGCTTTCTTAGATTGTGAGGGAATATATGGCAAAAAATCTGATTTACCTGCCGTAGCCGTGGAGACGAGATCCAAGAGGCCCTCTCCAAACAATTCCTCACCCTTGTAAGGCAACAACTCCATATGCCACTTTTAGTCGGCATCACCTGTCCATTGCATGTTCCACAGGACACGTCTAGCAGAAATCGACATAGCGTTGACTCTAGAACCCAGTAGACTAACGTCTCTTTAGGCATGTCTTATTTATATATATATATAAGACAACATCTTTTACATACAAATATATATATATATATATATATATATATATATATACTATGGACAATAACATGGTATCCTTATCTAGGGTTTCAATCTCCACTGATAAGGTATCTGTCTACGCTGCTACAGCGCTATAAACCCATGCCGACACAATCGCCGGTCTGAGTTGTGTACCAGAATGTGTGTAAATGGACTTCAAAGTACTTTTACTGCATGCTATCTGCAGGATCCCTGAGGATAGCTGTAAAGTCAGCGCTACCTTTTTTGGGTAAACGTATCAATGCCTCGTACACCCTAGGGGAAGATTCCCATCGTATCCTGGCCCCGTTAGGGAAAGGATACTCCCTGAGAATTCTTTTTGGGAAGCTGCAGCTTCTTGTCTGGAGATTCCAGCTCTTTTTCTTCATGAGAGGAGGGAAATTTACCTCAGCTTTCTTCCCCTTAAATATGTGTACCCTGTCAGGGACAGATGAGTCATCAGTGATATGCAAAACATCTTTTATCACAATAATCATATATTGAATACTTTTCTGCCAGTTTTGGCTGTACTTTGCATTATCGTAGTCGACACTGGAGTCAGACTCCGTGTCGATATCAGTGTCTATTATCTTGGATAGTGAGCGTTGTGAGACTCTGAAGGTCTCTGTGACATAGGGACAGACATGGGTAGATTCCCTGTCTGTTCTCTAATCTTTTGTGTAATAATTCATCTTAGCCCTTAATTTCACATATCCAATCAGGCGTCAGCGTTGTCGACGTCGACACCACACACACATACATTTTCTCCATCTCCTCCTTAGGAGAGCCTTTTACCTCAGACATGTCGACACACACGTACCGACACACCCCACACTCAGGGAATGCTCTTCTGAAGACAGTTTCCCCACAAGGCCCTTTGGAGAGACAGAGAGAGAGTATGCCAGCACACACCCCAGCGCAATATGAACCAGGAAAAACACAGCAATTTAATGTTTACCCCGTAGCGCTGTTATTATTATCTGCGCCGAATTATGTGCCCCCCCTCTTCTTTAAAACCCTCTTTTCTACCGTGGAATAAGCAGGGGAGAGTCTGGGGAGCTTCCTCTCAGCGGTGCTATGGAGAAAAACATGGCGCTGGTGAGTGCTGAGGGAGAAGCCCCGCCCCCTCGGTGGCGGGCTTCAGTCCTGCTAAAAGTGTAAAATTGGCGGGGGCTAAGGCATATATACAGTGTCCAGCTGTATATATGTTCTTTTTTGCCAAATAAGAGGTTTTTATTGCTGCCCAGGGCGCCCCCCCTGCGTCCTGCACCCTTACAGTGACCGGAGTGTGTGAGGTGTATGGAGCAATGACGCACAGCTGCAGTGCTGTGCATTACCTCTGTGAAGCACCGAAGGCTTCTGCAGCCTGAGACGTCTTTTGTCTTCGTTTCTTCTGGCTCTGTGAGGAGAACGGCGGCGCGGCTCTTGGAGTGAACGCCCAGGACGAACCTGTGTTCACCCCCTCTGGAGCTAATGGTGTCCAGTAGCCGAGGAAGCGAGCCTATCATTTAAGTAGGTCTGCTCCTCTCTCCCCAGTCCCTCGATGCAGGGAGCCTGTTGCCAGCAGTGCTCCCTGTAAAAAGAGAAAAAATCCTAACAAAAATGCTTTCTAAGCAGGAAGCTCAGGAGAGCTCCTGCAGTGCACCCATTCTCCTCTGGGCACAGTGTAAAACTGAGGTCTGGAGGAGGGGCATAGAGGGAGGAGCCAGTGCACACCCAGAATCCAAAGTCTTTCTTAAAGTGCCCTATCTCCTGCGGAGCCCGTCTATTCCCCATGGTCCTTACGGAGTCCCCAGCATCCTCTAGGACGTTAGAGAAAAGAACACTTAAATCACTTACAATTTATGCTGGCCACACCAGTACAGTTTCGTGTGTGAAAATATTGTCAGTCACAGACAGCCCCTGTGTTTATATGCAGTTTTTGGTTGACAATGCACTGCATGGGACACCTGGCTGCAATCGAATCACTTATACCCCTTTTCTACTGACGATGGGGCTAATTCAGGTTGGATCGCAATGTGCGATCCAACTGGAACTTTTGCTGAAAAGATATGGGCGCATGCGCAGCGCCTGTTCTGCGCATGTGACTGCACTTTCTGCAGGGGGGCACAGAAAAAGTGATTGCCTCTGCCTGATTCAGTCGTGGGGCGGGGGGGCGGCAACGCTCTGTTTCCAGGGAGGAGACGGAGTGTTGTGGGGGTGGCGCGAATGGTGAGTGGAGGCGGACGAACGGGGCCGTGTTGTGAGCGTGATTGCGGTGGCTGCATGATGTCACACATCTTGGTTTTACTAGAATCTTGATCTTTTGCTTTTTTCTCTCTGTTTCTCCTTTTCTTAGTAGTTTCCTAATTTTTTTCTCTCCACTTCTTGCTTCTACTTCTTTCACTCTTTTTGTCTTTTTTTCCTTTTCTTCTTCTTCTTCTTCTTCTTCTTCTTTTTTCTTGTTCTTTTCTTGTTCCTTTCATTTTTCTCTTTCATTCTCTTTCATTCTCTTTCTCTCTCTCTCTCTCTCTCTCTCTCTCTCTCTCTCTCTCTCTCTCTCTCTTCTCTTTCTATTGCTCCATTCTCTTCTTCTGTTTTTCATTTCAGTTTCTTTTTTCCAAATTTTTTCCTAGCACAACATTCGGACCAGCATGTCCTACCTACATTTACCATGTATTTACATTCCCAGAGACCACACTGTATTGTCCATTATATTTCACTGCCCTATGGTCATATTCTTATTTATATGCTCTCTTATTCCTAGTTAGATCCTATTTAGCACCGAATCTCAGCCTATATTTAATCAGTCCTGCAGATCTGTTCTTCCAATTTATTTATATTTATATATGTGAACATTTATGGCGGTACTCAGTTATTGTTTAGTTTTCCAATAGTTAAATAACTATTACTGTTATGCATGTTGCTTAGTTACCAGGAGTCTTTTAGTCTCCATCTAGCATCAATTTATTATTTGCCGACGGCCTCTGCATACATGTGTACATTCACCTGTTGGGCATCATTCAAGTTAGCGTTTTACATTATACATTACTTATGTTGCATTGTACTTTGTATAGGAGTTGTGTACCGGGTTGTCATGGTGACGGGTCACTGATGACGCGCAATACGCAATGACGTCATCTACTAGCGCCACAGCCACCCGGCGGGCGCTGCACACATCTCAATGGTGGGGGATATAAGGTAAGACTTTTTTAATTTCATATGTACTTCCTGATGACAATTTTCAAGTAAAATTTAAATGTTGAAGGCGATGTTGCTGTGGTCACGTAAGATTCCTTATACCTGAGTGCCGCACACAATTTCTACTATTCATACCTGATAGATAGTGAGGGCACCAGGGACATTATCCAGCCTGTACATTGGAGTGCCGGACCCTTTGTATACTATATATATATATATATATATCCAATCACAGTACTTTTCAGGCCTGAATAGAAGAAGAAGAAGAAGACGTTACATAGAGTGACCATATTATCCCTTTTACCTGGGACGCTCATGGATTACACAGGTTCTGTGGCTGGCTGACTTCAAGCCTATATTTCAGCTGATTTTAATCAGCCACAGAACCTGTGTAATCCATGAGCATTCCAGGTAAAAGGGATAATATGGTCACTCTATGTTACACACCTAGTAGAGAGCAATGATTTGTTCTCTACAGTGCAATGTTGTAGGAGTCGAGTATTAAATAATAATTGCATTATCTTCTATGTTAAGCCATTCCTGAATCGATATGATACTTAAATCATGCAGAAATCTTAGTTTCCGCATGATTGAAGTCAAATTTTGGTTGCTGTATAGAGCCCATAATGTGCAGCAACCACAAACTCTTAACACTATTAGTTATACACTTCTCTTATCTTAAATCTATTATTTATCCATACTATTGGGTAATATGAGGCCTATGAATTAATAATCACGGCAGAAAATATCCTTGCTATGTACTAAGTGTAACTTGCAGGGATAGCTGTAGCGATGATTACTGCTACACTGCGAGTTTGATCCCGACATTTGTAAAAGACACTTCTGGGGGAATCTGACATTGGGCATGTGTACACTGTCAGCTGCCGGAGGTAGCAGGAAAAAAATCAGGAGACTGCCGGGGTCGGACCATAGCCCTTATTGATAATAATGGGGACTGTGTTCTGCAGCGCTAATTAGCATTCTGCTGGAGATTTCTGTGAAATATCCTGCATTAAGCTGTTATCACATACTGTATCAACAATTCATAAAATTATACTGAAACTGCTGTTTCTACATTATTTTATGAATAATAATAATAATAATAATAATAATTTTACTTATGTAGCTCTCTTTCTCCAACAGAACTCAAGCCGCTTTACAGACATCAAAAACAATGCACATAATACAGAAGCTTTAAGTAATACAGCAATAGATAAGACACACAGACATTAAAAAAAAATCTTAAGCACACAGTAAGCAAAATGCAGGATTGGTGTAGGCATTTTGGGTAACAACTTCCAAGGGTTGTGTATTCCACATCACAAGGTACCAGATGAGGAAGCCATCTTGGGTGCACTGCATAGGATTACCCTGGGTGGAATAGTCTGCCCCTAGAAGAGATGACGCAAAATGGGGAAATTGTAACGTCTTAATGCTCAGAGTTGGGTCCCAACAAAACGACCAAGTCCATGTATTTTTCATCCTGTCCACAAGCATACCACACGAGGCAGCCATGTTGGGCGCACTACAAAGGTTACACTGTGGGAGATGAGCCATACAAGGGCCCAATGCATAAATGGGAAAACTGACATTTGTGTAGTAGTAGTAGTAGTAGTAGTAGTAGTAGTAGTAGTAGTAGTAGTATGATATACCCTGTATGGAAAGATCTTCATGAAGAACATCCTGCCCACATAGGAACCATCCGAGGCCACCATCTGGGGTGCACTGCATAAGTCTCACTAGCCGGGTGTGCAAAAGGTGGAGGTACACATTACAGGAATAGCACACAGTGGGGTGGAAGAAAGAAGACAAAAAAAAAACATGCTAAGAAATCATATGCAGGTAACCGAAGTGGGAAAATTTTGTAAAAATACTTGTTGAATCAACCCCTATATTTGAGAGTTTATTTCTCATTTGAACTTTTGAATTATATGTTGTTACATTTCTATAACTAGTTCATATAATTATACACTGCTCAAAAAAATAAAGGGAACACTTAAAACAACACAATGTAACTCCAAGTCAATCACACTTCTGTGAAATCAAACTGTCCACTTAGGAAGCAACACTGATTGACAATCAATTTCACATGCTGTTGTGCAAATGGAATAGACAACAGGTGGGAATTATAGGCAATTAGCAAGACACCCCCAATAAAGGAGTTGTTCTGCAGGTGGTGACCACAGACCACTTCTCTGCTCCTATGCTTTCTGGCTGATGTTTTGGTCACTTTTGAAAGCTGGCGGTGCTTTAACTCTAGTGGTAGCATGAGACGGAGTCTACAACCCACACAAGTGGCTCAGGTAGTGCAGCTCATCCAGGATGGCACATCAATGCGAGCTGTGGCAAGAAGGTTTTCTGTGTCTGTCAGCGTAGTGTTCAGAGCATGGAGGCGCTACCAGGAGACAGGCCAGTACATCAGGAGATGTGGAGGAGGCCATAGGAGGGCAGCAACCCAGCAGCAGGACCGCTAACTCCGCCTTTGTGCAAGAAGGAACAGGAGGAGCACTGCCAGAGCCCTGCAAAATGACCTCCAGCAAGCCACAAATGTGCATGTGTCTACTCAAACGATCAGAAACAGACTCCATGAGGGTGGTATGAGGGCCCGACGTCCACAGGTGGGGATTGTGCTTACAGCCCAACACCGTGCAGGACGTTTGGCATTTGCCAGAGAACACCAAGATTGGCAAATTCGCCACTGGCGCCCTGTGCTCTTCACAGATGAAAGCAGGTTCTCACTGAGCACATGTGACAAACGTGACAGAGTCTGGAGACGCGAAGGAGAACGTTCTGCTGCCTGCAACATCCTCCAGCATGACCGGTTTGGCAGTGGGTCAGTAATGGTGTGGGGTGGCATTTCTTTGGGGGGGGCGCACAGCCCTCCATGTGCTCGCCAGAGGTAGCCTGACTGCCATTAGGTACCGAGATGAGATCCTCAGACCCCTTGTGAGACCATATGCTGGTGCGGTTGGCCCTGGTTTCCTCCTAATGCAAGACAATGCTAGACCTCATGTGGCTGGAGTGTGTCAGCAGTTCCTGCAAGACGAAGGCACTGATGCTATGGACTGGCCCGCCTGTTCCCCAGACCTGAATCCAATTAAGCACATCTGGGACATCATGTCTCGCTCCATCCACCAACGCCACGTTGCACCACAGACTGTCCAGGAGTTGGCGGATGCTTTAGTCCAGGTCTGGGAGGAGATCCCTCAGGAGACCATCCGCCACCTCATCAGGAGCATGCCCAGGCATGGAGGTCATACAAGCACGTGGAGGCCACACACACTACTGAGCCTCATTTTGACTTGTTTTAAGGACATTATATCAAAGTTGGATCAGCCTGTAGTGTGTTTTTCCACTTTAATTTTGAGTGTGACTCCAAATCCAGACCTCCATGGGTTAATAAATTTGATTTCCATTGATAATTTTTGTGTTATTTTGTTGTCAGCACATTCAACTATGTAAAGAACAAAGTATTTAATAAGAATATGTCATTCATTCAGATCTAGGATGTGTTATTTTAGTGTTTTATTTTTTTGAGCAGTGTAATATAGATACACCTGTACAGTTATTTTCGATTCTTCATGTTGTAATTTGTGGTAACTGATATAAACCTTCCGTATACATGTCAGGGGATTATATTTAACCTGACTACTTTTACCTCTATGTAAAATAGAACAGTGGTTGCCAGATACCCATTTTGAGCATTATCTCTTTTAATTTTACAACTATGTTTAAATGTTGCACATATTTATTTCCTATTATTCTTTATTTATATGGTGCCACAAATGTTCCGCAGCACCTAACAAAGTACATAAACAAATGAACAAAACAAGCCTTATGTGTACCTACCCTTAGAGTACAAGACAATGCCGGACAAGTACATGGTATATAAACATTGCTGCTTAAGCGGTCATACCACTGAAATAAGGATCAGGGTGGCAGAAACAGAGGATTAGGTGCTGTTGTAGGGAGTATAGAGTAGATGATAAGAAGAAGTAAGAGATGGCACATGAGAGGAGAGGGCCTGCTCTAAAGTGGAGGGGCAGACAGGCAGGGGTGACACTGATGGGGTTAGACGGTGAGCATGGAACAGAGTGTTACACTCAGGGGCGTTTTAAGAGAGGAGGAGGCCCGTGTGCAGCCTTCTGCATCAGGGGCCCCGTCCTCTCTGACCGATGCACATGTTTTAATACTTACCTTTCCGGAGTCCCCCGGCGGTGCCATCCTTCTCCACAGCGGCAATAGAGTCTTAGCACAGACTCTATTGTGCATGTGCAAACCTCTGGGAACACGGCGCCGTGGCCATTTTCCTGAAGATTTTCCTAATGCGCATGTGTGAAACTTCGGAAAAATGGCCATGGTTTTCAGCAGACGCAATAGAGTTTGTTCCCCCTAGTGTTCAGACTCTAATGCACTGCCGAGAAGGGATGGCTCCAACGGGGGACTACAGAGAGGTAAATATTAAACAAATGGGTGCAGTGTGTGCGGGATGGGCCCCCCTGGACCCCGGGGGCCCGTGTGCCTCGCACACACTGCACCCATTATAGATACACCAATGTTTTCACTGGAATAGCGCATACACTGGGAACCCTTATTTTGGGAACCCAGTAGCCAACATTGGCCCTCATTCCGAGTTGTTCGCTCGCTAGCTGCTTTTAGCAGCATTGCACACACTAGGCCGCCGCCCTCTGGGAGTTTATCTTAGCTTTGCAGAATAGCAAACGAAAGATTAGCAGAACTGCTACTAAATAATTCTTTGCAGTTTCTGAGTAGCGCCAGACCTACTCACAGATTGCGATCAGCTCAGTCCGTTTAGTTCCTGGTTTGACGTCACAAACACGCCCTGCGTTCGGCCAGCCACTCCCCCATTTCTCCAGACACTCCCGCGTATTTCCCTGGCATGCCTGCATTTTTTAGCACACTCCCAGAAAACGCTCAGTTACCACCCAGAAACGCCCCTTTCCTGTCAATCACTCACCGATCAGCAGTGCGACTGAAAAGCGCCGCAGGATCCACAGCAAATCTACTAAGTTTTTAGTTAAATAACTAAGCGCATGCGCCCTGCGTGCCTTACGCATGCGCATTTTGCAACAAATCGCAGCATAGCGAAAATTGGCAACGAGCGAACAACTCGGAATGACCCCCCATTGTACCTCAGCTTTTCTACCAATAACAACTGGAATGTGTAAAATAGTTCCCATGTACAGTATAGAACAAGACCTGGTTGAATAGATCAGTGACCTTTTGCAAGTTAAAAATTGGTTCCTAGAATGTGCCCTCTGCACTGTGTACCCAATTTCAATAATCTTAAGGCCCATACCAGTAGGTGATTTTGTCAGCGATATCGCTCATTTATACCCTCCTGAGCGATATCCTTTACAATATCACCCAGTGCGAATGCTTCTGACGATGGGTGATGTGCGCTTCTGGGGGTCGTTAACGACCCCCTCTGTGGCCTGTACATGCAGTTTTATCTGATGATATCATCAGATGCTGCATGTTTGGGCCAGTCACGGCATGACGTCCCTGTGCGATATCGCTTGCAAAATCGCACAGTTTGTATGCACACTGGTGGTGGCCCGGCCTGGGAGGGGAAACACTAGGCGATATCGCTCCTGGAGAAAATTGCCTAGTGTGTATGGGCCTTTATTCTGTAAATGTAAATTTCATTTTTGCACTGTTATGCAATACTATGTCTGCCTCTGTACTTTACATGGAAGGCCTCACATTATCCAACTCCTATTATCGAAAGCAAACCTTTGCTCCTATAGGGGATGCGTTCAGCATCCCAGTGGTCGGGATGATGGCAGTCATGTGACTGATGCCGGCATTCCGACATCACTCAAGAGACTGGCACTGAATCACCGACAGTTGACATCCCAAAGGTGAGTATCGGGGTTTAGGGTTAGAACCCTTGGAAGGGGGGTTAGAATTAGGCACTAGGTGAGGTTAGGGTTAGCCAACACCCCCCAGAGGGTTAACCATAGCCGTCACCCCTCAAGGGTTAGGGGAGGCGACAGGGGAGGGAAAAAATACTTACCCCATCCTCTGTCGGGATCTTTAGTGTCGGTCATGTGACTGCCGGAACCCCCACTGCCGTTATTTCACATGTATTCCTCCCATGTAAATGGCACAACTCTGCTCCATCTCCCTTTGCACTCTGCCGAAGATGAATTGCCATTTTCTGCTCCATAAATAATGCTCCATGTATCTAAAATTGACTTGATAGTCAAACGCTTCTAAAGTGTATTTTGCTTTTAAAACCCATAAATGCTTCAATTATTCAAAATCTGTATGTATGTATGTATGTATGCTTTAAAACTTTTAACTGTATTGGTATATACATAGTATGCATAACAAGTAACTAAAGCATTATACATTGTTAAAACAATTTAGATAATCTTGTTAACCGTGATAGTTCACATTTAGATGCTTTTATTAAATATGAAATGAAAACAATATACTGTTGCTTGGCCATTCGATTTTAAAGTCATTACTGAACAGAAAGCCAGTCAGGGTTTAGTTCTATAAACATATCATACACTTAAAACAAACTAAGCAAAACAGAAATAAAATCAGGACTTTTTCTGTGGAAAAAAAAGTCAATTTGGAGCTGTCCTTTTCTAACTTGAAGCTCTGTGGTTTTATCTGGATGAAGAGGAGGAGGTTACAACATTTAAACAATTCCACTGTGGCTGAAAACAAGCTAGCGAATATAAAGGGAAAATCATTATGTCAACAAACTGTGAAATAATGGGCATCAAAGCAGCAATTACACAGCCCCGATGACCTAAGATAAACTAATCTTTTCAAGTTTTTTGTTGCATTTTTACTAAATTCTTCATATGGAAAAGAATTTTATTTTTCTAATGTGAGACTTAAGATTTTGCTGTACAAAGTCCCTTTTACCTCTGTTGATATTTGCAACCAAACATTGCTTCTAATAAGGAGTGGCAGGGGTGTTAGGCTTGGGATGCATAAAATAATAAGTCTGTATGATACATTTTAGCAGAGATATAGGTAGCTAGTTATGTTTATTCTCACTGGATGTTCTGCCTGATTTGCCTACAGTGAGGGCCAATTGTTACTGAATAATGATAACATTTAGCCTTGAATTTTCAATGCTTGTAGAATTACCATATATTTCAGTGATGGACTGCCTGGGTGGAAGGATCTAAGGCACAACTGCATAAAGCATGCTTTGTACTGTGCTTCTGAATGCAAATGTTCTGCTTAAGTGATACAAAGTGTTCCCTCCGCAATGCATTATACAGTACAAATCACACTAGGGAAAAATGGGTTAAATTCAACCCATCCTCCACAAAACACAATATCTGGAAAATGCTTTTTTTGTCATACAAGTAATTCACACTTGACCCTACTCCATCACTCTCTTCTTTCCTTACATCTCACATATGTTGTCAATCAGTCATGCTGCTACAAGGAAAATGGATTTGTTTGTTTTTTTCCCAGTTTCATTTTGCAGCAATGAACACTTGAATTTGATCGACACGATTAGTCCCAGCTCAGGTATATTAGGAGTAGTTAGATGGAAAATATAACTCCTAAAATGTAACCTTTCAATGTTTCAGTTACACCTTATGAATTATTCATTATGCATAGATAAAACTCTTGTGTCTTCCTATCTGGCAGTCTTGCCAGTAGTAATCTGTCACTAATCATTGCCTATTTTTTAAGTTGGCCAGAAATGCTGCAGTTTCGTCATTCTAACTGTGCTGAAGTTGAAGAGCGACTGTCAAAAACAGTCAGATTGCGTACTCAGATTTGTCGTGGGAACTTCTCTGTCGCATCCAGAAAGTCTTCATCAGATAACGAAAGACTCCGTTGTTCTGCATGACTACAAAACAGTGGTGACACGCCCTGTTCCAGTTGCCACCCCACCCCCAAAATTCCACAGCACATCAGACTTGTACGGAAAACCATCAGGTTTGCATCCAAACCTGAATCAGGACCTGTATTTCTTCTTTTTATAGTCCATGTATGCAGGTGGGATAACAACAGTCAATCCATTCTGTGGTATAACATGCACTGTCAAATTCCACCAGAGAAACATGAGGAATTTGAGTCAAATGGAGGCTCGATCAACAGAGCTATGTGAAAAATGGCAACAATCTCTAGTGGCATGTATACAAAATAACTGTATAGGGCATCTCTACAGGACTGTAACTGGTTGGTGAGCGGTGCCATACCCAGGGCCCAGAGTACGGCACTTTTTCTTGCTTCTTGAGAAAGCCACCCTTCAGTGTGGAGACACCGGTTGAAGAGATAGAACTCCTTGTTTTTTTGCCACCATTTGGTTACCATCATTTTGCCACACGCACTGTGCCAGCTGTTTATTACTTCTAGCCATTTATAACCAGCACCAAGTCCGGGATCATGTATTGCACACGCTTTCTAGCATCTGACGTGGAAAACCACAAGGAGTGCATCAGCGGCTGTGAGCAGATCAATGTATCAACATTTACCATCTTGCTGTCAGTGAGGAGATTTTGAGCCAGCTGGGCCGCAACATAACCATAGTGGATGGGCCTGATCTCTCCCATACTCATTTGCCACTGTCTCCATTATAAACTGTGAGTAAAGGGGCCTGTGGGACTGAGCAAGCCGAGGGATCCAACAGTGCCTTGCAGCCTACCCATTTTTTTCGCTTAATCCCTGCATGTGTACAGATCCTTTGGGACTATTTACTATACAAGTATAATACCATCATTGTGTGAACATTATATATCTAATATTTCTTAAAAAGATATATGAGGATAATGGTGGCAACATTGTGTGTTTTGTATTGACACATATTTTATCTGTTACATTTTTATTGAGTAACATTTAAATGGTTACAAGAGAAGCTTTCAAATTTTTTACATTATTTATTTTTTATACAGTTTATAATATGTCTAAGTATCTTCGGAGATATTATAGTTTCTATTGTGTTATTTTAACAAATTGTTTTGTATTATACATTCTTGTTGTCAGACTCTTAAGTTGCCTTTGCGCCATTGTGGTTTTTTTCAAACTGTAATTGGGGGTGGTTGAGCGGTGCCACCCCCAGGGCCTAGGGTACGGCACTGTTTCTTCCTCTTGGCAGTTGTATTTGGCATGCAGGTTGCATAAAACAGCACCTGCAGCCTAAAAAGTCATCACCTGGTACGTACTTAGGATGCACTGAATGTTCAGCTTCTTGAGATGCTTCTTGAGACACTTCTCAACTTTTTACAGTAGGATACTTCTTAGGATGCCTTAGGTCACTCTGGATACTAAGCTTCCTTGGTCCCAGTGTCCCTTCCATGGCCCTGTATCTCTAATATATAATCTACAATCAGACAAAACAAGTGGATCTGTCCATGTCTAGATAGCAATAGAGTTCACTCTTTGGATGCAGCTTGATTAATATGATTATCAGGAATATGCTTCTGTAGTAATTTTATTACATTAATTGCCAAAAATCACATAAAATTAGTCTCTGTCAAAAGATAGGAGGCCACACAATTTTATCAAGGCTAGAACAGAATAGCTGTAATGTGATCCATAACGTTCTCAGCCTGGAGAATGAAACACATTGACCAACTAATGAACCTTTTTGTCATCACACACCATTTTTGTCAGCTAACTGAATGCACAAATACTAATTCAGATGTGTTTGGAGTTGCTGTCACTGCAGCTTCCCTGGGAGCAGCAGAGATAGTTCTGTATTGAGATGTATCAGGAGGCGTCTATTACAAGCAGATGCCTCCTGCTGCAGTAGTGATCCGAGCTGCGTTCTAGGATATCGGATCACTGACACACCATCAGGCAGCACCTACTACTAAGATTCCTTACCTTTTCCCTTCCCCTAAATGGTGGTTGCTGTCAATCACTGAATCCAGTAGGACTTCTGCTCAGAGCTCCACCCACAACTATCGGGTCATGGCATGGCCATTGGACTGCTTTTGGCCAGACTACCTGGGCTGGGAACTAGTTTTAAGTTAAAGAAAATAAAAATATTCAAATAGAAATAAGAATCCAGCCTACCCCTACCCCTACCCCTCTCTGTTTATGTATTGTACTGCTACTGTAATGCTGAGGAGTTTCCTGACCAGGACAGGAACTCATCAGTGTCTGCTCTGTTCCGATTGGCTATGTGACAAATTAAACACAGTCACTCTGCCAATCAGAGCACAGACACGACTTACTACATACACTGACTGCAGTAAAGGAGCTACAGTAGGAGGATGCTGGTCACTGGAGAGCAGACTGCAGGGAGTACACAATGTGACATAGTCAGTGTGAGTGGAAAAGAGTGTGTATAAGAGGCAGAGTGTGTAAGAGGCAGAGTGTGTGTTAGTGTTTGTGAGAAACACCTCTTATGCGATCGTGGCAAAAGAGCATGCCAACGGCTGCTGGAAGCTGTGTTTCAATTGTCAGGATTGTGTGTGAATATGTGACATAAACCAATTTCAGGCGCAAGGGTTGGTAATGTAAAATAATGCCCCTGCAAAAAAGTACGTTTAAAGACTTTATTTTCCACATGATGCACAAATACTTCTTTTTTTTTCTAAATAAATGCACTAAAAGATCTAGGACAAGTAAATGCTACATCTTAACCAGACCTAAGGGGTGATTTACTAAGTCTTGGAGAGTGATAAAGTGAAGACTGATAAAGTACCAGCCAATCAGCTCCTGTCATTTTTCAAACACGGGGCAGATGTATTAAGCCTGCAGAAGTGATAAAATGGAAGGTGATAATGCACCAGGCAATCAGCTCCTAACTGTCAAGTTACGGGCCGGGATTGAAAAAATACAGTTAGGAGCTGACTGGCTGGTGTGTTATCACGTTCCACTTTATCACTTCTCCAGGCTTAATACATCTGCCCCTCAGTCTGTAACGTGACAGTTAGGAGATGATTGACTGGTGCTTTATCTCCATCTACTTTATCACTCTCCAAGGCTTAGTGCATCTGCCCCCCAAGAACAGATGATAACTCTGGAGATAACTGAAAAGGTGATAAATGGAAAAATGTATGCGATGAAGTGGAAGAAAGGTAACTAAGGAATTAAGAAAAGTGAATGGAATACCATCAATAATGTATCAGTCCCCTGAGCCTGTCCATCACGCGTTTCACTCTCAGGCGGTCAGAGAAGCACAGATATCAACCAGCATATCTCTGACCTACAGAGTGGAGGAGTTGTGGCACGTGTCACCACACAGATTATGGAATATGTGTTATCATCTAAGTATGTATTTCCACCAGACCATGACTAGTGAAGAATATCTCCCAAAAAAGTGAAACAATAAGTAAACCACAAGTTACAGTCACAGCTAAATGTAGGTTCAACAATTGTACAACAAAACAAAAGTTAAAACCCAGCCTACATATATATATATACATACACACACACACATATATATATATATTAATGGCATAAACAGATATACTGAAATCATTGTTATCTTGATTACTTGATTAACAGCATTTGGAAACTGTAAATATGAAAACAAAAAGGCAATGCCAATCACAGGTTTATGGAAATGCAGAACTACCAAGATAATATAACAATGTAACATCCCACTGCGTTAACTCCAAAAACAAGAATGATTTATACAAATGGGATAATAGCCAGGCCCATTTATCTACATTGCTGCCTGTAAGTAATGGAGAAGCCAAGAATACTGACAGGACTCGTGGGATTAATTACTGAAACCATTTGCGAAGAAAGCTCCAGGCGGCTTCCCATCTAACCAGCAGATACACCAGGCATTTATCAAAGACCAGAATAAGATTTCATTTAAAAGAGGGCAAAGACTTACACCGAAAAAGAGCTCAGCTGCAGGCTTAGATGTACAGGGATGCCAAAATGCATGCGGCTCGAAGGCGACAACCTTTGTGCCCTTGCTTAAATCGCACAGGAGTTCTTACCAGGTCATATAGTGTAACAGCAAAATAATAGAAGGGACTTATTGTTTTAGTGAAGCAGCAAGGGATTCCATACTTTTATTAGTTAATTTTAGGAGTGCAAAAACCTAGCATACACCATCTAGTGAGAGCTCAGTAGTCCAGAAAGCTGGCTCACGCTTTTGAAAAAAGAAAAAATGAATATTACTAAATCAAAAGCCAATATTATTCACTTAATAAAGAAAGAACGAAATAAACTAAATTACTAAATATCTTTATAGTGTTGTTACTCAGTTACCATATTTGTAACTTGATAGTGAAAGTATTATTAGATTCAATAAAAAAGTGTGGGTTTATGAAATACTAACTTTGTCCACTGATTTTATTGATTTTTATTTTTTTCTATAACCTTAAAACCCTAATTGTGGACAGTGCATGCACATACTAACATTTATTTTATGTTTCTGTATATGCCGTGGAAAAATGCAGTGATGTATATGCTCTTCTAGATTTCTTATATTTGGGGGTCTTCTAAACTGATTTTGCTTCAATTACATCATATTTATAACATCAGACCCAAACAGTTGCTACTGTAATGTGAAAGGAGGTCTTCTAAAGGAGAAAAGGTCATTGTGAGCACTGAGCAAGACTAAACAATGGCTCTCAGTTATAGGGAAACCTCTGCAAGTACTGTTAGAGTTAGTAATGAACTTCTACACAAAACGAAAAATATTATAGAGTCATTTATTAATGTTTCAGTTAAATATAATGGTACTCAAAATAATGGGAAAAGTGTTATATAGATTGCATTTAAATGTATATCAGAAAATTTTCTGCTATGCTGCTGTTTGTAGAAGATGCTATACTATTGATTTGTTGGATAAAATGTTTGTTTTATCTCTATATTTGAAATGTTAGTTATTTTATAAAGTCTTTATGGAGCGCAATCCTTAGTTCATCAAAGCACATTAAACGTAAAACTTATTAGCATGCAACTCATTTTATAACGGTTAGTCATAGAAGTTACACAAATTATGCACATTATGCGCTCTGAATAAAGGTCATAAGTGAAAATATATATATATACACTGCTCAAAAAAATAAAGGGAACATTAAAATAACACATCCTAGATCTGAATGAATGAAATATTCTTATTAAATACTTTGTTCTTTACATAGTTGAATGTGTTGACAACAAAATCACACAAAAATTATCAATGGAAATCAAATTTATTAACCCATGGAGGTCTGGATTTGGAGTCACACTCAAAATTAAAGTGGAAAAACACACTACAGGATGATCCAACTTTGATGTAATGTCCTTAAAACAAGTCAAAATGAGGCTCAGTAGTGTGTGTGGCCTCCACGTGCCTGTATGACCTCCCTACAATGCCTGGGCATGCTCCTGATGAGGTGGCGGATGGTCTCCTGAGGGATCTCCTCCCAGACCTGGACTAAAGCATCCGCCAACTCCTGGACAGTCTGTGGTGCAACGTGGCGTTGGTGGATGGAGCGAGACATGATGTCCCAGATGTGCTCAATTGGATTCAGGTCTGGGGAACGGGCGGGACAGCCCATAGCATCAATGCCTTCGTCTTGCAGGAACTGCTGACACACTCCAGCCGCATGAGGTCTAGCATTGTCTTGCATTAGGAAGAACCCAGGGCCAACCACACCAGCATATGGTCTCACAAGGGGTCTGAGGATCTCATCTCTGTACCTAATGGCAGTCAGGCTACCTCTGGCGAGCACATGGAGTGCTGTGCGGCCCCCCCAAAGAAATGCCACCCCACACCATTACTGACCCACTGCCAAACCGGTCATGCTGGAGGATGTTGCAGGCAGCAGAACATTCTCCTTGGCATCTCCAGACTCTGTCACATCTGTCACATGTGCTCAGTGAGAACCTGCTTTCATCTGTGAAGAGCACAGGTCGCCAGTGGCGAATTTGCCAATCTTGGTGTTCTCTGGCAAATGCCAAACGTCCTGCACGGTGTTGGGCTGTAAGCACAACCCCCACCTGTGGACGTTGGGCCCTCATACCACCCTCATGTAGTTTGTTTCTGATCGTTTGAGTAGACACATGCACATTTGTGGCTTGCTGGAGGTCATTTTGCAGGGCTCTCGCAGTGCTCCTCCTGTTCATCCTTGCACAAAGGCAGAGTTAGCGGTCCTGCTGCTGGGTAGTTGCCCTCCTACGGCCTCCTCCACATCTCCTGATGTACTGGCCTGTCTCCTGGTAGCGCCTCCATGCTCTGGACACTACGCTGACAGACACAGCAAACCTTCTTGCCACAGCTCACATTGATGTGCCATCCTGGATGAGCTGCACTACCTGAGCCACTTGTGTGGGTTATAGACTCCGTCTCATGCTGCCACTAGAGTGAAAGCACCGCCAGCTTTCAAAAGTGACCAAAACATCAGCCAGAAAGCATAGGAGCTGAGAAGTGGTCTGTGGTCACCACCTGCAGAACAACTCCTTTATTGGGGGGGTCTTGCTAATTGCCTATAATTTCCACCTGTTGTCTATTCCATTTGCACAACAGCATGTGAAATTGATTGTCAATCAGTGTTGCTTCCTAAGTGGACAGTTTGATTTCACAGAAGTGTGATTGACTTGGAGTTACATTGTGTTGTTTAAGTGTTCACTTTATTATTTTGAGCAGTGTATATATATATATATATATATATATATATATATATTAATGTGTATCTTTATACTAGCCCACTAGCCATACACTTTCTCAGAGACATATCTGGTGATGAACTGAGATATAATTATGTTGCATTTCCAGAGAGCTTGCTACAGTTACGATAACACGACTTACTATAGTCCAGCTGCCTGCCCCTGTAACCGCTCTCCCGGCATAAGAGGTGCACACAATTCAAGACATGGACACAGTTTAGACTCACCCTTGCTTTTATCTTGTATAATATCCTAATGACTAATTTGAATGAAGAACAATGTAGTAGTTATTTATTTATTATTATTTTATTACCAGTTATTTTATATAGCGCACACATATTTCGCAGCGCTTTACAGAGAATATTTGGCCATTCACATCAGTCCCTGCTCCAGTGGAACTTACAGTCTATATTTCCTACCACATGTACACAGACACATTCACGCTAGGGTTAATTTTTTTGTTGTTGTTGGGAGCCAATTAACCTACCAGTATATTTTTGGATTGTGGCAGGAAACCGGAGAACCCGGAGGAAACCCACGCAAGTACGGGGAGAATATAGAAACTCCACAGAGTTAGGGCAATGGTGGGAATCAAACCCATGACCCATCAGTGCTGTGAAGCAGTAATGCTAACCATTACACCATCCGTACTGCCCTATGAATGAGGATATAGGGTTTTCTAGTCTCATGATAGTTAACCGTCTAAAGCTATTTAACCTAATCTCAGAATCATATAATACAAATACAAATAGTTTTGCTTTTCCAAGGACACTATCCTGTATCTGATGAGGCTCATCAAGGGACAGCTCTGAAACCTTCTTTACATCCAGTGATCAATATTCTGAGTGATACTCCTTTTTTTTTTTTCTTAAAAAAAACATGCTGCTCTTTACCACAATAAATCAGAGTACAATGAGGCCAATCAGAGAGGCATTCAGCCAACGTTCTTGGCTGTACACCTACATTTTGTCATCTTCAGATAATGTCCCTTAGCTTAAAGCTAGTCACGCACCAATTAACCTAATGGACTTTTTACATTCACTTTCCCCTAGAAATATGATTGCAGTAACATCATTACAAATGCCACAACACAGGAACACAGAAAAGAAGTTCAAGCTATGAGTCAAGATATTTGTCCATTGGTTCATTTTCTTTTATATAAATAAATTATACATACATGCAGTTGTGTAGCGAGAGACAATGGTACACAAAGATGTAGTTGTACTTATTGTAATAAAATGTGACTCACATCAAAGAGCAGTGACCTATAGAAATGAGCCTACATTTCTGATAAAATGATTTGCTAATAATTTTAATTAATTTGTCTGATGCCTATTGGGCATATAAGGCCCTTACTATTACTGTTGTTACGTACCTACTTCAGGAAAAGGTAGCAGACCTTTATTAGTAGTAGTAGTAGTAGTAGTAGTATAGGAGGGGGGGAATAATTAAAAAAAGTAAACTTAAAGAGGTATTAATGCATACAGTAAAACAATCCAAAGCACAATGAAAAGTTACAATGCAATAGGGTGTGCTCTGCTTATGAGAGCTAACATGCTAAAAGGGAAAGGGTGACACAAGGCTGACCTTAAATTCTAAAGGAAAGGAACGACAAAATGGTATGAAAAGGAAGGCTTTGAGGAACCGGCAAATGTTTAGGGTGTTTTTGAAGCTTTGGGGGCTTCTTTACTATATTGGGCTGATTCAGTTAGCAGTGATGTGCCACTTAACGTCATGAGCTTTTTGGCTTCTTACATATGCACCAATTTCAGAATGCTTAACATCTATACTTTCCTACTCACCTCAATGGGGTGCAAGGAAAAAATTGCTATGTTGCCGGTTGCAATATGGTGCTCTGGAATGACATTGTGTCTGAGTCACTTTGACCCCTCTGAGTGGACATGGAAGGAGGGGCTGATTCAGAGGTGGACACTAGGGTGATATTTATGCAGATGCCAGATATTTTCTTAAACTGGGCATGTGCTGGACCTGCAGTGATGGTGCTGTTTGGGAGCAAAGATGGGGCGGTGATGGCTTGCGTTCTTAAAATTGTGTGTCTGTCCTGTTTTTGAGGCTTGCTCAGGCCAGTGTCTGCGACTTCCAAAGCAGATTTACTCAGCAGTAGAGATGAGACAGCCATTCTGAGTAGCCTTAGGCTCACTCAGATATCCAATGCTTCACCTGATGGTCATGATAACAATTCGCTGCCGCATCTGTAGAGTTCTGAAATTACAACAATGGGCGTCTTTTCTCTTAAGAGGCCTCCTGCAGCGTTAGCATATTTTTGCACAGCAGCTGCATCCAAAGATGCAGCTGCTGTGCCTTTAGCATCTAACTCGTATTCGGTCCCTGAGTCCCACGTGTGTGTAGCAGTACAGGACAAGTATTGGAGGATGGAGTATGAAGTTATCATTGTTGAGGAGTATTATCTAGTGAAAAGGCATGGTATGACATTTTCTAAGAGCCCAGCTTTCTACAAGGTGTGAGTTTTCAATGACAACAGAGAACAGACAATGGCAAGCAGCTTTTACATTCAGGAAAGTTTACCCATAGCCCTTATTGCTGCATTAAAGTTGATACACGTGAATACTCACACTGCAGCGATGGCTACTTTGTGGATCTTATACAAATTTCATTAGAATGCAGCTACAAAGTGACCCAGTAGTTGTGCATTATACCTAATGCATCAGTGATAGCACAACTTCCTCATGAATGATACATTGTATTCTCATGACTATAGGTTAAGTTCACAGGATGGATGCCGCCATTGTGGGTAAGGGACATATAGTCTTTAAGGAAAATATTCACTTTTTAAATTAAATGTTATTATTTTTTCCATACAACAGACTGCACCTACACATACTGTACATATAAAGGAGGTGCTGATGGTTTTTATGTGCTTTGCTGGTGTCTACCAGAACAGTTTGGTCATCTTGAATGTGCTTGAGAGTTATGCTTGGCATGATAATATAGTTGTACATTTTGTATATAGTAAACTACCTATATACACACATCTTCCCACACTTAATATTCGTATCACATTTCTCGATTCCATGGGTCTGACTCTTGCAATCAAATCCAAAAAAAAGCTATTAAAAATCTGTAAATTGTATTTCAGGCTCATTTCTAAGATATTTGAGTTGTTTTTCTGCTAGTGCCAGAATCTTGCAGAAATGACTATGTATTGATCTGACACAAGCACAAGTGACATGAGTGCCAACGAGTGGCTTATAAACCCAGGAATGTTCACAGCAGCCTCTCATCACTGCGCGGATCAGAAGCAGGCACAAAAGTGACTTTCAATGTGGGAATCCATACATATCACTGCCCATCACATGCTGCTAATCAGCTGCATGCTAGAAAGACCGGCTTACATGCTACAGCCAGAGAAATCACTGGGAGCCTAATTTCTACAGCACCTTTGAATTTTCACAGACATCTAGAGAGAAGAAAATCCTACGTCCGTATATTACCGGAAAATTTGTTGGATATCATTTCAAAAGGAATGCTATCATTGTTGGTCAAACTATATATTTGACAGTTTCTTTTGTTTATAAATGACTAGAAACCATTGGAGGTTTGCCTATGTTGATGCTATTTCACTGGTACTTTATTGTTTTTTCAATAAAATCATGTATTTATTATTATTCATAATAAATGAACACTTTTAAGTATAGTTGTACAGGTATGATGATATTTATTGCTGAATCATTGTTAGCTTATTGTCTACCATTTATACGTATATTAGTTTTATACCAAGGCAAACCTGGACAACCTGTGGCTCTCCAGCTGTTGTGAAACTATAAGTCCCAGCATGCCCTGCCATAGCTCTTCTATTAGGGGATGATAAAATGGTGGCCGGGCATGCTGGGATATGTAATTTCACAACATCTGGAGAGCCACAGGTTGGCCAGGTCTGTACCAAAGTATAGTAAGTGATTATGGCTAGTGTACCTTTCTTGAGTTGACCAGAAGAACATATTTTTATCAGATTACAACATTTATACTCCTTTCACACCAAATTTATATTCTGGGTTATTACAGGGGCAACCCGGGTTCAGGTTAGGTGTGTAAGGGTCTACCCAGAGCTGGATTAAGGAAGGGGGCCCTTGGGGTAAGTACCACGGGCCCCTGCATATTTATATGTATATGTATTTTAGATCTTGGGGCCCCCTGTCTTAAGTACCGGGCCCCCTGAAGCCTTATTCCAGCTCTGTGTCTACCCAGGTTGTTTTATCAGGAAATCTGACAATGGTAGCTACACGGCACCAGTCCTGGTAGCTTGAACTGTGAACAGTGAGACCCAGGTCACACTACACATATAAAGAGAGCCGGATCACTGACGCCTGAAGAGCATGTCGTCTCCTTGCACCAGCAAAGGGAAGATCCAGCAATAAGCCGGGTCCAGTCTGTAGTGTGAAGGCGGCATCAAGCAGCTGGACAAAGCTTGAAACTGTGTTCAATAACCTAGGACCCAGTTTGATGTGAAAACGGTATAAGTGTATTGGTGTCAGTTGCAGAACTACCATCACTGCAGGTTGTGTGTGCCGCAGATACAACACCAAGAGGTAAGAGAGGCCCACCAGTGCTGGGTCATTTTTCAGAGGCCCTTGCTCTTCTCTCAGAAGAGATGAGCGTTGACTTCTCCTAAGCTTGCTCTTGTCTGGTGTATATTATCAAACTTTCAGGCCAGATTTAAAACTCTTTGGTTCCACCAGTTGATTTCACACAGTGTGGTATCATGTTCCAAACACACCAGCCACTGGTACTGTATGTGCTGCATGAAAGGTTGCTTTCAGAGATGATAAAGGTGGATGAGGATAGGGAGCACTTCAAAAGCTCCAGACATGTTCTAGGGTAAGAGGCATTCCTCCATAGCCATGGTCAATCAATGTTTTGCAGCAGCATGCATTCAAGTGTCCAAAATACCCAAATGTTAACACTGGGAATGATGTCCTATTCCTCAGAAGGTAAGCAATGATTTTATAGTAGTTTAAAAAATAATTAAAAAAAGAAAAGAAAAACACTCACAAAGTACTTACTGTTAAGCTAATAAAATAGTTGTTTAACTTCCAACTATCCTGCAATAACTATGTCCCCTTGGGTGTAAAACACTGTAGTCCCTTTCAAATATATATATTCAGCCAAGCCTGTCTATAAATCGATGTCTGTCTTGTTTCAAAATGTGTGAGACATTGTACTTCTGTCCCATTCCTGTCAAGTCTGGCTTTGTGCCCAGAACAATTTCATTCTGAATGCATGTTGATGATTACATTTGCACTACTTCAAGAAATAACTAAATCACCAAGTACACGTTGCTTCTGTTTTCCACAGTTACGCTGCACAGAAGAGTGTAAGTGTGGAGTAAATTAATTTTGTGTTGATGGGATGTGCAGGCAAAGTCAATTAGTATTAAGTAAGAAACATACAGATTACAATCAAACCATAATGCTGGTTATAGCTTAAATGGTATAAATCAGTAAAAGATGCATTAATGATGTCTTTTTAATGAGGTCATTATTGCTAATGAAAATTTTTTTCTGTAATCATTAGTATAGCCAATGCCAAATTTGCATTGCTTTTAGAACACATTTATCTAATTGGATAATAGATAACATTCCATTTTGCTTATTTTCTTTCTATCAAACTTGCTGGTAGAAATCTACATTTGGGAATGGGGATGGTAATTACATCTACACTGAACTTTAAAAACGTTGGCACTCGGGCTGACCTTTCCAAACTACGTAAATGGGTCTAAGACTTACATTGTACACGCTAATTACTATATCTTGGAGGCATGAAGAGGGGAAGATGACAGTGTTGGGGCAGTGTAGAAAACTCTTCACATTTATCTCAGCATTGGAGAATGCATTCAGAAATGACGCAGCCAATTAAAAATTACATAAGGAGCAATTTATGAAACCAGAGGGAACCTAAAAGCAGTACAATCAGTGCTGCAAGTAGAAAAAATGTCTTATGGGTATTGTGTGCGCACGCGCTAAAAAATGGGTGTGGCCAAATGCCAAATGGGGTGTGGCCAATGAAAATGGGGGCGTGATACACATATGGGGGGCCAGATACACTAATGACACCAATAGTGCCTTATAAACATATGCCCCTACAGTGCCAGATACGCCCCCACCGTGCCAGAAATACTCCTACAGTGTCAGATGTACAAATGCCCCATGGTGCCAGATGTACAAATGCCCAACAGTGCTAGGTACACAAATGCCCCCAGTAGTGCCATATATGCCCCCACAGTGCCAGATACACATTGCCCCAGAGTGTCAGATACACATTGCCCCAGAGTGTCAGATACACATATGCCCCATAGTGCCAGATACACATGTCCCCACAATGCCAGATACACATATACCCCCAGAGTGCCCAATATGCCCCTTCAGTGCCATATATGCCCCCACAATGCCATATATGCCCCCACAGTGCCAGATATACATGCCTCCACAGTGCCAGATACACATGCCCCCACAGTGTCAGATACACATTGCCCAAGAGTGTCAGATACACATTGCCCCAGAGTGTCAGATACACATATGCCCCCACTGTGCCAGATACACATGCCCCCACTGTGCCAGATACACATGCCCCCACAGTGCCAGATACACATGTCCCCACAGTGCCAGATACACATATGCCCCCAGAGAGCCAGATATGCTGCTTCAGTGCCAGATACACATATGCCCCCACAGTGCCAGATATACATGCCCCCAAAGTGCCAGATATACATGCCCCACAGTGCCAGATATGCTCCCTCAGTGCCAGATATGCCCCACAGTGCCAGATACACATATGCCCCCACAGTGCCAGATATACATGCCCCCACGGTGCCAGATTTGCCCCCACAGCGCCAGATATACATGCCCCCACAGAACCAGATATGCCCCCACAGTGCCAGATACACATGTCCCCACAGTGCCAGATACACATATGCCCCCAGAGAGCCAGATATGCTCCTTCAGTGCCAGATACACATATGCCCCCACAGTGCCAGATATACATGCCCCCAAAGTGCCAGATATACATGCCCCCACAGTGCCAGATATGCTCCCTCAGTGCCAGATATGCCCCACAGTGCCAGATACACATATGCCCCCACAGTGCCAGATATACATGCCCCCACAGTGCCAGATTTGCCCCCACAGTGCCAGATATACATGCCCCCACAGAACCAGATATGCCCCCACAGTGCCAGATACACATGCCCCCACAGTGCCATATATGCCCCCTCAGTGCCAGATACACATATGCCCCGACAGTGCCAGATACACATGCCCCCCACAGTGCCAGATATGCCCCCACAGTGCAAAATACACATATGGCCCCACAGTGCCAGATATGCCCCCAGTGCCAGATATGCCCCCACAGTGCCAGATATGCCCCCACAGTGCCAGGTATGCCCCCACAGTGCCAGATACACATGCCATCACAGTGCCAGATATGCCCCCACAGTGCCAGATACACATGCCATCACAGTGCCAGATATACATGCCCCCACAGTGCCAGATACATATGCCCCCACAGTGCCAGATATCCCCCAGCAGTGCAACTCACCATTGTTGCTGCTGCCTGGGGCTGGCACTATCTTCTGCTGCTGGAAAGAGGAGAGCGCAGCACGCACTCCTCCTGTCCCTTTCCTGCCTTCAGTCCGGTCTCCTGAACTGGCGCCGGTCTGCGAGCCAATCAGGGCTCGCGGTCTGGCAGCAGCGGCTCCTGATTGGCTGCTGGTCCGCGAGCTCTGATTGGCTCACGACCGGCTCAGTGCATGCCGCCGTTGCCGGACTCAGGGGACTCGCAGGCAGGAGAGGAGAGACGCATGCTGCGCTCTCCTCTCTCCAACACCCGGTGTCTGCAAGGTGGTGGCCCAGCAGTATGGTGTGCCTGCTGGGATTTTCTTACAGGTACGCCGTACCACCCCATACCGCCATACTTGCAGCACTGAGTACAATGGACTGGCAAACGTATTAAATACCAAATAAAATCATTTAATTGCTAATATTATTATTATTTTTATGGCAACATATTACTCAGTACTGTACATTGAGGTCAAGGGCGTAGCTACCAAAGGTGCAGGCAGTGCAGCTGCTATGGGGCCCAGAGCTGATAGGGGCCCACCTTTCCTGTCAAAGTACATGTATTATATACATTTTTTGACATTGAGTAGTACGTAGGGGTCCTTACAAACTTTTTCCTTGTGGCCTGCAATATATATAGGTATGCCCCTGGATCTGCTCATTGTAGTGTGGTATAAAATGAACTGGATGGCATTTTAATGTTATATTATATGAACCAGGGCACTGTAATGAGGCACAATATGAATGGGGAGCACTATATATCATAATGTGAATAGGGGATACTGTGCGGCATAATGTGTACTGGCAGCTCTGAAATGTGACATAGAGTGAACTTAAGCACTACTGCAATTTATAAAAGAAGCTAGGGTGCTACTATGGGGCAAAACATTAAATAAGGCTCTACTATGGTTCAGAAAATGAACTAGGGCACTATTATAGGGCATAAAATTAACAACTGCTACAGAGAAGTGTCTCTATAAGCATTGGGACAGGGCCCCTTCAAAATGTTGCTATGGGGCTCACAAATTTCTGGCTACGCCCCTGATTGAGGTGGTCATAAATTACAAATAAGTAACATACAGTTACGTGGAAAAATGACAAAAGATGGCACTACCAACATGAGTGTATATTCTAATAAGTAGAGATGAGCGGGTTCGGTTCGTCAAGATCCGAACCCCCCCAAACTTCACGTGTTTTAGACGGGTCCGAGGCAGCCTCGGATCTTCCCGCCTTGCTCGGTTAACCCAAACGAGGCCGAACGTCATCATCCCGCTGTCGGATTCTCGCGAGATTCGTATTGCATATAAAGAACCGCGCGTCGCCGCCATTTTCACTAGTGCATTGTAGATTGAGCGGAGAGGACGTGGCTATGTTCTCTGCCTGAAAAGCTCAATATCTGTGCTCAGTGTTCTGCATTGTGGTGACCACCAGTATATTATAGTAGTACAGTACAGTAGGCCATTGCTGTATCTTGCAGCTCCGTGTCAGACTCAGTTCTAGTATCCTGATCAGTGCTCAATATCTGTTGCATTGTTGTGTGACCAGTATATAGTAGTACAAGCCTGCATTGTGGTGACCTCCAGTATATAGTAGTACAGTACAGTAGGCCATTGCTGTATCTTGCAGCTCTGTGTCACTTCTAGTATCCATATCTGTGCTGCATTGTTGTGACCAGTATATAGTAGTACAGTGCAGCATTTTGGTGACCACCAGTATATAGTAGTACAGTACAGTAGGCCATTGCTGTATCTTGCAGCTCTGTGTCACTTCTAGTGTCCATAACTGTGCTGCATTGTTGTGACCAGTATATAGTAGTACAGTGCAACATTTTGGTGACCACCAGTATTAGTACAGTACAGTAGGCCATTGCTGTATCTTGCAGCTCTGTGTCACTTCTAGTATCCATATCTGTGCTGCATTGCTGTGACCAGTATATATTAGTACAGTGCAGCATTTTGGTGACCACCAGTATATTGTAGTACAGTACAGTAGGCCATTGCTGTATCTTGCAGCTCTGTGTCACTTTTAGTGTCCATATCTGTGCTGCATTGTTGTGACCAGTATGTAGTAGTACAGTGCAGCATTTTGGTGACCACCAGTATATAGTAGTACAGTACAGTAAGCCATTGCTGTATCTTGCAGCTCCGTGTCAGACTCAGTTCTAGAATCCTGATCAGTGCTCAACATCTGCTGCATTGTTGTGTGACCAGTATATAGTAGTACAGTGCAGCATGGTGGTGACCACCAGTATATAGTAGTACAGTACAGAAGGCCATTGCTATTGATATCATAATATTACTGGCATATAATTCCACAAAAAATGGATAACAAAAATGTGGAGGGTAAAATAGGGAGAGATCAAGATCCACTTCCACCTAGTGCTGAAGCTGCTGCCACTAGTCAGGGCAACGTCATCTGCCAAGGCCGATGCCCAATGTCATAATAGAGAGCATGTAAAATCCAAAAAAACAAAAGTTCAGTAAAATGACCCAAAAATCTAAATTAAAAGCGTCTGAGTAGAAGCGTAAACTTGCCAATATGCCATTTACAACACGGAGTGGCAAGGAACGGCTGAGGCCCTGGCCTATGTTCATGGCTAGTGGTTCAGCTTCACATGAGGATGGAAGCACTCATCCTCCTGCTAGAAAAATGAAAAGAGTTAAGTTGGCAAAAGCCCAGCAAAGAACTGTGCGTTCTTCTAAATCACAAATCCCCAAGGAGAGTCCAATTGTGTCGGTTGCGATGCCTGACCTTCCCAACACTGGACGGGAAGAGGTGGCTCCTTCCACCATTTGCACGCCCCCTGCAAGTGCTGGAAGGAGCACCCACAGTCCAGTTCCTGATATTCAAATTGAAGATGTCACTGTTGAAGTACACCAGGATGAGGATATGGGTGTTGCTGGCGCTGAGGAGGAAATTGACAAAGAGGAATCTGATGGAGAGGTGGTTTGTTTAAGTCAGGCACCCGGAGAGACACCTGTTGTCCATGGGATGAATAAGGCCATTGACATGCCTGGTCAAAATACCAAAAAAATCACCTCTTCGGTGTGGAATTATTTCAACAGAAATGCGGACAACTGGTGTCAAGCCGTGTGTTGCCTTTGTCAAGCTGTAATAAGTAGGGGTAAGGACGTTAACCACCTAGGAACATCCTCCCTTATACGTCACCTGCAGCGCATTCATCAGAAGTCATTGACAAGTTCAAAAACTTTGGGTGACAGCGGAAGTAGTCCACTGACAACTAAATCCCTTCTTCCTCTTGTACCCAAGCTCCTGCAAACCACACCACCAACTCCCTCAGTGTCAATTTCCTCCTTAGACAGGAAAGCCAATAGTCCTGCAGGCCATGTCACTGGCAAGTCTGACGAGTCCTCTCCTGACTGGGATTCCTCCGATGGATCCTTGAGTGTAACGCCTACTGCTCCTGGCGCTGCTGTTGTTGCTGCTGGGAGTCGATCATCATCCCAGAGGGGAAGTCGGAAGACCACTTGTACTACTTCCAGTAAGCAACTGACTGTCCAACAGTCCTTTGCGAGGAAGATTAAATATCACAGCAGTCATCCTGTTGCAAAGCGGATAACTCAGGCCTTGGCAGCTGTGTTGGTGTTAGACGTGCATCCGGTATCCGCCGTTAGTTCACAGGAACTTAGAGAATTTCTTGAGGTAGTGTGTCCCCGGTACCAAATGCCATCTAGGTTCCACTTCTCTAGGCAGGCGATACCGAGAATGTACACAGACATCAGAAAAAGAGTCACCAGTGTCCTAAAAAATGCAGTTGTACCCAATGTCCACTTAACCACGGATATGTGGACAAGTGGAGCAGGGCAGACTAAGGACTATATGACTGTGACAGCACACTGGGTAGATGTATTGCCTCCCGCAGCAACAACAGCAGCGGCGGCACCAGTAGCAGCATCTCGCAAACACCAAATCGTTCCTAGGCAGGCAACGCTTTCCATAAGAGGCACACAGCTGACAACCTCTTACGGAAACTGAGGAACATCATCGCAGATTGGCTTACCCCAATTTGACTCTCCTGGGGATTTGTGACATTGGACAACGCCACCAATATTGTGCGTGCATTTCATGTGGGCAAATTCCATTTAAAAATGACAGGGGCGTGCAAGAGATGCTGTCGGTGGCCCGAAAAATTGTGGGCCACTTTCGGCATTCAGCCACCGCATGCCGAAGACTGGAGCACCAGCAAACACTCCTGAACCTGCCCCGCCATCAGCTGAAGCAAGAGGTGGTAACGAGGTGGAATTCAACCCTCTATATGCTTCAGAGGATGGAGGAACAGCCATTCAAGCCTATACATCTGCCTACGATATAGGCAAAGGAGGGGGAATGCACCTGACTCAAGTGCAGTGGAGAATGATTTCAACGTTGTGCAAGGTTCTGCAACCCTTTGAACTTGCCACACGTAAAGTCAGTTCAGACACTGCCAGCCTGAGTCAGGTCATTCCCCCCATCAGGCTTTTGCAGAGGCAGCTGAAGAGATTGAAGGAGGAGCTAAAACGGAGCGATTCCGCTAGGCATGTGGGACTTGTGGATGGAGCCCTTCATTCGCTTAACCAGGATTCATGGGTGGTCAATCTGTTGAAATCAGAGCACTACATTTTGGCCACCGTGCTCGATCCTAGGTTTAAAGCCTACGTTGTATCTCTCTTTCCGGCAGACACAAGTCTGCAGATGTTCAAAGATCTGTTGGTGGGACAATTGTCAAGTCAAGCGCAACGTGACCCGCTAACAGCTCCTCCTTCATTTTCTACCGCCACTGTAGCTGCCAGGAAAAGTATCAGATTTCCAAAACCACCCGCTGGCGGTGATGCAGGGCAGTCAGGAGCGAAAACTGACATCTGGTCCGGACTGAAGGACCTGCCAACGATTACTGACATGTCGTCTACTGTCACTGCATATGATTCTGTCACCATTGACAGAATGGTGGAAGATTATATGAGTGACAGCATCCAAGTAGGCACGTCAGACAGTCTGTACGTATACTGGCAGGAAAAAGAGACAATTTGGAGGCCCTTGCACAAACCTGCTTTATTTTACCTAAGTTGCCCCCCTCCAGTGTGTACTCCGAAAGAGTGTTTAGTGCAGCCGGTCACCTTGTCAGCGATCGGCGTACAAGGTTACTTCCACAAAATGTGGAGATGATGATGTTCATCAAAATGAATTATAATCAATTCCTCCATGGAGACATTTACCAGCAATTGCCTCCAGAAAGTACACAGGGACCTGTGATGGTGGATTCCAGTGGGGACGAATTAATACTTTGTGAGGAGGGGGATGTACACAGTGAAAGGTGTGAGGAATCGGAGGATGATGAGGAGGCTCTGTAGAGCCAGTTTGTGCAAGGAGAGATTGATTGCTTCTTTTTTGGTGGGGGCCCAAACCAACCAGTCATTTCAGCCACAATCGTGTGGCAGACCCTGTCGCTGAAATGATGGGTTTGTTAAAGTGTGCATGTCCTGTTTATACAACATAAGGGTGGGTGGGAGGGCCCAAGGACAATTCCATCTTGCACCTCTTTTTTTTTCATTTATCTTTGCATCATGTGATGTTTGGGGCCAATTTTTTTAAGTGCCATCCTGTCTGACACTGCAGTGCCACTCCTAGATGGGCCAGGTGTTTGTGCCGGCCACTTGGGTCGCTTAGCTTAGTCATCCAGCGACCTCGGTGCAAATTTTAGGACTAAAAATAATATTGTGAGGTGTTCAGTGTTCAGAATAGACTGGAAATGAGTGGAAATTATGGTTATTGAGGTTAATAATACTATAGGATCAAAATTACCCCCAAATTCTATGATTTAAGCTGTTTTTGAGGGTTTTTTGAAAAAAAACACCCGAATCCAAAACACACCCGAATCCGACAAAAAATGTTAAGTGAGGTTTTGCCAAAACGCGTCCGAATCCAAAACACGGCCGCGGAACCGAATCCCAAACCAAAACACAAAACCCGAAAAATTTCCGGTGCACATCTCTACTAATAAGTATGATACACTGATACATTTAGTGGCAGAGAGTGGCTGCTGTATTGTAGAAATATTGTCAGCCACTAATATTAAAGCAGCCATTTGTGACCGACGATTCTGTGCAACTATCGGTGGTCTAGTAGGTCGGAATAAGGAGGGACTGTTTAATATGGAAACATGATAACTTAATTAGACATTGTAGAAATCCTAGAGTTTGTTGCTGGCATCCATGACTGTTCATCATTTGTCATAAAAGAACCTTCCTCTTTTGGTGATTTAGCTTTTGCACCGCAGGGACACTCTCATGGTTATCCATCAGCCGTGTGTCTGATATGTATTATGGCATCATGTTTACCTTTGTGGAGCCAAGATATTGAGTCAGTACACTTTTTCCCCATTTTTACATGAGTCGTGGTAGCAGCTGTTTCCATGAGGGAGGCCGCGTGGATCAAAAGAGGAGGAAAAGAGATTGTCACACCGATGACAGTTTAACTGACTGGGTCCAGCAGCAGAACTGAGATGGTATTCCCATATACAGGTATATTCAATATGAGTCGGGTCTATTCCGACCTGCAGTTGTCAGAATGGACCCGACAACCCCTATTCAAAGAGCGGCCAAATCCGACTGTCGGATTTGGCCGTTCCCTGTGTCCTGTCCTGCCGCTGCTGTCAGTGGCTGATGGGTACGCTGACAGCAGTGGCGAGGGGAGCATCTTGAGGCGGCCAGCGGGGGAGCAGTGTGAGGCGGCCGGCGAGGGGAGCAGCGTGAGGCGACCGGCGGGGAGAGCAGCGTGAGACAGCCAGCGGGGAAGCTTCCTGCAGCGTCCGGAGCTGGCAGTGGGAGTGATGTCTGCGGCGGCGGGTTAGGCACAACAGGTACTACTCTCAACCCTGTAGCCCGCCGCACCGCTCCCCATCTCCTCACCTCAATCCGACTTGTTTTCAAGTCGGATTGAGCTTGTCGGAAACCTGTCAGATTTGGCCCCGTTTCTGACAGCAGCAGGTGAATCGGCGGGTATTCCGCCGATCCACTTGCTTTCCAACAGCATTCCGACAAGTCGGGTTCCCCCATGTGCAAAGAGCGTTAGATTTTGGAGGGTGTGTTCAAACTGAAATCTAAACTGCAGTGTAAAAATAAAGCAGTCAGTATTTACCCTGCACAGAAACAAAATAACCCACCCAAATCTAACTATCTCTGCAAATGTTATATCTTCCCCCCATGCAGTGCACATGGTTTTGCCCAACTGCTAACAAATTTGCTGCTGCGATCAGATCTGAATTACCCCCAATGTTTCTTGTGAGATTTTAGAAAGCTGTAATGACTTGATCACTGTAGCTCCTGCCAAATGTGGCCCAAGAGCCACCCTTGGATAAGTCACCAATTATCTTCATGGGTGTAATTACTGTATGTGTGTACAAGAGTGCCATTGCTATGGAGCCTGAATGCTATGTAGTTTGTAGACTGTGCCTTTCTAGCAGCCTGTCACCTTGCAATGGATCACTTACAGTATAGAAGATTTGTCACGCAGGCAAGAGGGAATAAAGAAAGCAGGTGAGTTTGAGGAGCGTAGAAAATAGGAACCTATCAATGTGAACTGGGGACACTGTGTGGCACAATGTGAACTGGAGCCTACAATGTAGCACAATGTGAACTGGGGGCACTAGAGTATGGCATAATGTCAGCTGGGAGCACTGATATTTGGCATAATATGAACTGGGGGCTCCAATGTGGGGTGAACTACCGTTGCAAATAGAGATGTCTCTCTAAAAGCATAGGGGCCCCTTCAAAATGCTGCTATGGGGCCCAGAATGCTCTAGCTGTGCCCCTGAATTTCTTCCTTACAGTCATGCTACCCATAATTATAGGTCACCACGGCAGGTCAGAATTGTTAGACATTTATTATTTATTACCAGTTATTTATATAGCGCACACATATTCCGCAGCGCTTTACAGAGAATATATGCCCATTCACATCCGTCCCTACCCCCAGTGGAGCTTACAATCTATATTCCCTACCGTATGTACATACACACACATACACATTCACACTAGGGTTCATTTTTTGTTGGGAGCCAATTTACCAGTATATTTTTGGAATGTGGGAGGAAACCGGAGTACCCGGAGGAAACCCGTGCAATTACGGGGAGAATATATAAACTCTGCACAGTTTGGGAATGGTGGGAATCGAACCCATGACCTCAGTCCATTACACCATCCGTACTGCCTTGCCCTGACTGTTTCCATGTATTTGAACACTGCATGTATTTTATTTGTACATTTAGAACAATGGGGGTAATTCCAAGTTGATCGCAGCAGGAAATTTTTTAGCAGTTGGGCAAAACCATGTGCACTGCAGGGGAGGCAGATATAACATGTGCAGAGAGAGTTAGATTTGGGTGTGGTGTGTTCAATCTGCAATCTAAATTGCAGTGTAAAAATAAAGCAGCCAGTATTTACCCTGCACAAAAACAAAATAACCCACCCAAATCTAACTCTCTCTGCACATGTTATATCTGCCTCCCCTGCAGTGCACATGGTTTTGCCCAACTGCTAAAAAATGTCCTGCTGCGATCAACTTGGAATTACCCCCAATAACTGTTACTGAATGCACTTACACAAATAGCTGAAAGTACTACAAAATAATGCACAATCCAGAGAAAAATACACAGTAATGTACTACATTTGAAGAGATCAGCAATGTAGAAGCCTTTGCCAGTATTTATATTACCAACTGCCTATACAAAAAGCAACACAGAACTTCTAGTCATACAAAACAGATGGGCAAATACTATTAATAAACATTACTTTTTAATCAAATCAACAATGCCAGTTTTGTTTTAATTACTAATTGTTTTGGATGCTCAAAGCATCTGCTATAGCATAAGTGCTTTGAGGCTTATTCAGACAGAATTACTATTCTGAGTCTTCTAAATGCTGATAGTTCATTTTATACATGAAACCGCAGCACTGAGATGGAAAGCAGCAAAACCAACTCTCTGGGGTGTGTTTAGATTTATAAAGAAAGATTCCAATTTCTGGCAGTGAACTGTTTCATTAGGAACATTGTCGGTACTATAAAATTCAGACTACTCCACAAAGATAAATGTTAATGCAGCGCAAGGGAAAAAGTTCACAAGTGAAGTTCAGTTAACAGTGCAATTGGTATAAACAGAGGTGCAAGGGTGGCCAAACATCCCGATTCCACTGTAAGTTGGCATCATGAAAGATTTAGCTGTAAATAAGTACAGCACTAATGATCGTTTATCCCTATTTTTGAAAGCAAATGTTATGCTTAATTTATTAACGCTTATGGGAACAGCAGTATAGCTAAAAGCGAAACAAACGTATTGCAGCCAGGAGGTGTATGGGCACGGGGTTGCAAAGGCAAAAGACAGCACTGGGTTTGGTTTCGTTCTCGCCGGGATAGACCTCTACTTAGCCTGTCCCAGCAGCAAAAAATATAAGTATGGAGAGAAAAGAAAGCAAAAAGTGGTGATATTGTTATGACGCTTTACATTTTAAACAGAGCCCTATACTGTAGTGAGGACAGATGTCACAGATACAAGATGGGAGAGAAAGACACAGCAAGCACATGAAGGAGATACTGATGCAGCGGACACATTGAAAGAAACACAGGAGAGAAATATGCCATAGACATACAGTAGGGCAAAAGAGAGAACGTGAGGACAGAGATGTCATAGATACAGGATAGTAGAAAGATGCAGCAATACTGAGGGGCCTATATATCATCAAATATTTGATGTTCCCCCAGATGTACTAAGTATCCCCCAGATGTACTAAGTATCCTCCAGATGTACTACGTATACCCCAAGATGTACTATGAAGGGATTGCAGCAAATATCTCCAAAACCTGCCTTAGGTGTCTATTTACTAAGCTTTGGATGGAGATAAAGTCTCTGGAGATAAAGTACCAGCCAATCGGTTCCTAACTGCTATGCCACAGGTTGTGTTTTAAAAATGACAGGAGCCGATTGGTTGGTACTTTGGGGTCTATTTACTAAGCCTTGGATGGAGATAAAGTCTCTGGAGATAAAGTACCAGCCAATCGGCTCCTAACTGTCATTTTTCAAACACAGCCTATGACATGACAGTTAGGAGCCGATTGGCTGGTACTTTATCTCCAACGACTTTATCTCCATCCAAGGCTTAGTAAATAGACACCTAATATATTTTTCTCCGCAAAACTTATGGGGGCTGCTTTGCTGCCGGATTTACCGATAGTGTTATCCTTTAGTAGCCTATAGGCTACTATTCCCAATTTTTTCCTCTCTGTCACGCCCCGATGATGCATGGTGGCATCTAAAGATGTGCAAAGCATGATTGCGGCATCTGTAGTCACTAACAGTGGGCATCTATGTCCTTGCATATTTGGCTGCACGGATGTACACCAGGGAGGGCATTGTAGCATTATTAGCATAAAGTCCCAGACGCAACAGCAGTAAAAGATGCAAGGATGGCAGCAACTGCTACCAGCTTAGAATCAGACCCTATGAGGAGGAATCCCCCCCCCCCCCCCCCCCCCGTTAACAAATTCCACCCTCTTAACAGACCCCACCCCCATTAGGGCTGCTTCTATAAATTCCATAAATTTCCCAGGCCGGTTTTCCATCACAATCTGCCCCTGTGAGAGATCAATTCTGACTGGCTGCTAGTGTATTCAGTAGGCAGGCTAGCCATAACTGACCTCACATCTGTCAGGTTACTTAGACTAATCATTCGGGGAGAAAAAACAACAAAGAATGTTGGGCATAAATCAGGACTTAAAATATGTTGCTATGGAGTGTTTGAGGTAGCAGTGCCCTAAATCGTTATCTGGCTTAGGAACCCATGAGGTCTAAATCCACCTTTGGGCAGAAGTCATGATGATGCTAATCACAGCACTACATTCCCATAACTCCCATATGGACTTGGCCTTACTGAATATCATAGAGTTTCAAGTATTTCATTCAGCTCTTTAAGGCACAGCCTATATAATATTCAAGGATCCCATCCAGAAATGAACATTGCCTGTGTCGTGCCCCCCAATTCCCAATGATGGCTCTCGCTGCCATGGCGGAAATAGGAGAGCACTACAGTGATATTATAGCGTGGAGGGGTAGGGGCTGAGATTAGCAAGCATACAGTATGTATGTTAAACATTACTTCAAGTCTCAGCGCTACATACAGCTTAGTCCCTACCGGCAGAAGTTGTGGGAACAAGCCAATTACATTATTACAGTATAAGTCGTAATCAGAAGATAGTTGAGGGTGATGATCTAATGCTTATAGCTAAGTTAGTGAAATAGAAGCATTAGGAAATGGATGAGGACATCATTGGACAGCCATAAAATGTGAAAAACCTAAATCAACCAAATGGAAGCTACCAGGAAGTTCTCCGGCATTAAGATTGGCTTATAAAACTCAGGCAAACATGTCTCGCTTAAATGTTCGAGCGTCCAAGTTCACATAGAGACTCAGGGGCCTATTTACTAAGCCCTGGATAGAGATACAATGGACAGAGATAAAGTGCCAGCCAATCAGCTCCTACCTGTCATGTCCCAAGCTGTGTTTGAAAAATGACAGGAGCTGATTGGCTGGTACTTTATTTCTGTCCACTGTATCTCCATTCAAGTCTTAGTAAATGGACCCCAGAGAAAGTTAAAATAATAAAGATCATTTTTATTTATTTATATTGTATATATAATGTTAGGTCTCATTGTATCTTTCTGCTCTTATAAATTTTATAAAAATGGAAATAGTTACATGTTCACAAAATTCATATTTTACAGAAAGCAAATAATCAACTAAATGTATGTGATAAGCTATTTCATATCTGTGTGTTTCAGAATAAATTACTCTAAAATGTGCTTGTCCCATCTCCCATCAATGCATTAATGTCATTTCTGGCAGAAGGTGGAATTCATGTTATTAAGAAAATGCAATCAGAACTGGTCATCAAATATCTGCCAGGGGAGTTACCATGACAATATCAACAGCAGTGATTTGAAGATTCAGACTCAAAACATTCACCTCAGAATACTAGTGCAATGAAATTCTGCTTACACAAAAAATGTCTCTCTGTAATACATTTATTGATTCTTTGTTAAAACATTACCTGCTTCTCATAGCAATAAGGTATTAAGGTATTAAAAATTAAATAAACAGCATTTAAAATTTCACTAAACTTACTGACTTAAACATACTGATCTACTGTATACTGTACATTGTTTAAAAGACAAATACACACACACAAAATAAGATAGATAGATAGATAGATAGATAGATAGATAGATAGATAGATAGATAGATAGATAGATATACTGTGTGTGTGTGTGTGTGTGTGTGTGTGTGTGTGTGTGTGTGTGTGTGTGTGTGTGTGTGTGTGTGTGTGTGTGTGTGTGTGTTATAAAAGAAATAGGCGCATTCAACATTTTATATCGACCAAAGTATTATTAATATAGTCAAAATATATACATGAATATGTAATATATGTCTGTAAGTTTCTATGACTAAGGGGGACATTTACTAAGCAGTGATAAGAGCGGAGAAGTGAGCCAGTGGAGATGTTGCCCCATCAACCAATCAGCTGCTCTGTATAATTTTATAGTATGCAAATTATAGATGTTACTTCAGTGCTGATTGGTTACCATGGGCACTTCTCCACTGGCTCACTTCTCCGCTCTTATCACTGCTTCGTAAATGTCCCCCTAAGTTACAAAACAAATGTTCTATGTGTGAGCCTTTTGTCACACAACAGATATAAATACGTACCTCCCAACTGTCCCGATTTTCGCGGGACAGTCCCGTTTTTTGTGGACTGTCCCGCTGTCCCACCCGCGGGCCGCAGTGTCCCGCGGTGGGGGGGGCAGTTGGGAGGCTCTGTCTCTCGCTGCCCTTCTCAGCAGAGTTACGATGAATAGATGCTGTGCGCATGCGCACAGCGTCTATTCATAGGAGACAGAGGGAGAGGGGGCATGCCAGCGGCTCACAGAGCGCTGGGCATACCCCCTCACTGACAAAAACGGGGCATGGCTCGCGATCGCAGGTCCTCCCGTGAAGCCACGCACCCTTTTCTTAGGCCACGCCCCTTGTCCCTTCTTCTAGAAGTGCAAAGTTGGGAGGTATGATAAATATGATAATCCAATTCATTCCAAACACACCGGAGCATGTCCTTAACACTTTTTTCCCTTTGCATAAACAACCAGTGTTTGTAAATTACTTGCTCCAGTCATAGATGGACTGCCTTGTAGGTGGAGGTTTCCCATATCAAATGCCGTTGTACATCAGTAACATAATTGTTTTCACTAATTCTAGCACACAAAAAGCCTTCTCTACTTGCGTAGCAGTCATTTTGCTTACATGATGCAATGGCAACTCACGTAATGCTGATGTCATAAACAGCTGCAGTTGTAAAAACTTTCATCCCAGCTGTGATATTTTCTTGTTCCTCCACTTCCTGTAAGAGAACATGCTCCTGTGTGTTTGGAATATCATATTGATATTTGTTGTGTGACAAAAGGTTCACACATAGAACATTTGTAACTTAGTCATAGAAACTTACAGGATAATATACTACATATCCATGTAAGTATTTTGACTATATCAATACTTTAATTTATATAAAAAGTTGGAAGTGTCTATATCTTTTAGAGTAACCCTGTATATCACTGGCGTATCTATAATGCGTGCAGTGTGGGCAGTGCACGCGGGCCCCTCAGCTTCAATGGGGTTCCACACAGCACACGCTGCTCCCATTTTTTGAGTGCTCACCTATCCCGGGTGCAGCGCCCTATAAAAGCACTAAGAAAATGTTGTGGTGCCATTTTCCAGGCATTTTGTGCATGCACAGTAGGGGGAATCGCCGGAAAAATGGCCACAGTACCACTTTTCCAGAGACCTTCACATGACTAGTAGAGTCTACTAGTGGCTGGCACAGAGAGAGAGGAGGGGGCCCATATATAAATAATGATATGGTATAATATCAGAAAACTCAATAACATGACTGGACAAATCCAACTGTAACAATACAGAGAGACTACTCACTGATAGCAGCACCTCGCTGCATCACTGGGATATATACACATTTCTGCCAGACACATTTTGACTATTTTATTCAATTCATCAGTGGTTCCCAAACTGTGTGCCTAGGTACCCTGGGCTGCCATGAGCCCCTTGCAGGGGCACCTCAAGTTGGTGGTCCAGGACCAAATCAAATTATGGTGGCCATTTATCAACGAGCTTTAGCTACGTAAAACTTGTTGCGTATGATAAATGGTGCTCCAGCCAATCAGCTCCTAACTGTCATGGGTTTGAAAAATGACAGTTGGAAGCTGACTGGCTGAAGAACCATTTATCATATGCAACAAGTTTCAAATAGCTAAAACTCGTAGATAAATGGGCCCCTATTTATGGTCAAAGTGATAGTCAAAACCAGTGCTAGTGGCTGTCAATCATAAACATATGGACTATTGGAAGCACAACTGTACACCACCACATAACTGAACCTTGGCCCAATTTACTTAATTTAATTTTTTTCCCCACAATTTATTAATAAAAAAAATGATATCCTAGGGGTGCCGTGAAAAAAATGCTGACACTCTAGAGCTTCTATCAGAGAAAATTGCTGGCACTATTTCATTAATATACCTGTCCTGGTGCTCCCTAGGGTACAACAATACCCATCATATCTGTAACAGACAGTGGCAAGTTCTGCACATCGCCAAATTTTAACACAAGGATCCCCCAATACCTAACAATTTTGTATTTTAACCTCCGAGACCAATAGGGCTGTTAATGAAATAAACACATGCCTTACTGTAGTGATAAAATCAGGACATTCTATTTTGAAAAATGTTTTATAAGGAATAACAGCCCTCCTGTAATTTATAACAAATATAATGAGTTACCACGGATATAAATCCTATCAATTTGTGGCTCTGTGCCTTTATATGATCTTTAGGGCAATGCATCCTAGCTATTAGTGCTTAGTTTAAATGTATCAAAGTACTTAAGGTTATTTGAGGTAATCCTTCCCCAGAATAAACTCGCTATGGTATTGCTTTTAGTTAGGCTCTGGCTGCCAGATTGTTGCAGCAACCTTATTTGTCTGTATATCTGAGTGACATGACTGGATCATGAATGAATCCTTTAGTGTGGGAATTAGTCTAAGAATAAGCCTTGGGGCGGACACTATCTGATGTAATCCAACTAGGAGCCTCCACTGTCAATATAATCATATGCGACAGGTCAGAGATAAAATAAAATCATGTCTGTGTATACATCATATGCACATTAAGCCTAGTTAGCTTTAAAGGACAAAGGTTGAAGACATGTTCATACTGACAATACTGTTATACTGCACGACAGCTAAATCAAACAAAATGAAAGCAGATTAATAATTCTGATTATTAGCTCAGTATTTTTACATACCACTCAAGTTATAACTGTAGGAGAGTAGGCCAATAAAGCAGTAATATTAAAATACTATTAATATTGTGCATAATACAAACCTATCATCAGCAATACTGATGCAGCCAAATCCCAGTCTTTCAATAAGTCTAATAAGAAACAGTTATAGACATGCCCTTAGTTTAATCACTGTATGTATGACTGTGATTATCTTATGTGACTATGTAGTCATAATGTTATGACTGTGCGGTGCTGTGGACATCTTGTGGCGTCTACTAATAATAACAGTAATAATACTACTACTACTACTAATAATAATAATAATAATAATAATAATGCAAGTAATAAACAAACTTAGCATAATTATGTAAGAAAACAGACACACTCTCAATATTTATTATATGTAACCTTTTATTTTAGTATCAAAATAATACACTTTTACATAGTTTGATCATTCCATTAGTCCCTGTCGTAGTGTCTAAATTCTCTATCATATAAACACGACACTGGGTGAATTGCATCTAAAACCAATGGCATTACTGTCTATGCAGATGCAATGTTAACTACTGAGCCACCGTGTTCTCCACTAGGGCCATCATGACACCTATTGGGTGTGGCTAAGATGTGTAAAAACTCTGTCGCTCCTCAATGATTTGCAGCCTCAAGCAGTGGTACAGCACTAGGATGCCTGGACACACCAATTTGCTCTTCGGGAGGCTTGCCACTTAGCAACAGCAGGTGGGCTAGGCAGCAAGCCTCCCGAAAAGCGCTGATGGAGAGGAGAGTGAAAGAATTTTCACTCCCTCCCACATCTCCAGGGGCTGGCCGGCGCGCGCACGTTACATCACGTGCGCGCGCATGGTCACGTGGGTGCGCGCCCCAGCCTCTGATTAGATTTTTTCTGTCAGCGGACATGGAGGACTGTGTCTCTGTCTCAGCAACAGACACACTTTCACTGTCCTCCATGGCTGGCGGTTCTACAGTGAAGAGAGCCCATAAAAGGGCAAGTAACTCTTCTACTTCATCCTCTGACTCCTCAGAGGATATTAATGTAAAGAAAAAGAGGACTTTTTCAGTCAGAAACTTCCTGTCCTCTGACTCTTCTGATATTGAGGTAAGCAAATCACCTCAACAAAACACAGGGTTTCCCCTAACACAAGGAGCCCTGCACACAAGAAAAAACTTAAAAAGACAGATAAAAATAAGTCTTATAAAAAGGGGGAAGAGAGATGCAGATGCACACTCTTAGCACTAAGAACACTGATAATAAAAATAATTTAAAGAAACCCTCACAATTAACATGGAGTATAATTGAAGTTCTTAGAACACATTTGCGCAAATATAAAAAGGGGACCTGTTCAGGTGATACTCCCCTATTTCCTGGCATTGTCCATAGCAGACACCCTAATAGTGCTCGAAGCAAGCACACATCTCCTGCCCGTAGCTGGCATAATATATCTGCCCGGGGCAGGCAGCACGAAGGGACCCGTTCACAGTATATGGGGTCACCAGCAAAAAAGCCACACTCTGCCCATGGGGAAAAAAGTCACTCCCCTGCAGTGGATTGGGAATCCGAGGAAGTGACAAGATCCTCTGCCTTCTCCCAGCGCGGGGAATTTAGCGATATCCAAATGGCTAGAGTAGCTTTAGCGGGCAAAACACCTCCGCCTAAACTTTACACCTCACACTGGGCACTAAAACAAGATTCAGAAGTGCAGAAATTTGCCCAGTTGGCATTTAGAGCAGCACTCATTAAAGAGGATGAATTAGTGTTACGCTCTTACACAGGGTTGCCAGATGTGCCAGCACAATTTGCACCTAGCATAGACCCTGCCCTCACTTCCATAGTGGGTGAAAAGAGATATAACGATACCACCGATCGTACTCTTAAGAAAATACAGTATAAGATAGCAGACGCAGCTGGCCCTCTCCTATACGTACTGGATAAAGCGGAAAGGGAAGGTGAATCCAGCGTCTCACTAGATTCACTAGTGGCTTCTAAGCTTGCTGTCCTTATGGCTATTAGCAGAGCAACACTTATCATAGGCCAGACTTTTAATTACATCACTAATACCCGCAGGTCCAGATGGTTATCTAGTGCAGGACTAGCAGACCTAGCCCCGAAATCACTAGAATTCCCCAATTTAGACAGTGCAGACTTATTTGGGCCCCAGTTTATCGAAGAAGTTAAAATCAGACATAAGGCCCAAAAATCCTTTTCTGACATCAAGAAAGGGAACGAACTGTTCAAGAGGCCCTTTCCGCAGGGGGGCCGGACTTCAAGAACCGCAGGTCCGACCCGAGAATTTCGAGGCACCAGAAGAGCCCAGACAGGAGGCTTCGGTAACAGATCCAACGACACTGCCAGAGCGTCTACCTCCAGCGCCTGGAACAACTCCAAAAGAGGTCGCAATTACGGTAAGCATTCCAATAACACACAAAACACTCAAGGAATCTTTCACAGAATGGCAAAAGATTACTACAGACAATTGGCTATTAAAAATAATTCGGGCTGGGCTAAACCTTCCCCTGATTCGCTTCCCGCAACAAATGAATTATATTCCTTGTTCAAGGAACTGCAGTCCCCAGCTAGACGAAGTACTTTCGTTAGCACTACTACAGGGAAAGATAGAACCAGCAGAACCAACAGTAAAGGGCTGGGTAAGCCATCTATTCCCAATATTAAAACAAGACCAGTGTTAAACGTCAAAGGGCTGAACAAATACTTAAAACCAAAGAAGTTTCGCATGGAGGGTATTTCAGACATTCCATACATTCTCACAAAGGACTGCTTCTGCATAAAAGTAGACCTAAAGGAAGCTTTCCATTCTATATCGGTCCACCCCAGCCACAGGCGTTTCCTCAGATTCTCCTGGAAACAAAAATTATACCAGTGGACTGTCATGGTATTTGGCCTATCATGTGCACCCTATACATTCACACGGGCTATGAAAGCAGTCGTTGCCCACCTACGCCAACAAAGCATCCTGTGCATTGTGTATCTAGACGACATACTACTTGTACTCCCAGACCTAGATACACTTACCAAACACAGAGAAATAACTCTTTCCTTATTAGGAAACTTGGGCTTCACTATAAACACACACTTACGTTTCTAGGTTTCAACCTGGATACCCATTCTTTCTCCCTAGCAGTGCCGCTGGAGAAATGGTTAGACACAAAGACGTATTGTCAAAGTCGAAAAATATTGCAGTACACACATCACGTACAAACAACACACAGATGGCCTCCGCGCGTGTACTTGTTCTGCTGTGCGTGCACATATTCGCAATTTGCGTATGGTCGCTCCCGCGGTCGTGCGCATCAGCGCGTGGTATGGGTATTTACGGTAGAGTTCGTGAACGCATGGAGAGCTATCAAAACACATTACATATTTAATCCAAATAGTGCACAATGTACACATAGTCCCCCTGCACCACACCAGAAAGTAACAACAGTTTAAATGATTCCAGAACAATGGGATTCACCTTTACAGGATAAGAGGGGACAGACTAAGGTTATATGGTGGTGTTTGGTATCCAGCTGTAGGGTATTTTAAGGGTAACATTCCGGTGTTGGTCTGCGGAAGATCGCATGTTCCTGCGGATAGTTATGTGCAGAAGCAGAATATAGATATAAACTGTATTTACTGTATATTATGTATGCGGCGGGAATCCAGAGGAGACCACCCACAAGAGCAGTTGGGAAAGACATCGCCTACCTTTTCAAATCGACCTATGATCTCTCCTGTACTGTAAAAGTGCATTCCTGTGTCCACTGGACAAAGGGATTACAGTATCCATTGTATTGCTTTTGGAACAATTGTATAAATAAAGCCTGCTGCAGCCTGGCCTGACACAAGACTCACAACGTTATCTATTAGATGGCGGAGGACCGGACCGGAAAGCGCACGCGAATCTACTCACGTATGTACATTGACTGTATCCATTTACTCTGTTATATTGTAGTGTATTATTTGTATTGTAAACCCCCTTTCAGCAATAATCCACTGTGGTGTCAGAACCCAGCGGTAAAATCACAATTGGTGTCGTGTCCCCATTGCCCTGCTAAGGTTTAAAGTGTTTTATCATTGCATTACATTACTGCTAAGGTTTAAAGTGTTTTATCATTGCATTGCATTACTGTAAAGGGTTAAAGTGTATCTCTGGGTGTGTGCGCGCTGTGTGTACTTTGTACCCCCAGCGCGGTGTTTGTACGCAAAGTCTGTACAGTGATACGGGACTCCGTACGCAAACAGTGTATAAAGTACGAAGCGTGTGTACTAAGGTTAGCGGCCGCATACCGCTCCATGGTAAAGTGTATTCTAAGTGTGTGTAAGGTACAGCTTTCATTCCTGTAAGATAATCAACATTATCAATTGGGGGCTCTCTGGTCTGCCACATTTTTACTGCCTAACAGGTCACAGCAGACTTTATCTATCAGCATAAGGGTGGACAGAAAGTATCCTACGTATCCTTTTCTTGGTCGGTGGATGCACTGAAAACCCTACTTAATTGCTGATTAGATGGTGTCTGCTCTGTATGGTTTGTAGAGATGCTGGTAGAACTCGTAAAGGTAAACAGGAAAAAAGCTATTTAAAATCTGTGAAAGTTTTTTTGGCGCCAAAACCGTACACAGCACCCACACTCTTTGCATACCCTCTCACATTGTTGCAAAACAAAGTTCAAATAAGTCATATTGTGTTTGATTCAGATTGAATTGTTTATCTGTTAAGTAGGTTTAAAAAAAATTGCTGTATAGCCTTGGTATAGTTTTTTTTAACTCAGGCCTAAAATAACTTCAGGTGCTTGTATAATGTTTGCTTTATTTGTGACAAAGGAAGCCGCATGGTCTGTCCTCCATTTTGGACTAACCACATGGCCTGTCCACCATTTTGTGTAACCCTCATGGATGTGGAAGGGGGAGGAGCAGCAGCCATTTTGGGAAGGTCATTTTTCTAAATAGCTGATTTTCACTGCACAGAATAATCAGCTTTCATTGGTCACATGAAACATGATTTATGAGTTACCAATGCATTTATTTAACCCATGCCATAGTACTTTACAAATAGTTTCAATGGGGCCTAGAGAAAGTTAATAGTGAGATGAATACTTGAGTTTTTTTTTTCCTTCTACCTCTTGGATTCAGTTAACTCTGCTTGCTAGTTTAGGATAGCCATTGAAATGCAAATTAACCTGTGTAACTGCTTTTTCTTAGCAGTGAAAAAAAAAAACCACTTTTACAGGCAGACAAAAGCACATAGCTTTGATATGCAAATTAGAAGCACTGAATGGGTTAATGAGTCTCATAGGAGACCAGTGAATGGTACATATATAATATTATTATAATTATGTGTATATTTATATCAGTGTATGTTCTGCAAGATAGCTATCCAATCTGAATCATACCATTTGAATTATTGATTATTGCTAGATTCATTTAGAACTATGTGAAAACCGGAGATATTTGGTGCTATATAGTTAAAAATTAATATTTAAGGAAGTAAGTGTAAGACACACACGCAGCCTGGCCTAGTTGTAAAGGTTTATACAGAAGAAACTGTGTGTTGTGTTAAGTGAGCGATTATAGTTAATATTGCTCACATTGATAGAATTGTGTGATTTGTGCTATTGCGGACGTACTGTTTTTGTACACGTGTCTCGGACAAAGTACAAGACTGCGTACGCAGCATAAGAGACACGCACGATCGCGTGTTTACGCAAATTGCGTAAGAAGTATGCTCGCTAAGTACAAATTACACAATAGTTCGTTTAGTTTAAAGGTGGGACAGTAGCCATGCTACAATAGCACCAAACTACCCGGTTTCTAAAGAAATTTAGTATAAAAACAAAATTTAGTATAAATATTTTTTTTAAATTGCCTCTGGGGGTAAAGCTGCCAACTTGAATGAATCCTAATTTTCTGTACAGAAAAGAAAAATAAAGTGTATTTGAGTGAGCGAATGCAGGACTGAGTGGATACTGAACCCAATAACTAGGTGGTCTAGGTGGTCGAAGCTAGGTGGTCTAGGTGTACACACTGGGTTAGTAGAGGCCCGGTGGCGTAAGGTTCGCAACCCTGCGTTATTAACTAGGTGGTCTTGGTGGACTGAGTGGTATCCCATACAATGCTAGGTGGTCTGCTAGGTGGTCTACAGCAATCGTAGGGCATATAGATAGCTAGTATCTATAGGCTGTGCTATTGCATCACATGTCCGTTTGTTCTGCACAGAGCAACGTGATATTATTGTGTCATATGCACTGTGGAAGACGTGATTGTATAGACAAAGGGGTTTTTCTTTGATAACTTCGGGAAATCTCCCTGGTGCGCTTCACTGGAAAGGGTGAAAGATAGTTATCTAATTTCTCTGTTTTTCACCCTACAAACAATTCCAGTTGAAAGATACCGAAAAGGAAATTTTCACTGCCTCTCTCAGGAAAATATTCCAAACAGAACTTCCACCGAAATAAATTACGGTGTTGTAAGGTCTGATAGGAGCCCTAAGTTGGGTACATTGCCTTCGCTATCAACAGTGTATGGTAGTACTGGCCAGCGTGGGAGCGAGCGAGTGGAAGGCGCTCAGGTATACTTCCACCATCTACTTATATTGAGTATTTTGGTGTTTGTGGGAATTTTTTAAAGATATTGGAAGAGACCCACAAATATGGGAGCCAGTTGCTCAAGTAAGAGACGTTTAGACAGGGTTCAGGCAGAATTGTGGCCAAAAGGCTCAGCAAGGTTTATCATGTGTGAAAAATATGGTTCACACACAGAAGTTTTATGCAATGAGTGGATATGTATGACTAACAATTATAGGGAACCATTCCCTAGGGTGGGCAGCTTTGAACCAGACGTACTGCAGAATGTAAGCAGTAGAATATGTCTTCTTAAATCCAGAAAACAAAGGATTAGACATAATGATTGTTTAAAATTATGGCAACAGGAGGGGGATATGCAAAGAGAACAAATTCGCAAAACAGGTTCAAAACCTAGCGGGAATGGGAACACAAACACACCATTGTCAACACAAGTCGAAGGGGAAGAGATGGCTACAGTCAATGGTATATCCGTAAATGATAGTAGTATGCAAAAACAATGTATTAACCCTAATTTTTGCAAGATGTATCCTGTTTTGAAGTCTTTTCAAGGTTATAGGTCACAAGAAGATGAAGGATCCAGCCAAATTCCAGCTCTCCTCCAAGCAGTCACTTTGCAGGAAACTCAGGTGGGGCCTGTCCAACCAGGTAGAGCAGTAACAGTATTCCCCAATGAAAGAACTGGTGAGGTCACAGCTACCGGTAAGTGGCAGGACTGTTGAGACGGCACCTGAGCGCGGAGAACAACAAGACCAGAGGCGGTTGTCGCACCAGTTTTTCTTTTTCCACCTCCCACTACCCTCCTCTTCTTCTCTTTTTCCCCCCTTCTTTTCTCCCATCTCTTTCCTTAACAAGATGGATCTACCCCAAGAGACTGCGTTTCGGGTTTTCCTGTTAATCCTGTTGTTGACCAGGACAGTCTGTTTCGGTGAGGGTCCCAGAGAGGTCGAGCAAGGATCTGGAATGGGTTCTGATGGCGAGGATGGATTTGTAGAATCTCAGGAGCAACACATCACTCGAGCAAAGGAGGGTATCAGAAAGCGATCTGGTAGTCAAGGAGCTCGGAGGCACTGTGAAGGGTTATTGTCTGAGGAAAATTGCATTTGTAGGAATTGTGAGAACATAGTCGAGGATGGGTGCATCCAGAGATGTCAGTACAGCCTTAATATCGACATGGACCGTCATCCGTTGAGTGATTACCACTCACTAGTGGGTAAGGTCTTAAAACAGACAGAATGCTGGGTGTGCTCACAGGTACCTCAAGGTCAGAGCAAGTCAGGATTAGTGCCATACCCTTTAGCAATAGATGAGGTACTCGAATTACGGGGTGGGAGACCGGTGGACAAGAAATTCAATATTTCTAGGCCCCCTAGTTTGAAGCTCCACCAGTATCATGTAGATAGATCCTTATTATGTTTCAATATTTCCAATTACCGAAAACCGGGAAATTGGGAAGTGACGTGGAATAACCAGACAATGACCTTTTCACACAGAGCTGATAGGATACCCATAGACCCTGAACTTGTACGCCAAATAGCCAACAGTGGAAGGTATTTCCGGAATAGGTATACTCGAGGAAGCAAGACCATGTGGGTTGGAAAAGTATCACCAGGGTACTGTGCTCATATCATCCAGCCCGATACTTGTACTGAGCAGATGGGAGAACTAGGGATTGGGTTTTTCACGTGGAAAGTTTGTAATATGGTGATGTCATATTCTGTCCCCTATGTTCTCCCCGATGATGCCTATTTCATATGTGGGAGGAAGGCGTACAAGTGGCTTGCCCGAGTTCAGAGGGATTGTGTTATATTAGAAGAATACTGCCAGAGGTCAAGACCATAACCCATGATAAGATGAAAGATGTTCACCGCAGAGCTCAGGCTCCTTATACTCATACTCACTATGAACACATCGTCAAGAGACACCTCATAGATAGGACAGAGCACGCAGCCTCTGATTTGATCCACGAATCCACCGGGATTCAATTCCTTCTCGCATTAGACATCACCCGTACTGCCAGAGGAATTATAAATTATAGGTATATCCATGCGCTAGCGAACTTGATAGATAATATCACTGAGATGTATGACGACACCTTCAGGTATACGGGAAGGGAGTTACAAGCTTACAAGAAGGAACTGATTCAGCACAGGATGGTCCTAAATTACATCACAGCCATGACGGGTGGGTACTGTGTTACTCTGGCAACTCAATATGGTGTGAAGTGCTGTACATATATCACGAACAGCACTGACGACCCCACGGAGATCATCGATCAAAAGATGGACGATATCTTGCAGTTGAAGTGGGAGTTCCGGAGGAGACACAACCTTACCCTAACGGCTGTGGGTAATGAGCTGACCGGCTGGGTCTCATGGTTGAACCCACAAAATTGGTTCTCAGGATTAGGAGAGTGGGCTCAAAATGTTATTATGAGTGTAGGGAAGTTTCTCCTTTGTATCCTGGGAGTCGTCATAATTATTGGCTTGATATTTAGGTGTGTTCGAATTCTGACGTGGCGCAAGCACGGCACAAATTTGATGAGTCTAAGGAGCGAGGGCATTGTTATAGCAGCAGATTTAATTTACGACCCATCCATAGAGACAGTGGCCCTCATTCCGAGTTGTTCGCTCGTTATTTTTCTTCGCATCGGTGCGATTTTCCGCTAACTGCGCATGCGCAATGTTCGCACTGCGGCTGCGTCAAGTAAATTTGCTAAGAAGTTTGGTATTTTACTCACGGCATTACGAGGTTTTTTCTTCGTTCTGGTGATCGGAGTGTGATTGACAGGTAGTGGGTGTTTCTGGGTGGAAACTGACCGTTTTATGGGTGTGTGTGACAAAACGCTGCCGTTTCTGGGAAAAACGCGGGAGTGGCTGGAGAAATGGGGGAGTGTCTGGGCGAACGCTGGGTGTGTTTGTGATGTCAAACCAGGAACGACAAGCACTGAACTGATCGCACTGGAAGAGTAAGACTCGAGCTACTCAGAAACTGCAAAGATAAGTCTTTTCGCAATATTGCGAATACTTCTTTCACAATTCAGCTAAGCTAAGATTCACTCCCAGAGGGCGGCGGCTTAGCGTGTGCACTGCTGCGAAAAGCAGCTAGCGAGCGAACAACACGGAATGAGGGCCGTGTTATGATAAGGATTGCAAATGAATTCCATGGCCTGTTTCTTTCACCCGTTTTTCTTTTGTCTCCCCCTCTGCCCAGATACACCCATCCGGAAAAAGACATCAGCCCTACCCAAGAATGTTTATGTAAATGTTTATGTGAATGTATTTTAGATATGTGTCTTATCTTCATCTCTACAAACTTCAGTTAATGACACACATAGTCGACAGGTGATATCCACACATACTAGCACTCACATATGTTCCCCCTCAATGTATCATCAACTAAATGTGCACCCCATTTGTTGGAACAAGAAGCCGAAAAGAGCTCGGTAGTGTTTGTCGGCCCACTTACAGACCCTTAATACGGGATAAGAAGGATTTAATGTATACTTCGCAATACCTCAAAGCTTATTTAGAACATATACGGCATGATGATACATGGGTGGTATTCATGTGACCGCCGGTATGCTGACCGACAGTCACATGACTACCTCCACCATCCCGCCGGCTCAGTATCCCGATGGTCGGCATGCCGACCAACAGGGACTATTTCCACTCGTGGGTGTCCACAACACCCATAGAGTGGGAATAGAACCCGTGGTGACCGCAGGTCGCCACCGAACCCGCAGCGTGGCGAGCGCAGCGAGCCAGCAAGGGGCTTGCAGCACTCGCCCCTCCCCGCTGGGATCCCGGCGTTGGTATGCTGCCGGGATCCCAGCGTCGGTAAGCTGACCGGCGGTCAGGAGACCGCCGGTCACCCATACTACACCCTGATACATACCTCTCAGACATGGATTCATACATACATGCTTTTTACTATCCCACTAGGTCATACCTTTCCTACCTACCACTCTCCCCCGACCATCCAATTTTCTGTAGATATTGTGTAGATATTTTTCCGTTTAGTGATTAGATAGTGGCAGTTATTGGTGACTGCCAAAGGGTGGACTGTCAAAGTCGAAAAATATTGCAGTACACACATCACGTACAAACAACACACAGATGGCCTCCGCGTGTGTACTTGTTCTGCTGTGCGTGCACATATTCACAATTTGCTTATGGTCGCTCCCGCGGTCGTGCGCATCAGCACGTGGTATGGGTATTCATGGTAGAGTTTGTGAACGCATGGAGAGCTATCAAAACACATAACATATTTAATCCAAATAGTGCACAATGTACACATAGTCCCCCTGCACCACACCAGAAAGTTACAACAGTTTAAATGATTCCAGAACAAAGGGATTCACCTTTACAGGATAAGAGGGGACAGACTAAGGTTATAAGGTGGTGTTTGGTATCCAGCTGTAGGGTATTTTAAGGGTAACATTCCGGTGTTGGTCTGCGGAAGATCGCATGTTCCTGTGGATAGTTATGTGCAGAAGCAGAATATAGATATAAACTGTATTTACTGTATATTATGTATGCAGCGGGAATCCAGAGGAGACCACCCACAAGAGCAGTTGGGAAAGACATCGCCTACCTTTTCAAATCGACCTATGACCTCTCCTGTACTGTAAAAGTGCATTCCTGTGTCCAATGGACAAAGGGATTACAGTATCCATTGTATTGCTTTTGGAAGAATTGTATAAATAAAGCCTGCTGCAGCCTGGCCTGACACAAGACTCACAACGTTATCTATTAGATGACAGAGGACCGGACCGGGAAGCGCACGCGAATCTACTCACATATGTACATTGACTGTAGCCATTTACTCTGTTATATTGTAGTGTATTATTTGTATTGTAAACCCCCTTTCAGCAATAATCCACTGTGGTGTCGGAACCCAGCGGTAAAATCACAATTGGTGTCGTGTCCTCATTGCCCTGCTAAGGTTTAAAGTGTTTTATCATTGCATTACATTACTGCTAAGGTTTAAAGTGTTTTATCATTGCATTGCATTACTGTAAAGGGTTAAAGTGTATCTCTGGGTGTGTGCGTGCTGTGTGTACTTTGTACCCCCAGCGCGGTGTTTGTACGCAAAGTCCGTACAGTGATACGGGACTCCGTACGCAAACAGTGTATAAAGTACGTAGCGTGTGTACTAAGGTTAGCGGCCGCAGCAGCTCCATGGTAAAGTGGATTCTAAGTGTGTGTAAGGTACAGCTTTCATTCCTGTAAGATAATCAACATTATCAGTATATACAAAAAACGTTCACAAAACGCAGATTATCCCTACGCGACTTAGCAACTATCATAGGAAAAATAATTGCAATGTCCCCAGGCTTTCGGCATGTACCCCTACTATGCAGGGAAATGCATGGCCTTTTGAGAACACTTATTCACGCTCACTATGCCTGGAAAAACACAATTTTTCTTTCCAGAAGGGCAAAGACAGAGATATCTTATTGGAACAGTCTCTCTCTTCCTCCTCCTCGCCCCCTCCTAGACCCCCCACCTTCAATGACGATAACCACAGACGCCTCTTTGACAGGTTGGGGGGATTCTCTCTGCAAAAAGCAGTCAGGGGCACTTGGTCAACCGAAGAATCCCAGCTGCACATAAACATACTAGAGCTACGTGCAGCGAAACTAGCCCTGAAAGCGTTAGTTCCCGCCCACATGAAAGACTCCTCTATTCATCTATGCTTAGACAACACGACCGCAGTGTCATACATAAACAGAATGGGGGCTACCAAGTCAATATCGCTATGCAGAGAAGCTTTGGATATTTGGAATTGGGCTACTCAAAGGGAGATACTCCTCCTTGCGTCCTACGTCTCGGGACAGTTGAACGAGCTAGCAGACTCCTTGTCCAGAGAAAAATTTTCTCTAGATTCTGTAGCCCTGAAGAACAAAGTCTTCAAAACAATAATACAGACATTCGGGAACTTAGAAATAGACCTATTTGCCAGTCCCACAAACGCTCAAATCCCCCAATTTGTGTCCAGAATATGGACAACAGGAGTATGGAGAATGGATGCGATGTCCTTTCCGTGGACAGATATACCTCACCCATACGCCTTCCCTCCCCCGGCACTCCTTCTGAAAGTACTTCAGAAAATCAGGGAAGACCGGATTTGTGTCCAGAATATGGACAACAGGAGTATGGAGAATGGATGCGATGTCCTTTCCGTGGACAGATATACCTCACCCATACGCCTTCCCTCCCCCGGCACTCCTTCTGAAAGTACTTCAGAAAATCAGGGAAGACCGGGTACCCCACATAGTTCTAGTATACCCAGTCTGGCCATCCAAGGTATGGTTCCCTTTGATCAGCCAACTACGCAAAGGCCCCAAAATTCCCCTGGGATTATCCAAGGAGTGTTTCCAGGGAACTCAGGACACACTAGAGACTCTACCCCAGTGCATGTGGATGGCAATATTACTAGGTTGCTAACCGACCTCTTTGTAGCCTCTCCAACAAGAGCCCTAATTAATGCATCCTTAAGACCTCGTACAAGGGCCAGATATTGTGCAATAATTAAGGAATTTGAAACATAGCGATCACAACAGATAACCCCCGCCCAAAACTCACTAATCCACTTAGCTCTAGACTTTCTGGCTTCTAAATACCAAATGGGACTAGCATCGGCCACTATAAGGTCATACGGCTCGGCCTTAGCCATCATAATCCCAAACTTAACAATCAACAAATTATACCTACGCCTGCTCAGAGGAATTCACCTCTCTAGACCCATACTGCCAAAGTACTCAAACACCTGGGAAATAGAGCCTTTTCTCTCTTTTCTGTCCTCTTGGAACACAGACACTAATATCAGCCTACTATCTCGCAAACTAGCATCTTTGCTAGCTTTAGCTATAGCTGCTAGAGGGGCCGAACTCACCCTCATACACATCTCAGATCCTTGGCTTTCACTCACACCCACTGGATACCATATCATACTCAAAGGTCACACTAAGACCTCTTCCTTTAAAAGCCCGATCGTGGAATTTGACATTATCCGAGATCCTCAAGACTCATCTCTGTGTGTAGCCTTCTGCTTATCAACCTATCTATCCCAGACAGAACAATTCAGAGATGACATAACACAACTCTTTATCACCTGCAGAAAACCATATCGACCAGCTAGACCCTCAACAATTAGGGGGTGGATAGTGGCTTCTATGAAAGAAGCAGGTATCGATACAAATCATTTCAAAAGCCACTCCCTACGGGGAGCTGCTGCAACTAGAGCGGCTGCCAAAGGCATTCCTTTACAGTCCATCATGCTAGCTGCAAGATGGTCCTCCGCTAGAACTTTTGCGAAGCACTACTGGAGACCAACGGACTCGCAAAAAATCGAGTTCCTCAGAGCAACCACCAGATATGTGGTAGTCTACACACCTGATGTTGCTAGGTGGCAAGCCACACGAAGAACAAAACACTAGTTTGCAGGAATCTATGACCTGTAAACTGGATTTGTTCTAGGGAACAGGATTGCCACCTAGCAACAGCTCCCACCCAACCCACCCTCAACATTGCTAGGGCTGTTGTTTCCTCTAAAGAACTCTTCAGATGATAACTTTCCGCTCTCTCGTATTTCCTTAGGCGCACCCACAGACCAGAAGAAGCCGCAAGCAGCTGCCAATAAGGAACAAAAGTAGACTGTGTTCCGCCTTGGACATTTTCACCTGAAAGTTATGACATTTCTACCAGTTTCGAATTATTCTTCACCGCTACTAAACCTAGTGGACAGTTTAGACAGTTACCTTTCCCCACTTCATTTAGGGGAACGTTATGACTTGAACGTTAAATAAACTAACTTTGGTTTTCAATACTGTTCGCGTGACTTTCTCGCACAATAATCCATACATAGCTAGTAAAGCACTGGAGCTACGTAATATGACCTATGTTTTAGGGGGTGGTCTTCAGTATGCCGACTGACGGGATCCCGGCGCAGAGTATACCGGTGCCGGGATCCCGACAGCCGGCATACCGACACTTATTCTCCCTCGTGGGGGTCCACGACCCCCCTGGAGGGAGAATAAAATAGTGTGGCGCGCTTAGCGCGCCAACGTGCCCGTAGCGTGGCGAGCGCAGCGAGCCCACAAGGGGCTCATTTGCGCTCGCCACACTGTCGGTAAGCCGGCGGTCGGGCTCCCGGCACCGGTATGCTGGTCGCCGGGAGCCCGACCGCCGGCATATCGTAGTGAACCCGTTTTAGGGACAGGTTTGTCACCAGTGAGCTTCCGAAAAAATCTAATCAGAGGCTGGGGCGAGCGCCCACGTGACAGTGCGCGCGCACGTGACGTAACGTGTGCGCACCTGTGCGCGCCGGCCAGCCCCTGGAGATGTGGGAGGGAGTGAAAATTCTTTCACTCTCCTCTCCATCAGCGCTTTTCGGGAGGCTTGCTGCCTAGCCTACCTGCTGTTGCTAGGTGGCAATCCTGTTCCCTAGAACAAATCCAGTTTGCAGGTCATAGATTCCTGCAAACTAGTGTTTTGGGAGTGCACCTGCGCACCAGTGACTGTCCAGGGTCTACACACAGGATGAAAGCCAGATACTTTTTACACATTCCCCCTAGCCACAAATTCCCCCTATATAACAACAAATATTTAAATAGAACTAGAGTCATTTAGGACAGGAGACTAGTTTTGCATTCAGCAATAAATGTGCATAAATATTTATATTACACCGAAATTTGCTATATTCGTGTAGCTACAATCAGATCTTTTGTTTTTGCCAGAGCAACTGATGTGTCTCAAGGAGCAAAGTCAGTCTAAACACTGCCATCCTGTGTTCAGTTAACCTAAGCCCACTCTTAATATCAACATTGCGTTACTACTGTACCCATCAGTAAGATTAGGCAGCAGCAATAAACCCAAAACCTGAGACTACTGCCTATTGTGACATTCAGTTGCTAGCCTTCCCTCCACAATTATGTAAGTCAGTTTTCCAGCTGTTGAAAAATGTTAGATTTTTAAAGCTCTCTGTTGAGACAAGCACAGTGACTCAAGGCTGGTGGCATCTGTCAAATCAGTCAGTGCTTTAGTAAGAGGAGCATAAGTCTTCAGAAGGCTGAAAGGTAGCACTTTCATGCTGCCGAAAAACTGCCAGCTACACTAGGCAAGACAAAACAATATTACTACCTTACATTATTTGAGTGTGGAATTCTAATTTATCGAGGTATAATGTGCAGCCTAATTTTCCCGATGTTGTCACTGGGAAGATGGCGCTGCCTATGGTGGAGGGACCCGCTACCCGGACGAAGGTAAGTATACTCGGGGTGGGGGGGGGGGGGGTGGACCCTGTCCTGGTTTATTAGTACCCACTCTCCCCTTCTCTGTGCCAGTGCATTGGGCCATGTACTTTGGAGAAGAAAGGACTGCATACACACAGTAATGTGATCATCACCCAACAACTTTACAAGCCACACTTGAGAAGGTCAATTTGACGATGACCGATTTAAATGAATGACAAAGTCCAGAGAGTTACTGGTCTTGGACCATGATCAATATACAGTGCATTCTAACACTATATTATAAGGAATACACTATTTAAAGCACTGGGCATAGGAAAACTAAAAAAAAACTGTGTAATCTGCTTGAAGCAGAGACAAGATATTCATAGCACTGAAGTCATTTTTTAACTTTTCATTAACTTATTATTCAAAGAAGCTTAAACACCTTTTTTCACACTGCAGAAGTTTGGCTAAGCCACCCATCCACCCCACACAAAATACTTTTATATTTGCATACTGATAACCAGAAGCATTTAGGTTCCCAAACTTCAGTTCTGCCATGTGAGATTTTATTGGCAGAGAATGAAACAGAATTGAGGAGAACAATATCCACTCAAAGAGCAAGGCCAACACTTCTCAGTGTCTTACTATTCTCAAATGGAGTATTAGAATGTAGAGTACATTACTGCGGTCCCATACAAATAGCAAGAGCATAGCCAGAGAAATTCAGGCATTCCTATTTGCTTTATATCTCCTCTCTCTGTGTCCATACTGTCCAGGCATTTGTCTTTAATGAGATCCACTGAAGTAAGCATTCAATCGGAAAAACAATGGAATGTTACATACATGAATTTATGGGGACAGATAGGTTTATAATGTGTTCATATTACTGTACCATTAAAATAAATGCAGGATATGTGTACAAAAGCTAAAAGGATTACTAGTGTTTAGTAGAGGAGAGCCCTAAAATGAGGTGACATATAAAAGATAAGCCATGCTCTAGGATCGCACTGAATAATTCTCAATGTGGCTCTTTAGGTTGGCTCACCATAAAATTACTCTTTACCGCTTTTTCTTTCCTCAGTGAAATTAAAAATGACTTGGACCCCCACCGTCTGTAGTATCAATGGGCTAAAGCAGCATATGCTGTAATGTCATACTATTCTATGATCAACATAAGCATCCTGAAGAGCCTGAAAGATGCCTTTTCTTAGAGGAATATGTAAAAGATGACCCATGGAAAGGATTCTATGATATCCAAAATCTATCTTTTGATGTGACAAACAGAAAAGCCAGAAATGGAAAAGAAAACACAGCTCATCTGGGACAAGAGCAAGTTGACCCTTCGATGCCTTCATATAACTGAGACAGCTACACACAGCTGCCAGTGAGGAGTGATGCCAATGAACATGTGAAGAAGCCAACAAAGCAACAGCCTGGTGTCACTGCCAAACGTATACGCTCACCAGAGCTGGGAAAAGTGCCAGGTGCAAACCATAGTGCCACAAAGGTTGAGTATCTGTTATCTTGGCAGACTCACCAAGGTGACCGTGTTTAGGTAAAGCAGATATAAGCTTTCTTTACAGAAAGTACCACTTTTTATCCAACTTATGTAGCATATCCAGCATGACATATCCAGTCATGGTCAAACCCCTTTTTAGATTAATTTAACGTGTCCCAGTGCAGTGGAGCATTTACAATCTCTGTCTGTTCTTCAGTTCACCGATAAAGTGTCATGTTCCCGTTACATCTTCCAGCCTGAGAGTGTTAATGATACGGTTGCATGCACCCTTGTCACTTCTGGCAGTGAAAGGATTAAAAGATGAAAAGAATAGAGGATAAAACAAATGATTGCAGTGTACTCAGTGAAGAAAATAATGTCTTCCTCAGTGCAAGCGAATGGAAATGAGGACAATTAAGCATTTGTGCCCTTAAGATTTAAATGAGCAATAAAACTTGTCCTTTGACTCATACTTTAACAGAAGTTTACAATTTAAATACATATATTTAGTATAGGAACAGATAGAGAGATAGAGAGATAGATGATAGAGAGATCCTTTGCTCTTAAGCCTCAGTGCATCTAAACAAGACAATGACCGACAGCAAAGCATTACTATCCCCATATTGTTAGTTTTACTGAATTAGATTATAACAAACATTTGAAATACTTCACCTGAAGTCCAGAAAACATACAGAAAAAGGAAATGGATTATATACGTCATCAATATTGAAAAACATTTTCACTGACAAAAACAGTCAGAGGCAAATCCTTAATTCCTCAGACTGTCCCTGGAAATTAGGCAGAACTGGCTACTGTACCATTTAGGGTTTACAGGCAGTTCAGTATTCAAATATTAAATTATGGATTTATCAGCCAGCTCTGCAATGCAACCATTTCCAAACATATTCTGAGTGCTAATTCAATCTCCTTATTTTTGGTTTTATTATGTAATCAGGCTTGTTTCCATTTTTCCCCTTAACAAGGTCAAATTACAAACAGAAATCAAATATTTTCTAAATATCTTACTTCTAGTGAAGGCAAGAGTATCCCTGTTACTATCAGCCACAAACAATGGTGCAAGGTTAATTCTTTCTAGGATTAAAATAAAGTCTATTGTAATTTTATTAGGAAATCCCTGAATAACTGAGGCCCAGTCACCCATCACAAAGCCAGTGTATCATCTATCTCCTGACAGGCAAAGAGCCCTAATGAAGTTTGTTAGTGATGAATATCCTGTGGATTTTTATTCTTTCAGGTTTCTTTCCAATTTACAACACAAAACACAGAGGCATTTAGCCCACTAAGTGCAGCATACAGAACTAGGCTGAAGAAGAATTTCATAGTCTGTATGCTGAACTCTGGCTCTCTCTAATGTGATCTTCCAAACCATCTTCAGAACAGCCACATGTGTCTGTGCAGTGAGTTCAGGCTACATTCCATTGCTAATAAAGTGTTGCCTTGGAAAAGCATGCCACAATTTTGTATAAAAACAATTCACTTTAACAGAACTTTCTTTTGTGTTATAAAAAAAAACCTGGAAAACATATTGTGCAGTTAAAACATTTTATTTATATAAGGTTTAGCAATTCAGCTGTTACTGCACTACAAATCCCATTATGTCTTGGCTACCTGTGATCTAACCTTTATGTATGGTCATTTAAAATGAAAACGGATATTAGTTCTCAAGAACATTTAATCAACCTAATCATTTACTAAAGATGCCCTGAGTTGTACAATATTAAGCGCTACAGATCAGATTGGTTCTGAATAAACTGCCATAGTGAGGATTGCTTTCTAAGGTTCGTTAACTGGTTAATGTATCAACCTATGTAATTAAAAATAGAACCGGTCGATATTCCAAAGCACAGTCAGTGAGGTCCCAAGTAAAATACAGCATTTGATCTAATCTCTCTTGGGTTGAATCTCATCTTAAACACTGGAGACACGTTCACTGCAATACCAGATATAGCTGTCTCTTTATAGACGTATAACAATAGCTCCGTCTGATAACTGGGCTCATTTATAGAATAGAGATACAAGAGGAAATAAAGCTTCCTGCTGGATCCCTGGAGAGCTATACCTGGCATTACCTATGAATAGACACCTCAATAAAGTGAGAAGCAGAACAATTTTGAGACAATAAAATAAAGACTTGGATGAAATCCATTAAAGGAGAATAAGAAGGAAATGGGGTACCAATGAGCAGGGGTGAAAGGGACACATGAGAAAGCTGGTACACGTGGAAAACGAAAAGATGATTAGAAAGCAAGATTGTGAGCAGGCAAAGAGAAAGTGCCAAGTGTTAGGTGCATAGAGATGTCACATTTTAACGCCCACAGATTTCTTTGCACGTCAAGGTGAAAAGTAAGTCTAATACTTGCTACTATACAAACCAAATGCTTGGAGACAGATGATCAGCTGAATGTTTGTTTTGTACAAAATACTATAGTGTAAATGATTTTAACCGGAATTCTTAATAAATGCTACTAACATAAAAATGACTCTAACTACATGATAAAATGATATTAAAGAGAGAGAACGCTTGGTCTATATCAGGTTTGTCAGCATTGTTCTGTGGTCACCAGTACCTATAAGTAATGCCACAGCCTCTAGTTATTGTTCAGAACCAAAAACACAAGTCACTCTACCATTTAGGATATCCTTACTTCTCTATAGGTCAACCATTTGGGTACTACTAGCGAAAATACTAATTAGCATTTTTTCATATCACTAAGTTTCCCCTGATGTCATGTACATAATATTATAGCAATATTATTCTTAAATTGTGGCTGACAGTGAGAGAATAACATTATTATTTAAATACTGAATAATGGCTCACAAAGATGACACACAGGCATAATATGAGTCCAGGAGAAAAGGAGTTTAGAATAGCGCCTAGTGTCATTTGATAATCTAGAACTGTTCTGTAAGCACGAGTCCATGACTCTGCCCTTATTATTAGCATTACAATATAAATAAAGAGGACTTCACTGACACCTGCTTGAAGTTTATTGTACTTTGAAGGTCACCTTATGGAAATAGGTGTAGTCACTATGGGTAGGCAATGTGGATCTGGGCAGGAGTGATTAGGATCCAGGGTGACTGAAAAGCTCTCAATCTGTTTCTCCTCTCTAATATTACAGTCCACAACAAACTAATGAATCACAGCATGTTTATATTGCGCTTGTCATTTCCATAGCCAAATGCTTGTATTGTGCTCTCATAATGTTGCCTCAAGATGGTGAGTCTGTTGGCAAAGCAATAAGGGCCCATTCACTGCACAACAGTAACTGTCACCTACTGTGCCCAGCTGTCAGGCACACGGAGGGACATAACACATACAATTTACATATAACTCAGTCATTTTGTGTATGTGATTGTGTGTCATGTGTGAATAACAGAATAGGTGCTTAGTATTCATTTGATAGCCATATTTAGGTTGGTTTGATTCAGGGAGCATTAGTGAGCGAGAACAACCATTTCAGGTAGTTTCTGTTGAGGACTTTTATGGTGATTATAAGTAACTGGACGGGTGTAGGTACCTTGGAAACACATCAATAGTGGCACTATGAAAATTTGGACTTTTATGGTGATTATAAGTAACTGGACGGGTGTAGGTACCTTGGAAACACATCTATAGTGGCACTATGAAAACTTGGACTTTTATGGTGATTATAAGTAACTGTAGGTACCGTGGAAACTCATCAATAGTGGCACTATGAAAATTTGGACAATAGAAATCACACTCTATGTGTAAAGAGATGTGCAGGTGATTTTACTGTTGACGCATGGACAATTGTTTACAATACCAGCCTCAGAAGTAGTAATGATGGCACTTGGTACCAGCCTTATTAATAGGACAGTAAAATTTTATTTTTTAATAGCATTACCATGTACTATAGTTTTGATTTATTTCATAGATACCTATGAAATCCCCTCATTGTTTTCGTGTATACAAATCCATGGTACAAGACATACTGAAGGAATGACCATTTCTTAGACAGCCTTCAACTCCCAAAGTCACAGTACAGAAGGAATTAAAACTGGAGTGTGTATTATAACCTTTGATCAGTAGCCTCAAGAGTATAGTGAGCTTGCAGCACTGTGTCAACATATTATATCAAAGCCTTTATATTATCCAGTGTGTTGTTATCACTCATAGAGAATGTTTCAAGTATAAAATATATCACCAAACATTACCTTGCAGTTTTAACGGCTGTGGTGCTTATGTAAGCCACTGTGGATTGATGAGGTTGGACAGTGATTGTAGATAGTGGGATAGACAGGTAAAAAAGCAACGGTACATGTTCTAGACTTCACACTTGTAGCTTGAATATATTGAGGGTGAAAAATCTACCCAGAGAAAATGTATCAATTGGTTTCAAAATGAAACAATTAACACATGTATTTCTTATTCATGTGCACTTTGTCAAACAATAGAAGCATAATATCTATTACATCAGTGTTATTTCCAGCAACAGAGAAGACAACTCTAAATTCTACGTATTAACACAAAAGCAAATTACTTGGCTTTTGCATACTCTGATTTGTTTATTTTAATTGCAGAAACTGTATAGATGCTCTATTTACTACTAAACAGCTGTAACATAACAGTCTCTGAATGGGGCATTATGCAGCCATTATAGTCCAAAACACTGTTGAATGCATTAATTGAGCGACTGTGCTACCTTTTTAAAAAAAAATCAATTCTGTCTCAACACAAGGGTATAGACAGAGCATATTAATGTAATAGTCCCCACTGGGTTACAAAGCAAACACTTACTGCAGTTGATCTGATTTGTAAGGCACAGGGTAATTATTAACTATTCCCCTGTGTACCAAAAAAGAGGTAATAAAGATGGGGGGGGGGGGGGTGATATAACTTCCTTCCTCCTGTGGTAGTGTCAAATTCCATGTAATCGGGAATTAATATTTATTTATTATTACATCTATGCAGACATGAATCCCCACAGAAAAGCGTTATGTACTTTGCAGATTTATAAAGCCTAATGCTCATTTATTATGTATAGTTTTGGGGAAGAACTTAAGCCAACGCTTGGGACTCTGCATGCAAGTGCAATATACTGAATCTTTACTGACCAAAACTTATGCTTGCTGCCTAATCTTATCAGGAGTATATTGTGTAGTAATTAACCTATTTTCCTAACAACACGTGTTGGCTATGGGTGAGCAATGAACATCTCAGCGCTTTACCAGGGGGAAGGAAAACCCCGAGCGTTTCCTTAAGGATGTCTTCAATTTGTATGTAATGCTTAACTTCCCCACTTTCATATACTGTAAAACCCTCCAGGCTGCTTCGAGAGCCGCTTATATCGACTGTTACTTTCCTACTGTAGGTCTGGCACTGTTAAGAAGGAGGGATGGAGATATGAGAGAGAGAGAGAGAGAGAGAGAGAGAGAGAGAGAGAGAGAGAGAGAGAGAGAGAGAGAGAGAGAGAGAGAGAGAGAGAGAGAGCAGGAAAGAACAGAAGAGGGAGGAAGGGAAAGAGAGAACAGGAGAGAAAGAGAGAGCAAGGGAGAGAGAGACGGGCAGATGGTTGTAGAGAGGAACTTTAACTAACCTGTGCACAGCAGGGCAAGCGATAGCAGGTGCAGTGCGAGGAGTGGGGGCACTGTCCTGTGTTTGCCAAGCCAAGTCATCTTTGGGGTTCCCAAGCAGAGCTCACCAGTTATTACAAAGCAAGGGCATATCCTCGTGTCGCTCACAGGAGAATCAAGCACCAGCTACCTGGTAATCCCACATAAGGATGTGCTGGCAGGCTGAGATGCCCGCTGCTTGCATCGCACAGAAGCGTGGTAAGTGCTGGAAAGCAACTTTGTAAGCTCTTAGAACAACAGAGTAATATCCACAGACACTGGCCCGGACAGATGTGGGAAAGGACTTTTTAAGGCATGTTTGGAGATGCTCCCAGTTGGTCCCAGCTCCGGCTGTACTCCTGGCAGAGAAGACGATGCTTCACCTCTGTGCTCTCCTGAAAGCAGCATCTTCCCAGCCCCACCAGTGACAGAGATCTGGGCAGGAAAACTCCCCTTCAACTCCTTGAATGTGAGAGTGGGCGGGCTGAGTGGATTGGCAGCCTCTGTGTACCACTAGCAGGCGCGGTGGGGGCTGGGAGGAGTGGGCATGGAGTGGCAATGGCAAGGTATTGTGCCCAGGATGTGAGGGTCAGGTGTGCATACAGATACCTGTGCACAGTCTCAGCTGCTTCCTATACAGATGCTGTATGTATGTGGCATCCTGCACATAATATTGTATGTTCGTGAGAGCCACACACTATAACTCTCCGATGTCACTCTTAGTGAATGGGAGAGCCTGATGTTCTGATGAGTTGTGGCCATTCCACCTTTTCCCTTTACTACAAGATTTTTATACGGTATTTTCTGTGTGTTCATTCCGTCCTGTGCCTGCAAACTGTAATAATAATAATAATAATAATAACAACAACAATAATAATAATAATAATAATTATTATTATTATTATTATTATTATTATTATTATTATTATTATTATTATCCTTTATTTATTCTATGATAAATAAAGTGACTGCACAGTATATATGTATACTCACTGCAGTGTCTATTGCCCTGCACAGAAGAGAATTCGCTAGAAAAGGATATATCATGTATTAATAAGCGACTGGCTCTGGGCAACTTGTAGTGCCTTCTGCACCTGTAATTCCCTCTTGTTATATATGTGTATCATAGCGGCTATTATTTTCTAAGGTCACTGACATAAGCACGTGACAGAAAACAGTGTACACTGTACAGTGTGTGGAAAAAACAGCAATTTCTTACTTTAGAGCTAAGGCAGACATATAGCCAGAATACATGGACAGTATCTGTCTTCTGTAAACATACTGCCTCAGATGGAGGAAATTACACTCTTCATACACTAACAAATGTGCAGAATTTTTATTAACCTCTGACTTCAGTTTAATAATTATTTGGGGAGTTTGTTATTTATTAAATCTAGTTCCTTCAATAGTGTATATGTGTTTTCTTTTTGTGTCTGCTCAGTCTTGAAGAGGGTTCTTTATGAAAACAGCAGCAATTAATCAATCAATCCTGTGTGTAACTTTATTGTTGCATGTATGCATGTGATGGGTCAATACATCTTAGGGAAATACTATAGAGACATTATAGCTGCTGTACAGTAATGAGTGGGAGATACTGAGTTGTAAGAAAGCCAGCAGGGAGGTATAGAAATCTCATCCCTCTTCTCAGCAAATGAGCAACAGCACAGCACAGGCGGTCAGTGGCCTTTCTCTAACATGCTGAGATGAACTCCAGAGACCAGTCCGGAAGTAGTATCGTTTGGCCCAAACAATATACAGTGTGCATCTTATATCTGGGTCCATTAATGAAAATGTTTGTTTAATTTATATTATGAGTATCTGAATTTATTTGTTTGAAAAGTTTCAAGTGAGAACTGTTTGAATGTGATTCAGGATACGTTGTGTTGTACATTACTGTATATATATGTATATGTATATATATATATATATATATATATATATATACTGTATGTATATATATATATATATATATATATACGTATATATATATATATATATATATATATATGTATATATATATATATATATATATATATATAGTTCTGTCGTGATGCTCCTTACCTATTAGTACTGTATATATTGGGGGAAACAACATTGTATAACTGATCTATAAAGAGATTGTTAAAGTCTGTATTACCTAAACTGTTCCTTTATTTATAACTATAATAATGGTAATATTTGGGATGTAGTTGTGTATTTCTATGTATCACTGTTATTTCTGTTTCACATTCAATTGTATTAATATTTTGTATTATTATTTTCTGCCTGTGTAAATGCTGTTGCTCTGTCATTTTACTGAATTATCTCAGTACTTACAGCCTGGTTCACTCTAACTGCTTGCCGAGTAATGGATGTGCAGAAAGGAGAGCATACTTGTGTTTACAAGGAACATTATTCCTCTCACTGTCAAGTTTTCATTCCGTCACATTTATAATGATTTCCATCATAATGATTTCCTGATGCTTTCCTGAACAGAAATATAACTTCTGTATGCCTCATTTAGCATTTAGTTTTGCATTAGGGATATTACTGCTTGGTTGTTTTCTATGCAAGTGAAATAATTTTGTTTAGAAAATATGCATGACAAAACAATCAGGGTAATGTAAAGAAAGGTTAGCAGGACTGTATTCAAGGATGTGGACCAAGGCCACTGCTACCAGAACCTGGGTAGTTTTCTAGGGTACCAGGGGGGTGGCTAAAAAAACACTGAATAAGTAAAACAATGTCACTAGTGTATTTCTTGCAAATAGCACGTTTCCTCATTTAGTGCCAGCTGCTGATAAGGAGGATGGAGCTGCAGCTCTAGGGCCCCCATGAAAATAAGAGCCTTTCAGACGTGTGCTGCCCAGATTCCATCAGTCTCGGCAGGGAGTATAGGAGAAACCGCCCTGCCCCTTCCTGCAGTTCCTGTGCCTTTCTCTCAGACTGAACCAGCCAAGCCTGCCATGCTGCTCTGCTGTGGGCCCAGTCCCCTTAATCAACAGTAAGTAAACATATGTCTCTGCCTGCAGCTGTCATACACTTCTTCCACAGTCACCCACTATCTTCCTGTCACCCTTGCCTCTACCATCATCCAATGCCTCTCACTGACACCCTTCCTGTCACTCTCTGCCTCTCCCTGTCACCCTCTGCTTTCTGTCTTCCACTCTCTCCCTGACACCCACTGACACCCTCTGCCTTGCCCCTGCATCACTATCTCCCATCACTCTCTCTCCTATCACCCCCCTGCCTCTCCAAGGCATAACCCTCTCCCCTTCACCATATGCTTCTCCCTGTCACTTACTGCCTCTCCCATCACTTTCTCCCTGTCACCCACTACCTTTCTCCATCACCCTTTCCTGTCACCCACTGCCTCCCAATCTCCCACTATCTCTCCTTGTACCATCTCTCCTGTCACCCACTGCCTTTCCCCATAATCCTCTATGTCACCCATTGCCTGTCCCTACCAACACCCACTTTTTGTCTGTCACCCATTCTCTGGTGTCACCCACTACTTCCCCCTGTCACCCATTCCCTGGCATCACCTATTGCTTCTCACTGTCACCCTCTTTTGGCACCCTCTGCTTCTTCCTGTCACCCACTGCATCTCTGTCTCTCATTATCTCTCCCTGTCACCCACTGCCTCACCCTCTGCCTCTCCCCTGTGACACTATCTCCCCATTACCTTTTCTCTCCAGTCTGCCTCTCCAAGGAATCACACTCTCCCCATCACCCTCTGCTTCTCCCTGTCAATTACTGTCTTGCCCCATCACATTCTCCCTGTCATCTGCTACCTTTCCCTGTATCCCTTTCCTGTGACCCACTGCCTCTCCATCTTCCACTATCTCTCATTGTCACCTATCTCTCCTGCCACTCATCGCCTCTCCCAGTCATCCTCTACATCACCCACTGCCTCCCTCTAGCATCACCCACTTCCTCTCCATGTCACCTATTCACTGGTGTCACCCACTGCCTCCCCCTGTCACCTATTCCCTGGCATCACCCACTGCCTCTCACTGTCATCCTCTTCCAATACTAAGTAGTATAGAAATATACACCCGGCGCTGTCACCCTCAAAGTAAGAGCAGCAGATCTCGGGGACTGATCCCAATTACCCCAAACTGACAATTAAAAGAATGAAAAATAAGACAGAGCTTCTTACCTTGCAAAAAAAACCTTTTTACTTTTATATATACCATAAAATAATACAAATGTATCACAATTAGATACTGGCCAGTATTAGTTATCTAAAAATTACAACTAACAATGAATGGCAGCACCAGACACCAGGATCCAAAAGTACACCTAGAGTACAACTTAGCTCTGTACCCAAATAGTATACCCATCCTTAAATTGCTGTACGCATGGCAGCTTCTTTATAGATGGTAAATGCTGCACAGGGATTACCCCGATGTTGGGCTGAACCTTGCAGCTCCATGAGCTGCGAGGTGAAGTCTGAGAAAACTGCAAAATTGGGCTTGCATGCTGAAAAAAAAACATTGATTCCATAGTTTACACGGAATCAGTGGCTTTCCAATGCGTGAACTCTACAATTTTTAGGTGCAGGAAAAAGGCTATTTAATTGAATATACTTTCCCTGTGTTGTAGGGATTTTAGCCGGTCCGCGGCTAATTGAATATCCCCCCCCCCTCCCCCATGTGTGAGCTGTCCTACTTATAGCATATGCAACAATAGCATACTGTATGTGCTAGGTTTACACTGGGAACAAACAGTAGAATATGCAAGTTGTGGCTTGACAGTGTTAGTTGTACATTCTAAAGTCACATCAGCCAACTTGTACACAGTACTGCAGTGGTTCTCAAACTGTGTGCACCCTGGGTTGCCTTTGGGGCACTTGCAGGGGTGCCTTGAATTGCTAGTCCAGGACCAATTAAAAAAATGTATGGTCAATGTACTGTACTAGGCAAAACCAGTGCTGGTGGCTGTCAATCAAAATATATGTGGACAAACAGAAGCAAATCCTGTCCCTCACCACACACTTGAACCTAAGGATGACATATAAACACAATTTACTTAATTTAGTATTTCTTTCTGCATTTCTCAATAAGAAACTTTTTGCCATGGGTTACCGTGAAAAAAATTCTAATTCTCTAGTAAACCGTGTTTCAAAAAAGTTTGGGAACTACTGCAGTACTGTATATTACTGTAATGAGGTGTCGTATACATAAGAAAGAATAGTGTTAGTGTCTGGAAAGTGTTATTAACACATTTGAAACTCACATTCACAATGTAAAATGCCATGCAAAATAAAAGTACAAAGCAAATTCTGTTTAATTAAATCTGCTGTTTTACTGGGATGCGGTCAAGATCCCGCCGGACGGAATCCCGGCGGTCGAAATACCGACACCGGAATCCCGACCGGCACAATCCCGACATATTCTCCCTCCGTGGGTGTCCACAACACCCATAGAGGGAGATTAAATTAGTGTGCCGAGCGTAGCGAGGCACCGTGCCAGCAGCGTGGCGAGCAAAGCGAGGCCACAAGGGGCTGCGTTCCGCTCGCCACCCCTGTCGGGATTGTGTGGTCGGGATTCCAGCATCGGTATTTCGACCACCGGGATCCTGTCCAGCGGGATTTAGTACTGATCCCGTTTTAATCTTTGAAAATCAATTGGAAATCATTTTTTCTGTCACGGGCCATGGGGGTCATTCCGAGTTGTTCGCTCGCTAGCTGCTTTTAGCAGCATTGCACACGCTAGGCCGCCGCCCTCTGGGAGTGTATCTTAGCTTAGCAGAATTGCGAACGAAAGATTAGCAGAATTGCGAATAGAAATTTCGTAGCAGTTTCTGAGTAGCTCCAGACTTACTCAGCCATTGCGACCAGCTCAGTCCTTTTCGTTCCTGGTTTGACGTCACAAACATACCCAGCGTTTGCCCAACCACTCCCCCGTTTCTCCAGCCACTCCTGCGTTTTGCAACTCGAACGCCTGCGTTTTTCCGCACACTCCCATAAAACGGCCAGTTTCCGCCCAGAAACACCCACTTCCTGTCAATCACACTACGATCAGCACAGCGATGAAAAAGCTTCGTTATGCCGTGAGTAAAATACCTAACTTTTGTGTAAAATAACTAAGCGCATACGCTCTGCGAACCTTGCGCATGCGCAGTAAGCGACTAATCGCAGTATAGCGAAAATCGGCAACGAGCGAACAACTCGGAATAACCCCCCATATTCAGATAACAGTTATGTAATGCAACTTCATATAATAATATGGCAGGTTGGCAGGGACTTCTGAAGCTTAGCACTTTGCAGGTGGCAAGTATGATCCAGGTATACCTCAGTGACATTTATGGGAACATGACCTTTTTGCACTTTGCCTATGCAGCTCGTCCATCTGGGCAGAAGCATCTCTTTGTGGTATGCATGTTAAAGAAATGTGTATTTTACACAAAATAGACCCAACTGTACATCAGGCCCCATATTCTTAACCCTCTCAGTGCTCTACTGGGTTAAATTATATATAATTTGAATCCAATTACAAGCATCAAAATGAGTGATTCTGGGCTAAACCTTTAAAGGGAACACAAGATACATCTGAGTTTGTGTGGTAAGTCACAGTGGATGTACATATTTTCTGCTACAAGCTAAGTATGTGGAATGTTTATCACTTTAAACTTTAATTTCCATTGCACTCACAGGGAACATTGGTTGTATTTCACTAACCATTACTGCTTGTTTTAAGCATTTTATGTATTTATAATGAGGTTACTGTTATTGTTTTTTGCTAGGAAGTGAGCAGACCTGCAGAATTTGTACTACATTATACCTAGATGAGTGGAGATACTCTGAGATTTTACACTTTCTAACCCAAAAACTCAGTCATATTACTTTTTTACAAATCATCTACTGCACAATTGTCACACATCACTTACCTGCCTCTTCTTCCCTAAGCCCCGGCTGCTGCTCCATGCAGCAGTTTTTCGTAGGTTGCTGTAGTCTGTCTTAAGGCCCCCATATATCAGCAATCACAATTTGTTGTTTCACAGATTCTGTGATCTTTTCCCCTGTTTTAAAGATTCCCCAATCTACCTATTTTTGCCGATACATCACAGCTTTGTTTCAATGATTTGCAGATTTTTTTCCATACAATGGGGGTCATTCCGACCCGTTCGCACGCTGCTGTTTGTCGCAGCGGTGCAAACGAGTCAGTTCTGCGCCTGCGCGGCGGCCGCGCGTCGTTGCCCAGTGACTGCTATCGCCGGGCAATGACCAGAAGAACGAAGAAAGCGGTCGCAGCGGCGACCGCAAGAAGATTGACAGCAGGGAGGCTTTCCGCGGCGGCAACTCACCATTTTCTGGGAGTGGTGAGTCCAACGCAGACGTGTCCAGTCGTTTGGGGGGCGGATGTCTGACATCAATTCCGGGACCTGCATCGCATGATCGATCGCACAAGGTAAGTAACTGTTACCCTGGTCTAGTTCCACACAAAATTATTTTTGCATAGCAGGGCTGCACAAGCGTTCGCAGCCTTGCTATGCAAAAAAGCCCTCCCCCATAGGTGGCGTCGAGTTGATCACACGGGCAGCAAAAAGTTGCTACGTGCGATCAACTCGGAATGACCCCCAATGTTTGCAGCTGCAAATCATGAAAGTGCCCGTACATCACCTCAATCAATTGTCATTTTACTAGTCTCACATAGAAAATTTAAATAATGGGCTGTACTACAAGAGGAACCTGGAGAGATACATACAATTCTGACTGGGTACGCACTACCCCCTTCTCATTTTTGTGACCACCTTACAGAGAACACATTAATGCATAGTTGCCTACTCTCCCGGAAGCTGCTGGAGGCTCCCGATATTTGGAGCAGTCCCCTGCAGCCCCAGAAGGGTAGTCGACTCTCCCGCATCCTGCCCGCATCCCAGTGAAGCGGGCAGGATGGTGTAAAAATCACCGGCAATCGATGGGCTGCAAGTAGGGGGCGGGGCTAAATGACTGAAATGAGCCATTTAGCTTTGCCCCTCACTGCGGACCCACGAATCACAGGTGTTTTCCTGAGTTGGGGGCGGGCATTAAGCTCTACCCCTCGTTTATACACATTACCCCAGGTAGAGCCCCTTACACACACTGCACCAGGTAGAGCCTCTTATAAACTTTGCGCCAGGTAGAGCACCTTATAGATGTTGCACGCAGGTAGAGCCTCTTATACACTTTGCGCCAGGTAGAGCTCCTTATATATGTTGCACCAGGTAGAGCCTCTTATACACTTTGTGCCAGGTAGAGCCCCTTATACATGTTGCGCTAGGTAGAGCCCCTTATACACATTATGCCAGGTAGAGCCCCTTATACATGTTATGCCTGATAGTGCCCCTTATGCATGTTGTGCCAGGTAGAGCCTCTTATACACATTATGCCAGATAGTGACCCTTATGCACATTGTGCCAGGTAGAGCCTCTTATACACATTGCGCCATGTAGAGCCCCTTGTACACATTGCACCAGGTAGAGCTTCTTATACATGTTGCAGCAGGTAGAGCCACTCTATAGAGAGTAAGAGGGTGTGTGTGTGTGTGTGTGTGTGTGTGTGTGTGTGTGTGTGTGTGTGTGTGTGTGTGTGTGTGTGTGTGTTTGTGTGTGTGTCTGTCCATCGCTCATCAGCTACCAGCTCTCTGTCCTGGATCCAGCCACAGCAGCATACCACCTAGCTGTCCCTCTCTCACCCGCTGCAGAGCAGCAGTAAATAGACTGCTCACCGGGAGAGAGGGACACGGGTCATGCCAGCAGCTCACAGAGTGCTCGGTATGCCTCCCACAGTGGCAAAAATGGGGGTATGACCTGCGATGGCGGCAATACCCGTAAGACCACGCCCCCTACCTGAGAGGCCACACACCCTAATTTTGATTATCGGGAAACGGCCACCAGGGGCCAAGGCGGCCAGTGCAGATGTGGGCAAAGGACGGACACGGGGTGACTGCAGCCGTGCCCTCAGGCAGCAGTGCCCCAGGTGGTCACCCTGCTAGCACGCACCTAAAACCGCCAGTGGGGCTAATGACGACACATATGCCAGCCATAGGAACCGTCGACAATGACTACCTGTTTAGGTGGCCAGGCAGCATGTTGGGTGGCGAATTGGTAAGGGCGTATGTACACATTGTGTGTGCAGAACACCTACCAAACTGTTGGATTGGCCGGCTTATCCATTATTCGGTTGTGTGCCCAGCATAATTCTAATATAATTTTGGTATGTATAGCCTGGTGTCTATCTAATATGTAGAGTCATATCTGGTGCTGCCAGGAGCTGCTATATTATTCTCTGACAATGCCAATCCTTGATGTGACAACAGTTACTAGTCTGATACCAGCTCTAGGGTTCCTTTAAAGGAGCATTCAGCCCACGTTGCCCCTTCACCTCATCTGTGTTCTGTTTATTGAACAGAAAGATTTGATAAAGGGATCTCTGTCAGAAGTTTAATAATCAATATATGAAAAATTAATAAAACAGGCAAAAACTGGTTAATAGCTGACAATAACTGTGCAAAGGCCATCAGCGCACATGGCACAATGCAGAATTTGGGATTTGCTGCAATGACATTTCTATGGCCTTGAAAAAAAAAATTTTTAATCCAGGAGCCATAGAAGAAACGTGGTTGTTGACACCATGCATATTGCTGTACCAGCATCTTTCTACGTATCTTGAAAGTCACATCCACTCTCGGGCAGATATCCGGCAGAGTCATATAAAATCATACTCAGCAGCAATTTCTAGAGAAACCGTTCAGCAGACAAATGTGCCACACCATGCTTCAGTGAGGGAGAAAATAACATGGTGAGGAGCACATGAAAAATGTATGAGGCGAAAGCTGTCCAAATTAGTGGTCTGAAACACGAGGGAGTCCTGTCACTGTATGTCGGCTCTACATGCTGCCAGTAATCAGACAGAAGAGGCAGGTAAGAGGTGTTTAGGGGCTTGCTGAAGCATGGTAACATGGCTAGAAATCTCTAAGAAATGTGAGGTTACCTATCTGACTTATTTTGGGTATTAGAATACATGTTTATTGATTTTTGCCCTACTATAGTTATCAGTTGCCTGAAATCTGGTGCAAAAATTCAAATGTAAAGTCAGTGAGAAAATTCCATTTTACATTTTAAAATAAAAAATATAGGTTGTATGTAATAGGAAATGGGAACACAGATGCACTGGTCCTATAATGAAATATGTTATTCTGTATATGGGCAAAGTTAGTACATTTTATTTAACATCACATGATTAAAATATATACCAACATTTTCTAACATGTATACAATAATAACATACCAACATGTTAAAAAGTCTTCTAGGGTCATGCATCATTTCCAGTAATGTCTGTATAAACCAAATGTTCGCTCCCATAGGGATCCATACAGCTACTTAATTTTCCCTGTGTGCTACCCATCCACTACACAACAGAATGTGATTGCAATTGTGGGAGTCATTAGTGCTAGATTCACTGAATGTGAAAATCATACTTTTGTGCTGCTCTGTTCTGACACAAATCCAGCAACTTTGCATTGTGACCTTTTCATCCAAATAATTGGAACGTCATAAACGTAAAATATATATTTAAAAAAAAAATGCTTTATTTATGGTTTGGTGTATTTTCATTTATATTTGTAAATGCGCAGGAATTAAATCAATTACTTGGGATTTTCCGCATAAGGCTTTTTCCATAATTTAAAATGCAATGTGTAAATTGTACTGAATAACTAAATGTTACTACACAAGCCATGGCATTCTCTACTTTTTTTCTTTTTCTTTAGCAGTGCTCCTCACAGTGACAGCAGAAGGATTCATTGGATGATCTCATTTGTAGGCTGTTCACCTTTTATTTCTGTTTTTTTTTAACTTTAGAAACAGTGTGTTTCTTGGCTAAAGATCTCACATGTATATATATTTTACTTTTATATTACATACGATCATATTCACTACATACTGTATGTTTGGTATGGATTTTTTTGTTAAATTAATAAAAAAAAAAAATTTCACTACATAAATTTACATTTAATTATATTAACCAAATACTCTGATATTACAAGAAATAATGTTGGGATCCCGGCGTTCGGCATCCTGGCGGTCATAATGCCGGCGCTGGAAACCCAACACCTGTCAGAATGCGGACACCGGCATCCCGACAGCTGGGATCCTAAACATAAGTATCCCGGGGAGGTTAGGCTGCGGCCTGCGGGGGAGGAGGTATATTTAGGCTGCGGGAAGGAAGTGTTGGGGTTAGGCTGCAGGGAGGTGTAGTTGGAATTAGGCTGTGGCAAGGGAGTCCCCTGTTAGGATTTCAGCCAGCTGGGATGCCGGAGTTAGGATTCTGACCACCGGCATCCTAACTGCCGGTATACCATACCCAACCCCTCTCTACAGTTATTGTTGAGATTTATGTTGTGGGGGAAAAAAGCAAAATGAGTAAGTGAGTGAGTGAGTGAGTGAGTGAGTGAGTGAGTGAGTGAGCAAATGAGATAGCCCAGTTGTCCGTTACACTCTCAGGAGTGCTGTGCAAATAGTCAGGAGTCAGATTCTGTTTCTTGAATGAGGTATCAGATTAGCGTTATGTTAGGTTCTTGATGTTTTTTATTTTCTAACAAAACAAACTCATGATAACCTCTGTTTTTATAATTGGTACTAGAAGCTATGTTTAGTGGGGAATGCATTCGGGATCCCAACAGCCAGCATGTGACCGACGCTGGAATCCTGACACCACTCAGGAGGCCGGCGCCGGAACACTGACAGCCGACATCCCGATGGTAAGTCTCGGGGTTAGGGCCCGGGAGAGGGGTGGGTTAAGTGCTAGGAGGTGTTAGGGTTAGGCACTAGTGGGGTGGTTAGCCCTAGCCGACACCCCCCTTGAGTTAGCCCTAGACGCCACCCCCAGAGGGTTAGCCCTAGCTTACACCCCCAGAGGGTTAGCCCTAGCCTACACCCACGAAGGGTTAGTGTAGGGTAGGGTTAAAATACTTACTCCCTGCGATGTTGGGATCTTCAGTGTCAGCATGCCGCTGTCGGTCATCTGGCTGCCCCGCATCCCGACCACCGGTATTTCATACCGCACCCGTTTAGTGGAGCTATCACTTTGTGAATACACCTTCCACCTTACGGTAAATGGGAAGGGGGGGGGGGTATCCCCTTGCTTCCACCCCTGCCCCATTACCAGACATCTATCAATAGCTCCACAATAGTACGCTATGGAAGCTGTTGTGGAAAAGTGTGACCATACAAGCATAAAGAAGGAGTTGTCCATAAGTAATGTCTGCAAAAAAAAAAAAAACACAAGCAAGCGTTAATCTTTATTTTGCTCACTTAAATATTCAATTTTTGTAAATTGTGCTGAAAAGTTACCAAAAATAGAGATGACTTAAAAAAAAAAAACCAATAGCCTAAATGCTATAACTTATAAAACGGGATGAGGACAGGATGCCGGCTGCCAGGATTCCCCCAGTCAGAATCCTGGCTCCAGAATCCCAACATGTGGCTAAAATGCCAATGCTGGAATCCCAAAACACCCAGTATCCTGATCATACATATGCGGACCACTGTTAGTATTAGTTTGAGCGGGGTGGGGGCTTAGGTTTACGCACCCGCGGGAACAGTTAGGGTTAGGCTGCAGGGAAGGGAGGATTAGGCTGCGGGGATGGGGGGTTAGGTTTAGGCACCCCCGGGGAGGGTTAGGGTTAAGCTGCGGGGGAGGAAAAGTTAGATTTATGCTGCGGCAAGGGGGTGGGTTAGGTTTAGGCACCCCCGAAGAGGGTTAGGGTTAAGATGCGGAGGAGGGAGGATTAGGCTTAGGCAGCATGGAGGGGGGTTAGGTTTAGGCACCCCCGAGGAGGGTTAGGGTTAAGCTGCGGGGGAGCGAGGGATAGGCTTACGTTGTGGGGAGGGGGGTGAGGTTTTGGCACCACAGGGGATGGTTAGGTTTTGGCTGTGTGTATGGGGATGTTGTAGGAGATAGCCTTGTACATTACAGTGAGGAGTTTGTAGAGGATTATGTAGGGGAAGGAGAGCCAGGGAGGGGTTGGCAGATGTGGAGCTGTGGGAGAGGAAGATAAGTATAGCTGCAGGATTGAGTACAGGTACAATAGGGATGCAGTCAGTTTACCATATGTATCCTGTAGAATAAACAGTACAGATTCAGTATTGAGTACAATATGACCAGCATCTGGTATGTGAGTTTGTAAAACGCGTTTGTATCTGTGCATGCTTTTATTTTCAAAAACTTGTTTTAAATCAGTGTGGGGCTTCCCCATGGTTTACTAACTAACCCGAGGCCTCTGAGCCTAGGCTGGTAGTAAAATATAGGAGGGAAAATTTGGGTGATGTCCCCAGTTCTTTACTATCCAGCACTAGGCTGAACCAGCCAGGGCTGCAAGGGCTCCCTGTCATAATGTCAAGCAGTCCTACACTGGTCAGTCCAGGGCTAGAATCCCCAAAAAGTGGGGACCTCACTAAAAATGAGGTCACCCCTCCCTAAGGACTACACCCCTCATTTTCCCATTTATTAATCACAAATTCTAAATGGATAGATCCTGTAAGAATCCATGGACCTTGGCAAAATAAACAAACAAAATGACACAGCTTGCCACATTTGGGACCTCAACGAAACTAAGAGGTCGCTTATACCCCTTTCAGACCGCATTGCTGGGATTTTGTAAATAAGTCCTTCCCGGGTGCAACCTGGCTGACATAGCTTTCAGACTGGCAGCTCGACCAAGCTTATTGATGAGTTGCCGACGTCACAGCCGGTGTGTGCTGAGGCACCGCTTGGAGATGAGATGATCTCCAAGTGCTACATATTCCTAAGCAATGAAAGGGTGCCATGTTGAATTGACCGGATTACTCATTCACACTGCACCGTGAACCAGGTTGAACTCCTGTTCAACCCTGCTTGCTACCCGAGTGGAAATACTGTGTCGCTCGACCTGGTTTATTTCAACTGGCCCCTTTCAGATTGCGCCGCAACCCGGTTGCTGCAAGTTCACTTTCAGTCTTAAAGGGGTATTTGTGAAACTCTCCATAGCAATGAATGAAGCCACGCTGTGAGAACTGAAGTGCTTGACCAACCATTCCTATTGAGAGTGTCTGATATTAACCTCTCATTCTCATAGAAGCGTCTCATACTGAACAAATCATGCGACTAGGAAGCACCAGGAGACTGTGCTGATTAATTTAATATATGACACTTGTACAGTGCATCCAGAAAGTATTCACATTGCTTACTTTTTCCACATTTTGTTATGTTACAGCCTTATTCCAATATGGAATTAATTATTTTTTTCCCCTCAAAATTCTACACACAATACCACGTAGGGGTATATTCAATTGAAGTCGGATCAATTCCAACATTCATTTGTCGGAATGGATCCGACCTGGGCTATTCAATACCATCTCAATCCAACTTTAAAAAAAGTCGAATTGAGATGCGGGAGCTGAGACGGGGACAGCCGCGGGCAGATGGGGGAGAGCAGCACTACAGCAGCGTCTACAGCAGCGTTGCCGGAGGATGTCACAGCCGCCGCTCACGGCAGCGTCCACCTGGCTCCAGCAAGCGAGGTCTCGCTTGCTGGAGCCAGGTGGACGCTGCGGTGAGCAGCGGCTGTGACATCCTCCGGCTACGCTGCCTGCGGCTGTAGCGCTGCTCTCCCCCATCTGCCTGCGTCTCTCCCCCGTCCCCCCCCCCCCCCATCTCCTCCTCTCCCCTGTCTCTGCTCCCACATCACAGCCGCCGGTCACGGCAGCGTCCACCCGGCTCCAGCAAGCGAGGTCTCGCTTGCTGGAGCTGGGTGGACGCTGCTGTGAGTGACAGCTGTGACATCCTCCGACACTGCTCTCCCCCATCTGCCCGCGGCTCTCCCCATCTATGTTCCCGCATCTCAATTCGACTTTTTTAAAGTTGGATTGAGATGGTATTGAATAGCCCAGGTCGGATCCATTCCGACAAATGAATGTTGGAATTGATCCGACTTCAATTGAATATACCCCTACGTGGTATTGTGTGTAGAATTTTGAGGGGAAAAAAATAATGAATTCCATATTGGTATAAGGCTGTAACATAACAAAATGTGGAAAAAGTAAGCAATGTAAAGATGATCGAAAAGGAGCCAAAACCAACACCCCGTTTTCGACACAAGCACGCGGATCCGCAGCTATTCTGCCGATCCACGTGCTTTTGGACAAGTCAAATTCCTTGACTTGTCGAAAAATTTGGTGTTAGATTGAATAGGCCGGAACCCCTTCCAACCTAAAAAGGTTGAAAACTGCCTTCTTTTCGGCAGACGGCAGCTTTCGACTTCAATTGAATATACCCCACAATGACAATGTGAAAAAAGTTTTTTTGAGATTTTTGCAAATTTATTAAGAATAAGAAACTAAGAAATCACATGTACATAAGTATTCACAGCCTTTTCTCAATACTTTGTTGATGCACCTTTGGCAGCAATTACAGCCTCAAGTCTTTTTGAATATAATGCCACAAGCTTGGCACACCTATCTTTGGGCAGTTTCGCCCATTCCTCTTTGCAGCACCTCTCAAGCTCCATGTTGGATGGGAAGTATCGGTGCACAGCCATTTTCAGATCTCTCTAGAGATGTTTAGTCGGATTCAAGTCTGGGCTCTGGCTGGGCCACCATGCTTCAATATAGGAATGGTATTGGCCTGGTGATGAGCAGTACCTGGTTTCCTCCAAACATTATGCCTGGCATTCACGCCAAAGAGTTAAATCTTTGTCTCATCAGACCAGAGAACTTTGTTTCTCATGGTCTGAGAGTCCTTAAGGTGCATTTTTGGTAAACTCCAGGTGGGCTGCCATGTGCTTTTTACTAAGGAGTAGCTTCTATCTGGCCACTCTACCATACAGGCCTGACTGGTGGATTTCTGCAGAGATGGTTGTCCTTCTGGAAGGTTTTCATCTCTCCACAGAGGAATGCTGTAGCTCTGACAGAGTGACCATCGGGTTCTTGGTCACCTCCCTGACTAGGGCCCTTCTCCCCCCGATCGCTCAGTTTAGACGGCCGGCCAGCTCTAGGAAGAGTCCTGGTGGTTCCGAACTTCTTCCATTTACGGATGATGGAGGCCACTGTGCTCATTGGGACCTTCAAAGCAGCAAATATTTTTCTGTACCATTCCCCAGATTTGTGCCTCGAGACAATCCTGTCTTGGAGGTCTACAGACAATTCCTTCATGCTTGGTTTGTGCTCAGACATGCACTGTCAAGTGTGGGACCTTATATATATTTCCAAAACATGTCCAATCAACTACATTTACCACAGGTGGACTCCAATGAAGCTGTAGGACCATCTCAAGGATCAGTGTAAACTGGATGCACCTGAGCTCAATTTTGAGCTTCATGGCAAAGGCTGTGAATACTTATGTACATGTGATTTCTTAGTTTTTATTTTTAATAAATTTGCAAAAATCTCAAAAAAACTTTTTTTACGTTGCCATTATGGGGTATAGGTGGTCATTCCGAGTTGTTTGCTCGCTGCTATTTTTAGCAGAATTGCTAATAGGCTAAAATCCGGCAGTTCTGCGCATGCGTATACACCGCAGGGCGCACACGCTAAGCAACTTTACACAAAACTATGCTATTTTAGAAGCTTTTCAGTCGCTCTGTTGATCAGAGAATGTTTGACAGGAAGTGGGTGTTTCTGGGTGGTAACTGAGCGTTTTCTGGGAGTGTGCTAAAAAACGCAGGTGTGCCAGCAGAAAACGCAGGAGTGACTGGAGAAACGGGGGAGTGGCTGGCCGGACGCTGGGCGTGTTTGTGACGTCATACCAGGAACTAAACGGACTGAGGTGATCGCAATCTAGGAGTAGGTCTGGAGCTACTCAGAAACTGCAAGGAAATACTTAATAGCATAATTGCTAATCTTTCGTTAGCAATTCTGCTATGCTAAGATACACTCCCAGAGGGCGGTGGCTTTGCATTTGTATTGCTGCTAAAAGTAGCTAGCGAGCAAACAATTCGGAATGACCACCATTGTGTGTAGAATTTTGAGGGGAAAAATGAATTAATTCAATTTTGGAATAAGGCTATAACATAAAATGTGGAAAAAGTGAAGCGCTGTGAATAATTTCCGGATGCACTGTATATCTGTGAGAGACTGAGTCTCTGAATGTGTTTGCAAAGTGCTACAAAGTAGCAGTTCCAGGCTTTTTTTGAAACAAATTTGGGATCCTGACAGTCGAAATACAGACGTTGGAATCCCGATACTGCTCGGAATACCGGCACCTGACTGCCAGGCTGCTGAAAAGGTAAACTGCGGAGGAGGAGGGGGGGGGGGGGTTAGGTTACAGGGGGAGTGTTAGGAATAGGCTTGCAGGAGAGGGGTTAGGTTTAGGATGCAGGAGGAGAGGGTTAGGTTTAGGAAACCCCAGGGAGGGTTAGGATGTGGGACGAAATTAGGTTTAGGCACCAAAAGGGAGGGTTAGGGTTAGGCTAGTTGGAGTCTAAACATCGGGATGCAGCAGTCAGTATTCTGACCGCCGCCATCCTGACCCTTGGCACTTCAGCCCCACCCTACAAGTTCTGTTCTGCTCAGTATACAGTCACACACAGTATACAAGTGTCATATATAAAAGCACAGTCTCTTTGTCTGTCCTATTCACATTGTGTTGCAACTAAATAGCTTTATTGGCAAAGAAAGATTGCCAACACTAGCAGAGTTGCGCCAGAAATATCATGCTGTGTGGAGTATTGAGGCCAGATGTGCTGTATGAGGACATATCTATAGTGGCGGCTAGTGAACAATAGTGGGGACCCCATGTTGTTTTGCCCCACTATTTGTGCCTACCCTACTAGGCTTAAAGGCCCAGGGCTGGTTATAATTAGAGATGAGAGAGTTAGGATCTCAGAGAACCGAAACCCCCCGAACTTCACGTTTCGAGCCAAAATCCGAGTCTAACTCGGGACTTCCCACCAGAATCGGATCCCAGAATGAGGCAAAACATCATCATCCCACTGTTGGATTCTTGCAGGTTTTAGATTCCATATAAACAGCCGCCATTTTCACTCCAGACTTGGAGAGTGAGGGAGACAGACCCCTGTCTCTCTGTGGGTGGTGGTGTTGGGTGGGGTCAGTGTGTGCTCTGTAGGGGTGTTGTTCCTGTCACTGTGGTGTTCCTGTGATGTTAGAGGTGCTGTCCTGGCTGTCACTGGTGTTTCATGTGTTGTTAGGGGTGCTGCAGCTGTACATGGCTGTTGCTGACCTGGCTGTCACTGTGTTGTACATGGGGCAGGGGCACTGTCCTCCTGTATGCAGTGAAAATACAGGGGTGCCGGCCCTGTATTGTATACTGTAAAAATTCAGAGATGCAGTGAAAATAAATATACACTGGCCCTGTCTTGTATGCTGTAAAAATCCAGGGGTGCAGTGAAAATAAATGTACTCTGGTCCTGTCTTGTATGTTGTAAAAATCAAGGGTGCAGTGAAAATAAAAGTACACTGGCCCTGTATTCTATGCTGTAAAAATTTAGGGGTGCAGTGAAAATAAATGTGCACTGTCTTCTATGCTGTAAAAATTCAGGGGTGCAGTGAAAATAAATGTATACTGGCCCTGTCTTGTATGCTGTAAAAATACAGGGAGGGGTGCTGTTGTTAACATAAAAGTACACTGGTCCTGTATACTGTAAAAATACAGGGGTGCTGTTGTTAAAATAAAATTGCACTGGCCCTGTCTTGTATATTCTTTAAAATTACAGGGTTGCTATTGTTAAAATGAAAGTACACTGGTCCTATATGCTGTAACAGTACAGGGGTGCTGTTATTAAAATAAAAGTACACTGGCCCTGTCTTGTATACTGTAAAATTACAGGGGTGCTGTTGTTAAAATAAAAGAACATGTGGTCCTGTATGCTGTCAAAATAAAGGGGTGCTGTTGTTAAAATACAATTACACTGGCCCTGTATGCTGTAAAAATACAGGGGTGCTGTTGTTAAAATAAAATTACACTGGCCCTGTATGCTGTAAAAATACAGGGGTGCTGTTGTTAACATAATGTTGTTAACATAAAGGTACACTGGTCCTGTATGCTGTAAAATTACAAGGGGGCTGTTGCCAAAATGAAAGTACACTGGTCCTGTATGCTGTAAAAATACAGGGGTGCTGTTATTAAAATAAAAGTACAATGGCCCTGTTTTTTATACAGTAAAATGACAGGGGTGCTGTTGTTAAAATAAAAGAACACGTGGTCCTGTATGCTGTCAAAATAAAGGGGTGCTGTTGTTAAAATACAATTGCACTGGTCCTGTATGCTGTAAAAATACAGAGGTGCTGTTGTTAAAATAAAATATCACTGGCCCTGTATGCTGTAAAAATACAGGGGTGCTGTTGTTGAAATAAAAGTACAATGGTCCTGTATGCTGTAATAACACAGGGGTGGTGTTGTTAAGATAAAAGTACACTGCTCCTGTATGCTGTAAAAATACAAAGGTGCTATGAAAATAAAGGGGCACTGTTCTGTGTGCTGTCATAATAAAGGGGTGCTGTCCTGTGAAATGGAGAACAAAAATTTGGAGGAAAAAATAGTGGAAGATCAGGTACCACTTACAGTTCCTAGTACTAGAGCTGAAGCTGCTGCTACCACCAGTCATGACATTGATGATGCAATTCCATCAACGTTGTCTGCTAAGGCCGATGCCCATTGTCATAGAGGGCATGTAAAATCCAAGAAGCAAAAATTAATAATCAGAAAAAAAAGAAATTATCTGATGAGAAATGTATAATTGGCAATATGCTATTCACGTGGCAAGGAAAGGCTGAGGACTTGGCCTGTGTTCATGACTGGTGGCTCAGCTTCTTATGAGGATAGAAGCCCTCCTCCCACTCGAAATTTTTTAAAAATGAAGCTTGTTAAAGCACAGGAAAAAACAACTGTGCATCCGGAGATTTCACAAATCCCCAAGGAGAGTCCAAGTGTGTCCGCGGTTGCGATGTCTAGGCCTGACCTTCCCAATACTGTATAGAAAGAGAAGACTCCTACCACCAGTTGCATGCCCCCTGCAAGTGCTGGGAGGAGCACCGCCAGTCTAGTTGCTGATATTGAGATTGATGATGTCACTGTCGAAGTACACCAGAATGAGGAGGATATTGGTGTAGCTGCCGCTAAGGAGGAAGTTGAGGATTCGGAGGGTGATGTGGTGATGGGATGAAAAAGCCCATTGTCATGCCTGGGCAAAATTCCAAAAATCTGCACAACAGGTGTCAAGTGTCGTGTGTTGCCTTTGTCAATCCATAGTACAGTAAGTAGGGGTATGGACGTTAACCACCTAGGAACATCTTCCCTTATATGTCACCTGCAGCGCATTCATCAGAAGTCATTGTCAAGTTCAGAAACTTTGGGTAATAGCATAAGCAGTCCACTGACACCTAAATCCCTTCTTTCTGTTGTATCCAAACTCCTGGAGAAAAAAGGAATTGCAGAAGACTCTTGTGTGGGTGCACTCTTGTTTTTCTGTAGTTATATAGCTAATTATTAAAACTTAACTTTTATTAAGTGATCATTTTAAGATAAATCCACACTCTCATGTTCCACCACAGTTAATTGTTGAAACAGAAGAATACCAATGTAGGTATAGGGTTATACAATGAAAAAATAATTTTTTGTTAAAATTGGAAATGTTCTGGTTAGTCTATCCTTATAGACTTGTAGGGAGATGTAGACACTAGGGTTCTACACCCAAATCCTCTCCAACCAGCACAAGCAAAGCTTGTTTTAATAGGACCTCAATGGGTCAAAAATGATCGGACCGGTATCACACATATGAATCTTAGTAAGTTACATATGCATGGGAAGGTGTCTGTGTGTAATGCTTTGTGATAGTATATAACGGGCTTTAGGAATATCCTGGATATGGAGGAAATCTAGCCACGGAAAACAAGGTTGAATTGCGGGGGAAGGTGGAGGAAGGGAAGGAAAGGGATAAGAGAAGGGGAAGGAAAAGGGGGGAGAAAGACCAAATGGAAAAAAAGGGTAAAGAAAGAATGTGGTGATCCTGCTGTTGGTTTATGGTCGAGATGAGTCACAAATTACAACACCAGGTATTCTCTGGGGGTCCCCCTCGCAGATACTGACCCAGCACACCACCGTTTTGCTTCCAAGATCGGACGAGATCGGGCTCTATCGGTGGGGTATGGTAGTAATTGTTGGACACGAATTGGTCGACTCACCAATGAGAGTGCACCTAGTAAGGTTTAAAGAGAGTAAGAGGCAAGTGGCAGATCTGCTGTCTACGTTAGGCACAGGATTAACCTGTGGATCATAGATGAGAGTCTGCAGATATAGGAAAAAATAGATTACACAGGATCAAAGGTAGAACTGAAACAGATATATGCCCAAGTCTTTATGCAGGCACTGTCGTCAGATTATATATTGGCGGCACACTCAGGCAGTTTGACTACTATGTTAGACTGAAAAAATATATATATATTCTCCTTGGAGTGTGTAAAAATTCAATATTCTGACAGGCTACCTTCAATACAGTTACTTGCTAAAGTAAACAGACAGGGGTAGGTGCTCACTTGTATCAAGTGTTCCTATGTGCAGGCAAAAACACCAATTAAATCACATGGTAGGGCTGTTAGCATTGTGATAAACAGCCACTGAGAAGGTTAGGCCCAGAAAGTAACGATGTCCCTAAACCCTGTTTTGACTCAGGCAATATTCAGATATCCCCTCCAGGAAAAATAATCCCGTGTGTGAATGTTCAGTCTTCTGACATTCACCTTCATTTCAAATCTATTGCAGAAGCACACAGATAGTGATGGGTGCACAAATGCACCACTATTCTCACATACAAATAAATAAACATGCAGGGCTGTTTATATTCAGATGGACAGCCACTAAAACAAAGGGATACATCCATTAGGATATATCAGTATCCCTGAAACTTGTTGATTTCATAGGGATATCAATTTAGAATGCCCTGTACATTTGGGTAATAATTATTATTATACAGAGTATTACAAGTATGGTTATTAATACAATTGGTGTGAGAGTCGGATAGAACAAAAAGATACCGGTCCCTGCCCAGGTCCCTGGGTCAGTTAGGGTTAACAGGATCTGAGTGATACTCCTAATGTCCCTGGTCCCAGATAGAAAGATGGAAAACGCGTTTCACCCGTCCTGCGGGCTTGTTCACTTCCAAGGTGCTCATCTGAATGATGAGCCCGGTTTAAATACCTGTTGAGTAACAGACAACCAATCACTGTTGTCTGTTAATTAGATAGATTAATTAATTACAAGGGCTCCGCTACGATCAGCGGAAATGAGGTTATGTATCCGGTTGCTAGGCAACCTCAATAGCCGTACATTGGCCCTGGGAAGGAGAGAATGAAAATGGATACTGTCCCAGATTTGACTTTATTTTATTTTATTACCTCGCTGGTGCGGGCCATGGCGCTCGATCTCCCCTCGGCCGCCGATGTCTCCTTTCGGCTGTGTAGTAATGTACAATCCGTGTCGTTGCCCTGACTACCCGGGCAGAGGCGACACGTCACGTCCGGCCAAGGCGGAGACGGCCACGTCACGTCCAGCTAGAGCCTATGGGTTCGGTTGCTAGGCAACCGATCGCTTGATAGGTCCCGTAATCTTCCAGTGCAGTGGGTCACGTCATGTCCGGCTGGGGCCTATGCGTTCGGTTGCTAGGCAACCGATCGCTATGTATGTCCCATATTATTAAAATGCAGTGGGTCTGGAAGGCTTGTTTGTGGCTATTCGGTTATCAGGCAAGACATGATCATATGTCTGGAGGTTAATTCTGATTAGATCAATCAGTAACCTGTGCCTATAATGTTCCCGAGTTATTATCTGTGTCCTGGCTGTATTGGATGTCTGGGGTCCAGTATTGGGTATCATGTGTCCCACTGCTGGATATTCAAAAATCGGAAGTAACCCAGGAATGACAGGGTAATTTTTGCCTGATTACTGGCAAGAATCATTATTATGGAGTGAGCTGTGACAAGATAGGTCGATGCTGGCAGCTGCACTCTAGATCCTAGGTGCAGCAACCTGTCATCAGATAGTCTTGCTGGCATTGTGTGGAAGGTCACCCTAAGTGGCTGGCCAAAGGCAGTCACATAGTGTCCTAACGTGGCATTAGCGTACACACACACACACACACACAGTCACCATTGTAAGGAGTTGGGGATGATTTGTAAATTATCCTGTGCCTGGGTATATTTGCGCATACATGCGGGGTAATTAGCATAATACATATTGAGATCATCCAATGCATCCAGGCTCAGGTTGTTCGTCTTCTAGGTCAGATTATTAACAGTAGGTCAGTAATCCCTTATTATCTTCACTAGGTTCGTGATTCTATATATTACCTCAGTGATATGTGTGCCACATAATCTTAGTGAAGGATAATGACTTTGTCTGATATGAGGTTGAATGGGTCAAACATAGGTATGTCGAGAGGAATAGTTCAAAATATCCTCTATGTGCCACCTTGTTGGAATCTATGGATTGAAATGATAACGTAGAAAAAGAGAGGAAAAAGAGGGGAAAGAGAAAAGGAAAATGTCTAATTGAAAGAATGCCTCCTAATGACGAATAGTCTGCTCGTTTGTGGTATATGCAACCTTTAAGAAGTGATTAGTCCCATATATTAATGGTTTGGGTAGGTAATACAATCCCTTATAAATATGTGAGGGATAGACTCAATATAGGTCAAGTGTGTGCCAATTCTTAGGTAGTGTACTCGTGATCTGTTGGGAAAACCCATGTGTAAAGTGAGTGAAACAAAATAAGAAAAGGAAAAGTGAAACGCATGTGATAGCCTGTATTACTACACAACAGGAGTAAATAAAAAGTGGGGGCAACAGTGCATAGGAAGGATCTATATAGACCCCATGTTGAATGATATTAGGGTGTAGAGTGAGGGTGAGTTATGGTGATGATGCTTTTGTGTTATGCTATTGTGATGATGAATCGTAGATATATTAGGATGTGACTGTGTGTATCCGTTATGTGGGGATTGATGGGAGTATGCCGATGATACGTGTTATAGGGCCAAAGGAGAGAATTAGTTGGACTTGTATTCTTTGCGGAGCAGGGAGGTTTCAATTGTGGTGATAATTGTTATCTGGTTAGCTACAGAAAAACACTGTAGTTTATGCTTTCATTGAGACCAATCGGTTTGTATGTATTGAGTTTGAAAATCCATTCGGTTTCTTTCTTTAAAAGCTCTTTGCTCAAATCTCCTCCTCTGATGCCTAGCTGAACTTTTTCTAGGCCAAAAACCTTGAGTTCTTTTTGAAAGTCCGTGTGACAGGAGTGAAAATGTCTGGCTACCGAAGTCAATTTTCTCATCCGCAAGAGATCACTGGCGGCATTGCGACAAGTGCCTACATGTTCCAATATCCGTTCCTTAAATTTCCGGGTCGTCATCCCTATGTACCTCAAGTTACAACTGCACTCGATGCAGTAGATCAGACCCTGGGTGCTGCAGTTAAAAAATTGTTTGATTAATATCAGTTGGCCGTAACGGTCAGATATTGAATTTCTTGTCAAAATCTGGGGACAGGCTTTGCAATGCCCGCATGGGAAAGAACCCCTTGGTGTGTTTGACTTGGGTGTCCTGGGTTGGAAATGGCTCCGTACCAAGAGATCCTTGATATTGCTCGATCTCCTCCAGCTCATTTGGATGTTGGTATCTATTGATGGCGCCAGAGTCTTATCCAATTGAAGTATAGGGAGATGCTTCTCAATTGCTTTCTTAATCTGTCTCCATTCGGGGCAAAAGGTTCCAATGAACCTAATCTTATCTTCTGGTTTACTGCGGGTTTGTGTTGGGAAGATGAGGGTGTCCCTTGGTATCTTGGTTACTTCTCTGCACGCTCGTTTCAATGATCTTTTGCTATAACCCCTCTCGTGTAGGCGATGGAAGAGTTCCTGGCTTTTAATTTTGAATACTCCTTCTTCTGAGCAATTTCTCCGGAGTCTCAGGAACTCGCCCTTCGGTATGTTCTCTACCGTCGGCGGAAAATGCGCGCTGGTTTGAAACAACAGACTATTGGTTGATGTCTCTTTCCGGTAGAGTTCCGTCGATAGATTTCCTGTAATGGACTTATAGATGTTAATGTCAAGAAAGGCTACTTTCTCCTGACTGATGGTATGTGTTAGCTTAATATTTAGGTCGTTGTTATTCAGGAGTTTGATAAATTCCAATAGATGATCTTGGTCCCCATCCCAAATGATAAAGATATCATCTATATATCTCAGCCACAACATGACGTGTTCTGTGTATTGATCATTAGTGTCTGTAAATACATATTTCTTCTCCCACCAGCCCAGGAATAAATTTGCATATGTGGGCGCACAAGCTGCCCCCATAGCTGTACCCCTAATTTGGAGAAAAAATTGTTCCTGGAAAGTGAAGTAGTTTTTCTCTAGCACGAAGGCCAGTAGGTCGTATATAAAGTTACCAAAGTCACCTTTCTCGTCATTGTCAAGAAAAAACTTTGTTGCCCTCAATCCAGCCTGATGGTCAATGCTAGTATACAAAGCTTCAACGTCCAGGGTCACTAATATGAAATTGTCCTCAAAGGTAATGTCATTGATCTTCCGTAGTAAGTCAGAGGTGTCTTTCAAATATGAGGGTAACTGCAGGACATACTCTCGGAGATGTAGGTCCAAGAAACGACTCGGCTGTTCAAGTAGGCCACCATTCCCCGACATGATAGGTCTCCCTGGGGGTTTCTTCAGATCTTTATGTGTCTTTGGAAGGAGATAAAAAGTGGGTGTTTTGGGGTTCTTTATTGTGAGGTAGGCATGTTCTTGTTTAGTGATGGTACCTGTTGTCAATGCTTCTTCAATGAGACTAGTGTATTCTCTCTGAAAACGTACCGTCGGATTATTTAACAACTTTTTATAACAGTCCGTTTGTTTTAGTTGTCTTAGTGCTTCCGTTACGTACATGTCTGTCGGCCAGAGCACTATATTGCCTCCCTTGTCAGAGGGCTTGATTACCACATCTTTCCATTCTCTCAGAGAATGTGGTAATCAAGCCCTCTGACAAGGGAGGCAATATAGTGCTCTGGCCGACAGACATGTACGTAACGGAAGCACTAAGACAACTAAAACAAACGGACTGTTATAAAAAGTTGTTAAATAATCCGACGGTACGTTTTCAGAGAGAATACACTAGTCTCATTGAAGAAGCATTGACAACAGGTACCATCACTAAACAAGAACATGCCTACCTCACAATAAAGAACCCCAAAACACCCACTTTTTATCTCCTTCCAAAGACACATAAAGATCTGAAGAAACCCCCAGGGAGACCTATCATGTCGGGGAATGGTGGCCTACTTGAACAGCCGAGTCGTTTCTTGGACCTACATCTCCGAGAGTATGTCCTGCAGTTACCCTCATATTTGAAAGACACCTCTGACTTACTACGGAAGATCAATGACATTACCTTTGAGGACAATTTCATATTAGTGACCCTGGACGTTGAAGCTTTGTATACTAGCATTGACCATCAGGCTGGATTGAGGGCAACAAAGTTTTTTCTTGACAATGACGAGAAAGGTGACTTTGGTAACTTTATATACGACCTACTGGCCTTCGTGCTAGAGAAAAACTACTTCACTTTCCAGGAACAATTTTTTCTCCAAATTAGGGGTACAGCTATGGGGGCAGCTTGTGCGCCCACATATGCAAATTTATTCCTGGGCTGGTGGGAGAAGAAATATGTATTTACAGACACTAATGATCAATACACAGAACACGTCATGTTGTGGCTGAGATATATAGATGATATCTTTATCATTTGGGATGGGGACCAAGATCATCTATTGGAATTTATCAAACTCCTGAATAACAACGACCTAAATATTAAGCTAACACATACCATCAGTCAGGAGAAAGTAGCCTTTCTTGACATTAACATCTATAAGTCCATTACAGGAAATCTATCGACGGAACTCTACCGGAAAGAGACATCAACCAATAGTCTGTTGTTTCAAACCAGCGCGCATTTTCCGCCGACGGTAGAGAACATACCGAAGGGCGAGTTCCTGAGACTCCGGAGAAATTGCTCAGAAGAAGGAGTATTCAAAATTAAAAGCCAGGAACTCTTCCATCGCCTACACGAGAGGGGTTATAGCAAAAGATCATTGAAACGAGCGTGCAGAGAAGTAACCAAGATACCAAGGGACACCCTCATCTTCCCAACACAAACCCGCAGTAAACCAGAAGATAAGATTAGGTTCATTGGAACCTTTTGCCCCGAATGGAGACAGATTAAGAAAGCAATTGAGAAGCATCTCCCTATACTTCAATTGGATAAGACTCTGGCGCCATCAATAGATACCAACATCCAAATGAGCTGGAGGAGATCGAGCAATATCAAGGATCTCTTGGTACGGAGCCATTTCCAACCCAGGACACCCAAGTCAAACACACCAAGGGGTTCTTTCCCATGCGGGCATTGCAAAGCCTGTCCCCAGATTTTGACAAGAAATTCAATATCTGACCGTTACGGCCAACTGATATTAATCAAACAATTTTTTAACTGCAGCACCCAGGGTCTGATCTACTGCATCGAGTGCAGTTGTAACTTGAGGTACGTAGGGATGACGACCCGGAAATTTAAGGAGCGGATATTGGAACATGTAGGCACTTGTCGCAATGCCGCCAGTGATCTCTTGCGGATGAGAAAATTGACTTCGGTAGCCAGACATTTTCACTCCTGTCACACGGACTTTCAAAAAGAACTCAAGGTTTTTGGCCTAGAAAAAGTTCAGCTAGGCATCAGAGGAGGAGATTTGAGCAAAGAGCTTTTAAAGAAAGAAACCGAATGGATTTTCAAACTCAATACATACAAACCGATGGGTCTCAATGAAAGCATAAACTACAGTGTTTTTCTGTAGCTAACCAGATAACAATTATCACCACAATTGAAACCTCCCTGCTCCGCAAAGAATACAAGTCCAACTAATTCTCTCCTTTGGCCCTATAACACGTATCATCGGCATACTCCCATCAATCCCCACATAACGGATACACACAGTCACATCCTAATATATCTACGATTCATCATCACAATAGCATAACACAAAAGCATCATCACCATAACTCACCCTCACTCTACACCCTAATATCATTCAACATGGGGTCTATATAGATCCTTCCTATGCACTGTTGCCCCCACTTTTTATTTACTCCTGTTGTGTAGTAATACAGGCTATCACATGCGTTTCACTTTTCCTTTTCTTATTTTGTTTCACTCACTTTACACATGGGTTTTCCCAACAGATCACGAGTACACTACCTAAGAATTGGCACACACTTGACCTATATTGAGTCTATCCCTCACATATTTATAAGGGATTGTATTACCTACCCAAACCATTAATATATGGGACTAATCACTTCTTAAAGGTTGCATATACCACAAACGAGCAGACTATTCGTCATTAGGAGGCATTCTTTCAATTAGACATTTTCCTTTTCTCTTTCCCCTCTTTTTCCTCTCTTTTTCTACGTTATCATTTCAATCCATAGATTCCAACAAGGTGGCACATAGAGGATATTTTGAACTATCCCTCTCGACATACCTATGTTTGACCCATTCAACCTCATATCAGACAAAGTCATTATCCTTCACTAAGATTATGTGGCACACATATCACTGAGGTAATATATAGAATCACGAACCTAGTGAAGATAATAAGGGATTACTGACCTACTGTTAATAATCTGACCTAGAAGACGAACAACCTGAGCCTGGATGCATTGGATGATCTCAATATGTATTATGCTAATTACCCCGCATGTATGCGCAAATATACCCAGGCACAGGATAATTTACAAATCATCCCCAACTCCTTACAATGGTGACTGTGTGTGTGTGTGTGTGTGTGTGTGTGTGTGTGTGTGTGTGTGTGTGTGTGTGTGTACGCTAATGCCACGTTAGGACACTATGTGACTGCCTTTGGCCAGCCACTTAGGGTGACCTTCCACACAATGCCAGCAAGACTATCTGATGACAGGTTGCTGCACCTAGGATCTAGAGTGCAGCTGCCAGCATCGACCTATCTTGTCACAGCTCACTCCATAATAATGATTCTTGCCAGTAATCAGGCAAAAATTACCCTGTCATTCCTGGGTTACTTCCGATTTTTGAATATCCAGCAGTGGGACACATGATACCCAATACTGGACCCCAGACATCCAATACAGCCAGGACACAGATAATAACTCGGGAACATTATAGGCACAGGTTACTGATTGATCTAATCAGAATTAACCTCCAGACATATGATCATGTCTTGCCTGATAACCGAATAGCCACAAACAAGCCTTCCAGACCCACTGCATTTTAATAATATGGGACATACATAGCGATCGGTTGCCTAGCAACCGAACGCATAGGCCCCAGCCGGATATGACGTGACCCACTGCACTGGAAGATTACGGGACCTATCAAGCGATCGGTTGCCTAGCAACCGAACCCATAGGCTCTAGCTGGACGTGACGTGGCCGTCTCCGCCTTGGCCGGACGTGACGTGTCGCCTCTGCCCGGGTAGTCAGGGCAACGACACGGATTGTACATTACTACACAGCCGAAAGGAGACATCGGCGGCCGAGGGGAGATCGAGCGCCATGGCCCGCACCAGCGAGGTAATAAAATAAAATAAAGTCAAATCTGGGACAGTATCCATTTTCATTCTCTCCTTCCCAGGGCCAATGTACGGCTATTGAGGTTGCCTAGCAACCGGATACATAGCCTCATTTCCGCTGATCGTAGCGGAGCCCTTGTAATTAATTAATCTATCTAATTAACAGACAACAGTGATTGGTTGTCTGTTACTCAACAGGTATTTAAACCGGGCTCATCATTCAGATGAGCACCTTGGAAGTGAACAAGCCCGCAGGACGGGTGAAACGCGTTTTCCATCTTTCTATCTGGGACCAGGGACATTAGGAGTATCACTCAGATCCTGTTAACCCTAACTGACCCAGGGACCTGGGCAGGGACCGGTATCTTTTTGTTCTATCCGACTCTCACACCAATTGTATTAATAACCATACTTGTAATACTCTGTATAATAATAATTATTACCCAAATGTACAGGGCATTCTAAATTGATATCCCTATGAAATCAACAAGTTTCAGGGATACTGATATATCCTAATGGATGTATCCCTTTGTTTTAGTGGCTGTCCATCTGAATATAAACAGCCCTGCATGTTTATTTATTTGTATGTGAGAATAGTGGTGCATTTGTGCACCCATCACTATCTGTGTGCTTCTGCAATAGATTTGAAATGAAGGTGAATGTCAGAAGACTGAACATTCACACACGGGATTATTTTTCCTGGAGGGGATATCTGAATATTGCCTGAGTCAAAACAGGGTTTAGGGACATCGTTACTTTCTGGGCCTAACCTTCTCAGTGGCTGTTTATCACAATGCTAACAGCCCTACCATGTGATTTAATTGGTGTTTTTGCCTGCACATAGGAACACTTGATACAAGTGAGCACCTACCCCTGTCTGTTTACCTTAGCAAGTAACTGTATTGAAGGTAGCCTGTCAGAATATTGAATTTTTACACACTCCAAGGAGAATATATATATATTTTTTCAGTCTAACATAGTAGTCAAACTGCCTGAGTGTGCCGCCAATATATAATCTGACGACAGTGCCTGCATAAAGACTTGGGCATATATCTGTTTCAGTTCTACCTTTGATCCTGTGTAATCTATTTTTTCCTATATCTGCAGACTCTCATCTATGATCCACAGGTTAATCCTGTGCCTAACGTAGACAGCAGATCTGCCACTTGCCTCTTCCTCTCTTTAAACCTTACTAGGTGCACTCTCATTGGTGAGTCGACCAATTCGTGTCCAACAATTACTACCATACCCCACCGATAGAGCCCGATCTCGTCCGATCTTGGAAGCAAAACGGTGGTGGGCTGGGTCAGTATCTGCGAGGGGGACCCCCAGAGAATACCTGGTGTTGTAATTTGTGACTCATCTCGACCATAAACCAACAGCAGGATCACCACATTCTTTCTTTACCCTTTTTTTCCATTTGGTCTTTCTCCCCCCTTTTCCTTCCCCTTCTCTTATCCCTTTCCTTCCCTTCCTCCACCTTCCCCCGCAATTCAACCTTGTTTTCCGTGGCTAGATTTCCTCCATATCCAGGATATTCCTAAAGCCCGTTATATACTATCACAAAGCATTACACACAGACACCTTCCCATGCATATGTAACTTACTAAGATTCATATGTGTGATACCGGTCCGATCATTTTTGACCCATTGAGGTCCTATTAAAAAACAAGCTTTGCTTGTGCTGGTTGGAGAGGATTTGGGTGTAGAACCCATGGGGTACATTTACTAACATTCGTAATTTCCGAAAAAAGGTCAAAGTTCAATCACGAATGACATCGAAAGTGTAAAACTGCAACTTTTTGAATTTGTTACGATGGATTTACTAAGCTGTCGTATTCGGGTTTTTCTTTTCTTCCGATGTCGATGTCATTCGTGTTTTTTTTTATTTTTTTACGGCAGTGATTAGCAAAACACTGCCGACTTTTTTTACAATCAATCTCGGCCGGATCTGTGTGATCCGTGCTGGGGTTCATTTTTTTTTTTTTTTTAATTAAACAATGTAAAATAAAAAAAAAAATGCGTGGGGTCCCCCCTCCTAAGCATAACCAGCCTCGGGCTCTTTGAGCCGATCCTGGTTGCAAAAATATGGGGGGGGAAATGACAGGGGTTCCCCCATATTTAAGCAACCAGCATCGGGCTCTGCGCCTGGTCCTGGTTCCAAAAATACGGGGGACAAAAAGAGTAGGGGTCCCCCGTATTTTTAAAACCAGCACCGGGCTCCACTAGCTGGACAGATAATGCCACAGCCGGGGGTCACTTTTATATAGTGCCCTGCGGCCGTGGCATCAAAAATCCATCTAGTCACCCCTGGCCGGGGTACCCTGGGGGAGTGGGGACCCCTTCAATCAAGGGGTCCCCCCCCCCAGCCACCCAAGGGCCAGGGGTGAAGCCCGAGGCTGTCCCCCCCCATCCAATGGGCTGCGGATGGGGAGGCTGATAGCCTTTGTTGTAAAAGAAAAGATATTGTTTTTAGTAGCAGTACTACAAGGCCCAGCAAGCCTCCCCCGCATGCTGGTACTTGGAGAACCACAAGTACCAGGCTCCTCGGGAAATCCAGGGGTCACCTTTCCACGAATGCCAGAAACCCACTTTGACTTCTGTCTAAGTGGGTTTCTTCAGCCAATCAGGGAGCGCCACGTTGTAGCACTCTCCTGATCAGCTGTGTGCTCCTGTCCTAACTGACAGGCAGCACACGGCAGTGTTACAATGTAGCGCCTATGCGCTCCATTGTAACCAATGCTGGGAACTTTCTTGCTCAGCGGTGACGTCACTTTAGGTCAACCGCAGGGCAGAAAGTTCCCATCATTGGTTACAATGTAGCGCATAGGCGCTACATTGTAACACTGCCGTGTGCTGCCTGTCAGTGAGGACAGGAGCACACAGCTGATCAGGAGAGTGCTACAACGTGATTGGCTGAAGAAACCCACTTAGACAGAAGTCAAAGTGGGTTTCTGGCATTCGTGGAAAGGTGACCCATGTGCAAACATGGGTCCCCTTTCAGTTCGTGGTCGGGACACCGTTTTGTTATTTTTTTCAAGTACGTGGATTACCCCTGGATTTCCCGAGGAGCCTGGACCCCTGGATCTCGTGAGTATAATTTCTTCAACAGGTACCCCTTGGATTCTACTGGAGAAGAGGACCGACCTGCGTGGGAACTTAAGGTAAGTATGTATGTATGTGTGTATGTATGTAATAAAATTATACTTTCACGGTGTGTGTGTCTTGTCTTTTTTTGGGTATTTTTTTAGTAGTAGTACTACAGGTACCAGCGGGCCCGTTTTTCCGTCGCATGCTGGTACTTGTGGTTCTCCAAGTACCAGCATGCGGGGGAGGCTTGCTGGGCCTTGTAGTACTGCTACTAAAAACAATATCTTTTCTTTTACAACAAAGGCTATCAGCCTCCCCATCCGCAGCCCATTGGATGGGGGGGGACAGCCTCGGGCTTCACCCCTGGCCCTTGGGTGGCTGGGGGGGGGGACCCCTTGATTGAAGGGGTCCCCACTCCCCCAGGGTACCCCGGCCAGGAGTGACTAGCTGGATTTTTGATGCCACGGCCGCAGGGCACTATATAAAAGTGACCCCCGGCTGTGGCATTATCTGTCCAGCTAGTGGAGCCCGGTGCTGGTTTTAAAAATACGGGGGACCCCTACTCTTTTTGTCCCCCGTATTTTTGGGACCAGGACCAGGCGCAGAGCCCGATGCTGGTTGCTTAAATATGGGGGAACCCCTGTCATTTTTTTTCCCATATTTCTGCAACCAGGATCGGCTCAAAGAGCCCGAGGCTGGTTATGCTTAGGAGGGGGGACCCCACGCAATTTTTTTTGAAAAAATAAGCACTTTCCCACCCCTTCCCACTGATATACATGCACGGATCTCATGGATCCGTGCATGCCTATCCAATCACGAATAAAAAAAAAAGGTCTGTTTTTTTTTAGCACTTTTTTACGAGTTGTAATTTTTCACGGCAGTGTTTGTTTGTTTTTTGCTTTGCACTTCTTAGTAAATGACCGAGATTCATACTTAAACAGCCGCGTTTTGACCGATGGTGTATTCATTCGTAATTTTTTACTTGGACTTGCAAAAAATTACGAATGCCCTCATCTCTGCCGTGATTAGTGTTTAGTAAATTACCGAGATGACACTTTGATGAAAAAACGGCATCTCGGTCAAAATCGGGAGCTTAGTAAATTTCCCCCCTAGTGTCTACATCTCCCTACAAGTCTATAAGGATAGACTAACCAGAACATTTCCAATTTTAACAAAAAATTATTTTTTCATTGTATAACCCTATACCTACATTGGTATTCTTCTGTTTCAACAATTAACTGTGGTGGAACATGAGAGTGTGGATTTATCTTAAAATGATCACTTAATAAAAGTTAAGTTTTAATAATTAGCTATATAACTACAGAAAAACAAGAGTGCACCCACACAAGAGTCTTCTGCAATTCCTTTTTTCTCCAAATATTCCCTGACTCTGGGTGCACCACCAGGTATAACCATTAAGGAATTTTTTCCTGTACATCGATAAGATTCTGGTACCTTACGATAATGTTTGAACCTGACTAGTGCGGAATCACACCTTTTTGTTTTGTATCCAAACTCCTGCAAGCCACACCACCAACTCCTTCAACGTCAATTTCCTCCTCAGTCAGGAACATAAGTAGTCCTGCAGGCCATGTCACTGGCATGACTAACGAGTCATCTCCTATCTGGGATTCCTCCGGAGGATCCTTGAGTGGTACGCCTACTGCTGCTGCCGCTGCTGTTGTTGCTGCGGGGAATCAATAGTCATCCCAGAGGGGAAGTCGGAAGACCACTTGTACTACTTCAACTAAACAATTGACTGTCCAACAGTCCTTTGCGAGGAAGATGAAATATGACAGCAGTCACCCTGTTGCAATGCGGATTACTGAGGCCATAACAACTATGCTGACGTGAGACATGCGTCCGGTATCTGCAATTATTGCAGTGGGATTTAGACAAGTGATGGACGTACTGTGTCCCTGTTAGCAAATACCGACTAGTTTCCACTTCACTAGGCAAGCGATTCCTGGACTGTACAGGGACACTAAGAAAAGTGTCCTCAGTGTCCTGAAAAATGTGGTTGTACCCACTGTCCATTTAATCACGGACATGTGGACAAGTGGAGCAGGGCAAACTAAGGACTACATGACCGTGACAGCCCACTGGGTAGATGTATTGCCTTCCACAGCAACAACAGCAGCAGCACCAGCAGCATCATCTCACAAACGCCAACTCGTTCCTAGGCAGGCTACGCTGTGTATCACCGGTATTCATAACAGGCACACCGCTGACAACCTTTTACGGAAACTGAGGGACATCATCGCACAATGGCTTAACCCACTTAGACTCTCCTGGGGATTTGTGATATCTGACAATGCCACCAATATTGTGCGTGCATTACATCTGGGCAAATTCCAGCACATCCCATGTTCTGCACATACAATTAATTTGGTGGTGCAGAATTTTTTGAAAAACGAAAGAGGCGTGCAGGACATGCTGTCGGTGGCCTGAAAAATTGTGGGCCACTTTCGACATTCAGCGACTGCATGCCGAAGACTGGAGTGCCAGCAAACACTCCTGATCCTGCCCTGCCATCACCTGAAGCAAGAGGTGGTAACGAGGTGGAATTCAACACTATATGCTTCAGAGGATGGAGGAACAGCAAAAGGCCATTCAAGCCTATATACATCCACCTATGATATAGGCAAAGGAGGGGGAATGCACCTGAGTCAAGCACAGTGGAGAATGATTTCCGTGTTGTGCAAGGTTCTCCAACCCTTCGAACTTGCCACACGTGAAGTCAGTTCAGACACTGCCAGCTTGAATCAGATCATTCCCCTCATCAGGCTTTTGCAGAAGCAGCTGGAGAAATTGAATGAGGAGCTAAGACGGAGTGATTCCGCTACGTATGTGGGACTTGTGGATGGAGCCCTTCATTTGCTTTGCCAGGATTCAAGGGTGGTCAATCTGTTGACATCAGAGCACTACATTTCGGCCACCGTGCTCGATCCTAGGTTTAAAGCCTACATTGTATCTCTCTTTCCGGTGGACACCCAGGTCCGACCTGGGTCCAAGCAGGCTCAGACCCTTTCACATTGCAGTTTCAACACATGTTATTCCTGGGTTATTCCCGGGTTGGTGCCTTTCACACTGAACACAGGTCACCCATGTTAAACACTGTGATGTGATTTATAATGGACTTTTCTGGCTCACATTGATGAGGTTTCAAAGGAAATAAAAGGAGGGGCCTGGGACTGCACAGAGCAGACACATAAACAGCCAATCAGCAACTTTTTCTGAGACCTGGGTTGAATATCCCGGGTCAGAGGCTTTCACACTGCACAATGACCTGGGTCCGACCTGTGTTTAACCCTTCTTTTAACCCGGGTTGAAATGCCAGGTTGCCTGACCCGAGTTATTCACTTTGGCGCTTTCACATTGCACCTTGACAACAACCTGCCAATAACCCAACTTATTTTTGCAATGTGAAAGGGGTATCAGTTTCTAAAGCTCTTGCAAACCAACGCTTAGAAATTTTAGCCCTAGGAAACCAAAATATATATGTAGGCAATTCCGAGAGGTGGTGTTGACGGAATTATGGGCAATGCAGCGTTGGATGCAAGAGTAAATAGAATACAGGCTAGTGCAAGAGGTTCTTGATGATAAGGACAAGTACCAAGCATATACATAGGGGTAAGTGCACTTGCATTCAACTGCATCAGTGCCTACTGTATAGAGCAAATGTATGAACAAGTGATATGGGCAAAATCCATTATAATCAATGCAATATGAAATACATCACAATACGTACTAATGGGCACAAATGAGCAAAAATGTCTTTAGTCTAATGCAGCCAGCTCTAATCGGCACCACCATAGTTGTTGATGGCAATGTTAGGTTCAGTTATTATCAGAGACTTGACTGCAATTTTGCCAAAATCAGCAACTGATTTCTACCTTGTCTCACATACAGAGTGAGTGACGCAGGAACCTTTGTAAAGCTATAAAGGGTGTATTGTAAAAAAGGTTTTTTTATTGAATGTGCGAGCTGCTGCTCTTGCGCATGCGCTCTGTAGACACAAGCAGTGCTACTGCAATAGGAGTGTGTTTCCTACTCCTACTTCGTCGTAGGATATTTTAATACATGCTGCCAAAAATGCTTCCTACAGTACTTTGCATCGATAATCAGTGAACCAGAAGCAGGATAAACACTGCACTATTTGCACTATTAGTAGATGTGTCCCTGTGTCCCTTGCTTGTTATTGGACTCCAAAATAATTGTTACTACACATCTACAGCATGTTCAGCTCCTTACAGTGCGCTGATAAGTATATACTGTTATACTGGCTATAATATTCCTAAATATGACGATAATTTAATTTGCTTCCGTTTCTTGTTGGACAAGATGTTAATTATTTAATCTGTTATAGTGACCTGGCTAATGCCTCTAGCATGATAAAGAAGCAATGAGTATTTATTCTAATGTGTTAGACACGATGACCATGTCTCACACTACTCAGGTTCTTCAGTGTTCCAAAACCGCTCATTTTATTTTCCTCTCACTGTGCTAATGCAGTCATGTTAGTTCATGCTATTATAATGCATGAGTGGGCAGCTTCATCTCCTGGCTAGCACAGGCTGTGCATGAAAAAACGCAGAGCATATAATATGAATTAAGTAAAAGACCTACTTGCATGTTTTCTTCTGGGTCCACTAGATTGAAAGCTTCTACAGTTTGTTTTAATGTATGTATTGTGTTTCCACTTTATATTTTTGTTTTATGAATGCCCTATTTTGTCCATTGCTCTTGCCGTTGAGCACTGTGGCACCTTATACACCATTGACAATAATATACTGACAATCTAACTATGTCTAAATAATTTTAAAAGCTTTGGTGAAATTACAATTTGTTTCATGAAATACTCTAATAAATACCAAACTGTGTTGTAATGATAATTTTCATGTTGTACTGAAATAGGGTGGCCTAATTTAGACATTGTTATTTGTAATTTTATCTCCTGTCAACAAGATTTCATCTTTTGGCTGATTCCAAAAAGGAGGATTCATGGAAAATAAAATAATATCCGAATTAGGCCCACGGGAAGAATACTAAAAATAAGAATTTACTTACCGATAATTCTATTTCTCGTAGTCCGTAGTGGATGCTGGGGACTCCGTAAGGACCATGGGGAATAGCGGCTCCGCAGGAGACTGGGCACATCTAAAGAAAGCTTTAGGACTATCTGGTGTGCACTGGCTCCTCCCCCTATGACCCTCCTCCAAGCCTCAGTTAGGATACTGTGCCCGGACGAGCGTACACAATAAGGAAGGATTTTGAATCCCGGGTAAGACTCATACCAGCCACACCAATCACACCGTACAACTTGTGATCTGAACCCAGTTAACAGCATGATAACAGAGGAGCCTCTAGAAAAGATGGCTCACTACAGCAATAACCCGATTTTTTGGTAACAATAACTATGTACCAGTATTGCAGACAATCCGCACTTGGGATGGGCGCCCAGCATCCACTACGGACTACGAGAAATAGAATTATCGGTAAGTAAATTCTTATTTTCTCTAACGTCCTAAGTGGATGCTGGGGACTCCGTAAGGACCATGGGGATTATACCAAAGCTCCCAAACGGGCGGGAGAGTGCGGATGACACTGCAGCACCAAATGAGAGAACTCCAGGTCCTCCTCAGCCAGGGTATCAATTTTGTAGAATTTTACAAACGTATTTGCTCCTAACCAAGTAGCTGCTCGGCAAAGTTGTAAAGCCGAGACCCCTTGGGCAGCCGCCCAAGATGAGCCCACCTTCCTTGTGGAGTGGGCATTTACAGATTTTTGGCTGTGGCAGGCCTGCCACAGAATGTGCAAGCTGAATTGTACTACAAATCCAACGAGCAATAGTCTGCTTAGAAGCAGGAGCACCCAGCTTGTTGGGTGCATACAGGATAAACAGCGAGTCAGATTTCCTGACTCCAGCCGTCCTGGAAACATATATTTTCAGAGCCCTGACAACGTCTAGCAACCTGGAGTCCTCCAAGTCCCTAGTAGCCGCAGGCACCACAATAGGTTGGTTCAGGTGAAACGCTGAAACCACCTTAGGGAGAAACTGAGGACGAGTCCTCAATTCCGCCCTGTCCGAATGGAAAATCAGATAATGGCTTTTACAGGATAAATCCGCCAATTCTGACACGCGCCTGACCCAGGCCAGGGCCAACAGCATGACCACTTTCCATTTGAGATATTTTAACTCCACAGATTTAAGTGGTTCAAACCAATGTGACTGTCACGATCCGGGTATCTGGACGCCATTTCTTACCCATCAGATGCCTCCTAAGGCTGGCTCAGCGCTCCAGGACCGGATTCCATCTGTTATCCTGATGTGTACATTCCTGTATCCTCTCCTGTCACTCTGGGACGCTGTCACAGTGGACGCCATATTACACCTGGCATGGCGTCTCCCGCGGCCTCCGCCGCCGTCCCTGAACTTCTGCATGCAGAGTGTCTGAGTGGCGATTACATCAGCCGCGGCCTCCGCTGTGTCCGCGTGGTTGGATGTGCATCTGTCAGCCTGGCGCCTCCTGTCTCCGGTGGCCGGCGCCGCCATTACTGTTTTCATTACCACATGGATTACAAACCAAACTTCCCTCCAAGTGTCTGCATGGGCGCAGCCATCTTGGATTCTGTCAGCTGATCATTTCCACCAATCTGTTCTCAGTATTGATAATCTGCATAATTGCCTAGCCAATCCCTTCCTTGCTGCAGGTATAAATACACTGTGCCTGAGCAAGGAAGGCGTCAGTGCTTTGGTTGTCAAACCTAGTTCCTGTTTGTCTCTCTCCTGTGATTGTCTTCCAGGTTCCAGCTCCTGTCTCAAGACTTCCACCATAGAGACCCGCACCAGCATTCCACCTGCGGTGTAGCCTGACTCTCCAATCCATTGTGGATTCATCTGTTTCCAGCTACAACATTACCTGCTTCCAGCAGAGTACAGCTTCCCTTAAAGGGCCGGTGTCCTTTCTACACTTTACCACTCTCCACCGGTATTATTATTTCTCCGCTCTCAAGTTCTACATTTCAGTTCATATTTCATCGCTCCCAAGTTCATTTATTATTTAACTGGTTCCAGCCAGTATCCACTCCGTGCTAACAACAGTCTGGTTCCAGCCAGTATCCACAGCAGCTGTTTTATCTTCAGCAACCTAGCTTTTCCTGGAACACCAGCTGGCACAATCCTGGGTTATCTCCATTGCTACAGTCGGGCCTGGTAAGGACTTTCCATCTAGAAGATCATAAGAACTATCTCACACTACCAGTGCCCTGTGGCTCCTGCCATCCTGTAGTACCCAGGAACTGTATTTATTCTTTGCTGACTTTTACGTTTTCTTTTACTGCTGCTGTGTTGCGGAGTTGTCATAATAAACATCATTGACTTTTATCCAAGTTGTCGTGGTCACGCCTTCGGGCAGTTATTATTCATGTTACTTACATGTCCAGGGGTCTGATACAACCTCCCAGGTTCCGGTACATCTCAGCCCCTACAACTGAGGCTGCCTCCCGTCAGCTCAGGCCCTCAGTTGTGACAGTAAGCACTGACCGAATGAATCCAGCCGGAGACCAGGATCAAGCGGCCAGGCCGATGCAAGAACTGGCAGCCCGACTAGAACATCAGGAGGCTGCACAGGGCCACATCATCCGCTGTCTCCAGGATCTCTCTACTCGGCTGGATGGGATTCAGACAACTCTCCGTGGATCAGGCGCGTCTGGTGCGTCAACCACAGTGACTCCAGCTATAACCCCACCCACCTTACCCATTTCTGCTCCACGTCTTCATCTTCCAACGCCAGCAAAATTTGACGGATCTCCAAGATTCTGCAGGGGATTTCTCAACCAGTGTGAGATTCAGTTTGAGCTACAACCTGGCAATTTTCCCAGTGACCGTACAAAAATTGCCTACATTATTTCTCTTCTCAGTGGCTCAGCCCTTGATTGGGCATCACCGTTATGGGAGAGGTCCGACACCCTGCTATCTTCCTACACTGCCTTCGTGTCAACATTCAGGCGCATCTTCGACGAGCCAGGCCGGGTAACCTCAGCTTCATCCGAGATTCTCCGTTTACGCCAGGGGTCACGTACTGTAGGACAATATCTGATACAGTTCCAGATCCTGGCATCCGAACTGGCATGGAACGACGAGGCCCTGTATGCTGCATTCTGGCATGGCTTATCTGAGCGTATTAAAGATGAGTTAGCTACCAGAGACTTACCTTCTAAGTTAGATGAGCTAATCTCACTCTGCACGAAAGTTGATTTACGTTTCAGAGAGAGAGCAACTGAGCGTGGAAGATCATCTGCTCCAAAATCTTCTGCTCCTCCTCCTCGTCAACTGTCACCATCTAAAGATGAGCCCATGCAACTTGGCCGTTCCCGTTTAACTCCTGCTGAGCGCCGAAGACGTCTCTCCGAGTTTCTCTGTCTCTATTGTGCAGCTCCGTCTCACACCATTAATGCCTGTCCCAAACGTCCGGGAAACTCCAAATCCTAGCTCGCCAAGGAGAGGGCCGGCTAGGAGTAATGATCTCCTCTCCATCTCCTCAAGATTGTAATCTCCCAGTCTCGCTTCAAGTTGCTCAACGTTATCGGAACGTCATTGCCCTCCTTGATTCCGGAGCAGCTGGGAACTTTATTACCGAAGCCTATGTTAAACGGTGGTCCCTACCCACCGAGAGACTTCCTTCGTCCATTTCTTTAACTGCCGTGGATGGCAGCAAAATTTTTGATGCAGTTATTTCTTTAAGGACTCTACCAGTTCGTCTGAGAGTGGGAGTTCTTCATTCCGAACTTATTTCTTTTTTAGTGATTCCAAGAGCCACACATCCTGTGGTCCTGGGCCTTCCATGGCTCCGTCTTCACAATCCTACAATTGATTGGACGACTACGCAAATCCTGGCATGGGGTTCCTCCTGTGCTGAGACATGTTTGTTTAAAGTATTGCCTGTCTGTTCTTCCTCCCCCAGGTCGTCTGATGTTCCACCTCCTCCATATCAAGATTTCACGGATGTGTTCAGTAAAGCTTCTGCTGATATCCTTCCTCCTCATAGAGAATGGGACTGTCCGATTGATCTCGTTCCAGGGAAGGTTCCACCTCGAGGCCGAACTTATCCGTTGTCTCTGCCTGAGACGCATTCTATGGAGGAATATATTAAAGAGAACCTAGCAAAGGGGTTCATTCGACCTTCTTCTTCTCCAGCCGGCGCAGGCTTCTTTTTTGTAAAAAAGAAAGATGGTGGTCTGCGGCCGTGCATCGACTACAGAGGTTTGAACGACATTACCATCAAGAACCGTTATCCTTTACCCCTGATTACTGAGCTCTTTGACAGAGTTAGCGGAGCTACCATCTTTACAAAGCTGGACTTGCGAGGTGCATACAATCTCATCCGGATCCGTGAGGGTGACGAGTGGAAGACCGCCTTTAACACCCGTGACGGACATTATGAGTACCTCGTCATGCCCTTCGGATTGAGCAATGCTCCAGCTGTCTTCCAGCATTTTGTCAATGAGATCTTCAGAGACATTCTATACCGTCATGTCGTGGTCTATCTAGACGATATCCTCATTTTTGCCAACGATTTAGAGGAACATCGTTTTTGGGTTAAAGAGGTTCTGTCCCGTCTCCGTGTCAATCATCTCTATTGCAAATTAGAAAAATGCGTCTTTGAAGTCAAGTCCATTCCGTTTCTAGGGTACATTGTGTCCGGTTCCGGACTAGAGATGGATCCTGAGAAACTACAAGCAATCCAAAATTGGCCGGTACCCTTAACCCTCAAAGGGGTCCAGAGGTTCTTAGGGTTCGCCAACTATTACCGAAAGTTTATACGAGACTTTTCCACCATTGTGGCGCCTATTACTGCTTTCACTAAGAAGGGTGCTAACCCGTCCAAGTGGTCTGAAGAAGCCATGCAAGCATTTCATCTTTTAAAACAAAGGTTCATCTCTGCGCCTGTTCTGAAACAGCCTGACATCGACTCTCCTTTCATCTTAGAGGTGGATGCCTCCTCCGTTGGAGTAGGAGCGGTGTTATCTCAGAGGGCTAAAGATGGCCATTTACACCCTTGCAGTTTCTTCTCCCGGAAGTTCTCCCCAGCTGAGCGCAACTATGCCATTGGCGACCAGGAGTTGCTAGCCATCAAGCTCGCTCTAGAAGAGTGGAGGTATCTGTTGGAGGGAGCTTCTCATTCAATCACCATACTTACAGACCACAAGAACCTTTTATACCTGAAGGGCGCACAATGTCTCAACCCTCGTCAGGCCAGATGGGCACTTTTCTTTTCCAGGTTCGACTTTAAACTCCAGTTCTGTCCGGGCTCTCAGAATCGCAAGGCCGATGCCCTTTCCCGCTCATGGGAGCAAGAAAATGAGTCAGAGTCTTCAGACAAGCATCCTATTATAAATCCGTTGGCATTCTCCACGGTAGGGATGGACTCTACGCCCCCATCAGGGAAAAGTTTTGTGAAGCCGATGCTAAGGAAGAAGCTCATGCATTGGGCCCATGCTTCCCGTTTTGCCGGACATACAGGTATCCAAAAAACCCTGGAGTTTATCTCTAGGTCCTATTGGTGGCCAACTCTGAAAAAGGACGTCTTGGAGTTTATTGCATCTTGCCCAAAGTGTGCCCAACATAAAGTATCCCGCCAGTCGCCTGCGGGGCAACTGGTTCCACTATCCGTTCCCCGTCGACCATGGACCCACTTGTCGATGGATTTCATTACAGACTTACCCATGTGCAACAAGTTCAATACCATCTGGGTGGTAGTTGACCGGTTCACCAAGATGGCACACTTCATTCCTCTCACCGGTCTTCCGTCAGCTTCCAAGTTGGCTCAAGTATTCATACAAGAGATCTTCCGACTCCACGGTCTTCCTGAAGAAATTATCTCAGATCGAGGAGTTCAATTCACAGCCAAATTCTGGCAAAGTTTATGTCAAGTCCTCCAATTCAAGCTAAAGTTTTCCACGGCTTACCATCCTCAGACCAATGGTCAAACCGAGAGGGTGAATCAGGACTTGGAGGCCTTCCTCCGCATCTATGTGTCCTCCTCTCAAGATGACTGGGTTCAATTACTTCCCTGGGCCGAGTTCTGTCATAACAACCAGTATCATTCTTCATCTGCTTCAACACCATTCTTCACTAACTTTGGATTCCACCCTAAAGTCCCTGAGTTCCAACCGCTTCCAGCAACTTCTGTTCCCACAGTGGATATCACCTTGCATCAGTTTGCCAATATCTGGAAGAGCGTACGATCAGCTCTGCTCAAGGCATCGTTCAGGTACAAGAAGTTTGCGGATAAGAAGCGTCGAGCAGTTCCTGCTCACAAGGTGGGTGATCGGGTATGGTTATCCACGAAGAATTTGAGGTTAAGAGTTCCCAGTATGAAGTTTGCACCTCGCTATATCGGTCCTTTTAAGATTGAACAAGTCATCAATCCTGTTGCTTACAGACTCCAGTTGCCTCCCTTCTTAAAAATACCCAGGACATTCCATGTTTCCCTGTTGAAACCGCTGATCTTGAATCGGTTTCATTCCTCACTTCCTCCAACTCCGAAAGTCCAAACTCAACGAGGCGTTGAGTATGAAGTGGCCAAGATCCTGGACTCACGTCACCGTTACGGTCAACTACAATATCTTATTGACTGGAAAGGTTATGGTCCTGAGGAACGTTCATGGACCAATGCTTCTGATGTCCATGCTCCTGCCTTGGTCCGGAGATTCCATTCCAAGTTTCCTCAAAAGCCAAAGAAGTGTCCTGGGGCCACTCCTAAAGGGGGGGGTGCTGTCACGATCCGGGTATCTGGACGCCATTTCTTACCCATCAGATGCCTCCTAAGGCTGGCTCAGCGCTCCAGGACCGGATTCCATCTGTTATCCTGATGTGTACATTCCTGTATCCTCTCCTGTCACTCTGGGACGCTGTCACAGTGGACGCCATATTACACCTGGCATGGCGTCTCCCGCGGCCTCCGCCGCCGTCCCTGAACTTCTGCATGCAGAGTGTCTGAGTGGCGATTACGTCAGCCGCGGCCTCCGCTGTGTCCGCGTGGTTGGATGTGCATCTGTCAGCCTGGCGCCTCCTGTCTCCGGTGGCCGGCGCCGCCATTACTGTTTTCATTACCACATGGATTACAAACCAAACTTCCCTCCAAGTGTCTGCATGGGCGCAGCCATCTTGGATTCTGTCAGCTGATCATTTCCACCAATCTGTTCTCAGTATTGATAATCTGCATAATTGCCTAGCCAATCCCTTCCTTGCTGCAGGTATAAATACACTGTGCCTGAGCAAGGAAGGCGTCAGTGCTTTGGTTGTCAAACCTAGTTCCTGTTTGTCTCTCTCCTGTGATTGTCTTCCAGGTTCCAGCTCCTGTCTCAAGACTTCCACCATAGAGACCCGCACCAGCATTCCACCTGCGGTGTAGCCTGACTCTCCAATCCATTGTGGATTCATCTGTTTCCAGCTACAACATTACCTGCTTCCAGCAGAGTACAGCTTCCCTTAAAGGGCCGGTGTCCTTTCTACACTTTACCACTCTCCACCGGTATTATTATTTCTCCGCTCTCAAGTTCTACATTTCAGTTCATATTTCATCGCTCCCAAGTTCATTTATTATTTAACTGGTTCCAGCCAGTATCCACTCCGTGCTAACAACAGTCTGGTTCCAGCCAGTATCCACAGCAGCTGTTTTATCTTCAGCAACCCAGCTTTTCCTGGAACACCAGCTGGCACAATCCTGGGTTATCTCCATTGCTACAGTCGGGCCTGGTAAGGACTTTCCATCTAGAAGATCATAAGAACTATCTCACACTACCAGTGCCCTGTGGCTCCTGCCATCCTGTAGTACCCAGGAACTGTATTTATTCTTTGCTGACTTTTACGTTTTCTTTTACTGCTGCTGTGTTGCGGAGTTGTCATAATAAACATCATTGACTTTTATCCAAGTTGTCGTGGTCACGCCTTCGGGCAGTTATTATTCATGTTACTTACATGTCCAGGGGTCTGATACAACCTCCCAGGTTCCGGTACATCTCAGCCCCTACAACTGAGGCTGCCTCCCGTCAGCTCAGGCCCTCAGTTGTGACAGTGACTTTTGGAACCCAAAAACTACATTGAGATCCCAAAGTGCCACTGGAGGCACAAAAGGAGGCTGTATATGCAGTACCCCTTTTACAAACGTCTGAACTTCAGGGACTGAAGCTAGTTCTTTTTGGAAGAAAATTGACAGGGCCGAAATTTGAACCTTAATGGACCCCAATTTCAGGCCCATAGACACTCCTGTTTGCAGGAAATGTAGGAATCGACCCAGTTGAATTTCCTCCGTCGGGCCTTACTGGCCTCGCACCACGCAACATATTTTCGCCAAATGCGGTGATAATGTTTTGCGGTTACATCCTTCCTGGCTTTGATCAGGATAGGGATGACTTCATCCGGAATGCCTTTTTTCCTTCAGGATCCGGCGTTCAACCGCCATGCCGTCAAACGCAGCCGCGGTAAGTCTTGGAACAGACAGGGTCCTTGCTGGAGCAGGTCCCTTCTTAGAGGTAGAGGCCACGGATCCTCCGTGAGCATCTCTTGAAGTTCCGGTTACCAAGTCCTTCTTGGCCAATCCGGAGCCACGAATATAGTGCTTACTCCTCTCCATCTTATCAATCTCAGTACCTTGGGTATGAGAGGCAGAGGAGGGAACACATACACTGACTGGTACACCCACGGTGTTACCAGAGCGTCTACAGCTATTGCCTGAGGGTCCCTTGACCTGGCGCAATACCTGTCGAGTTTTTCCCAACGGTTTATAATCATGTGGAAGACTTCTGGGTGAAGTCCCCACTCTCCCGGGTGGAGGTCGTGCTGAGGAAGTCTGCTTCCCAGTTGTCCACTCCCGGAATGAATACTGCTGACAGTGCTATCACATGATTTTCCGCCCAGCGAAGAATCCTTGCAGCTTCTGCCATTGCCCTCCTGCTTCTTGTGCCACCCTGTCTGTTTACGTGGGTGACTGCCGTGATGTTGTCCGACTGGATCAACATCGGCTGACCTTGAAGCAGAGGTCTTGCTAAGCTTAGAGCATTGTAAATGGCCCTTAGCTTCAGGATATTTATGTGAAGTGATGTCTCCAGGCTTGACCATAAGCCCTGGATATTCCTTCCCTGTGTGACTGCTCCCCAGCCTCGCAGGCTGGCATCCGTGGTCACCAGGACCCAGTCCTGAATGCCGAATCTGCGGCCCTCTAGAAGATGAGCACTCTGCAACCACCACAGGAGGGACACCCTTGTCCTTGGTGACAGGGTTATCCGCTGATGCATCTGAAGATGCGACCCGGACCATTTGTCCAGCAGGTCCCACTGGAAAGTTCTTGCGTGGAATCTGCCGAATGGGATTGCTTCGTAGGAAGCCACCATTTTACCCAGAACCCTTGTGCATTGATGCACTGAGACTTGGCTCGGTTTTAGGAGGTTCCTGACTAGCTCGGATAACTCCCTGGCTTTCTCCTCCGGGAGAAACACCTTTTTCTGGACTGTGTCCAGGATCATCCCTAGGAACAGAAGACAAGTCGTCGGAACCAGCTGCGATTTTGGAATATTGAGAATCCAATCGTGCTGCCGCAACACTACCTGAGATAGTGCTACACCGACCTCCAACTGTTCCCTGGATCTTACCCTTATCAGGGAATCGTCCAAGTAAGGGATAACTAAAATTCCCTTCCTTCGAAGGAATATCATCATTTCGGCCATTACCTTGGTAAAGACCCGGGGTGCCGTGGACCATCCATACGGCAGCGTCTGAACTGATAGTGACAGTTCTGTACCATAAACCTGAGGTACCCTTGGTGAGAAGGGTAAATTTTGACATGAAGGTAAGCATCCTTGATGTCCCGAGACATCATGTAGTCCCCTTCTTCCAGGTTCGCAATCACTGCTCTGAGTGACTCAATCTTGAATTTGAACCTCTGTATGTAAGTGTTCAAAGATTTTAGATTTAGAATCGGTCTCACCGAGCCGTCCGGCTTCGGTACCACAACAGTGTGGAATAATACCCCGTTCCCTGTTGCAGGAGGGGTACCTTGATTATCACCTGCTGGGAATACAGCTTGTGAATGGCTTCCAAAACTGTCTCCCTGTCAGAAGGAGACATCGGTAAAGCCGACTTTAGGAAACGGCGAGGGGGAGACGTCTCGAATTCTAATTTGTACCCCTGAGATATCACCTGAAGGATCCAGGGGTCTACTTGCGAGTGAGCCCACTGCGCGCTGAAATTCATTGAGACGGGCCCCCCACCGTGCCTGATTCTGCTTGTAAAGCCCCAGCGTCATACTGAGAGCTTGGCAGAGGCGGGAGAGGGTTTCTGTTCCTGGGAACTGGCTGTTTTCTGCAGCCTTTTTCCTCTCCCTCTGTCACGGGGCAGAAATGAGGAACCTTTTGCCCGCTTGTCCACGAAAAGACTGCGCCTGATAATACGGCGTCTTCTCATGTTGAGAGGCGACCTGGGGTACAAACGTGGATTTCCCAGCTGTTGCCGTGGCCACCAGGTCTGAAAGACCGACCCCAAATAACTCTTCCTCTTATTAAGGCAATACTTCCAAATGCCGTTTGGAATACGCATCACCTGACCACTGACGTGTCCATAACCCTCTACTGGTAGAAATGGACAACGCACTTAGACTTGATGCCAGTCGGCAAATATTCCGCTGTGCATCACGCATATATAGAAATGCATCTTTTAAATGCTCTATAGGCAAAAATATACTGTCCCTATCTAGGGTATCAATATTTTCAGTCAGGGAATCCGACCACGCCAACCCAGCACTGCACATCCAGGCTGAGGCGATTGCTGGTCGCAGTATAACACCAGTATGTGTGTAAATACATTTTAGGATACCCTCCTGCTTTCTATCAGCAGGATCCTTAAGGGCGGCCATGTCAGGAGAGGGTAGAGCCCTTACAAGCGTGTGAGCGCTTTATCCACCCTAGGGGGTGTTTCCCAACGCACCCTAACCTCTGGCGGGAAAGGATATAATGCCAATAACATTTTAGAAATTATCAGTTGTTATCGGGGGAAAACCACGCATCATCACACACCTCATTTAATTTCTCAGATTCAGGAAAACTACAGGTAGTTTTTCCTCACCGAACATAATACCCCTTTTTGGTGGTACTCGTATTATCAGAAATGTGTAAAACATTTTTCATTGCCTCAATCATGTAACGTGTGGCCCTATTGGAAGTCACATTTGTCTCTTCACCGTCGACACTGGAGTCAGTATCCGTGTCGGCGTCTATATCTGCCATCTGAGGTAACGGGCGCTTTAGAGCCCCTGACGGCCTATGAGACGTCTGGACAGGCACAAGCTGAGTAGCCGGCTGTCTCATGTCAACCACTGTCTTTTATACAGAGCTGACACTGTCACGTAATTCCTTCCAACAGTTCATCCACTCAGGTGTCGACCCCCTAGGGGGTGACATCACTATTACAGGCAATCTGCTCCGTCTCCACATCATTTTTCTCCTCATACATGTCGACACAAACGTACCGACATACAGCACACACACAGGGAATGCTCTGATAGAGGACAGGACCCCACTAGCCCTTTGGGGAGACAGAGGGAGAGTTTGCCAGCACACACCAGAGCGCTATATATATACAGGGATAACCTTATATAAGTGTTTTTCCCCTTATAGCTGCAGTATCTTTAATACTGCGCGTAATTAGTGCCCCCCCTCTCTTTTTTAACCCTTTCTGTAGTGTAGTGACTGCAGGGGAGAGCCAGGGGAGCTTCCCTCCAACGGAGCTGTGAGGGAAAATGGCGCCAGTGTGCTGAGGAGATAGGCTCCGCCCCTTTTTCGCGGACTTTTCTCCTGCTTTTTTATGGATTCTGGCAGGGGTTAAAATTCATCCATATAGCCCTGGGTGCTATATGTGATGTATTTTCGCCAGCCAAGGTGTTTTTATTGCTGCTCAGGGCGCCCCCCCCCAGCGCCCTGCACCCTCAGTGACCGAAGTGTGAAGTGTGCTGAGGAGCAATGGTGCACAGCTGCAGTGCTGTGCGCTACCTTGTTGAATACAGGACGTCTTCTGCCGCCGATTTTCCGGACCTCTTCTGCCTTCTGGCTCTGTAAGGGGGCCGGCGGCGCGGCTCTGGGACCCATCCATGGCTGGGCCTGTGATCGTCCCTCTGGAGCTAATGTCCAGTAGCCTAAGAAGCCCAATCCACTCTGCACGCAGGTGAGTTCGCTTCTTCTCCCCTTAGTCCCTCGATGCAGTGAGCCTGTTGCCAGCAGGTCTCACTGAAAATAAAAAACCTAAACTAAAACTTTCACTAAGAAGCTCAGGAGAGCCCCTAGTGTGCACCCTTCTCGTTCGGGCACAAAGATCTAACTGAGGCTTGGAGGAGGGTCATAGGGGGAGGAGCCAGTGCACACCAGATAGTCCTAAAGCTTTCTTTAGATGTGCCCAGTCTCCTGCGGAGCCGCTATTCCCCATGGTCCTTACGGAGTCCCCAGCATCCACTTAGGACGTTAGAGAAATGTGTATTGTAATAAAATAAAGAAATCAGTTAGTGGTTGCAAGAAAATGTTATGGCTAGAAATCAATAGATTAATATTGCTTGCACTGACAGTAAGGGATAGTTCTGAAAAAGTAAACCTCCAGTTTGCAGAATGAGGACATATATGTATTATGTATGTATTATTAGTTATTGAGCTAATTAGTGATATGCTGCACACTGCTTTATATAATATGCTGGATACTGCAGGGTGTAAGGTGCTCTTCATTGGTCATAATATAATGGGCGGAAGTAGAATTGTATGCAAGTTGGCCACATTTGCTGCAGCATTGTGTGCACGGAACTAAATGTGTATACAGTACTAACCCATATGTAAGGTTGTATGCATCTCTGCAGAATGGACCACTCCTGTAAGTACACTTAGTTTCCTGTCATTATCATCATCATTGTGCACTTGCACTATACCTATACTAGGGTTACTAGGTACGGTAGCCGTCATGTGATGTAAACAAAATATATCAAGTATAGTAAGTTTTATATTGAGTTTATATATTAATAGTGTTACAATTTATTTGGTCCACAGAAAGTTTATCTCCTTGATAATAATTTATTTTCTTTTAATTTTTACATACTATGTCTAGTGCAGTTTATTCTTTCAGGTACCAGTTGGTCATTGTACTTGTGCCCAATGCAGACATCTCAAGAGTTGTTAAACCATGTATGGGTGCCAGTAATATATTTCTACTGCTGCTGCAGTGCGACTCCTTCTTTACATTTTATGATTTTCCCCCAAGAGGATCCTGCAATCAGAACTACCAAGAGAAATTTTGAGGTCATGAACTGTCACTTCTTGACTCCTCTATGTTGAATGTGCAGTCTTGGGAGGTGTGCAGACAAATCAGAGTGCATTGGTCCATACAGTCATTTTCCTTTACCTATAATCTGGCTCAGATGGGGATGTGAATGTGCAGAAGAGCCCCTGTAGGGCTATTTGGAGGATCTAGAGGTGACTCCAAGTGAGTTGGCTCTCAATTTAGATATATTTTTGAATACAGGTTGAGTATCCCATATCCAAATATTCCGAAATACGGAATATTCCGAAATACGGACTTTTTTGAGTGAGAGTGAGATAGTGAAACCTTTGTTTTTTGATGGCTCAATGTACACAAACTTTGTTTAATACACAAAGTTATTAATAATATTGTATTAAATGACCTTCAGGCTGTGTATATAAGGTGTATATGAAACATAAATGAATTGTGTGAATGTAGATGTAAGGATGTGCCCTGTGGGCACATCCATGTTGCCGTCCCTAGCTGGGGACAGCGCTGGGGCAGCTTGTCTGTCCCCAGCGCTTGGTGCGTGGCGGCGGGTGTCCGGTGCAGGGATTACCTTTTTCCCTGCACCGGACCAGAGACTGCGGGGGCATTTAAATCTTGGCGCCCTCCGGGAGCCAATCGCGGCTCCCGGAGCGGCAGCCAATCGGAGAGTGACGCGGCGAGCCAATCGGCGCTCGCCGCGTCATAGGCCCCGCCCCCGGCATCTGACGTCAGACGCCGGGCGGGAGCCGTTCGAAAAGGAGGCCGCGCCGAAGAGCGGCGAAGAGGAGGAGCCCGCGCGCAGGAGCGCGAGGAAGAGGATTGCGTGGCAGAAGGAAGAAGACGGGCGGGAGCAGCGCGGACGGAGGTCGGCGCGCCGGAGCGCAGAAGATCCAGACGCCGCAAGGAGGAGCCGGAGGAGGTCATCGGTCGGGATCGGAAGAGAAGATGTCCAGCGGCGGCTGGACGCGGAGGAGAGACGCCGGCGCCGCTGGCCAGGACGGGTCAGCGGCAGAAGACGGTGCCGGAGGCCCCCGGGTTAGGTAAGGCCTCAGTGAGGCATCCTGCCCCCCCTCCCCTTTTCCTCCCTCGACCACCAGGGACGGGCATTAGGCCCGAGGGCACAAGTCAGGCACTAGGCCTGTGGCGCAGTTAGGAGATTGGGGGTCATTTGTCTGATTAGGTGGTTTGGGCATTAGGCCCAAGACACCCCACCCCTGCGGCACCAGTTAGGCGGGCACTAGGCCCGGGGGACAAATCAGGCAATAGGCCTGTGGGCGATAGAGGGCATTAGGCCCTAGCGTATTTTGGCCAGTAGGTACAGATAAGGTGACCCTGGGCACAAGGCCCAGGTCACCCAACGGGCAGCAAGTTAGGCGGGCGCTAGGCCCGTGGGCGAAGTCAGGCCTCCGGCCTGTGTGCAGTTAGGGGGCGCTAGGCCCATCGAAGCAGTGTTTTCCCCGAGGTGAGTAAAGGTGGCACTGGGCGTTAGGCTCAGGCCACCCTGAGAGTACGGTAGGTGGGTGAGCTGTGCGGTCCCCACTACTGGGTGTTCTGAGTCGGGTAGATAAAGGGACAGCACCGTTTTATGTGGTAACTCCGATAGTGTGATATATGTTGTTACCGTGCAGGGCAAAGTGTATGTGTTGTGTAAGTTGTGCATAGTTGTGTCGCACCACCCACACGAGCTAGTTTGAGGGCTCTGTTTATGTAGCTAGTGTAGCGGACGCACACTAGGGTAGTTCTTGGCCCTGCACGGCTGTTTCTCTTTGCCTCCTTACAGGGACCTGTAAGTGGAGAAGATCGGAGTGCAAGACTTGTGACGGTGAGTAGCATCCGTGTACGTCTGTCCCTTGTTTGTCCCCGAGCGCCGGAGTTAGGATTGCTCACGGACGTGAGAATCCCTTTCATCACACTACGTGCGAAAGCGCGAGTGTGTGAAAGCTGGGTAGCTGAGGCTTTGTGCCGGTGATGACCATTCACCCAGCCGGTGAAGGTCGCAGCCACCCCTGGGGTATCCCCTGTTCCACCGGAAGCAGGGTCGATACCCCCTTTAATGTAGACCATTCTCTCCTCAGCTCGGTCGTCGGTCAGCTCCGAGAGGGAATCGCCGTGTCCGGATCCGAGTGAAGATTTCCAGGTCCGTTGAGGGTTCCGGTACCTGAAGGTGAGAGCGAGCGGCGCCTGGTGAGTACCGAGTCTACACCTGCACGGCAGCAGGCACCACCACACGCACCGCAGTCCAACCGCACCTCTCACACTTGGCGTAGTCGGCAGGATAAAAGAGACCGGATCACGGACACGATGTGGAACGCCACCAAGAACACCTCCCTGCGGACGGCTCCGGAGAAGACTCACCCCCGGATGTGTGCGGACCAGAGCGACCGGGTGACGGTGTCTGGGGCAGACATCCTGAAGATGGTGCAGCGGTCGGTCCAGCGTGGAAAAGAAGAGCGCCGGGAGAAGGGGCGCAAGAAAGCCGCTGTGATGCCCTGCAAGAGATGTCGGCAGACAGGGCACTTTGCCAGCGAGTGTACTTGGCGAGAGACGTCCCCAAAGAAGGTGGTCCAGGAAGCGGACCGAAGACGTCAGCAGGGCCAAGCGAAGAAGGAGTCCCGATGTTTGCTCTGCGGAAACTACGGGCATGAGCACAACAGTTGTCCTTGGGACGAAGAGTCGAGCGAAGACGAGGTTGATTCCCGGTGTGAAAACTGTGGAGATCCCCGACATCTGCTCCTGGAATGTCCATGGACTGAAGACAGGACGGACTACGAGGCCACGGTGAAGCAGATGACGGAGTCTCGTCAGCAGCTTTGGGACCGGGTGGCTGCAGAGCCTGTGTGTGCGCTCTGCGAGACGAGAGGACATGCGCTTCCCGATTGTCCGTGGAATGAAGACCGGATGATTGCGGATGGTCGCACCCAGAGATGGGAGGAGGAAACCAGGGAAATGGAGCGGAAGGCCTTGCTTGAAGTTAATTCGCAGGTGCCCATTTCCTCGGAGCCGGAACCAACGGGTGAAGATTCCCCAGTGAAGGAGGCGGACCAGGAACCCGTCTTGGAGAAGGTGGCAGTGGCCCTCCCTTGTTGGAAGTGTCGGCGACCAGGACATGCGGCCAGTGAGTGCCCTTGGGAAGATGCCGAGGACCTACTCTGTCCCAAGAAAGTGACCCCAGTAAGGCAGAATCCTTTCCCGCATGAGGCGGAGGTGGACGACTGGGAGGTGAAGAGGCCACGCTGCGAAGAAAAGCGTGAAGACCCAGTGACTGAGACGTCCGGAATCTCCCCGCGATGGAACCGTCCACGACCAGGACGTGCGGAACAGGAGTGTCCTGGGTACCAAGAAATGCCAGCGGAAGCAAAGGAGTACGCTGAGGAAGTAACGATGCCAGCGGAAGCGAAGGAGTACGCTGAGGAAGTAACGATGCCAGCGGAAGCGCAAGAGTACGCTGAGGAAGCAGAGGTGCCAGCGGAAGCGAAGAAGTACGCTGAGGAGGAAAGTAATACTCCAGTCCAGATATCGGAGGAGGACTCGGACTACGGTGAGCTGTCCGCCGACGAATCCCTCCCAGAACAGATGGAGGACGACTCTGGCATCGGAAGCGCTGACGAGAGTGACTGGCAGGATCGGGTGGAGTCATGCTCCCAGTTGAATGCCCTCCGGAAAGAGGAGGAGATAGTCCTGGAGCAAGAATACCTGCCAGGAGTGCCGAAATGGACCGACGTACGGGGACAGGACTGCGATGCCGTGGGAGGACCCATTCCAGAGGAAGAGATAGGACCTTTGGAGATGCCCCACGAGGAAATGCGACATGTGGTGGCTGTTGCCCGGGAGGAAACGGATGCCCCGGAGGATTCCGCTGTTGGGTGGTGGTCGATACCACACCCGGACGACAGGGACGAAGCCACAGACGGTATCGGAGGCCAAGAGTGGGTGACTGTTGTCCCCGTGGAGGAAGATTCCCCTTGGTGGCCAACGTCAAGCGACCGTGAGGAGATGCCACTCCCCCAGAGGATCCGCCGATGGAGGTCAGGACGTAAGAGGAACCCGGAGCTGGAGGAGGAAGGATGTGGGGTCACAGCTGGTCCAGGCTGGGCCCCCGAATGTACCTTCGCCGGAGGGACCTCTGAATTCCCTGACCCGCGGACAATGGAAGTCGTGAGGAACTTTGTAGGGACTACAAAGGAAAAAGGGGGGGGAAATGTAAGGATGTGCCCTGTGGGCACATCCATGTTGCCGTCCCTAGCTGGGGACAGCGCTGGGGCAGCTTGTCTGTCCCCAGCGCTTGGTGCGTGGCGGCGGGTGTCCGGTGCAGGGATTACCTTTTTTCCTGCACCGGACCAGAGACTGCGGGGGCATTTAAATCTTGGCGCCCTCCGGGAGCCAATCGCGGCTCCCGGAGCGGCAGCCAATCGGAGAGTGACGCGGCGAGCCAATCGGCGCTCGCCGCGTCATAGGCCCCGCCCCCGGCGTCTGACGTCAGACGCCGGGCGGGAGCCGTTCGAAAAGGAGGCCGCGCCGAAGAGCGGCGAAGAGGAGGAGCCCGCGCGCAGGAGCGCGAGGAAGAGGATCGCGTGGCAGAAGGAAGAAGACGGGCGGGAGCAGCGCGGACGGAGGTCGGCGCGCCGGAGCGCAGAAGATCCAGACGCCGCAAGGAGGAGCCGGAGGAGGTCATCGGTCGGGATCGGAAGAGAAGATGTCCAGCGGCGGCTGGACGCGGAGGAGAGACGCCGGCGCCGCTGGCCAGGACGGGTCAGCGGCAGAAGACGGTGCCGGAGGCCCCCGGGTTAGGTAAGGCCTCAGTGAGGCATCCTGCCCCCCTCCCCTTTTCCTCCCTCGACCACCAGGGACGGGCATTAGGTCCGAGGGCACAAGTCAGGCACTAGGCCTGTGGCGCAGTTAGGAGATTGGGGGTCATTTGTCTGATTAGGTGGTTTGGGCATTAGGCCCAAGCCACCCCACCCCTGCGGCACCAGTTAGGCGGGCACTAGGCCCGGGGGACAAATCAGGCAATAGGCCTGTGGGCGATAGAGGGCATTAGGCCCTAGCGTATTTTGGCCAGTAGGTACAGATAAGGTGACCCTGGGCACAAGGCCCAGGTCACCCAACGGGCAGCAAGTTAGGCGGGCGCTAGGCCCGTGGGCGAAGTCAGGCCTCCGGCCTGTGTGCAGTTAGGGGGCGCTAGGCCCATCGAAGCAGTGTTTTCCCCGAGGTGAGTAAAGGTGGCACTGGGCGTTAGGCTCAGGCCACCCTGAGAGTACGGTAGGTGGGTGAGCTGTGCGGTCCCCACTACTGGGTGTTCTGAGTCGGGTAGATAAAGGGACAGCACCGTTTTATGTGGTAACTCCGATAGTGTGATATATGTTGTTACCGTGCAGGGCAAAGTGTATGTGTTGTGTAAGTTGTGCATAGTTGTGTCGCACCACCCACACGAGCTAGTTTGAGGGCTCTGTTTATGTAGCTAGTGTAGCGGACGCACACTAGGGTAGTTCTTGGCCCTGCACGGCTGTTTCTCTTTGCCTCCTTACAGGGACCTGTAAGTGGAGAAGATCGGAGTGCAAGACTTGTGACGGTGAGTAGCATCCGTGTACGTCTGTCCCTTGTTTGTCCCCGAGCGCCGGAGTTAGGATTGCTCACGGACGTGAGAATCCCTTTCATCACACTACGTGCGAAAGCGCGAGTGTGTGAAAGCTGGGTAGCTGAGGCTTTGTGCCGGTGATGACCATTCACCCAGCCGGTGAAGGTCGCAGCCACCCCTGGGGTATCCCCTGTTCCACCGGAAGCAGGGTCGATACCCCCTTTAATGTAGACCATTCTCTCCTCAGCTCGGTCATCGGTCAGCTCCGAGAGGGAATCGCCGTGTCCGGATCCGAGTGAAGATTTCCAGGTCCGTTGAGGGTTCCGGTACCTGAAGGTGAGAGCGAGCGGCGCCTGGTGAGTACCGAGTCTACACCTGCACGGCAGCAGGCACCACCACACGCACCGCAGTCCAACCGCACCTCTCACATAGACACACTTTGTTTAATGCACAAAGTTATAAAAAATATTGGCTAAAATTACTTTCAGGCTGTGTATATAAGGTGTATATGTAACATAAATGCATTCTGTGCTTAGACTTAGGTCCCATCACCATGATATCTCATTATGGTATCTAATTATTCCAAAATACGGAAAAATCCGATATCCAAAATACCTCTGGTCCCAAGCATTTTGTATAAGGGATGCTCAACCTGTATATTATTATCATGTAGCATAACACCCAGAGTGAGTTATGTACTGCTAGTGTCAGAAAAGCCTTGACATGGCCTGATAGCTTAATCATATCTTTGCAAATATATGTAACTAAGATCTCTGAAATTCTATTATCATATAGTGTTCAAACCTCAATGCTGATACTTTTTACTATGCTGGAAGAAACGTTTCTCTATTTTACTTGTTTAAAAAGTACCCAGGCCGCTCACTCCCTCCCTCCGCTGCTCCTGCTCACCGCGCTGATGCAAGGGGAGGAGAGCGCAGCATGCACCTCTCCTGCTCCTCAGTGTCTACCTTCAATTCAGTGCCGGCCCGTGAGCCAATCAGAGCTCATGGACCGGCAGCCAAGGCTCCTGATTGGCTGTTGGACCGCGAGCTTTGATTGGCTCACGGATCGGCGCCTAATTGAAGGTGGACACCGTGACCCGCACCGCTGCCGGAAACTGAGGGGCAGGGGAGGCGCACGCTGCACTCTCCTCCCCTCACACATAGGAACAGGTAGCAGCATCGTGGTAAGCAGGAGGCGGGGGGCATGTTTACCTGGCACTGGGGACATAACTGGCACTGCGGGGACATGTGTATCTGGCACTGGGGGCATTTCTGTATCTGGCACTGGGGCATCTCTGTATCTGGCACTGGGGGCATATCTGGCACTGTAGGGGCATTTCTGTATCTGGCACTGGGGGAATATCTGGCACTGGCACTGGCACTGGGGGCATATCTAGCACTGCGGGGACATGTGTATCTGGCACTGGGGGCATTTCTGTATCTGGCACTGGGGGCATCTCTGTATCTGGCACTGGGGGGCATATCTTGCACTGGGAGCATATATGGCATTGTGGGGGCATTTCTGTATCTGGCACTGGACGCATATCTGGCACTGGGAGCATTTCTGTATCTGGCACTGGGGGCATATCTGGCACTGGGGGACATTTGTATCTGGCACTGAGGGCATCTCTGTATCTGGCACGGGGGCATATCTGGCACTGGGAGCATATCTGGCACTGTGGGGGCATTTCTGAATCTGCCACTGGGGGCATATCTGACACTGGGGGCATATCTAGCACTGCGGGGACATGTGTATCTGGCACTGAGGGCATTTCTGTATCTGGCACTGGGGGCATATCTGGCACTTGGGGCATATCTGGCACGGGTGGCATCTCTGTATCTGGCACTGGGGGCATATCTGGCACTGGGAGCATATCTGGCACTGTGGGGGCATTTCTGTATCTGGCACTTGGGGCATATCTGGCACTGAGGGTATGTCAGGCACCGGGGGGACATGTGTATCTGGCACTGGGGGCATTTCTCTATCTGGCACTGGGGGCATATCTGGCACTGGGGGCATATCTGGCAGTGCGGAGACATGTGTATCTGGCACTGGGGGCATTTCTGTATCTGGCACTGTGGGCATCTCTGTATCTGGCACTGGGGGCATATCTTGCACTGGGAGCATATATGGCACTGTGGGGGCATTTCTGTATCTGGCACTGGACGCATATCTGGCACTGGGAGCATTTCTGTATCTGGCAGTGGGGGCATATCTGGCACTGGGGGACATTTGTATCTGGCACTGAGGGCATATCTGGCACTGGGGGCATCTCTGTATCTGGCACAGGGGGCATATCTGGCACTGGGAGCATATCTGGCACTGTGGGGGCATTTCTGAATCTGCCACTGGGGGCATATCTGACACTGGGGGCTTATCTAGCACTGCGGGGACATGTGTATCTGGCACTGAGGGCATTTCTGTATCTGGCACTGGGGGCATATCTGGCACTTGGGGCATATCTGGCACTGGTGGCTTCTCTGTATCTGGCACTGGGGACATATCTAGCACTGGGAGCATATCTGGCACTGTGGGGGCATTTTTGTATCTGGCACTTGGGGCATATCTGGCACTGAGGGTATGTCAGGCACTGGGGGGACATGTGTATCTGGCACTGGGGGCATTTCTCTATCTGGCACTGGGGGCATATCTGGCACTGGGGGCATATCTGGCAGTGCGGAGACATGTGTATCTGGCACTGGGGGCATTTCTGTATCTGGCACTGGGGGCATCTCTGTATCTGGCACTGGGGGCATATCTTGCACTGGGAGCATATATGGCACTGTGGGGGCATTTCTGTATCTGGCACTGGACGCATATCTGGCACTGGGAGCATTTCTGTATCTGGCACTGGGGGCATATCTGGCACTGGGGGACATTTGTATCTGGCACTGAGGGCATATCTGGCACTGGGGGCATCTCTGTATCTGGCACGGGGGGCATATCTGACACTGGGAGCATATCTGGCACTGTGGGGGCATTTCTGAATCTGCCACTGGGGGCATATCTGACACTGGGGGCTTATCTAGCACTGCGGGGACATGTGTATCTGGCACTGAGGGCATTTCTGTATCTGGCACTGGGGGCATATCTGGCACTTGGGGCATATCTGGCACTGGTGGCATCTCTGTATCTGGCACTGGGGACATATCTGGCACTGGGAGCATATCTGGCACTGTGGGGGCATTTCTGTATCAGGCACTTGGGGAATATCTGGCACTAAGGGTATATCAGGCACTGGGGGGACATGTGTATCTGGCACTGGGGGCATTTCTCTATCTGGCACTGGGGGCATATCTGGCACTGGGGGGGCATATCTGGCACCATGGGGGCATTTCTGTATCTGGCACTGGGGGGCAATGTATATCTGGCACTCTTGGGGCATTTGTGTAACTGGCACTGTGGGTCAATGTGTATCTGGCACTGTGAGGCAAGGTATATCTGGCACTCTGGGGGCATTTGTGTATTTGGCATATTGAGGCAATGTGTATCTAGCACTGTGGGGCAATGTATGTCTGGAACTGGGTGGCAACTTGTATCTGGCACTATTAGGGTCATACAGTATGTGTATCTGCCCCTCCCCCCATATGTGTATCACAACCCCATTTTCATTGGCCACACCCCATTTGACATTTGGCCACACTCATTTTTGGCGAAGGCGCGCGCACACAGTACCCATGCTCAGCTAAACTTCACTTTCTAACACTCTGACACTTTACTGCTGTCCTCTTTTTTATTTTACATTCAGCAGCCTCTTTCATTTGCTCAACACTGATCTTTCACTCCTATCCTTTTTCTGTGTGGTGCCCTGGGGTGGTCTGGCTGGGGTAGTCGGGGGGTGCTCTGCGCCCCAGAGGTGAACCCCTATAGTGTTAGGGATCTCTCCGATGAGGTCACCGTGTAGTAGGTGGGCAGGCTCATATACTGGCCAATATATGCCAAGAACCTCGAATATTATATTATGGTAGATATTTTTTCTACTTGCACCACTGGTCTCATGGAGAAAGAAGCAGGAGAAAATAATAGTATAGGTGACATGCAGTTAGAAGGTATTGAGTGCTTGGGAACTGTAGCTGTGCAGACACAGGGGGAGATGCGTCAAGCCTTGGAGAGAGATAACATGTAAAAGTTGTGTAAAGCATCCAATCAACGTCTGTCATTTATCTAGCACAGTCTTTGAAATGGCAGTAAAGGGGCCTACACACTGGACGATATCTTGAAAGATATGAACGATATTGTTCATATCTTGCAGTGTGGATGCATCAACGATGAACGGTGCGCGTGCCCGCAATTGTTCATCGTTGATCGATCGTCGTTGATACATGCCAGTCAGTTTTGACGATGTGGATGGATGTACTTTCATATCGTTCAAATTGATCATCAATATCGTCCAGTGTACAGGTAAAATCGATTATCGATAATATTGTTGGTAGATAATATCGATGGTCGAAAACATTGCCCAGTGTGTAGGCCCCTTTAGACACTGAGCTTACTGATTGCTTTGGGCACCTAGTCCACTTAATCTCTCTCCAAGACTTGAAACATCTCCCCTAGGTAAACAACAATGGTAACAATGGGCATGTTTGTTTCTAGTTTCAGATATGTAGGCTAGTGACATTTTATAAGGCCTATCAAAATAAACCACGGCAGAGATTTAGCACACATTCTAAAGAGGACAAGTGAAGATGTTGCCCATAGCAACCACTCTGATTCTAGCTATCATTTTATAGAATGTCCTAGACAAATGATACAATAGCTAGAATCTGATTGGTCACTATGGACAACACATCCACTTGTCCTCTGTACAGGGGCGGAACTCCCGAAGGCAGCGGAGTCAGTTGCCCGCTGGGCTCCAGCCCTGAAGGTGGCATCTGACTCCATAGGCGTGCGCACGGAGTCACCAGGCTTACCCTAATGTACAAAGCCACCAGTGGTGCAAGCATCGATGGCTAGGGAAATCAGGAGCTGCCGCTGCGGCAGCGGATCATGTGATCAACTTGGAAACCGCGTTGAGCTGTCTTCAGGGGAGCTGTCAATAAAGCTGCTGCCAGAAGTTTGAAAGAGTGGGGAGAGCCATGCTGCATATCAGCACACTCAGCCAGTCCGGAATTGGACGGTCAGGACATGGAAGATCTGTCACTCAGAAGGGACGGAATCTACACATAGTGCTGTGCTGTGCATTGCTCTGCCAGTTCGGGGTCCACACTCTGGGATTACATACTGGTCCTGGACATCATCCCAGCTCAGTAGGGTTAGTGCAAGTTCAGATCTCGGCACACACTCTGTAAGAGGCTCCTACACTTGTTCTCTATACGTGTAATGGCTGATAGTTATTTGGCTGGTCTGTACAGGTCAGTACACTTGTGTCAGGCATTGTTTATTTCATAATTTATTGTCATATACTGTACTGTAGTTACATTTTAAATATATATATATGTATATATAGAAAAGACAAATTGTCGGCACTCCAGGCATTCAAAGAAAAGGCTGACACGTAGTATACTGGTCAACGTTTCAGAGGCTGTGACCTCTTTTATCAAGACATCTCTTGATAAAACAGGTCACAGCCTCTGAAACGTTGACCAGTATACTACGTGTCAGCCTTTTCTTTGAATGCCTGGAGTGCCGACAATTTGTCTTTTCTGCATTACACCTTCCAGTGTCTGTATGGCACCCGGCCAAGCTGTTACATCTGATAAGAGAGTGCCGGTCGTTTGTTCTGGATTATATGTATATATATATATATATTAAAATGTTTTATTTTTATCCCCCACCCCCACCCCCACTTATTCAGTATACATATTAACCTTGACACATTAGTGCTGGGAATCCTGACAGGTTTGTGCAAAAGTCCCTAATCCCTAACCCCCCTAACCTTAAACTTCCCTCCCCACAGCCTAAACCTAACCTAACCTCCCACATCCTAACACTAAGTCCTTGTTCCCATAGACTCCCCGCCACCCAACCCTCCCTCCCCTGTAGCTTAACCCTAACCCTGCAGCCTAATCCTAAAACCCCCTTGGTTTACCTCTCCAGCAGCCGGCAGTTCATTGTTCGGGATGCGGGATTGTGATCCATGTCGGGATCCTGGCGTCAGTATTCTGAGCAGTGTCGGAATTCCAGCGTCGGTATTCAGAATGCCGGCATCCTGACCGCATCCCGTTTCTGTGTGCTCTAATATGTTCCTGCAGGGGCTTATGTGCTGTATTGTTTTTCTATCAGTGCGGATGTGTGTGATTTTTAGCTATCTGTGCCAATGAGTGTGCGTTTTTACCTACAATGGGGTCAGTAATATTGTGTAGTGTATACAGGGGTTTGTAATGTAGTGTAGAGTACAATGGAGTCCGTAATGTAGTTTAGGGTGAAGAGGGGCCAGTAATTTAGTGTAGGGTATAAATGGGTCAATAGTTTAGTGTAGGTTATAGAGGTGTCAGTGATTTAGTGTAGGGTATAGAGGGGTCAGTGATGTAGTGGCGGGTATAGAGGGGTCAGTGATGTAGTGGCGGGTATAGAGGGGTCAGTTAAAATACTAATCATTTTTTGTAAGGGGGGTGGCACAACATTTATCTTGCCTCTGGGCAACTGGGCTGAAGTTCCGCCACTGCCTCTATAGAATGTTTCATAAATCTCTCCCATGTCCTGGTAACTGATTAAACAAATTCTATGGTGAGAGCAAATTTATATCCATGAAAACCGGAAGCAAATGAAATCCTTTTCGTTAAGCAGTTTGTACACAATGTTAAACTTTAAATGAAAATGCACATCCATGCAACCATACATCATGTATTTGCATTACTTTTCATCAAAACAATAATAACACACTACAATACAATTCATGAAAAGAATCATCCCTAAGGGAAGAACAGCTGTTATTCTTTTTGTTAGATTTTGTTTTAAATTAACTTGCAAAGGACCAAATCACTTTTCTTGTGCACCTGAAATGCACATGGATTCCAAAGTGGACCCTCTAGCATGTATTGTTCTCTGGAAGATTGACTACGCAATATATATTTTACTTACTGTCTAAGGGAATATCCTGTTTTCTTGCTTCAGTGCAAATAAGCTTCTCAAAGTCTTGCTGATTAGAATGGCCTTGACTGCTCATGCATAATAATCATATACCCCAATCATCAGCAGGCATATGAGGACTGGTCTGATGGTAGATAAATTATAACATTGGAGAAATATATACATATATATGTTTTAGAATTTTCAGTGGTTATTACTTGCCAAACGAACTGTCTGTAGTTTATTTTTGCGCTCCACAGCATAAAGCTTCATAGGTCGATGAGAAGGAAAGAGAAAATATATAGCTTAAAAGAATGGAAACAAAATACAAAACACTTTTTGTGCTTTGCTTGTCCTGCTTGACTGCAGAATGACTAGTTGATCTGGCCACATACAAATAAGGGCAAAGTGGACATATATGGTTATTTGTGGATAGGAAAAATATTTGGTAATAAAGGGCCCACGGTAACAGGTCTGGGACTCAACGTCAACACCAATTAGGTTGACACCACTTAGGTCGACACCAATTGATTAACACCATAAATTGGTCGACACGGACAAAAGGTCGACATGAACATTGAGGTTTTTTTTACTGTTTTTGGTGTTGTTTTCTTCGTAAAGTGACGGGGAACCCCAATTAGTGCACCGTGTCTCCTCGCATAACTCGCAAAAGCTTTGGGTAAGGTGCCTCACTCCACTACCGCTGCGCTCGGTACATGTTACCGTTCCCAATTGTAGTCCACGTGGATAGTAAAGTATGAAAAAGTTCAAGAAATGGGGGGGGAATGAAAAACTCATGTCGATCTTTTCCCACGTCGACCTATTTCTGGTGTCGATGTAAGGTGTGTCGGCCAATTGGTGTCGACCTGGAGTCCGGATACCCACGGTAACACCTTGTAAAATGAAAATAAAATGTAAGAGAAAATCTATACATTGATTATTTTCTTGATTCATTAAGTCACTTAATTTTACTGGATTTAATTTGTTTTCTATTTTTTATTATACATTATATTAGGGTAATTCTCCAAGTCATGAAAATGATTTAAATGAAAAAAAAGGTATTTGTTATTTTTTTCTTGGTCAAGTCGATAACGTGTGATTAACAATAAAACACATTTTGCTGATAGTTATTAATACCAACACATATCAAACCCTATAACAATTTGGGTAAAGAATGTGTTCCATAAGGCTAGAAATCAGCTTTGTACGATTGATTGATTGATTGATTGATTGATTGATTGATTGATTGATTGACTATAAGTCGTGTCATTATATCTATACGGCATTTCAATCATGTTTTCCTGTATTTAATATTCTCTTGTGACTGTTCTTTATTTAGAAAATTTAATTAGGTTCTATGCAATGGAGAATTACATACAGTCATATGTTACCAATGTGTGGTCTCTAATATATGTCCATTTGCTATACGTCAACTAGGCTTGTTAGTTCAAACCCCAATAACCCCCCTCATGTGTACTACATTTCTGATGCATACATCATTTTGCAGACCAGTTATCGTTTACTGTAGATTCGCATTACTTAATTTTAACCTAATAAGGATAACTGAAACTTGGGATATTTCTTTGCACCACAGTGTTCAGTTCTTTCAGATGTATGTCTTTTATTGTTACCGTTATATTGTATTACATGTATTTATAGTAAGCCAGCACTCCTGCACAGCCCAGCTTCCCTATTGTCTAGTCTGTTATGTCTGCCTGTTTGCTGGTTTGGTGACACATCTACTGTACGTATACTACAGTAGGTCTTAGTTTCTTACAATATGAAACATTTAATATTCTGAAATCAGTCATGAACAACTAAATCCGATATACGGCAGGATCAGACAAAAACAGCAGCATAATGTGTCCTTGCACGCAGCAAGGGGTTAAATCAGCTCATTAAAATTTCTATTTAAAGTAAGATTTGCATAATCTGATTGCCACTATGCTGACACATCTGTTAGGTTTCCACTGTGATTTAACTGTATTTAATATTTTTGAAAACATGTACATTTGCATCTAAAGCAAACATCATCCCAGTTAGTCTTCTGTCCTGTCTCATCTATCACCCCTTATTTTTATTTCCAAGCTCTGGTATTGAGTCCTTTCTAAGCTGTTTTTGATGCCTTAACTGTTTTGGCCTATCCTGCATGTGTATTAACTGAAAGTACATCTATGGCCTGCACACAATGCAAGTGGCCATTGTGAGCTGAAGTACTATTCATGCTTACAACAGGGCCAGATTAACAATGGGGATGATGGAACTACAGCTCCAGGCCTCCACATAAAAATAGGCCCATCATCATGACAGCATTATGACGACCAGTCACCAGCTGCCACACAGTTGCCCAAAAAACATGTTTTAATTTTGTGTTGCTATTTTTCTCACAAAAATGATGTCATTTTTATACTTTTACATATTTAGGGATACGTTGGGGCTGATACTGTAAAGGTGTTCACACCCACATAGCATTGGTCACACCCACATGACACTGACCACACCCACACAACACAGACCACACCCACAGTACTGTTCATACCTACACAGCACTGCTCACAGCTCCTCTGCATCTCATAACAGAACTTTGGACATTTTCAGCCCCAGCCCACTGTTGTAATTTTCATCAATATGAAAATTAGCCAGGAAGTGCCCCGGTAACGCCACCAGGTCATAGTGCATGGTTAGTTTATAATGACAACCATAGATTTCACATAGAATAAACAATAAATGAGACGACAAACAGATGCAAAGGTCTTGTATTACAAATAAAGCTTGTCTTCATTATCTATTACAGGTCTAGTGAGTTCACTCCTCATATATATATATATATATATATATATATATATATATATATATATACTGTAACTTATTGTATAATGTATTATCAGAAAATCTCTGGTTGTATTGTGACACCCACCGAACCACGGTATAATAGGTGCCTGTAACACTAAGTCTTCACTGTTCCTTACAATACAATGCAAATGAGATTAAGATACTGCACATACAGACATTAATGACACAATTCAGTGGAAGATGTTTTATTTCCCTGGGATGCTTTAGTGAATCTTTCTCCGCTGTAAAGGATTTTAAACGATTATCTCACTAACTTGCATAACATAAACAATCACTTTCAAAATATGTATACAATTACAATTACAAAACAATTGGGACCCCAATGAACCTTTTGTCCTTCTTAGCTAGCTGAGTGGTTTGTTAAGTGCACTAAACCTGAAATACTTTCTCCTGGAAGCAGCTATTAAGCATGTGGTGGATGCCGCAACTGAAGGTTTAAAACATGGAGCTCAATAGGTCCTATCTGGAGTTTATAAATTCTCTTCTTTGCAAGCAACAATACTGTTTCGTAATAGTCTTCTAGGTAATCACTGTTTAATCCCAATGCTCAGTGTGCTCATTCTGCTGCTAATGTCAGTTTTAAGGCTCTATTCCTTTAGAGAAACACTGGTGTTAATGTTCATGTAACGCTCCTAACAGATTGCTTTTGTTGAACTCGCCTACTTTTACACCAGTAGGTCAGTAGTAGCCATCCATTACCAATGTACGTGTACTTTATGCCTCTGAATGATGTAACTAGAATAGAGTACTTCTAGGGAGCTGTAGTGTCTCTAGTACTGACGGAAGAGTTGCTCCATGCCTGCTTCTCTTTAGTGATACTCTCACTGACTTCCACTTATTTCCTAGATAGTAGCCTTGTAAAAATAAGAATTTACTCACCGGTAATTCTGTTTCTCGTAGTCCGTAGTGGATGCTGGGGACTCCGTCAGGACCATGGGGAATAGCGGCTCCGCAGGAGACAGGGCACAAAATTTAAAAGTTTGACCACTAGGTGGTGTGTACTGGCTCCTTCCCCTATGACCCTCCTCCAAGCCTCAGTTAGGATACTGTGCCCGGACGAGCGTACACAATAAGGAAGGATTTTGAATCCCGGGTAAGACTCATACCAGCCACACCAATCACACCGTACAACTTGTGATCTGAACCCAGTTAACAGTATGATAACGTAGGAGCCTCTGAAAAGATGGCTCACAACAATAAACAACCCGATTTTTTTGTAACAATAACTATGTACAAGTATTGCAGACAATCCGCACTTGGGATGGGCGCCCAGCATCCACTACGGACTACGAGAAACAGAATTACCGGTGAGTAAATTCTTATTTTCTCTGACGTCCTAGTGGATGCTGGGGACTCCGTCAGGACCATGGGGTTTATACCAAAGCTCCCAAACGGGCGGGAGAGTGCGGATGACTCTGCAGCACCGAATGAGAGAACTCCAGGTCCTCCTTAGCCAGGGTATCAAATTTGTAGAATTTTACAAACGTGTTTTCCCCTGACCACGTAGCTGCTCGGCAGAGTTGTAATGCCGAGACCCCTCGGGCAGCCGCCCAAGATGAGCCCACCTTCCTTGTGGAGTGGGCATTGACAGATTTAGGCTGTGGCAGGCCTGCCACAGAATGTGCCAGTTGAATTGTGCTACAAATCCAACGAGCAATCGTCTGCTTAGAAGCAGGAGCACCCAGCTTGTTGGGTGCATACAGTATAAACAGCGAGTCAGATTTTCTGACTCCAGCCGTCCTTGAAATATATATTTTCAATGCTCTGACAACGTCCAGCAACTTGGAATCCTCCAAATCGCTAGTAGCCGCAGGCACCACAATAGGCTGGTTCAGGTGAAACGCTGATACCACCTTAGGCAGAAAATGAGGACGCGTCCTCAATTCTGCCCTGTCCGAATGGAAAATCAGATATGGGCTTTTATACGATAAAGCCGCCAATTCCGACACTCTCCTGGCTGAAGCCAGGGCCAGTAGCATGGTTACTTTCCATGTAAGATATTTCAAATCTACCGATTTGAGTGGCTCAAACCAATGGGATTTGAGAAAATCCAAAACTACATTGAGATCCCACGGTGCCACTGGGGGCACAAGCGGGGGCTGTATATGTAGTACTCCTTTTACAAAAGTCTGGACTTCAGGAACTGAAGCCAATTCTTTCTGGAAGAAAATCGACAGGGCCGAAATTTGAACCTTAATGGACCCTAATTTGAGGCCCATAGGTAATCCTGTTTGCAGGAAATGTAGGAATCGACCAAGTTGAAATTCCTCTGTCGGGGCCTTCCTGGCCTCACACCATGCAACATATTTTCTCCAAATGCGGTGATAATGTTGTGCAGTCACCTCCTTCCTGGCTTTGACCAGGGTAGGGATGACCTCTTCCGGAATGCCTTTTTCCCTTAGGATCCGGCGTTCAACCGCCATGCCGTCAAACGCAGCCGCGGTAAGTCTTGGAATAGACAAGGTCTCTGCTGAAGCAGATCCCTTCTTAGAGGTAGAGGCCACGGATCTTCCGTGAGCATCTCCTGAAGTTCCGGGTACCAAGTCCTTCTTGGCCAGTCCGGAGCCACTAGTATCGTTCTTACTCCCCTTTGCCGTATAATTCTCAGTACCTTGGGTATGAGAGGCAGAGGAGGGAACACATACACTGACTGGTACACCCATGGTGTTACCAGAGCGTCCACAGCTATTGCCAGTTTTTTGTTGAGGCGGGACGCCATCATGTCCACCATTGGTCTTTCCCAATGGACTACAATCATGTGGTGAACACTGCTGACAGTGCTATCACATGATTTTCCGCCCAGCGAAGAATCCTTGCAGCTTCTGCCATTGCCCTCCTGCTTCTTGTGCCGCCCTGTCTGTTTACGTGGGCGACTGCCGTGATGTTGTCCGACTGGATCAACACCGGCTGACCCTGAAGCAGAGGTTTTGCCAGGCTTAGAGCATTGTAGATTGCTCTTAGTTCCAGTATATTTATGTGAAGAGACGTTTCCAGGCTTGACCACACGCCCTGGAAGTTTCTTCCTTGTGTGACCGCTCCCCAGCCTCTCAGGCTGGCATCCGTGGTCACTAGGACCCAGTTCTGTATGCCGAATCTGCGGCCCTCTAACAGATGAGCACTCTGCAACCACCATAGCAGAGAGACCCTTGTCCTTGTCGACAATTTTATCCGCTGATGCATCTGCAGATGCGATCCGGACCATTTGTCTAGCAGATCCCACTGAAAAATTCGTGCATGGAATCTGCCGAATGGAATCGCTTCGTAAGAAGCCACCATTTTTCCCAGGACTCTTGTGCATTGATGCACAGACACTGTCCCTGGTTTTAGGAGGTTCCTGACGAGTTCGGATAACTCCCTGGCTTTCTCCTCCGGAAGAAATACCTTTTTCTGAACAGTGTCCAGAATCATCCCTAGGAACAGCAGACGTGTCGTCGGGATCAGTTGGGATTTTGGAAAATTCAGAATCCACCCGTGCTGTTGGAGCACTACTTGAGTTAGTGCTACTCCGACCTCCAGCTGTTCTCTGGATCTTGCCCTTATCAGGAGATCGTCCAAGTAAGGGATAATTAATACGCCTTCTCTTCGAAGAAGGATCATCATTTCGGCCATTACCTTGGTAAAGACCCTGGGTGCCGTGGACAATCCAAACGGCAGCGTCTGAAACTGATAATGACAGTTTTGTACCACGAACCTGAGGTACCCTTGGTGTGAAGGGCAAATTGGGACATGAAGGTAAGCATCCTTGATGTCCAAGGACACCATAAAATCCCCTTCTTCCAGATTCGCTATCACTGCTCTGAGTGACTCCATCTTGAACTTGAATCTTTGTATGTACAGGTTCAGAGATTTCAGATTTAGAATAGGTCTTACCGAGCCGTCCGGCTTCGGTACCACAAATAGCGTGGAGTAATACCCTTTTCCCTGTTGTAGCAGGGGTACCTTGATTATCACCTGCTGAGAATACAGCTTGTGAATGGCTTCCAATACCGTCGCCCTGTCTGAGGGAGACGTTGGCAAAGCAGATTTTAGGAACCGGCGAGGGGGAGACTTCTCGAATTCCAACCTGTAACCCTGAGATACTACCTGCAGGATCCAGGGGTCCACCTGCGAGTGAGCCCACTGTGCGTTGAAATTCTTGAGGCGACCCCCCACCGCCCCTGAGTCCGCTTGTAAGGTCCCAGCGTCATGCTGAGGCCTTTGCAGAAGCCGGGGAGGACTTCTGCTCCTGGGAAGGGGCTGCTTGCTGCAGTCTCTTACCCTTTCCTTTGCCTCGGGGCAAATATGAATGTCCTTTTGCTCGCTTGTTCTTATAGGAACGAAAGGACTGCGGCTGAAAAGACTGCGGCTTTTTCTGCTGGGAGGGGACTTGAGGTAAAAAGGTGGACTTCCCGGCTGTTGCCGTGGCTACCAAATCCGATAGACCGACCCCAAATAATTCCTCCCCTTTATACGGCAATACTTCCATATGCCGTTTGGAATCCGCATCGCCTGACCACTGTCGTGTCCATAGACTTCTTCTGGCAGATATGGACATCGCACTTACTCTTGATGCAAGAGTGCAGATATCCCTCTGTGCATCTCGCATATAAAGGAATGCATCCTTTAATTGCTCTATAGTCAATAAAATACTGTCCCTATCCAGGGTATCAATATTTTCAGTCAGGGAATCCGACCAAGCCACCCCAGCACTGCACATCCAGGCTGAGGCGATTGCTGGTCGCAGTATAACACCAGTATGTGTGTATATACTTTTTAGAGTATTTTCCAGCCTCCTATCAGCTGGATCCTTGAGGGCGGCCGTATCAGGAGACGGTAACGCCACTTGTTTGGATAAACGTGTGAGCGCCTTGTCCACCCTAGGGGGTGTTTCCCAGCGCGCCCTAACCTCTGGTGGGAAAGGGTATAACGCCAATAACTTCTTTGAAATTAGCAGTTTTTTATCAGGGGTAACCCACGCTTCATCACACACGTCATTCAATTCCTCTGATTCAGGAAAAACTACAGGTAGTTTTTTCAGACCCCACATAATACCCCTTTTTGTGGTACTTGCAGTATCAGAGATATGCAAAGCCTCCTTCATTGCCGTGATCATATAACGTGTGGCCCTACTGAAAAATACGTTCGTTTCTTCACCGTCGACACTAGATTCGGTGTCCGTGTCTGGGTCTGTGTCGACCGACTGAGGCAAAGGGCGTTTTACAGCCCCTGACGGTGTTTGAGACGCCTGTACAGGTACTAACTGGTTTGCCGGTCGTCTCATGTCGTCAACCGACTTTTGCAGCGTGCTGACATTATCACGTAATTCCATAAACAAAGCCATCCATTCCGGTGTCGACTCCCTAGGGGGTGACATCACCATTACCGGCAATTGCTCCGCCTCCACACCAACATCGTCCTCATACATGTCGACACACACGTACCGACACACAGCAGACACACAGGGAATGCTCTGATAGAAGACAGGACCCCACTAGCCCTTTGGGGAGACAGAGGGAGAGTTTGCCAGCACACACCAAAGCGCTATAATTATATAGGAACAACCTTATATAAGTGTTGTTTCCTTATAGCTGCTTAAATATATATAATATCGCCAAAAAATGCCCCCCCTCTCTGTTTTTTACCCTGTTTCTGTAGTGCAGTGCAGGGGAGAGCCTGGGAGCCTTCCTAGCAGCGGAGCTGTGTAGGAAAATGGCGCTGTGTGCTGAGGAGATAGGCCCCGCCCCCTATTCCGGCGGGCTCTTCTCCCGGTTTTTCTGAAACCTGGCAGGGGTGAAATACATCCATATAGCCTCATGGACTATATGTGATGTATTCTTTTTAGCCAGAAAGGTATTAACATTGCTGCCCAGGGCGCCCCCCCCCAGCGCCCTGCACCCTCAGTGACCGCCGGTGTGAAGTGTGCCTGAGCGCAATGGCGCACAGCTGCAGTGCTGTGCGCTACCTCATGAAGACTGAAAAGCCTTCATCCGCCGGTTTCTGGACCTCTTCTTATTTCGGCATCTGCAAGGGGGTCGGCGGCGCGGCTCCGGTGACCCATCCAGGCTGTACCTGTGATCGTCCCTCTGGAGCTAGTGTCCAGTAGCCTAAGAAGCAAATCCATCCTGCACGCAGGTGAGTTCACTTCTTCTCCCCTAGGTCCCTCGTTGCAGTGAGCCTGTTGCCAGCAGGACTCACTGAAAATAATAAAACTATCAAAACTTTTACTCTAAGCAGCTCTTTATGAGAGCCACCTAGATTGCACCCTGCTCGGACGGGCACAAAAACCTAACTGAGGCTTGGAGGAGGGTCATAGGGGAAGGAGCCAGTACACACCACCTAGTGGTCAAACTTTTAAATTTTGTGCCCTGTCTCCTGCGGAGCCGCTATTCCCCATGGTCCTGACGGAGTCCCCAGCATCCACTAGGACGTCAGAGAAAATGTATTACATAGCCCTGTTTCCTCTTGCACCAGTGCACTATATATTGTGAATCTCCATCAGTAAAAGAGGTTGCCTGTCTCTGGGTATACTGGTTACTTTGTAAGGAGCTAACGTGTCCCAATTTCCAATGATCGATATGCTGCCGTTACTATACGTGTAGTAATCAAGAGACTTACAGGTCTGATGAAGCTGCTGGGGTGTCATGAACTAACTTTTGGGGAAGCTCTGCTCTAATTCCCTTGGAGATGTTAGTATTGCAGTAATTAGGGATTTACAGCCTGATCAGTGCTGCAGCTGGCTCACCCCTCTTCGGCTGCCACTCCAAGCTGGGGCCACCTTCCGTGCCGCCTCTCCGGCTGCAGACTCTCCACTTGCTGCTCACTGGGGATAGACTCACAGCTGCCCTCCGTCTCTAGCTCTCCCTCTCTGGTCACCGGGAACAGTCGTCAGCACCGGGTAAATAGTGCAGCACTTCTGCTCACTGCTAGCCACTCCTCTCAAAAATGGATGCTCAACGACCACCAACTGTCACACACCAGCCAGCATGAGCCAGCCTATCTCTGGAGTTTCATGTGACCTCCAACAGTCACAGTAGTGTCATGAGCCAGCCTCTCCCTGAAGCAGCATGTGACATCCTGGTAGCCAGCGTGTGGTTGAGAGTTCCCATTCACCATGCGCTAGCTCTGTAGCTCTAGTCCACTGTCACCAATGATGCTCTGGCTGCATGTATATAATGGCAGTATTTACAAAGAAACCGTAACTGTTCTCACTTGGAGTGGGGTATCACATTATTATCAGAAAATCTCTGGTTGTCATCTGATACCTCTCCCCCTGGGGGGGCTTGATATATATATATATATATATATATATATATATATAGCAGCAGAAAAGAGGCGGCACTCGGAGACTTAAAAAGTGCAAAAAGTTTGTATTACACAAATAGACTGACGTTTCGGGGTCAATATACCCCTTTGTCAAAGTGAACAAAGTGTACAGAGTGTGTGTGACATACCTTAAATAGCAGAGAATCCCGCTCCGTGCTCAGACGCCGTCCCGGCCGCGCTGCAAGCCGCTTCACTTCCGGTCTCCCACTGATGTCGTCATTGGAATCGCATCTGGTTGCCGTGGTAACCATAGACGCCTAGCGGCCGGGCTGCGGCGCTGTGTGAGTGAAAACAGAAAGTGCATGACTGTTAGTACAGTACCCTACTACCATATTGAAGAAGGATATTGGAAAGAGAGGCAACCATTGAGACATCAGGCATGGATAAGATAACACAAATCAGTTGGGAAGCCGCATAGAAATATTTACATCTTAACTCAGGGTTAAGGTTTAAAGGGGTACAGAGGGCGATCACGAGCCACGAACTGGTCGTGAAAGGAGCCTGTAAAAGGAACCATAAACCAATAAATAAACAGACTAACAGCTGAACTATAAGAACTATATATGGGTCCTGACTAATGTCTCAGTGGTTTATATAGAAATACATATCCCCAAGAGGAAGGTACTGAAGAAATAAGAGGCTTTTGGTGGAAAAAGAGAGAAGCTACTTGAAGATGTTCAGGCTCAATTTCTCATTAAGGCCTTTTGGACTGGTAGTTCCAAGTTCATAAATCCACCTGGCCTCCAGCTGTAACAGTCTGCCATCCCTGTTGCCTCCTCTGACATGCTTAGGGACATGGTCAATGATTAGATGGCGTAAGTCCTTCATAGTATGGCCTACCGCTGCAAAATGTCTCGCCACTGGTTGCTCGGAGTCCTTACCCTGCAGCGCTTGTTAAATAGCCGAGCGATGGAGAGCCATCCTTTCTCTGCAGGTTCTAATGGACTTCCCCACATAGTGAAGGTCACTCGGGCATTTGATTATATAGATGATGTGAGTGGTAGTGCATGTAAGGACATGCTTAATACTGTAGACTTTATCACGGTGAGGGTGCTTGAAACTTGAGCCGGTGATCATATGTTCATATGTCGTGCATTTAATGCGCTTGTAACAACCCGGTTTCTTTTCCAAAAACACAGAATGGGGCCGTCCTTGTCTATCCAGTTTGGCTTGAAAGCCCGTGACATCAGAATGGACTACTTTGTCCTTAATATTTCTACCTCTCTGGTAGCACATCATTGGTCTTTTACTATTAAGAGAGGGGAGTGACTGATCAGTGGCCACGATAGGCCACAGGGCTCTGGTGGCTCTTTGCACCACTGGACTGGAGGTGTTATATCTTGTAGAAAATGGGATGACAGATTTTTGTTGTTGAGGTTTCGAAGTTAAAAGCAACTCCCTAGGAATCCGCATCACTTCCTCCTTATGCTTAAGGAGGAGCCGACGGTCATAGCCTCTGTCCAAAAATTTGGACACCATGCGATCTAATTCGTACTCCAGGGTAAGGCGGTCACTAATATTTCGGGATACCCTGATCATTTGAGACCGCGGGTGGCCTTCCTTAAGGGCCTTAGGGTGATGGCTACTGGCCTTAAGAAGAGTATTCCTGTCCGTGGGCTTGCAATAAAGACTGGTGTGCAATGCCCCATCTTGAATAGTTACCTGGACATCCAGGTAATTTAAAGTGCTGGTGCTTGTCTGGAACGTATATTTGATGCTGGAAACCCTGGAATTGATGGAAAGCATAAGTGAATTAAACTGGTCCACACCTCCTGTCCACAAGATGAACAAATCATCTATAAACCGTGTGAACAGAAGGATGTGGGCAGCTGTGGATTCATCTCTGAAAAACGCTTCAAATTCCTCTTTAAACATAAAAATATTGGCGAACGACGGGGAGACATTGCTCTCCATCGCACACCCGGTTTTTTGTCCTTAAAATTTACCATTAAAGAGGAAATAATTATTTTCTAGAGTCATGCGCAGAAGGGTCATAAAGAGTGAAAGATCAAGCCACTCCATTTTTTCGCCTTTCAGAAATTCCTCCATAGCTGTCAAACTTTCCTCATGGCGGATACTGGTGTATAGGCTAACCACGTCTATTACACAAATCAGGGTGCCAGTTGGAACTTGTGTAATCTCCCTTAAGCGGTTAATAAAGCAGGTGGTATCTTTAATGAAATTCTTATGTTTAAGAATCAATGGCTGCAGAATACTGTCCAAAAATATAGACTGGCTGGAAAACAGAGTCACGTGCCGCTATTATAGGCCTACCTGGCGGAGCCTGGAGGTTTTTATGAACTTTAGGGACAGTAAAAAAGATAGGGACCAAAGGATGTTCTTGTTTTAATGCTTTATATAACTTCTGTGTGATAGTGCCTTCCTGTTTGGCGTTGTCCAAAGTAAGGTGTAATGCCTTCTGGTATTCAGTAGTAGGGTCTTGTTGTAGTTCCTCATATGTATCTGTGTTAGTCAGTTGGCTGTAGATTTCCGTAATATAGTAATTCAAATCGAGTACCACCACTCCTCCCCCTTTGTCCGCCGGACGGATCACAATGTCCCTATAGTCCCCCAATTGCTTGAGTGCAACCCATTCTGCCTGTGACAGGTTACAGTGCGCTTTTGGTAAGTCTGGGGCCGCATTGTATTTTTTAACAGAATCTCCCAGCAGCCTTGAAAAAGATTTTATGGAGGCGTTCATGGAGGAGGGGTCAAAGGAGGACTGAGAACGTTGGTTCAAAAAATTCTGATGTTGCCTGTCCAGCAAGGAGGGTACAGAGGTATCTCCAGCATTGGATTGGAAGAATTCCTGGCGTCTCAATTTACGGGAGAACTGATGTAGTTCAACATTCCAAACAAAATCATTAAAAGGAATAGTGGGGACAAAAGACAGCCCTTTCTCTAACACAGATTGTTCCACCTCTGACAAGACTCTACTAGACAGGTAGTATACTAGGGTTTTGTGCTTGTTGAGGCACCTCTGGTCCCACGAGCTTTGGCCGCCCCTGCGGGTGGCCGACCTCTTCTTCCTTTCTCTGCCGGCGTAGCTACAGCCGCCCCTAAAGGGGCCGTTAGTTGTTGAATTGGTCCCTCTGAATCAACCGGACCGAAGTCACTGTCGCTGTTAGAAGTGCCAGCAACACTCTGTTGAGCTTCTCTCCTTTTCCGCCAGCTATGTTTACTCCGGTAGTTATACGGTTTTGAAGTTGTTGCATTGTCCCCCATTAGCCATCTATAGACTCTATTAGAGTCGTAGTCCTCTTTAACGACGGCTAATTTATTACTCTTGAATTTAACCAGGTCACCTCTATATTTATCGACTTTGTTCTGCAATTTCAACATCCATTCTTGGTTTGCTTCACTTTGTAATGCCGACTTATGTAAATTCTCAAAGTTGGTGATTTTTTCACGGGTAATACCTAGCTCCCTGCCTGCCTCTTCCACCACTAGCAGCATAAGGTCTAGACTGCATTTGTTTAATATCCCGACCCATTTCCTACAGAAGTCGGGACTAAATCGCCCTATGGTGGGAACGTTTCTAACACGGAATCCCCTAGGCACCATTTTTTGCCTATGGTAATCTGAAAGGGAGATTCCGTGCAGCAGGAAGTCCGTCTCCCGTCGTTTAAGTTTCAGCAATTGGTGATACAGATCCTCAATATTTCCTGACGACTCCTTAGGGTCAAGGTGTTCTTTAAATCTCAAACGTTCTGCGTCATCATCGGTAAAACTGAATGACTCCCCTAGTGTGGAGAACATCCCCTTACATCCTGGTGAATCATCAATGGTAACTGCTTCCATATCGGTAAGGTGCTGTGTGCTTGGTGATGATACCAAAATAGTGCTGAGTGTGCGAAAGTGCTTAAGTGCTAAGTGCAGTGTGTCCACTACTAACGGAGAATGATCCTCAGCAGATGAGGCTTGGTGATAATGTGGGGGGTGCCTTGTCCCAGGCTGAAGAGGCTATGAGATGCACAAACCAACTTCAAAGTGATATAGTCCACACGGACCGGCACTCCCTCCTCCCCCTAGGTAAAAGCTCCGGTGCCCTCCAGGAACAGTTCAAACAGCAGCAGAAAAGAGGCGGCACTCGAAGACTTAAAAAGTGCAAAAAGTTTGTATTACACAAATAGACTGACGTTTCGGGGTCAATATACCCCTTTGTCAAAGTGAATAAAGTGTACAGAGTGTGTGTGACATACCTTAAATAGCAGAGAATCCCGCTCCGTGCTCAGACGCCGTCCCGGCCGCGCTGCAAGCCGCTTCACTTCCGGTCTCCCACTGATGTCGTCATTGGAATCGCGTCTGGTTGCCGTGGTAACCATAGACGCCTAGCGGCCGGGCTACGGCGCTGTGTGAGTGAAAACAGAAAGTGCATGACTGTTAGTACGGTACCCTACTACCATATTGAAGAAGGATATTGGAAAGAGAGGCAACCATTGAGACATCAGGCATGGATAAGATAACACAAATCAGTTGGGAAGCCGCATAGAAATATTTACATCTTAACTCAGGGTTAAGGTTTAAAGGGGTACAGAGGGCGATCACGAACCACGAACTGGTCGTGAAAGGAGCCTGTAAAAGGAACCATAAACCAATAAATAAATAGACTAACAGCTGAACTATAAGAGCTTGTCTTCATTATCTATTACAGGTCTAGTGATTTCACTCCTCATATATATATATATATATATATATATATATATATATATATACACTGTAACTTATTGTATAATGTATTATCAGAAAATCTCTGGTTGTATTATCAGAAAATCTCTGGTTGTCATCTGATACCTCTCCCCCTGGGGGGGCTTGATATATATATATATATGTAGGGAGAGATGACAATGCTCTTATGTTCAGGAATCTTCCATGCATGTCTCTGATAGAACTGGGCTTCACCATGACTCCATCGGAGACCTGGAGAGGGATTTCTCTAAGTTTTATATCATCAGAAGGAGCGCTGCAGGAGACCAGAGATGAATAGAGATACTGAGCAGCATCATTAAACCGTTCTGTCTGTTTCTTTTCAGGAATCATCAATTTCTATCCCACAAACACAAATTGCTGCTTTGATAAATAAGTCTGTCTGTGTCCCACAGTTAGGGCTGGACATTTATTTTTACTTTGTTGTGTGAGTGGCTGTAATTACAAAACCGTGGGCAATATGACTTTGCTTTGTTCTTATAATCTTATTTAACCTGTCAAGACGTCACCATTGGACAAGTAAGCATGCTGAAATGTGTGAGCTAATTCACAAACTGACTGTTAAAAGTAAAACACAGTGCTGCTGCTTGTATGATGCTCAAATACGCTGAACAATCACTACATATACTGCCTGGAGCAACAGTGACTCCAAGTGGTGGCATGGTGTAATTACTGAATGACCACATCTACTGAATAGAGTGGCAAGCCTATTTACTTGACGACGATAACCTTTCAACAAATATGCTTTATTAGCTGTTTTGCATGCTGAATTTTCCATTCTTCCTTTCTTAATATATAACACAAGTGACTCTGTTGTAGAAGAACAAGTTTAAAGTGGACAGGTGATCTTAACTATTGCAAAGTTCTTCTCTATGTGCAAGCATACCTCCATGATGACAATTTGTAAGACACTTCTATAACTTCATGGTTGCACTCTTAGGGCCTAAATCATATTTGGAAGTAAACCCGATGGTTTATGTACAAATCTGATGGTCATTGGGCTGCGCAGGCGCAAGACTAGTTCTGTGCATGTGCCGAATGGGTCTTGCAATATCACTCGCAGCCCCGTCATCATGATTGACACGCTGGGGCATTTTGGGAGCATATAGTAGAGTTGGGGACAGCACCCAACACCGTTCTGCAAAGTGGTGGCGTGTCACCCCCGTTTTGAAGGTGTGAGAAGTCCAGGCTCTGAATCACTGGGTGTCAGGCTGATTAGTGCCTAAAAATTGTGAATTTTGACCGATGGTGATCTGAGGCTGTGTCCTCAGACGCAGGACTTGGATCTCGCAAATGCAGACATCAGGCATCTATCTCCTATAGACACCTCCTGCTGCATTCACATTTTAATTACATGGAATTGAACAGCAGTACATACAATCAGCTAGTTCATTAAAGTGCATGCTTCAAGTTTGTACATCCTCAAGTGCTCATCTATGGGCATATAGCACATCACATGCAAGCACCTCATACCCAAGGCCCTAAGTATTTAACATTGAGACATAACCCCTTTAGTACTCGCTTAAGGTTTTATGCCCTACATTCAGTATTTTACAAACAGTGGTAAGCTTAGTTTACTGCTGTTTGTTACTGTACCGCTTATGCCATCTATAGCTGGAGATAGCAATACAGTCCCCATTACCATTGCCTGGCACTGCCAAGACCCTGCCGGGTGAATGTGTCATGCGCATGCACAGATGGTCGTCACACATGTGCATGACACAGAAGCCAATCGCTGGCAACAGAAGGCTGCCAGCAACAGAGTGGAGTATGCTGCCAAGGAGGGGGATGTTGCTGGGCTTCACCGGAGAGATAAGTAATGTCAGTATCACTGCGATAGTAGACAAAATGTGCTGTAGGTAATGCGCACCATTGTTAAATGGTGCCCACAGTGACTTGGCCTCCAGTAGCCCAAGTCTAGGCTTGATATTTTAACATGGAGAACAAACAAGGTTCTTAGCACATGTTTGGCCACAAATGCATGCCCACCTACCATGTCAAGGTAAACCTCATCTGGTCAGTCCCTAACAATCCTGTAAGTTCTGTTGAGCTGTAAGCTTGGTGCAATTCTGGCTTGGTTATTTTTGCACCATCCAGTGGTGGAATTTCTGCCATGGCGTGTGGTGGCTTTGCGGTCTGGAGGTGTGTGGTTCCTGGTGATATTGATCCATGTGTAGTTTTGTCCCCTCCTCTGCATTTTTGTTCATGCACAGGGACCAGCACATGTGCAGTGAAACACCATAATGAGATTTCAGTTCTGAAATTAAAAGCTTACATTGAGATTTATGGTCACAATATGACAAACAGAAGAGATCTTCACGCTTGATGCACGGTCACCCATGCATGCTCAGAAGAGCGGAGAGGGGGCCTGGAGGAAGGAGAGATATTGTCACCCTTCCCCACAAATTTGTTATAGGGCTTGGAAATAGAATGTTACGCCCCTGGTTCCATCCTAAGACCTGAACTCAGATCTGATTGCACATTATCAGCCTTGGCGTCTGACTGTGACAAGGCTGAACTTAGCCTGTTTGACTTTGACATGTGCTCCTTGGGCCCTGTCATGGTCTCCTATTTGCCTTATTGGTGAATTAAGTTGTCCTTCTTTATTGTAGATGTTCTGCTGAAAATGAAGACCAAATAACCTGATCTCAGGTGTTCACAAATTGAATAGTGGACCCAGATTTTTACACATTTACAAACAGTGAAAAAGGCTTTTTTTATTTTCTCCTCAAATCAAACCAAAATTAACAAGTAAACAGAGGAAACAAATTAAAAAGTGGACCACAAAATAATGTTCTTAATTTTTCTGTAGGGCATGAACTGCACCTTCATGACCCTCTAGCTCCATAATTTATCCAAAGAATATCGCTGAAGCAGTTACCAGTGTGAAACTGTCCTGGTGGGGTAGGAGTTAACTTATCACAATGCCAGGCCAGTCTTAGCATACGTGTGCAAGCATCACACAGCTGGGATTTATGTTTCACTGAAGTGGAATAATAAAAAAAAAAGTTTAAAATTAGATTCAATTAATAAACATAAAAAAATCTTTATACAATAAAAGAAATGATATGGTCCAAGAATTAATAATTTTTCAGATGACATAACATCAAATTTGTCCTATTGAGAATCTCAACAAAAATGGTTATATCAAAAGACTGCTACCAGCAGGACTTCAATACAGTAAGAAGAAGAAGAGAACGAAGAAGAACAAGAGTAAGATGTTCAAGTAGTTAAGCGATTCTGCACAAGAGCGATACATTTGCACACACATAGATGCTGTTTCAATAGAGTGGTAGCAGAAATGGAGTGGTAAAATGATAGTCGTTACTGGGTGGGGGCCTGAAGTGAGTGCAAAAAAGTCAGTCTCATGAGTGTGCTTTTGGAGAATTGTGGGGGTGTCACTGAAAGCGGCTGTATTTTGACATACCGCTGCTGCCACAGAGGCCATACTTGGACAGAGATGCTGCAGCTACCATAGCGCAAATGCTAGAGACGATGGTGTGCACACTAATGCACCAATGGTAGCATGTCAAGATTCCCTGGTGGTGTTACAGCACACATAAATGCAGAAGGTGGGCATCTCAGTGTTTACATATTCAGATGAATGCTTGAAACTAGCATTTGCATAGTATAGCTGCCGAGACTCTGGCAGCAGACGCAAGAGTGAATATAGCAGCATCCATCTATGAACCAGACCTTTAATGTGGTACACTAGATTCATAGTTGAAAGCTGATTCAGTTATTTCTTGCTACTGTGTAAGTTCTATGGCAGAAATGGCCAAAACTTATTTTTCAGCACTCATTTAGGTAGCCAGGGGTGGAGGTCCTGGAGGCAATGGAGATGCCTGCCTCTGGGCTTCAAGCCTTGAAGGGGCACCTGCATGTACATTACAAGAGCATTTGCGTGATTCACAATGGGATACAAATGGACATCATCTATTCGAATGGAGCTCTGCAGTGCACCTGCTGCTGTTGCAGAGTTAATCAACTCTGTCTCAGAGGCCCTGCTAACACCTGCAATAGAGGACAGTATAGCTCCTGGCTGGTACCGCTCAGGAAGAAGAGAAGAAAAAGAAAAAGAAGAGGATGAGGATGAGGATGAGGATGAGGATGAGGAAGAGGAAGAAGAAAAAGAAGAAGAAGGAGGAAGAGGAAGATGAAAAAGAGGAAGATGAAAAAGAGGAAGATGAAAAAGAGGAAGATGAAAAAGAGGAAGATGAAAAAGAGGAAGATGAGGAAGATGAGGAAGATGAGGAAGATGAGGAAGATGAGGAGGATGAGGAAGATGAGGAGGAAGAGGAAGAGGAAGAGGAAGAGGAAGAAGAAGAAGAAGAAGAAGAAGAAGAAGAAGAAGAAGAAGAAGAAGAAGAAGAAGAAGAAGAAGAAGAAGAAGAAGAAGAAGAAGAATGTTGCCCCCTTGTCTCTATGGGGCATATTCATCAAGAAAAAATTATGAAATGTGAAACTTAAGTTTTCAATTTATCAAGATTCCATTTCACATTTTTTTCAGTATTGAGCATGCCTGCCTGCTAAAATTATCACTTCTGACAAGCTGCTCCTTTTTCGAAGAATGCTTTTCAGAAATGGGGCACCAGTCTTTTGAGACTCATCGCATGCGCAGCTTGAAGACAGGCTGCAAAAAGATCAAAGCAGCAGGAGAAAAGAGAAGACTGAGGGCCGCTGCCTGCCACCCCCTCACTCCCTTCTCCTAACCCCCATGAACCCCGCCGACGGTGCCAGTGTTTGTACAGGCGAGACCCCTCCTACAAGTGCCGCCGTAAAGCAGGAGCAGCAGCCGGGACCAGTGCCCGACCCATCAACTGCCTGCCCGCCTATGCAGACGCCGGAGTCTGTCCCCACCAACGCTGCTGTGACCTCTACTTTGCACCCGGCTCACAAGAGGACCGCTCGGGAGTCTGTGAGGGCTGTAGAAGATAAGAGGACACAGCAGGGAGGGATCTTTTCAGACCCCTCTGCTTCATCAGGAAACTGAACGCCATCTCAGGATGGCGAACAGATTCAAATGCTTTTTCAGAGTTTGATGAATGTACTAATTTCTACATACCCATACTATAGTATGGGCAGTGTAGAAATGATTGAAGTAGGCTGTAACAAAGGAGATATTAGTCATATCTCCTTTGTTACAGCATTGATGAATAAGGATTTCACACAAAAACATTTTTTACTTTTTTTTTTACTTTTAGAAATAATGAATATGCCCCTATATGTGAACTGCAGCATGCAGCCACTTCTGAAGAAGAATGGGAGTAATCCAGCTAGCTCCCCCAGCAAGTTGTACCTATGGCATTTACCATTTTGGTTACACAAACGATGCAGCAAGTAGTATTGTGGAAAGAAGTGCTTAAAAAAAAGACAAGGGGGGTCATTCCGAGTTGTTCGCTCGCAAGCTGCTTTTAGCAGCTTTGCACACGCTAAGCCGCCGCCTACTGGGAGTGAATCTTAGCTTATCAAAATTGCGAACGAAAGATTAGCAGAATTGCGAATAGACACTTCTTAGCAGTTTCTGAGTAGCTCCAGACTTACTCGGCATCTGCGATCAGTTCAGTCAGTTTCGTTCCTGGTTTGACGTCACAAACACACCCAGCGTTCGCCCAGACACTCCTCCGTTTCTCCAGCCACTCCCGCGTTTTTCCCAGAAACGGTAGCGTTTTTTCGCACACACCCATAAAACGGCCAGTTTCCGCCCAGAAACACCCACTTCCTGTCAATCACACTACGATCACCAGAACGAAGAAAAAACCTCGTAATGCCGTGAGTAAAATACCTAACTGCATAGCAAATTTACTTGGCGCAGTCGCACTGCGGACATTGCACATGCGCATTAGCGACTAATCACTCCGTTGCGACAAAAAAATAAAGAGCGAACAACTCGGAATGACCCCCAAAGACAGAAAGCATTACGGTACAGTAAAAAACCCTAAAGAGCGGCAAGTCTTAAAGAGAAAGTTTCATGTTTGACAGAGAGACACCCAACCTACGGTAACAGATGAAGCCACCACTCTTTCAGAAATAACTGCCAATCTATGCTGCAACAACAGAAAAAACAACACTAGTCCAGGCGCTAATCAATTAATCATAATATTTATTTGTAATTTATAATATAATCTAAGCTGCAACCTCCGTCCAGCTGTACCTGTGTTCGTACAGCTAAAATTGATTATAAGGTAGGGAGCTCCCTTGTTCTCCCTCCTCAACAACCAAAGAACTACACTGAAAAAAGAAATGACTGATTGCGCTATATCACCAGGTGCGTATATGAATAAAGACACATTGAAAATCACCTCTCTGGTTTTTATTTTAGTTCAAAAAATATATATATATCACAAATGAAAATTTAGCAAATGCGAAACGTCCTGCACGGTGTTTGGCTGTAAGCACAACCTCCACCTGTAGACTTCGGGCCCTCATACCACCCTCATGGAGTCTGTTTCTGATCGTTTGAGTAGACACATGCACATTTGTGGCTTGCTGGTGGTCATTTTGCAGGGCTCTGACAGTGCTCCTCCTGTTCCTCCTTGCACAAAGGCGGAGGTAGCGGTCCTGCTGCTGGGTTGTTGCCCTCCTACGGCCTCCTCCACGTCTCCTGATGTACTGGCCTGTCCCATGGTAGCGCCTCCATGCTCTGGACACTATGCTGACAGACACAGCAAACCTTCTTGCCACAGCTCGCATTGATGTGCCATCCAGGATGAGCTGCACAACCTGAGCCACTTGTGTGGGTTGTAGGGAGGTCATACAGGCACGTGGAGGCCACACACACTACTGAGCCTCATTTTGACTTGTTTTAAGGACATTACATCAAAGTTGGATCAGCCTGTAGTGTGTTTTTCCACTTTAATTTTGAGTGTGACACCAAATCCAGACCTCCATAGGTTAATAAATTTGATTTCCATTGATCATTTCTGTGTGATTTTGTTGTCAGCACATTCAACTATGTAAAGAACAAAGTATTTAATAAGAATATTTCATTCATTCAGATCTAGCATGTGTTATTTTAGTGTTCCCTTTATTTTTTTGAGCAGTGTATATATTAGAGATGAGCGGGTTCGGTTCCTCGAAATCCGAACCCCCCCGAACTTCACCCATTTTACACGGTTCCGAGGCGGACTCGAATCTTCCCGCCTTGCTCGGTTAACCCGAGCGCGCCCGAATGTCATCATCCCGCTGTCGGATTCCCACGAGATTCGTATTCTATATAAGGAGCCGCGCGTCGCCACCATTTTCACTCGTGCATTGGAGATGATAGGGAGAGGACGTGTGCAGCGTTCTCTCAGTTGTGTTCAGTGTGCTGCAAATATCTGTGCTCAGTGTGCTGCAAATATCTGTGCTCAGTGTGCTTGCAAATATCTGTGCTCAGTGTGCTGAAAATATCTACGTTCTCTGCCTGAAAAACGCTCCATATCTGTGCTCAGTGTGCTGCAAATATCTGTGCTCAGTGTGCTTTATTGTGGGGACTGGGGACCACCAGTATTATATAGTAGGAGGACAGTGCAGAGTTTTGCTGACCAGTGACCACCAGTATTATACGTTCTCTGCCTGAAAAACGCTCCATATCTGTGCTGCATTGTAGTATATAGTAGGAGGACAGTGCAGAATTTTGCTGACCAGTGACCACCAGTATTATATCAGTACGGTACAGTAGTCCACTGCTCTACCTACCTCTGTGTCGTCAAGTATACTATCCATCCATACCTGTGGTGCATTTTAGTTGTTGTGTACAGTAGTAGGAGGACAGTGCATAATTTTGCTGACCACCAGTATATAATATATAGCAGTACGGTACAGTAGTCCACTGCTCTACCTACCTCTGTGTCATCAAGTATACTATCCATCCATACCTGTGGTGCATTTTAGTTGTTGTGCGCAGTAGTTGGAGGACAGTGCATAATTTTGCTGACCACCAGTATATAATATATAGCAGTACGGTACAGTAGTCCACTGCTCTACCTACCTCTGTGTCGTCAAGTATACTATCCATCCATACCTGTGGTGCATTTTAGTTGTTGTGCGCAGTAGTAGGAGGACAGTGCATAATTTTGCTGACCACCAGTATATAATATATAGCAGTACGGTACAGTAGGCCATTGCTATTGATGTATTACTGGCATATAATTCCACACATTAAAAAATGGAGAACAAAAATGTGGAGGGTAAAATAGGGAAAGATCAAGATCCACTTCCACCTCGTGCTGAAGCTGCTGCCACTAGTCATGGCCGAGACAATGAAATGCCATCAACGTCGTCTGCCAAGGCCGATGCCCAATGTCATAGTAGAGAGCATGTAAAATCCAAAAAACAAAAGTTCAGTCAAATGACCCGAAAATCTAAATTAAAAGCGTCTGAAGAGAAGCGTAAACTTGCCAATATGCCATTTACGACACGGAGTGGCAAGGAACGGCTGAGGCCCTCTCCTATGTTCCTCATGACTAGTGGGTCAGCTTCACATGAGGATGGAAGCACTCATCCTCCCGCTAGAAAAATGAAAAGACTTAAGCTAGCAAAAGCACAGCAAAGAACTGTGCGTTCTTCTAAATCACAAATCCCCAAGGAGAGTCCAATTGTGTCGGTTGCGATGCCTGACCTTCCCAACACTGGACAGCAAGAGGTAGCGCCTTCCACCATTTGCACGCCCCCTGCAAGTGCTGGAAGGAGCACCCGCAGTCCAGTTCCTGATAGTCAAATTGAAGATGTCACTGTTGAAGTACACCAGGATGAGGATATGGGTGTTGCTGGCGCTGAGGATGAAATTGACAAGGAGGATTCTGATGGTGAGGTGGTTTGTTTAAGTCAGGCACCCGGGGAGACACCTGTTGTCTGTGGGACGAATATGGCCATTGACATGCCTGGTCAAATTACAAAAAAATCACCTCTTCGGTGTGGAATTATTTCAACAGAAATGCGGACAACTGGTGTCAAGCCATGTGTTGCCTTTGTCAAGCTGTAATAAGTAGGGGTAAGGACGTTAACCACCTAGGAACATCCTCCCTTATACGTCACCTGGAGCGCATTCATCAGAAGTGATTGACAAGTTCAAAAAATTTGGGTGACAGCGGAAGCAGTCCACTGCCAACTAAATCCCTTCCTCTTGTAACCAAGCTCCTGCAAACCACACCACCAACTCCCTCAGTGTCAATTTCCTCCTTAGACAGGAAAGCCAATAGTCCTGCAGGCCGTGTCACTGGCAAGTCTGACGAGTCCTCTCCTGCCTGGGATTCCTCCGATGCATCTTTGAGTGTAACGCCTACTGCTGCTGGCGCTGCTGTTGTTGCTGCTGGGAGTCGATTGTCATCCCAGAGGGGAAGTCGGGGAATTGCAGTAAGCAATTGACTGTCCAACAGTCCTTTGCGAGGAAGATGAAATATCACAGCAGTCATCCTGCTGCAAAGCGGATAACTCAGGCCTTGGCAGCCTGGGCGGTGTTAAACGTGTTTCCGGTATCCACCGTTAATTCACAGGAAACTAGAGATTTGCTTGAGGTATTGTGTCCCCGGTAGCAAATACCATCTAGGTTCCATTTCTCTAGGCAGGCGATACTGAGAATGTACACAGACCTCAGAAAAAGAGTCACCAGTGTCCTAAAAAATGCAGTTGTACCCAATGTCCACTTAACCACGGACATGTGGACAAGTGGAGCAGGGCAGACTAAGGACTATATGACTGTGACAGCCCACTGGGTAGATGTATTGCCTCCCGCAGCAAGAACAGCAGCGACGGCACCAGTAGCAGCATCTCGCAAACGCCAACTCATTCCTAGGCAGGCTACGCTTTGCATCACCACTTTCCACAAGAGGCACACAGCTGACAACCTCTTACGGAAACTGAGGAACATCATCGCAGAATGGCTTACCCCAATTGGACTCTCCTGGGGATTTGTGACATCGGACAATGCCACCAATATTGTGCGTGCATTACATGTGGGCAAATTCCAGCACGTCCCATGTTTTGCACATACATTGAATTTAGTGGTGCAGAATTATTTAAAAAACGACAGGGGCGTGCAAGAGATGCTGTCGGTGGCCCGAAGAATTGCGGGCCACTTTCGGCATTCAGCCACTGCGTGCCGAAGACTGGAGCACCAGCAAACACTCCTGAACCTGTCCCGCCATCATCTGAAGCAAGAGGTGGTAACGAGGTAGAATTCAACCCTCTATATGCTTCAGAGGATGGAAGAGCAGCAAAAGGCCATTCAAGCCTATACAGCTACCTACGATATAGGCAAAGGAGGGGGAATGCACCTGACTCAAGCGCAGTGGAGAATGATTTCAACGTTGTGCAAGGTTCTGCAACCCTTTGAACTTGCCACACATGAAGTCAGTTCAGACACTGCCAGCCTGAGTCAGGTCATTCTCCTCATCAAGCTTTTGCAGAAGAAGCTGGAGAGATTGAAGGAGGAGCTAAAACAGAGCGATTCCGCTAGGCATGTGGGACTTGTGGATGAAGCCCTTAATTCGCTTAACCAGGATTCACGGGTGGTCAATCTGTTGAAATCAGAGCACTACATTTTGGCCACCGTGCTCGATCCTAGATTTAAAACCTACGTTGTATCTCTTTCTGGCAGACACAAGTCTGCAGAGGTTCAAAGACCTGCTGGTGAGAAAATTGTCAAGTCAAGCGGAACGTGACCCGTCAACAGCTCCTCCTTCACATTCTCCCGCAACTGGGGCTGCGAGGAAAAGGCTAAGAATTCCGAGCCCACCCGCTGGCGGTGATGCAGGGCAGTCTGGAGCGAGTGCTGACATCTGGTCCGGACTGAAGGACCTGCCAATGATTACTGACATGTCGTCTACTGTCACTGCATATGATTCTGTCACCATTGAAAGAATGGTGGAGGATTATATGAGTGACCGCATCCAAGTAGGCACGTCAGACAGTCCGTACGTATACTGGCAGGAAAAAGAGGCAATTTGGAGGCCCTTGCACAAACTGGCTTTATTTTACCTAAGTTGCCCCCCCCTCCAGTGTGTACTCCAAAAGAGTGTTTAGTGCAGCCGCTCACCTTGTCAGCAATCGGCGTACGAGGTTACTTCCAGAAAATGTGGAGAAGATGATGTTCATCAAAATAAATTATAATCAATTCATCCGTCGAGACATTCACCAGCAATTGCCTCCAGAAAGTACACAGGGACCTGAGATGGTGGATTCCAGTGGGGACAAATTAATAATCTGTGAGGAGGGGGATATACACAGTGAAAGGGGTGAGGAATCGGAGGATGAGGAGGAGGTGGACATATTGCCTCTGTAGAGCCAGTTTGTGCAAGGAGAGATTGATTGCTTCTTTTTTGGTGGGGGTCCAAACCAACCAGTCATTTCAGTCACAGTCGTGTGGCAGACCCTGTCGCTGAAATGATGGGTTTGTTAAAGTGTGCATGTCCTGTTTATACAACATAAGGGTGGGTGGGAGGGCCCAAGGACAATTCCATCTTGCACTTTTTTTTTCTTTCATTTTTCTTTGCATCATGTGCTGTTTGAGGACTATTTTTTGAAGTGCCATCCTGTCTGACACTGCAGTGCCACTCCTAGATGGGCCAGGTGTTTGTGTCGGCCACTTGGGTCGCTTAGCTTAGCCATCCAGCGACCTTGGTGCACCTCTTTTTTTCTTTGCATCATGTGCTGTTTGGGGACAATGTTTTGAAGTGCCATCCTGTCTAACACTGCAGTGCCACTCCTAGATGGACCAGGTGTTTGTGTCGGCCACTTGGGTCTCTTAGCTTAGCCATCCAGCGACCTTGGTGCACCTCCTTTTTTTTTTTTTTTTGCATCATGTGCTGTTTGGGGACAATTTTTTGAAGTACCATCCTGTCTGACACTGCAGTGCCACTCCTAGATGGGCCAGGTGTTTGTGCCGGCCACTTGGGTCGCTTAGCTTAGTCATCCAGCGACCTCGGTGCAAATTTTAGGACTAAAAATAATATTGTGAGGTGTGAGGTGTTCAGAATAGACTGGAAATGAGTGGAAATTATGGTTATTGAGGTTAATAATACTATGGGATCAAAATGACCCCCAAATTCTATGATTTAAGCTGTTTTTGAGGGTTTTTTGTAAAAAAACACCCGAATCCAAAACACACCCGAATCCGACAAAAAAATTTCAGGGAGGTTTTGCCAAAACGCGTCCGAATCCAAAACACGGCCGCTGAACCGAATCCAAAACCAAAACACAAAACCCGAAAAATGTCCGGTGCACATCACTAATATATATATATATATATATATATATATATATATACGTGGATGTGTGTGGCACTCCAGACGACTTAAATAAAGAGACTGGCGACAGCAAGAGTAATAGGCTATTACTCTTGCTGTCGCCAGTCTCTTTATTTAAGTCGTCTGGAGTGCCGCACACATCCACGTATTTATTCAATCTTTCTATGCGGACACCCAGCGCTATACTGACAGCTGATGGGAGAGCCGTCCACCTCTTGACCTGTATATATATATATATATAGATATAGATATAGATATATGTGTGTATAGGTGCGTTTGAAGGTATATATATGTATATATCTAAAAAAAATTATAATGAATGCTGAGGTAAAGTTATTCCTTCTCATGGATAGAATAAAGTGAGAGTCACCCCCTGTTCTGCACGCGGCCCTGTCACAAAGGATCGTATGCAGGAAGATATGTGATACTCTAATTATGTGTCCGCATGTACGTTGATTATACTTGAATTACATGCGCATGGGGGAGTAGTTGTATACAGGATACTCCTGAAGTTGAGTCATGTCTATATCATTGCAGCATACTGCCGTGCGACTACAAGGGACGTAGGACTCTTGGGTTTGCGGACCACTTCCATGGCGGTCTCGGCTAGGAGGGCGTTGTGGATTCACCAATGGAATGCTGAGGCTGACTCCGAGAAGTACTGGAGTATCTTCCCTATGAAGGTGACACCTGGTTTGGGGATGGCTTTGTTAAGTTGATCTCGGCAGATACCACTGGTAAGTTTACCTTCTTGACCTATGTTCCCTCACAACGGTTGGTTGAGCATTTTTGTAGGATGCAGTCATTTTGACCGAATGGATACGGGTTTCCCTTTCTTTGCAGGTAGAGGAAGGTAGAAAGGTAAGAGGTCAGCAGCCTTTTCAAGTTCGCAGAAGCAGAATCATCCTCTGTTTCTACCACATCCACCGCATGTCGCTGGGTCTATCTTGCGGGAGCCCACACCGGTGGGACCACGTCTAATACTCTTCAGTCAGTCCTGGAATGGACATGGACCAGTGAGTTTAAGAATAGAGTCCCAAGGGGGACATACTGGAGTTTCCAGATAATTCCCCTCACTGATTTTTCAAATAGACCTTACCGATTCTCCTTTGGACGGGGAGGTAGTATGCGACGCCATACAAGAGTTAGGTCAGGATCAGGTCATTGTCCTGCTGTCCCGGTCACACAAAAAAAAAAAAGCTGTTATTCAAGCTTTTTTGTGCTTCTGAGGCCGAACGGCTCGGTCAGAACAATCCCAAAAATTTCTACTTAAGAAGTTGAACTACAAGATGGAATCTATCAGGGCAGGGATCTCCAATCTGTAAAAGGAGAAAGAGGGTCTAAGTACGGTTTCTTCCGCATTAGGCTTACCTGGGTTTGCTATTCAGGATTGTCATTGCCAATTCACCGGAGTGATGGCGGTATGATGTTTTCCTTCAATAGTAAGAGTCATTATTATTCTGTACTGGGACGCTCTCCTGAGTACGGCGAGGTCAAGAAACAAGTGGTGCAAAACGTTGTTTTCTCCCTGACAGTTCTTCAACAAAGTGGTTGGCTCCTGAACTTGCCAGAATCACTGTTGATCCCATCGGCATTGGGAATAATGGCCCTCATTCCGAGTTGTTTGCTCGCTAGCCGCTTTTCGCAGCAGTGCACACGCTAAGCCGCCGCCCTCTGGGAGTGAATCTTAGCTTAGCAGAATTGCGAACGAAGTATTCGCTATATTGCGAAAAGATTTTTCTTTGCAGTTTCTGAGTAGCTCGAGACTTATTCTTCAAGTGCGATCAGTTCAGTGCTTGTCGTTCCTGGTTTGACGTCACAAACACACCCAGCGTTCGCCCAGACACTCCCCCGTTTCTCCAGCCACTCCCGCGTTTTTCCCAGAAACGGCAGCGTTTTTCACACACACCCATAAAACGGCCAGTTTCCGCCCAGAAACACCCACTTCCTGTCAATCACACTCCGATCACCAGAACGAAGAAAAAACCTCGTAATGCCGTGAGTAAAATACCAAACTTCTTAGCAAATTTACTTGACGCAGCCGCAGTGCGAACATTGCGCATGCACAGTTAGCGGAAAATCGCACCGATGCGAAGGAAAAGAACGAGCGAACAACTCGGAATGAGGGCCCATGTTAGATACAGAATTGTTGAGAGTTTGTTTCTTCCAGTGGAAAGAGCTCTGAGGATCCAGAGTCGGATCAGATCTGCAACAGTGTCAATCCATAAATATGTTCCATTGATGAAGAAGATGGTTGCGGCCTACGAGGCCATTCAGTGAGCAGGTTAAATGCCAGAGTGGTTTTAGCGGGACCAGTTGGACATGTGGTCCGGGTCTCACCTGCACATGCACCGGAAAATAATCTTATCTTCCAGGACCAGAATCTCTCTCCTGTGGTGGCTGCACAGTTCTCACCTCCTAGAGGGACAAAGGTTCGGGATCCAGTCTCCGAGGCTGGGGAGCAGTCATTCAGGGGGAAGAATTTCCAGGGAAAATGGTCAAGCTAGGAAGCTCGTCTGCAATAAACATTCTGGAATTAAGGGCTATTTACAACGGCCTTCTGCAAGCGGAACATCTTCTTCGCGATCTGCCCGTCTTAATTCAGTCGGACAACTTATCAGCAGTGTCGTACGTAAACCATCAGGGCGGAACGAAGAACAGAGCGGCAATGGCAGAAGCCACAAAAGTTGACATGTAAGCGCTCTGTCAGCGGTCTTCATTCTGGATGTAGACAACTGGGAAGCAGACTTCATCCAGGAGAGTGGGGTCTTCATCAAGAGGTCTTTGCAGAAGTGACAAGTCATTGGGGAATTCCTCAAATAGACGTGATGGCATCTCGCCTCAACAAGAAACTTCCGAGATATTGTTCCAGGTCGAGGGACCCTCAAGCAATAGCAGTGGACGCCCTAGTGACACCGTGGGTGTTTCAGTTGGTCCGATTCCACTCATTCCAAAAGTGATAAAAATCATAAGAAAAACAAGGGTTCAGGCAATCCTCATTGTTCCAGACTGGCCAAGGAGGGCTTGGTATCCAGATCTTCAGGAATTGCTCATAGGCGATCCCTGGCCTCTTCCTCTACAATAGGATCTTTTACAGCAGGGGCCTTACGTGTAACAAGACTTACCACGGCTTCGTTTGACGGCTTGGAGGTTGAGAGCAGGATCCTAGCCTGAAGGGGTATTCCCGGTGAAGTAATTCCCACACTGCTTCAGGCTAGAAAAGGGGTAACAGTGAAAGATTATCACCGTATTTGGAGAAAATATGGGTCTTGGTGTGAATCCAAGGAGGCTCCTACGGAAGAATTTCAGCTAGGCCGTTTTCTCCATTTTCAGCAAGCAGGGGTGGATGCGGGCCTAAAGTTAGGCTCAATTAAAGTACATATTTTGGCCTTGTCAATTTTCTTTCAAAAAGAATTGGCTTCCCTTCCAGAAGGTCAGACTTTCGTGAAAGGCGTGCTGCACATCCAACCTCCCTTTGTGCCCCCGGTGGCACCATGGGATCTTAACACGGTGTTATGGTTCCTGCAATCTCATTGGTTTGAACCTTTACGTAAGGTAGAGTTGAAATTCGTCACTTGGAAAGTGATCATGCTGTTGGCCTCGGCCTCTGCAAGGCGGGTGTCTGAATTGGCGGCTTTGTCTCACAAGAGCCCCTATTTGATCTTCCATGAAGATAGAGCGGAGTTGAGAACTCGTCAGAAATTTCTGCCTAAAGTGGCATGGACAACCTATTGTGGTGCCAGTGGCTACTGACGCCTGTGGGGAATCGAAGTCTCTAGAGGTGGTCAGAGTTTTGAAAATTTATGTAGCCAGAATGGCTCAGATTAGGACAGTGGAGGCTCTGTTGTCCTGTATGATCCCAACAAGATTGGGACTCTTGCTTCCAAGCAGAATATTGCACGCTGGATCTGTAATACGATTCGGCAAGCTCATTCTACGGCTGGATTGCCGTTACCACAATCGGTGAAGGCCCATTCTACCAGAAAGGTGGGCTCATCCTGGGCGGCTGAACGAAGGGTCTCGGCATTACATCTTTGCCGAGCAGTTACTTGGTTGGGTTCAAACGCGTTTGAGAAGTTTACAAGTTTGATACCCTGGCTGTTGAGGACCTCTTGTTGAGTCAATCGGTGCTGCAGAGTCATCCGCACTCTCCTGCCCGTTCTTGAACTTTGGTATAAACCCCATGGTTCTTGAAGCCTCCCCAGCATCCTCTAGGACGTATGAGAAAACAGGATTTTAATACCTACCGGTAAATCCTTTTCTCTTAGTCCGTAGAGGATGCTGGGCACTCGTCCCAGTGCGTACTGTATCTGCAGTTATTGGGTATGTTTACACACATGGTGTGTTGCGTTTAAGTCATGCATTATGCTGTTATTGGTTGTGTTTACACACAGGTTGTGTTACGCTTTATGTCAGCGTATTGATGCATATTCTTCATGCCGTCGGCTGGTGTTCTATTGAATGCCACGTTCTGCGGCATACTGGAGGTGTGAGCTGGTAAGATGCTCACCGTGGTTTAACAATAAATTCTTTCCTCGAAATGTCCGTCTTCCTGGGCACAGTTACTTAAACTGGAGTCTGGAGGAGGGGCATAGAGGGAGGAGCCAGTTCACACCCATTCAAAGTCTTAAAGTGCCCATGTCTCCTGCGGATCCCGTCTATACCTCATGGTTCTTGAAGCATCCCCAGCATCCTCTACGACTAAGAGAAAAGGATTTACCGGTAGGTATTAAAATCCTATTTTATTACATTTTCAATGTGTACAAAAGAGAAAAGAACAGTAGTTAGGATATACAATAGATAAGGCACATCAAGTTATCTGACAATAAGTAAACAATATGAAGGTACAAGCTGTAGCAAACAGCGTGCCTTGCCATTACATCCATCCTACCACATAGATTATACATGTAATTGAAGTAAAGAGAAAATAAGAAAGGTAAAGAAGAGAGGAAAGAGAAAGAGAAAACAATTACATGGGGGGGAGTAGCAATTCTGACTATGTGAAAAACGGTGATATGGTCAAAGTGAATATCAGAGTTTCGCTTGTATGACCGAGTTTTTGAAATACCAAATTAACACAGATAAATATATAAGTACATGTTTATATACTGAACTGTCACTGAAGTAGTGACATCTTGACCTCTCCGTATGCAGTAATCTCATTAAAATCAATACGCATTCACAACATTACAACTTTCCATTTAGATTCAAAAAGTTTCCTATAGTGATACCAGTCAGTATTTTCAAATATTTGGAAGACTTTGTTTTTAGTAACCTCAGTTAGAGCTCCCTTCACTTTCTATATTTGGGGTGGGGGGATGTCCCTCATTGCTATGTTCTACAAACTTTTCTTTAATATCTTTATATCTTTTCAGCAGTAACCTAATATACTCTTTCAGCTTCCACTACCAATTTTGTAAAGATGAGATACTAATCTACCACTCCTCCCGACCTCTTTCCTTCTCTTTTATCCAGTATGTGCCGGTGCCTGTCTAAATATGCTACCTAAAGCTCAGCAAGTTCATACCAGTTTTCATCATCTTATCCTCTATTACCACCCTTTATTTAGTATCCCTCAAGTGACAACATCACACTTTCCCCATTCCCCAGGTTTGTTGCCTTGGTGTCATCCTGGACACTACTACACACCACACATCCAGTCCCTAGTGTTTTCCCCTCTACACCCTAATCTCTACTAGCTCTCCACTAACTCCACAATTCAATTAAAGATACTCACCCAAACCTTCAATGTCCTCACAAACTACTACCCGTTAGAAATCTCTGAGCCATGTACAAAACTCTCTGTTTCTCCTCCTTACCTCTGCATCTTACATCTCTCCGGCTCTCTGATAATACCCTCCCACTCCCGCCTCCAGGCATTCTCTTGTGCTGCTCTCCATTTATCAGCCTCACTCCCCCACCTAATAAGACTCTCCTTCAACATTCAATATTTTAAACTCCCCCCCTCTCTCTCTCTCTCCCTCTCCCTCTCTCTCTCTCTCTCTCTCAAAGCTCATCTCTTCATAATAGCCTATCCTAGCTCCATCTGAGATGTGTGTACTCTACCAGCTACATTCACATGTACACTATGAGTCCCATTATCTCCTATTGTATCAGCTTTGTCCTCCCACTAGACAACTCAAATGAGCAGGAACCTCTCTACCCTCTGTCTCATGTACACGTCTCCTTTGTGAAATTTATATGCAGTTGTAATGTTTTTCTGGACAATTTGTAATTTGTATTATTTTTGCTCTGATTATATGGGGCTAATTAGTTTTTTTACGCCTTACAAATAATTATATATATATATATATATATATATATATATATATATATAATTAGTATTTTCTGAATGGGAACTGTTTTATCAATAATTAATTTTATATATATTAAACTGCTAATTCTGTGAAACCAGGCTGGCACGATCCGGTGGCAGCGGACCATGAGCTTATCTGCCCGTCGCTCTCTCTGGCTGTGGATCGGGTCTGGAGGCTCGGTCACGCTGGGCAGGATGCTCCTCTGGCCCTTGCTGCTCTCAGCTGGTTGGTGTCTCATGTGGCTGACTCCCGCCGCCTCCGGTCTGGGGGTGCCTCCATCTTCCTGCAGGTCAGCTGATCGGTCTGACCAATTGCGGGTCTCTCGCATTTCACATGATCCGCTCCACCAATGGCACTTCTGGAGAAGGAATAAAAGAGGCTTCCGGGTAGGAGTCTGGTGCCTGAGCAACATCGCTTCCTGCTACATTTATGGGCTCTAGAGCTGCACCATTGGCACAGTTTTCTGTAACGTCTCTCAGGCTCCAGCTGGTCCAATTCATCTCCAGGTCCAGCCTGATAAAGTCTCTCCTGTTCCAGCTGGTCCAGTTTTCTCCAGGTCCAGTCTGGTAAAGTCCCTCCGGTTTCAGCTAGTCCAGTCTGTCTCCAGTACCAGCCAGACAAAGTCTCTTAGAATCCAGCCGATCTAATTTATCAACATTAAGTCGCTAGTTCCAGTGACTGAGTGACACATCAAACTCAGCCAATTGGTGCAAAGACACGATCCATCCTACACTGTCAGGAATGAAGGAAACTGGAGAAGTCAGGATGCTGCAGGAGCGGAGAATGCATGCATCACACAGGAAAAGAACAGTATTAGGATTAATTCAGACCTAATCGTAGATGGCTAAATTTAGCACATTTACGATCAGTTTCACAGAAATGCGGGGGAACACATGTCTGGTCCTACCCCCCCCCCCCTTCCCCTCTTGTATACTGTATCAAGTCTCAAGCCGAGTAGCACCTCATTACTTAATTATGGTGTGCAAACTAGGGACCCCTACCTTTGTAAGAGATATCCTGATTGGATATTAAAAAAAAGCAGGGTGGAACTACCCCCGGAGATGCAGTGCGGTTTTACTGTATAAAAAGGGATGTGAGCCCTGTGTGTATATACCATCTTACGTCATTCTGCTGTGAACATCTTATTGTATGATGTTTTCCCTAGCAACAGGGAAGAGTTCTCTATAGAACTATTGCAAATAAATATCGTTAGCCTAAAGACGACGATTGCCTTCCAATTTGCGACAGCCAGGACTGCCCAATAGCTGTCCTGTTCTCCGGCTGTCCAGGGTAAACCTATCATCTCCAAATTCAGCCCTCTGCCAGGCTACCATACTGGATATAGTCTAGGTCTACGACCAGTGGGGGTCAACTGACGCCACACAGGAGGTGTGGCAAGCGTTTCGATGCATGCCCAGCAGCAAGCGGTTATTCAGGTTCCAACGGTAGGAGCCTGAGCAGAAACGTGGTTCCAGGTGCCACGGGAATAAGGAGCCTGGTGGTGGCAGCCTTGTACCTGCCCACTGCACAGTGGGTGGAGTCAGTAACAGGCGGTTACTGATGGTAAGCGGGAATCCCCTGATTAGCCAAGTCCCGTGTGGCCAAACCCATTCCGTGACCGCTGGATGCAGTTGATGAGGGCTAAGAAACGTCCGGTCACACATATGCATTACATAATTCAACAATAGAGGGCAGTATTGCCTACATTTTTAATAAGGAAAATAACTACATTCCTTTAACAAGCATAATTCATGCTAATTAACAGGGAATCACTATTTATAGTCTACAAAAGATATCCGTTGACCCCCAAGATACATTTGACAATAGCCACCTGCAAAAATAATTGGTGTACATTCTTCAACATAAGCTTATCTTTTGTATAAGCATATATCTTATGGTTCTAACCAGTTAAAATGAAACATGTTATTTAAAAAGGATTTATGGTGCATGAGTACATTCCTGACTGAAATCTAACCTTCTTTAAAACAAAACTTTTTCATATGCCTCAGTTTCCTTTCAATGGAACACACAAAATGGAGTCATGTTAGTTAAAGCACAGCTTTTACTCTATTACTGCCTTTGACATCACTGGGAGTACACTCGGATAACTGAATGGTGCCAGGATGAAAGACTTCTAGGGCTTTCTAGAAGCTCTCATGCTGGGACAGTGATTAGTGAGAGTCAAGCTCGAGAGTGAGGCAGTTGAGCCATGAGAACACTGATGCAGAGTACATTTATGGTGATCCCCTGCAATAAGTTAGCTAGTTGGGTCTGAGGTGAAGTGAGGAAGTGAGCTCAGCAACATACCTTTGTGTCAGAGGATGGCAGCAGCTGGCAAAGATGCTGGGGCAGCTTCAGTCCTACTAGGGATGAATAGAGAACCAACTACTCAGCCCCCCTCCTTGATGTACAAACCAGAGGGGAAGGAGCTGCTGTTGTTGGTAGCTGATAAGAGGGAGTACAGGAATTGGAGACCAAGGTCCCAGGAGACAACTGATTCATGGGGAGGAGTGGTGATAGAGTCCCCAGCTGTGGTGAACCCAGTAACTGAGATGCCATCAGATAAGCAGTGAGATGAGGACTGATTAGTGGATATCCCCTGTTATAAATCAAAGGTCAGGTTTGTAGATATTTATCAGGCTCATAACAAACTCTCTCAGCTATTACTATCAAAATAGGACAGTACCAAGACCAGGCTTGAGACATTCCGGCAGAGATCTTCTTCCTTTCCAGCTGAAGGGAGCGGGGGTCAATGGCGATGGTACTGCGGGGTCACTGCCAATGGTACGGTGAGGGTGTATGGAGTGCTTGTACAGTACATTGTATGTGTTATCTAATGCGTTTTGGGTCCTCTGTTACAGCAGCAAGGATGTAGAATGGGGTAAAATGGAGAAAGTTCCCCCCTACAGGGTTAGCGCCTGGTGGCAAATGACTCCATTGTCTCCGGCAGTTCTGCCTCTGCAGCTGCCCATTTAGTCTGTGTAATCCCAGCACTCAGGGCTTGGTCATTGATGTTCACTGATGTTCCTGTTTCATGTTTTTGCTTTGCCAAGATTCATGGATATCTGAGCTTCTGTGGCTGCCAAGCTAAAGCAACTCATCTACTGTCATTAATCAGGTTAATTCGCTTTTTGTTTCTGGACTTTATTTTCTTATATCATTACTATTCAAATTTTCAAGTTAATTTGTTTTGCCAGGTTTATTAGCTTTGAAAAGTTCAAATATATCTGCACTGCTTATGTATTCACATCTCCAGTACTCATGCAGTTTCCAATGATGTATGTTTTCTAAGTTTGTCTGCATATGAAGTTTACCTGCAGCCTCCTGCCATTGTAATTTCCCACAAAAAAAATTCAAACTGATATAATTCTTGACGTGGTTTAACAAGCAGCCAGAGAGTTCCTAACACATTGAAGATGTGTTACTCGTACCAGATATGGAGACCAACTTCCTCACCATAAGTAACCTAGAAGACAAAGGCCAACAGTGCCAACAGCTATACGTCCTAGAGACAGGAGTGTTTTGTGATGACACCATTAACAATGGTGCATACAGATGTGTGTGGCCCCATGACCATCATCGAAGACTTCATGAGAATGACACACGTTTACTTCATCAAAGCCAAAAGTGAAGTAATCAGGAAAATAGCAGACTACAAGAATTTGGTGGAGACATAAACAGGTCAGAAGCTGAACATCTTGAGATCTGACAATGGCAGAGATGATAAAAAATCTCGTCTTCCTGAAGAAATATGGCAGTGGGCACTAGCAAACCATTGCATACGTGCCAGAGCAGAATGGTATCAGTGTGCATGCAAACTGAGCAATTGTCAAGAGAGCACAGACTTTGCTAAGTGACGTGGGCCTAGAAAGTATTTTTGGGGCAGAATCAGTGTCCACCACAGTATATTTAAAAGAAGCGTGCACCCACAGTTGCTAGCAAAGGCAAAACACCAACAGAGGTGTAGTCTGAAAATAAGCAAAACATTAATAATTTCAGAGTCTTTGGATGCAAAGCGTACGCTCACATACCAAATGAGAATAGACACAAGCTGGTCCCCAAGACAGTGGAATGTATCATGCTTGGATACTGCCTAGAAAGTAAGGGATACAAACTATGAGACATTCAAAACAATAAGCTTATAAACTCCAGAGATATTGTATTCTGTGAAACAGCAGCACCTAAAGTGAAGCTGGAACATAATCGCAACACAAGCTTATTATATTGGATATACCAACAGCTGGAAGCATGTTTGAATTAGTAATTGTTAGTGTGGATAACCAATTACAGAGCATGAGTTTTATGACAAATAATAAAGGAAACCCTCTTTGGAGATATTATGAGGCATTTGCAATTATCACTTTCTGTGAACCCCACAATATACAAGAAGCAAAGTCAAGCAACACTTGGGATGAATGGAAGTCAGCAACAGATAAAGAAATGGCATCATTGAATGACAACAATACGTGGACTGTTGTTAACAGGCAGTGCCACCGCAAGATGGATAAGAACAAGTGGGTCGTTTGTAAAATGCTAAATCCAGACCGAAACATTGTACATTAAAAAGCCCACCTTGTCACTTAAAGGATATACACAGAAATCTGGGATTGACTACTGTGAAATCTTCTCACCTGTGGCAAGGTACAGTACATTATGTTTAGTCATTGCCATATCTGCCATGCATGATTTGTTGCTATACGAATTAGACTTTGACTTAGCTTTTCTTTTTTTTAAGTATATTTATTGGATTTTTTTTATATAGAGATGCAAAACAAATCAAGAATACACTCCTAGGTAAACCAGCAGGCTTCCAACTATAGCTAGTCATATAAACTCGCATATCTGTCAAAATACGTTACATTCAATGGCAATTAATTAAAAAAATATTATGTATATAAACATATATGCATAAGAACAGGGGGAAGACAAAACAAGACACAACAAAGAATAACACAATAGGTAGGTTCAGGTCACAAAAGGGAAAAGAAAATCACAAATCTAAAAGTAAAAGAGTATCATAGTACTGCATCCAGTGGTATTCCCTCATTTCCATGAGGTGGTCTCCCAGAAGCATTTATTTAATACCCTACAAAGTAACTAGGGTGCCATAATCAACTTCTGAGGAAGAAACCACTTGGTTGATTCGAAGAAGTAGAAAACCTTTGTTTGAACATGTACATCTAAAGACTCATTATACGATACCCACTTATTGCAGAAGCATATCACTCCCTTCTCAATATCTGGTTGGGTTGATCATCTGTCAAAAAACATCAGACGCGTCAAGACTTGTATTATTTCCAGGACAGTTGGGCGCCTATGCATTGTCCAATGTTTCAGTATTACTTTTTTAAATTAAGTTACTACCAATGTCAAGAACGGTTTGAATTTTGCCTTTTTGGCAGTTACTGTAAGTACAACGCTGAGACGTTTGCACACAGCAGGGCAAGTGGATCAGGAGTAAAATGTACCTGTAATAATTTATTGAAATACACAAGTGTATTCCAGAAATATTTAATAATTCCACAGTTCCACGCTCAGCTTTCTTAAATGGAGAATTTATAGAAAAGATTTATATGGAACCCTCTGAGCATTACAATGAGAATATGTTAAAAAGCAGGAAAAGTCTGTTTATTGAAGAAAGCTTTTTATGGATTACAGTGTTGTCATTATTGGTACATCAAGTAAATACATCTAAAGTTGTTCACCATTCTTGTGATGATCTATTGCTAGCAGGACATGAGAAGCAAACAGCTAGTGTCAAGCATCTGTTAGGGCACAAATTGAAGTTAAAAGACCTAAAGCCTGCACATAACCTTTAAAGACCTTACAAAACTTGAAGACATGAAGTATCACAATTGATCAATAAATATACATTGAAGCAACACAGATTTGCCGCTTTACATCTTTGCCCGTGATGCGTCTGCATCGTGGTACAAATAAACGACATGCCTTGGCATTCGCGGGTGCATGCATACGCATACTCCTGTGAACGCTTCATGCTCGCGGCAGCTTAACGGTGGCAGCAGTCCAACAGCGGAAATAAGAGGCTCCCGCTGCCGTGTATACACAGACGGGGGCCGGTAGACACAATAGGGTCAGGAAGCGGAAGAATATGCTCCCGCTACCTTTATTTCCCGCAGCTCCAAGCCACTGCGGTGGTCGTCGGGATGCATTTGTGCTGATACCACTTGCTCACATCTCACGTAAAGTTTCCGGTTACAAAAAGCTCATATCCATTCTATTGTTACATGTTGGATCTTCACATCATAAAGATCTTTGATACAAAGTGACTATCCATTGGGAACAATTAATATATGGGTCTTACCAGCAGCCACACTTGATTCAAAACATTCTTTGACCTCATTAAGCCATATAGCTATAGAAGCTTGTTTTTTTACACGTCTGTGCACAGAGTATGCTTAAGTCCACCTCCATGTATTAGAAAGTATACATATTTGTTATTATTTTTTGATGTTTTAAAGACCGGTCTTGTTTTATTATATGATAATTTATACAATAGTAAATATATTTTGAATTTATCAGGAGTTTGTCATTCTTGTCAGCCATATCTTGTAATTATATAACTATAGCGCAAGAGTTTTTTCAAATTGGAGTGTCCTCCTTTTCACACATTATGGCAGACAGCGTCCCCTTTTTACATTGTACGGCAGACAGCGTCCCCTTTTTACGCATTACGGCAGACAGCGTCATCCTTTTTACACATTACGGCAGACAGCGCCCCCCTTTTTACACATTACAGCAGACAGCCTCCCTTTTTACACTGTACAGCAGACAGCGTCCCCTTTTTACACTGTACGGCAGACAGCGTCCCCTTTTTACACATTACGGTAGACAGCGTCCCCTTTTTACGCATTACGGCAGACAGCGTCCCCTTTTTACACATTACGGCAGACAGCGTCCCCCTTTTTACACATTACAGCTGCCAGTCCCCCTTTTTACACATTGTGGCAAACAGAATAGATAGAGAGACAGACAGACAGATAGATACTTAGCATCTCTGCCCGCTAGCTCAGGCTCCTCGGTGCAGGCATCATGCAGCAGATCCCAGGCAGGGGAGAAGGAGGAGGAGGGAGGGGGATTGGAGCCGCAGCAGCGGAGTATAATTTGTGGTGGCGCCGCTGCAGCAGTCCATCTCCTTCCACATTGGCTGGCCGACGCCGCTGTGAATGCTGGGATGAGGGAAGCACATCCCAGCATTCACAGCTGTGCCGGGCAGCCAATGCAGAAGGAGAGGGACTGCTGCAGCGGCGCCACTACCAATTACATAGCGCTGCTGCGGCTCCAGTCCCCCTCCCTCCTCCTCCTCCCCTGCCTCCGGCGCTGCTGCTCTCCTCTTCTCCTCCAGAGCGACGCACACAGCACAGGTGGCTTGTAATGAGTCCCTTTGACTCATTACAATCCGCTGGCCGTTGCGCCCTCAGGGCGACTGCACTGTGTGCCAGGCACACCTGGCACACACGTAGTTATGGCTCTGTGTCTTGTGATCCGTATTCCCAGTGAACTTGCATTGCAAATTACATTTGAAATTCGATTATAAACTCGCATTTCTTTATCAGAGTTAATTTGGGTGTTTTTATTTGCATCCCTACGTGCAGATGAATAAGTAGGGAAATCTTTATTTTAAGTTAAAAATGTTGGTCTTGCTTTAGAACCCCTTGGACATCCTCCTAATTATGTATTTGGAAGTTTTCAGTTGGCTCAATTGGGCCAATAATTACATGTCGGGCAGTATGGATGGTGTAATGGTTAGCATTACTGCCTCACAGCACTGAGGTCATTCCCACCATGTCCCTAACCGTGCAGAGTTTGTATATTCTCCCCGTACTTGCGTGGGTTTTCTCCAGGTACTCCGGTTTCCTCCCACTATCCAAAAATATACTGGTAGGTTAATTGGCTCCCAACAAATATTAACCCTAATGCGAATGTGTCTGTATGTACATGTAATAGGGAATATGGATTGAAAGCTCCACTGGGGCAGGGACTGATGTGAATGGGCAAGTATTCTCTGTACAGCGCTGCGGAATATGTGTGCGCTGTATAAATTACTGATAATAAATAAAAATTGTGGTTAGAAAAAAATAATAGCCTCAAATTATACCAAAATCACTTTTTCGTTAGTTTATTCTAGAGATGTGCGGTAGACACTTTTGGGGTTTTGTGTTTTGGTTTTGGATCTGGATCCCTGCTCGTGTTTTGAATCTGGATTGGTTTTGTCAAAACCACCCTTTCGGGTTTTGGTTTGGGATCTGGATAATTTTTGGAAAAAACATAAAAACAACTAAAATCACAGAATTTGGGGGTAATTTTGATCCTACGGTATTATTAACCTCAATAACTTTCATTTACACTAATTTCCAGTCTATTCTGAACACCTCACACCTCACAATACTGTTTTTAGGCCAAAAGGTTGCACAGAGGTAGCTGGATGACAAAGCTAAACGACACAAGTGGGCGGCACAAACACCTGGCCCCTCTAGGAGTGGCACTGCAGTGTCAGACAGGATGGCAGTTTTAAAAACTAGGCCCCAAAGAGCACATAATGCAAAGAAAAAAAAGAGGTGCAACGAGGTAGCTGGATGACTAAGCTGAGCGACACAAGTGGGCGGCACAAACACCTGGCCCATCTAGGAGTGGCACTGCAGTATCAGACAGGATGGCAGATTTAAAAACTAGGCCCCAAAGAGCACATAATGCAAAGAACAAAAAAGAGGCGCAACGAGGCAGCTGTATGACTAAGCCAAGCAAAACAAGTGGGCGGCACAAAAACCTGGCCCATCTAGGAGTGGCACTGCAGTGTCAGACAGGATGGCAGTTTTAAAAACTCGTCCCTAAAGAGCACATAATGCAAAGAAAAATAAGAGGTGCAACGAGGTAGCTGGATGACTAAGCTAAGCAACACAAGTGGGCGGCACAAACACCTGGCCCATCTAGAAGTGGCACTGCAGTGTCAGAAAGGATGACCGTTTTAAAAACTAGGCCCCAAAGAGCACATAATGCAAAGGAAAAAAAGAGGCGCAACGAGGTAGCTGGATGACAAAGCCAAGCAACACAAGTGGGCGGCACAAAAACCTGGCCCATCTAGGAGTGGCACTGCAGTGTCAGACAGGATGGCAGTTTTAAAAACTAGGCCCCAAACAGCACATCATGTAAAGAAAAAAAAGAGCTGCAAGATGGAATTGTCCTTGGGCTCTCCCACCCACCCTTGTGTTGTATAAACAGGACATGCACATTTTAACAAACCAATAATTTCAGTGACAGGGTCTGCCAAATGACTGTGGCTGAAATGATTGCTTTGTTTGGGCCCCCACCAAAAAAGAAGCAATTAAACTCTCCTTGTACAAACTGGCTCTACATTGGCAAGATGTCGTCCTCATCCTCAGATTCCACCCCCCCCCCCCACCCCCTTCAGTGTTTACATCCTCACAGAGAAATAATATTCAAACAAAACCCACATCATTTAGGTGTCAGTGGACTGCTTACGCTATTACCCAAAGTTTCTGAAATTGACAATGACTTCTGATGAATGTGCTGCAGGTGACATATAAGGGAGGAAGTTCCTTGGTGGTTAACATCCTTACCCCTACTTATTATGGATTGACAAAGGCAACAGATGGCTTGACACCTGTTGTCCGGGTTTGTGGAGAAATAATTCCACACTGAAGAGGTGGCTTTTTTGGAATTTTGGCCAGGCATGACAATGGGCTTTTCATCCCATGGCTAACAACTGTCTCCACTGGTGCCTTTCTCAAACAAACCACATCACCATCAGAATCCTCATCATCAACTTCCTCCACAGCCCCAGCTACACCCATATCCTCCTCATCCTGCTGTACTTCTACAGTGACATCCTCAATCTCAATATCAGCAACTGGACTGGTGGTGTGTCTACCAGCACTTGCAGGGGGCATGCAAATGGTAATAGGAGCCTCCTCTTTCCATACAGTGTTGTGAAGGTCAGGCCTAGACATCCCAACAGCAGACAGTGCCAGCACCCCTGTATTTTCACAACACCCCTGTCATTTTACAGCATATAAGACAGGGCCAGTGTACATTGATGTTTACTGCACCCTAGAATAATTACAGCATACAAGACAGGGCCAGTGTACATTGATTTTCACTGCACCCCTGAATTTTTACAACATACTGGGCCAGTGCAATGTTATTTGAACAGCAACACCCATATATTTTACAGCATACAAGAGCAGTGTGCTTTTAATTTTTAACAACTGCACCTCTGAATTTTTACAACATACAGGGCCAGCAGCACCCCTATATTTTATAGTATACAGCAGTCTGCTTTTAATTTTTAACCCCTGCACCCCTGAATTTTTAGTGTAATGTTATTTGAACAGCAACACCCCTGTATTTTACAGCATCAGTCACAGCACCTTCCTCAGCTCCCAGCCCCATCCATCCTCAGCCCCCAGCCCCATCACCTTCCTCAGCCCCCAGCCTCTCGCCTTCCTCAGTCACAGCCACATCCCCTTCCTCAGCTCCTAGCCCCATCACCTTCCTCAGCCCGAGCATCATCATCTTTCTCAGCCCCCCTAGCCCTATCAGCTCCCCCAGCCCCATCACTTTCGTCAACCCCATCACCTTCCACCACAGCCTGCCTCTGCGAGATTAGAGATTATGTGCATTAATGTGACTTATGATGTCATGCCGCTGTGTTGCCAACTGTAGGTACATGCCCAGGTTGGGCAACTTTTGGAAAAGCCTGGCACTGGCCAGGCTAGGCTAAAAGGCAGTTGCAGAAAGTGTAAGTTCCCGGCAGCAACCGCAAGGTGCCCTCTGAAGTTTTCAGTGCCTGGAACTCACTGCTAAACCGGAACTGCCCTCTCTACGCCTCTGTCTACAGCACTAAGCATCATGGATGGTCCAAGCACATTGCTATTAGATACTACTTCATCTGGGAATCAGTGGAAAAAAAGTCAGTGTAACCTTTGTCAGAGTAACCTTTGTAGCTTGTGAAGATAATACATGTTATCAAAGGGCCTGATATCGCAATTGCTAACTGTGTTCCTGAGAAAATATGGACTGGACTATATTTGACATGTCAATATGTTTCACTGTTTATTTGATACATAACCACATGTTTTCGGTTGCAGGTGGACTTTACCAAATTATTTGAGTAAGGTATAATGCATGTGACCAAAGACTCCTGCGCTGTCTCCTTTCTCATTCACTAGTGCAGTTACCCTGGTGGGATGATGTCAAAGCGCCACCCCGCACAACCTACTGCATTGAGTGTCATGCCGTGCTAATTATCCTTATGTGGCTGCGTTGGTCAGATCGGGAATGTTTCCTTTTAAAGTTTTGTTGAAAAAAGTTCCTATGATTCCACATTATTGAAATCCATGATAGTAGCGTGACATTACATGTCTCCATAGGCAGCTGATGGGGAACCTTCTTTTCTCATATGCACTAACATGTTTCACAGTGCTAACCGTGTCAGCTTTGTTTGGAATTTAACGTCATTTATAGCTGGCTATTAACTCTGCAAGTTTTTTTTATACAATTGTATTAGTTATAAAAGGGTGGTCTTCAGTTTGCCAGCTGTTGGGATCCCAGTGCACAGTATACCAGCGCCGAAATCCCGACACCCGGCATACCGACACCTTTTCTCCATCTTGAGGAGCCCGGCCGCCGGCATACCATACTACACCCGTTATAAAAGTGTTATTTTCAGCATAAGGTAAAGTTATATTTAAAAAAAAAAAAATGTTTGCTCAGTTGCTTTTAGTTTAAATTGATTTATCATATACATTTATATTGTTTATAGAAATTGTTGCTATAGCTAAAATCCTGCACTGCAACTGATGACCCTACTTAGGGGTAAACTTGGTAGGACAAGTCTCAGCACTCATACCAGAGAAAGGGGGTCATTCCGACCCGATCACACGCTGCACTTTGCAGCCGTGCGATCGGGTCGGAACTGCGCAGGCGCGGCGGCCGCTTTGCACAAGCACGTCGCCAGGCAGTAACGCCGCGAACGAAGAAAGCAGTCGCAGTGGTGACCGCAAGAAGATTGACAGGGAGTGGTGAGTCAAACGCAGGCGTGTCCAGGCGTTTGGAGGGCGGATGTCTGACGTCAATTCTGGGACCTACAACGCTGGATCGATAGCACAGGGTAAGTAAATCTTACCCTGGTCTTCTTTTACACAAAACTTTTTTTGCATAGCAGGGCTGCACAAGCGTTCGCAGCCATGCTATGCAGAAATACACTCCCCCATAGGCGGCGTTTAGTTGATCGCACGGGCAGCAAAAAGTTGCTACATGCGATCAACTCAGAATGACCCCCAAAGTGCCTGACATAAAGGGACTGCTCAGCAGACTGACAGGGAGAGGAAGTAAGCCCTGAATTGGGACAGATAGAACCCTACTGTGCATGACACAAAACAGAGAAGAGATGCATGCACAGAAAGGAGTAGTGGGAGCCGCTGCACATTGCAGGCAGTGTGGGTGACCACAGCGGAGGGTTGCAGAGGAAAATCATAGTTTATACTGGCAATGAACAAGTCGGTGATTAACTATACCGTGATGTTAAAAAAGTGAAAATATTGCAAAAGCCAATGCGATAATTAGTACACCCTGCTCATACTGTGATAATAACAGCTAGAACCAGGTTTCAACCCATTGGACTCTCTAGAGCAGTGGTTCTTAACCTTGGGGGTCATTCCCAGTTGATCTCTCGCTACGGATTTTCTCAGCACAGCGATTATGGCAGAACGGGGCTAATCTGCGCATGCGTATGCACCGCAATGCGCAGGTGCATCATACAAATACAAAGAGCTTTGTGGTTTTGCACAGGTTCTAGCGACGTTTCCAATCACACTAGCGGACGCTGTCAACTGACCGTTTTCTGGGAGTGTGGAAAAACGCAGGGGTGGCCGGGCGTTTGCTGTGTGGGTATCTGACGTCAATACCGGGACCTTCGTCGCAGCAATCATCGCACAACATAAGTAACTACAGGGCTGGTCTTGTTCTGCACAAAATGTGTTTGTTGCCGTTCGGCTGCACAGGCGTTTGCACTCCTGCAAAGTGAAAATACACTCCCCCGTAGGCGACAACAATGCGTTTGCACGGCTGCTAAAAGTAGCTAGCGAGCGATTAACTCGGAATGAGGGCCCTTGTTGGAGGTACTGAACCCCGCACGTTTCATACGTGCATTCACCGATCCCTAGAAAAGTTAAAAAAAAAAAATTTTCAAATTCAAAACATAGAGATATATATTTTATTAGTGCACAAAATGAACCATGCATCAGTTGCACATAAAATCAATGTGTTCAAAGAACAAAACCAACAAAACATGAATGTCACACAAAAACATAACTCGATGAATATTTGCTGCAAATCAATGTGACTTTTGCAGTAAACAAACAAGTTCAGAAATGCGCGGCTTCACCTTGGCAAGTGCCACTCTCATATGATTTTCGCAAAAAGGCTGTTCCTTTTCTTGGTTTTTATGTCTACTATCCTCGAAAAGGATTGCTCGCAAAGATACGTTGTAACAAATGGTATGAGTATCTCAAGGGCTTTCTTAGCAATAAGAGGGTACGGTATTATTTGGTGACACCAAAACGCTGAGAGCGTTGTTGTTTTGAAGAGTTGCTATTGAACCTGGCTCTGCTGAAGTTCAATGATTTCGTCAAGGTACTCATCATTAACATCTGCTGCCGCAACACTAAACGTGAACGGCTGTCTCACCCATGCTGGATATGACTCTCTGGTTGGGAAGTATCCGTCGAGAGACTTTGCGAGCTCATCTAAGTGCATGGCAATAACTTGCTTCAGTTCCCCGGGGACAGAAATGTCTCCGATTCCAAACTCATCTTCGATCTTGCTTACACAGTCGTCCAGCAGGGGAAAGTTTGCAAAGTTATCATTCTCTGTTCGTCGTTTCCATAATGGCAGCTTTTTTTGCAACGCCTTCAGGTTTTCTTCCGCTTCAATAATGTTGACTCCACCCCCCTGCATCTGTTGATTGAGATGATTGAGAGCATCGAAGATATCGCCCATGTATGCCAAAATGAGAATGAACTCTGAATTTTCGACGCAATCTACATGACAATGTTGGTGCTCTCGCAAAAACAGGGCTAATTCCACATGCATGGCAAAAACACGATTCAGCACCTTTCCCCCAGGATAACCACCGAATGTTAGAATGGTACAGAAGTACCTCGAATTCAGAGCCCATTTCATTACAAAGCTCTTTGAAGATGCAGTGCTTCAGAGCAATATTTTGCACATAGTTCACACATTCCACTACAATTTTTAAAACTTCTGCCAGTTTTGGGGGCAAGGTTTTTGTTGCCAATGCATGCCTGTGCAGAACACAGTGCGTAACAATGATGTGTGGTGTAGTACCTTTCACCAGATCACCAAAACCAGAGTTTCATCCCAGCATGGCTGGAGCTCCGTACGAACAAATTGCAGAAACCATATCCCACAAAAGATTGTTGTCTCTGAAGAAGTCATCCACAAGTTTCTTCATGTCAGCTGCCTTAGTTGTTGCTGTAAGAGGCTTAGAAAATAAAAAAATCTTCCTTTATCATGTCGTCTTTCACATAGCGCACAAATACAACAAGCTGGCTTAGACTGGAAACATTGGCGGTCTCGTCGAGTTGGAGGCTAAATTTTGCTGGATTTGAAATCAGACCTGCAACTACTTGAGACAAGATGTCATTGCTCATGTCATCGATTCTGCTGCTGATGGTGTCATTTGAAAGAGGAATTTGGGACAACTTATTTTCAGCAGCTTTTCCCAGCATGATATTCGCCATCTTCAACGCGGTGGTTTTACGAGTATTTCACCAATGGTGTGTAGTTCTCCCTGCTTTCCGATCAGGTACGCAACTTTGTATGATGCTGTTAAGATTGGTTTGTCGATGGGTGCAAAGCCAAGAACAGGCAGAGTAGCCCTTTCGTCGAATCTGGCTCTCTTCACCTTGAATTCAGCAAGTGTTGTGTTCTTGTATTTCCCATTTCCATGCAGATTTAGGAAATGTTCGCTCAGTTTTGCCGGTGCTAGACTAGAATGACTCAACTTGGCATTGCAAATCATGCATTGAGTACGCTGACTCCCATCAAATTCCATATTCATCCAACCACTTTCTTATTTTGCTCAACATAGTATGAAGGGATTGGAATATTAAAAAGGAACTCACAAATGATGTACAATCATGACAGCAGAGGCGTAACTAGGGTTTTCAGAGCCCAGGGCAAGATGGAAAATGGCGCCCCCCCCCAAAAAAAAAAAAAAAAACACAAAAAGAAGCATGTGCGCGCGCGGCGAAAAATGGGCGTTGCCACGCTCCAGAAGGGGTGTGACCACGCTCCAGAGGGGGTGTGGCCACTGAAAATGGCCCACAGTGCCAGTTACATTGCCCCACAGTGCCGGATACATGCCCCACAGTGCCAGTTACATTGCCCCACAGTGCCAGATACATGCTTCACAGTGCCGGATACATTGCCCCACAGTGCCGGATACATTGCCCCACAGTGCCAGTTACATTGCCCCACAGTGCCAGTTACATTGCCCCACAGTGCCGGATACATGCCCCACAGTGCCAGATACATTGCCCCACAGTGCCAGATACATGCCCCACTCAGTGCCAGATACATGCCCCATAGTGCCAGTTACATTGCCCCACAGTGCCGGATACAATGCCCCACAGTGCTGGATACATGCCCCACAGTGCCAGATACATGCCCCACAGTGCCAGTTACATACCCCACAGTGCCAGATACATTGCACCACAGTGCCAGATACATTGCCCCACAGTGCCAGATACATTGCCCCACAGTGCCAGTTACATTGCCCCACAGTGCCAGATACATTGCTCCACAGTGCCAGATACATGCCCCACAGTGCCAGGCCCCACTCAGTGCCAGTTACATGCCCCATTTGGTGCCAGCTTCATGCCCCACAGTGCCGGATACATTGCCCCACAGTGCCAGTTACAATGCCCCACAGTGCCAGATACATTGCCCCACAGTGCCAGTTACATTGCCCCACAGTGCCAGATACATTGCCCCACAGTGCCAGTTACATGCCCCACAGTGCCAGATACATGCCCCACAGTGCCAGACCCCACTTGGTGCCAGATACATGCCCCACTGTGCCGCCGGAACCCCCCCCCGTGCCGCCGGACCCCCCCCCCGTGCTGCCGGACCCCCCCCCCCCCCCCCCGTCACTTACCGGCCGCTTGTTGCTATGTGAGGGGAGGAGAGCGCAGCGCCTCTCCTTCCCCTCACCGCTCCAGGTCTCCGGCGGCTGTCTGGTGCCGGTTCGCTAGCCAATCAGAGCCTGCGGACCGGCAGCCAATCAGGAGCCGGTCCGCAAGCTCTGATTGGCTAACACCGGAGACCGGACACAGCAGCGCTGCTGGCATCGCTGCTAGTGCTGGCAGCGGCGGTGAGGGGAGGGAGAGACGCTGCGCTCTCCTCCCCTCACATTTAGGGTTGACGGGGGTGAGTGGGGCATGATGCCCTGGACGCCGGCGACGCCCCCCTCTCCTGGGCCTGCCAAGGCGCCCAGGGCACATGCCCCACTCGCCCTACCCTAGATACGCCTCTGCATGACAGTTACAAGTCAACTACTGAGCACACCAAGTTCCCTGATGCACAGATATCAAGACCAAGAGAACGGCCAATGAGGGCCATGCTGAGCGTGACGTCACGAGTCGTACAAATGGGCTGAAAGGCACGGTTGCCAGGTCGTGCCATGTATGGCATTTTTTGCCAATGGTCAATAGCCTTCAGTTTCTTATGGTGAAACACAGAAAATGCCATAAAAGTATTGTGTGAATGCCAAAATGCACCTGGCAACCCTGGCAAACAGAATGGACCCACACCTCCGCCGATCCCCTGAGACTGACTCACTGAACCCCTGGGGTTCGATCGAACTCAGGTTAAGAACCACTGCTTTAGAGGAATGCACTCACGGGTCTGGACTTTCTGGAGACTGGTCTCCTGTATATCTACTGTGCTACTGTGCATACAGTATACCGCTGCTGCTGCTGCTGCTGCTGCTGCTGCTGCTGCTGCTGCTGCTCCTAATAAACCTGCAAACCTGGTTAAAGATCACTGTGTGGCCTAAACACCATTTCACATTCTGCGTCTGCCTATTGCAAACCACCAATATTCTACACCAATAGGACATAGCAACAGAACAGAGGTGGGTGAGCGGTGTCACATCTGGGGCCCCAATGACATATATAATCATGGAAACATGCAGACTCCACTCAACCTGGTGTCAGCAAGGGGTCTATGTGCTAAGCTTTGGAGAAAGAGAAAGTGGACGGAGATAAAGTACCAACCAATCAGCTCCTGTCATTTTTCAAACACAGCCTGTACCGTGGCAGTTAGGAGCTGATTGGCTGGTACTTTAGCTCCGTCCACTTTCTCTAAGCGCCTTGAGTCCTGTTGGAGAAAGAGTGCTATATAAATAAAATTATTATTAGTATTATTAGTATTATTATTATAAGAATATTCAATTTGTATGTCGTGTGAACCTTATTTTGTTTGTTAAACGATATGTAAAATGAGATTTATCTTTAATGATAATAATAATAACAATAACAACAACAACAACAACAACAAAATAAAAACAAATGGAAAGAGAAAGAAGCATATATATAGGCACATCTATAGTTGGACTGAATTTGTCTGTAAATTGCGAGATTTAAATGGTAACCAGCAAAAGCCGTACTTTGCTTGTACAGTGTAAAATGTTATGATATTTATACCAGCTGTTAATATCAACATCTGTTCCATTTTCTTCGTTAAAATAAATAAATAAATAAAAATGGGGTGTTGTTACAGATGTTAGTGGCTACTAAACTGTGAACACTAATGAAACCATTTAAAATGAGTTTAATTAATCTAACCCTTGCATTAAGAGCTTGCTTATTATTCTGGCACTGAAGGGATTAAATACAATTTCAACTACCAGCTAAGAGACTTCAATAAATAATGTTTCACACTTCCATATGCCTTTACTGTTGCCTGCGTCCGATACATCACTCTGCGGAAGGCATGTTCATCAGTCAGATATTAAACAAGGAGCATGTGAATGATCCTGAAATGCTCTCTCTGTGTACCAGTGTCCAGGCTTGTACTGGCCCACAGGGGCACAGGGGAAACCACCGGTGGGCCCCACTGCCTGGGGGCCCACCTCCTGCTCTAAGGATCAGGTTCCAGACTGTGCATATGAATTATACATTGATTATACACGTTACCTTATACTGGACTATGGTGTATTTTCTACAGTGCATTGCTTTTATTAATCTATTATTAAACTGACACATTATCATGCATGCAGCAGCTTAATTTACTGTATATATTTATGAAGGGGCCAAGATGTTGCACTCTCTAATGGTTAGTCAAACCAATGAAGTGGCAGGCCACACCCCCTCTGCAGACTGGCCACACCCCTAACATGGGCCCCTACCACTGCATTTCCCCGGTGGGCCCTACATGCCCCAGTCCGACACTGCCAGCATCCAACAGTCATAGTATCTGTAATAAAACAGACAGTGACAATAAATGTATATGGCTAAAACCAACTATTAAGTACATAAACTGTTCTATAAGAAAATAGCATGTGAAAACTGTAGATAAACACATACAAAACAATATTGTCTGCTCCTGGCAGAGAAAGGGTTGAACCTGTAAATGCATTCATCTCTGGAAGGCAGTCAGATAAGGCTATGGTAAAAATGGAAAAAATGGGATGAAAGAAGAAATGTATTAAAAGGTTTTCAAAAAGAGAGGGACCAGCGGGTGGTGAGAGGACGCCTTGGATGAGAACATCACAGTCACACTGGCTTTAACAGTGAAGTCAGAGAGGTGAGCAGGAGATAATAGAGTCTACAAGAATCCTTGCGAGGCTGCCCTTCCCATTAAAGATGGAGTTCAGAATAATGAAGGAGAATAAGTTGCCGGATCACACACACACACATACTGTTAGGTTCTAAAAAAGAATATTTTGGAAAGGCCATAAAAAGGTCAATTTATTAACAGATTTGTGACAAAGTGACATTAAAGAGATGTGACAATGACAGGAGGACATTGAAGTTATATCTAAGGAAGATGTGTTAAATTGGATCACCCTTGCCTTGTAAAATGCTTGGTAGCTAAAAGAAACAGGGTGGCCTAACGATGTTGTAAAGATACTTGAAATAAGCAAGGTGACAATTCATTTCTTACTTACTATGTAAACGGAGCACCACACAGCTTCTAATAATCTAGCAGGAACGTTGGTTATTAGTACAGTATTTTCAATTAATGGGAATATAATTGGAAAAGACGTGCTACCTAATAATAATGGAATGCTTAGGAATATGCGGCTGACGAGGTATGCATGCAAGTAGGCTGTATTGCAAGCATTTTGGTAAATGTGGATTTGCATGCATCTATGTGGATGTACTACCCCATGTGCTTGTTGAAGCAACCATCATCACTCTCAGCGTGTATTTGCACTAGCACCATACCTGTATGTTCAAAATTAGACAAAGCTTGTGGTGAATTCAACTTAACAACCTGCCATTCTGTATACATGCCCATGTCATGGCCTCAGAACATTTACGTGCTAAAGCCCCAAATGCCACTCAGTCACACCCATTCATCTGCAAGTGGAGACTGGCTTTCTGCTCACACTGTATATGAAACTATTATAATATAAATAACCTGATAGTGGAGCAGTCTGACAACAGTACAGAGGCAAAAGATTGGATTCACATTCCATTGCTCATGTATAGCAAACTTCCTTTTTACACTTACTGGTTAAATTATCAGAGACATTGAGCTACATTTTGTTGCCAGATGTAGTAATTTAATAACTTTCCTCAGAACTATAGGACACAAGTAACATTTACAGAACAGGATGGGTGAGGTCAATATTCTAGTGACAGACACTTGGTGTAATATAATTTCTTTATATATCTATATTCAAGGCAACATAGAGACAACACAGGAATACCAGTGAGGATAATTCTAAATGTGACGTTACACCCATTACTAGTTACCTGGACTAGAATTAGTTTCAGAAACCACAGCTGGACGGATTCACAGAACTTGGAGCAACAGGGTTGTGAAATTGCCTTGTTTACATTGGAGTAAGTTTGTGTGGCACCCTGGAAAAATGGCACATGTGCCCCTTTAAAAGAATCTTGCTTGCAACTCCGCAGCAGGAGAAGTGCTGGTACAGGAGGAGTTAAATGTAGCCAAAGGTCTGGTCACATGGTCCCGGGGAGAAGAACTGATTGGACAGGGGCAGCTCGGAAAAGCAGGGCCTGTTGGGAAGATGAAGGTAGAGCGAGGAGGTGCAAGAAGGCAGGGGAATGCGGAGCAGAGTGATAGCTGAATAAGAGACAGCCGTAGAACGCTGGGTGGTAAAAGCAGTGCTGCATAGGGAGAGGGGTCCTCTAACAATGGCTACTCACTCACAATGAGGGACTTTTGGATAGAACTAACCCAGTCTCTCGCAGTTGCAGGGATTGATCTGTATCTGCATAAGTAACTCAGGGGCAGATGTATTAAGCCTGGAGTAGTGATAAAGCAATGATAAGTGCAAGGTGATAACGCACCAGCCAATCAGCTCCTAACTGTCAATTTGCATATTGGATCTGATTGGCTGGTGCATTATCAACTTGCACTTATCATTGCTTTATCACTACTCCAGGCTTAATACATCTGCCCCTGAGTTACTTATGCAGATACAGATCAATCCCTGCAACTGCGAGAGACTGGGTTAGTTCTATCCAAAAGTCCCTCATTGTGAGTGAGTAGCCATTGTTAGAGGACCCTACCATTCCTTCTCTATTTATAACCTCTTTGAATAAAGAACTGAGTATCATTGACATTTTCCTTACCCAGGATTCCCCCAATATCTGTGTGCCCATTCCCTCATTGACACACTGTGGCACAACAGATTTCAACCAGAGCTCCAATGATATTTGCCGCTGAAGATATTTGTTACCTTGGCTATGGAAAACTAGAAAGTTATTATTTAGTATTACTGAGTATATTGCTATTATTCTTCTTATAATACATTATAGAATGGAATGCACATCGTCTGATATTATTTTATGATACAGGTTGAGTATCCCTTATCCAAAATGCTTGGGACCAGAAGTATTTTGGATATCGGATTTTTCCGTATTTTGGAATAATTGCATACCATAATGAGATATCATGGTGATGGGACCTAAATATAAGCACAGAATGCATTTATGTTACATATACACCTTATATACACCGCCTAAAGGTTATTTTAGACAATATTTTTTATAACTTTGTGCATTAAACAAAGTGTGTATACATTCACACAATTAATTATGTTTCATATACACCTTATGCACACAGCCTAAGGTCATTTAATACAATATTTTTAATAACTTTGTGTATTAAACAAAGTTTGTGTACATTGAGCCATCAAAAAACAAAGGTTTCACTATCTCACTTTCACTCAAAAAAGTCCGTATTTCGGAATATTCCGTATTTCGGAATATTTGGATATGAGATACTCAACCTGTACCAACAAATGTATTTTAATATGTTATTCCAATTATTCTTCACCGGTGATTCCACTTATTTGTCCTTTGCATACTGGATGATCTTTTGTGATGTGAACTGTAGTGCATTGTATATTCCTGTTCTTCGTATATGCCAAATTCTTCTTTTTATGATTTCTAACCAAAGCAACATCCTTTAATCAACCAATCATCCCAAATCCAGAGTTCATTGCAGATAAATAAAAAGACTTCCTGTTGGAATTGCTGATTCACTTCTGATTTGTATCAATCTATCATACCTCACTGAGCACAGTACTACTAGATAAGGTACGGGGAACAACATTTTAAGTGAAAGGTCCATCACATAGCCACCCAACACCTGTGATACCTCTCTCAACCACTTGGAAATACCCTGCCAACCCCAGGGATGTTATACTTGCCTTCCAAAACTGTATTGGGGGCCCTCAGTTTATCTATTATTTATATATATATATATATATATATATATATATATATATACACACACATATATATTCACTAGCACCTAAACTACATGGTATTGATCTGCACAGAGTTATTGTAACTTGCTTAAATGGTTAATCAGCACCACTGTAAACATTAGTGGGGATGTTGAATTGTAAGCCCACCCTTGCTTCACACAATGACTCAATAGAGTAATTGGTTGTAATGACACCCATCGTAAAGCTTAGTATATATTGATATAAGGGCAGTATCATTTGATTCCTTGTGTTCACAATAGGTGACATAGGGGGGTTCAGTATGAATTACTGGCAGCCGGGATGCCGGCCGTCAATATACTGACAGTGGCATCCCGCACGCCAGTGTGCTGGCAGCGGGGCGAGTGCAAAGAGTCCCCTTGCAGACTCGCTGCACTCGCCACAGGTTCTATTCCCACTCTATGAGTGTCGTGAACACCCAAGAGTGGGAATAGTCCTGTTGCGCTGGTATTCCAGCTGCCGGCATTGTCAGCTGTCGGGATTCTGGCATCATTATCCTGGACACCGGGATCCCGAAAGCAGGCTAATTAAACATATACCATAGGGGGAATTGTTTTATTTTTGTTGTTGTCATACTGTAACTTCAATTCTATGATAAGATAGAGTTAATGGATTGTGGATTAAGCGGATAAGCATTTCTGCTATAATAAAATTACCAATTGATGAAATTGTGTAAGTGGTTTGCAGCACAACATAATTTATGTTACAGTCACCAGGGCTACATTTCAGTCATGGACACTAGTATTCGGGCTTGCCCAAGCAAGCCCATTAGACTAACTACAGTTTGGGTGGAGGCACTTCTGTATTAATTTCCCCTGGGCGGTAAGGGGTTACATACACAGTAAATAGGTTGACACCATATAGTCGACATGCATTAGATGAACAGGGTCAAAAGGTAAACAAGGTCAAGAGGTCATCAGGTACAAAAGACACACATCTGGTCGATACAAGGCTTTTTTTTTTTGGGGGGGGGGTTACATTTATTCAACTTTTGCTTGGTTAACCAACCACGTGGACTCCAAATGGGAATAGTAACCTGTGCTGAGCACAGCAGTACCACCTTTCCCAAAGCGTGGCAAGCGAAGTGAGCCCTTAAGTGTGTAAGTTACCACTAATTAGGGTAACAGGTGATGAACTGTACAAAATTACACAAAAAACAAACAATTTGTCTACCATTTTTTCTGTCAACCATTTTTATGTCAACCTTTTGACCTTGTCGGCCTTTTGACACTATTGACCTAATGCCTGACAACCATAAGGTGTTGGCCTATTGACTGTCTATCTAATAACTGAAGATATTCTATACCACACCCGCTGCTCCAGCTGGCTTAGCCCGGCTTGACTATCTGCCCAAAAAATGGAGGTCCATATTGTGCTTACTGGCTGAGCTTGCAGTGCCTCTGTTTTAAAGACCTCCTGCTTCTGCCACAAAAGCACATCAGCTATCACATTCTGGTAAACTGGGAAATGCTTTACACTGAATGTACTGTGGTGCAAGCACATTGTAACTAGACATCTCAGTTGGGGGCAGATGTATTAAGTCTGGAGAAGTGATAAAGCAGTGATAAAGTCGTGATAAGTGCAAGGTGATAACGCACCAACCATACAGCTCCTGTCATTTTTCAAATCCATAATGATTGGCTGCTGCGTTATCACCTTACGCTTATCACTGCTTTATCACTTCTTTATACCTTCTCCAGGTTAATAAATCTGCCCCTTGATGAATTACAGGCAGGGCTGAATTATCATCTCATGGGGCCATAGGCAAGATTTAGTTTTGGGGCTCTTTCTACCTTTAGGGGGTAATTCCAAGTTGATCGCAACAGGAAATTTTTTAGCAGTTGGGCAAAACCATGTGCACTGCAGGGGGGGCAGACATAACATGTGCAGAGAGAGTTAGATTTGGGTGGGTTATTTTGTTTCTGTGCAGGGTAAATACTGGCTGCTTTTATTTTACACTGCAATTTAGATTGCAGATTGAACACACCCCACCCAAATCTAACTCTCTCTGCACATGTTATATCTGCCTCCCCTGCAGTGCACATGGTTTTGCCCAATTGCTAAAAAGCTTGAAGCTGCGATCAACTCAGAATTACCCCCTTAATTCGCTCCTACGAAAAAGAAAATTGAAAAAAAAAACTGCAGCTGAAGGCAAAGGAAAAAAGCATGTCCTCCACTACAAATTAAAAAATATATATTCACATCGGTTACTCTACTTGGCTTCACTACATTTCTTATAAAATAAAAAGGAATGAAGTGGACCATCTTGATCTTTGAACTGCCACCTAAACCACCCAGTTACACATTTCCTTCTATATGTGACCTCTCTGTTTCTCTGTGCCCCCTTCTGCCTCACTCTCTGTGCCTTTGTTCCCCGTCTGCCTCTATGTGCCTTATCTTTGCCCTTCTGCCTCTTTTTTAATCCTTTGCCTTACTGTGCCTCTATCTGTGCAGCCTTTTGCATCTCTGTGACTCATCTGCCTCTCTGATCCTCTATCAGTGCCCCATCTGCCTCTTTGTGCCTCTATATGTTCCGCCTTCTGCCAGTGTTCCTTTCTGTATTCTCACCCTCTGTTTTCTGCACTCTCTTTTCTTGATTTCATACCCTCTGTGCTCTCTTTCAGCCTCCATGCTTCCCCCCCTCCCTGACCCCTGCTTCAGTAGTGTCTGCAGCCTGTGCAGTGTCCCCTCCACTGGTCTGTGTTGTTGTACGTTAGCACATCCTACCACCAACTAACTTTCCTACCACCCCTTGACACCACTGACCCTAGAACTCCATCCACCAGGGCCGGCTCCAGGCCTACTAGCACCCTGAGCGAGAAAATTTCAAAGTGCGCTCCTGGAAAAGTGGGCGTGACCTCGCAATTTCATATTATCAAACTATAAATAAATATATTTTCACACCCCCTCTGCGCACACAATTAGCAGCCTTACACATAACAGCAACAGTATGTTATGATTCCTGTACTCCAGACCGGAGGAGATCTTATGGCAGGGATCTGAGTACAGGAAAATAAGCTGGTTGTGGGAGCTGGATAGCCTAGTAACCCCTGGCGCCCTAACTCCGTTGTCTCGCCCGTGTTATCAGAAATCCCCTGCGAGACTATGGTTGCTTGAGCCCATGGCAGCCGCGTTCGAAGGGCGGATTATGTCTGCCCAACCCCGATGCCCCCGCAGGTCTTAATGGGAGACAAGGGGAAGTCCGAGACAGGGTGATAACAAGGGGCCCTCTGACTAAGCAACCAGGCCAGGGGTTACAAGCTAACTAACTAAATCAAAAGGTATGTGCGAACTAGCCGCCAGGAAAAAGGACAACCAAGGATCCACTGATCCGACACTCCTATCCGGCACCGCCGGACACCAGAGTGGATCTGTGGAAGCGGAATCCTCCGCAAAGCTCCAGAACACAATTAAACAAAATAATAAACAGAAGCGGACAAGCCGCAACACACGGCTGCGCCGCGACTCACGAACACCACCAGATGTTAAAGGTGCTCGGTCAGACTCCAGGAACAGATGGTAACTTCCGAGTACAGGATCTCTGAGGACAGGAACAACCGAAAAGACCGGGACTGGGAACTCTCTGCAGCAGACACAGGCAAACAGGAAGCTATCACCGGCGTCTGTAAGAAGTCCTGAGGGTGCCTTTATTCAGGCACCCTCCAATCAGGATCCAGACAGGACAATCAAATAGAAATGCCGTGCAGCTTGCATGCTGCACGGCCAGCACATAATCAGGGTAATGAGAATAGACCCAGCAACGGGGAACGCGGCTGAACGTGGCGTCCCCGTTGCTAAGGTCAGAGCGGTTCCGTGCGCCCGGCGTCTTAGCGTTGCCAGGGAGCCGGCGGCTGAACGCGCACGGCGTCCCTGGTTGCTAGGCGCCGGGCCGCACGGCCGAGCGGACCCCGGCGCCTAACAGTACCCCCCCCCTTGAGGAGGGGTCAAGGAACCCCTAAAGCCAGGTTTCCGAGGAAATTCACGAGAAAAATGCCCTTTTGAGCTTTGGGGCATGAAGGTCTTCATCCAGGACCCACGACCTTTCCTCTGGCCCATAACCTCTCCAATGCACCAAAAAATAAAGCCGACCCCGGGACAACTTGGAATCGAGAACCTTCTCAACCAAGAACTCTTGCTGACCCTGTACATTAACTGGTGATCTCCCCTGAGATTTTTTACGAGGAAATCTGCTGGACGAAACATATGGTTTAAGCAATGAGCAATGGAAGGTATTTCCGATCCGTAAAGTTTTTGGTAAACGTAACCGGAAAGCAACTGGATTGACTTTTTTGATAATGAGAAATGGTCCAATATATCTAGGACCCAATCTGGCTGAGGTTTGTCGAAGTTTGATGTTGCGAGTCGACAACCACACCCTGTCTCCTACTTTAAAAGTGCACGGCCGCCGGAGCCTGTCAAAAAAAAATTTTTCCCGGAAAGCTGCTTTTCTGAGAGCCAGGTGCACTTTTTTCCAAATAAGTTTAAGATGAGAGGTCAGGGCCAGAGAGGAGACAGAGGAATGTTGAAAAAATGAATTAGCTCTGGGGTGGAAACCAAAAACTGCAAAAAATGGAGACACATTGGTGGAGGAATGACAGGCATTATTATAAGCAAACTCCGCCAATGGAAGAAACTCAGACCAGTCATTTTGGAGTTTGGCCGAGTACAAACGCAAATATTGTTTTAGAGATTGGTTAACTCGCTCAGTCTGTCCATTGGATTGTGGATGATAGCCGGAGGTTAATGATAATTTCATCTTTAATGAAGCACAAAAAGACTTCCAAAATTGCGCAATGAATTGTGGACCCCTGTCAGAAACAATATCAGTGGGTAACCCATGGAGTCTGAAAACATGACGGAGGAACAAGACTGCCAATCCCTGGGCAGATGGCAATCGGGGAAGAGCAATAAAATGGGCCATCTTGCTAAAACGGTCCACTACCACCCATATGACTCGGCATCCGGCTGACAGAGGGAGATCCACCACAAAATCCATGGAGATATGCGACCATGGCCTAAGAGGAACTTTCAAGGGCATAAGTTGACCAATAGGCAAAGAACGGGGAACTTTATGCTGTGCACAGACCTGACACGAAAAAACAAACTCTTTAATGTCTTTGGAAAGACCAGGCCACCATACTGAGCGGGATACTAATTCCAAAGTCTTAGCGATTCCCGGATGCCCTGCAACTTTGCTATCATGAAATTCCGCCAAAACAGTTGCTCTCAAAAAGTCAGGAACAAAAAGACGACTAGCAGGAGTATTTCCCGGAGCTTGATGTTGAAGCAGCTTTAATTGGGAAAATACATCCTGTGTGAGACCTGCCTGAATGACTGAAGGCGGAAGTATGGGAGTAACAGGACTGTTGTCTTGAACAGGAAGGAAACTGCGTGACAGGGCATCTGCCTTGGTATTCTTGGAACCTGGTCTGAAGGTGATAATGAATTTGAAACGAGTAAAAAATAAAGCCCAACGAGCCTGTCGGGCATTCAGTCGTTTAGCCGATTCAATGTATTGAAGATTTTTGTGATCAGTCAAAACTGAAATGGTGTGGGTAGCTCCTTCAAGCCAATGTCTCCACTCCTCGAAAGCCCATTTAATAGCCAGCAATTCCCGGTTACCAACATCGTAGTTGGATTCTGCAGATGAGAATTTCCTGGACATAAAGGCACAAGGATGTAACTCAAGGGAATCTGGATCCTTCTGAGAAAGGATAGCCCCTACTCCAACCTCCGAGGCATCCACCTCAATAATGAAAGGTAATTCTGGGTTGGGATGTCTAAGGACAGGGGCTGAGACAAAGGCTTGTTTTAAGGCCTGAAAAGATAACTCCGCTTCACATGACCAATTGGTAGGATCTGCTCCCTTCTTAGTAAGTGCCACAATGGGAGCAACTAGGTCAGAGAAAGAGTGAATAAATCTTCTATAGTAGTTTGCAAACCCTAAAAAGCGCTGAATTGCTTTTAAATTGGTGGGTTGCGCCCAACTAAGGATGGCTTGGAGCTTTTTTGGTTCCATTCGGAATCCCCGAGGGGAAATAATGTACCCTAAAAAGGATACTTCCGTGACATGAAATTCACACTTCTCCAGCTTGGCATATAAGTGATTTTCACGTAATCTCTTTAGCACCTGACGCACCTGGGTAACATGTTGTTCCACGGAGTCAGAATATATCAAAATATCGTCTAAATAGACCACGACGAATCTTCCCAGAAACTCACGGAGCACATCATTAATGAGATCCTGGAAAACTGCCGGAGCGTTAGATAGGCCGAATGGCATGACCAGATACTCATAGTGGCCCGACTGAGTACTAAATGCCGTTTTCCACTCATCCCCTGACCTGAGTCTGATGAGGTTATATGCTCCTCTAAGATCAATCTTAGAAAAAATAACAGCCGAACGTAGCTGATCAAAGAGGACAGAGATCAGCGGCAGAGGGTAAGTATTCTTTACTGAGATTTTATTCAAAGCTCTAAAGTCAATGCAGGGTCTGAGTGAACCATCCTTCTTCTCCACGAAGAAGAAACCTGCACTTAAAGGGGATTTAGATGGCCTGATAAACCCTTTCCCAAGGCTTTCTTTCACATACTCATTCATGGCCACAGTTTCAGGACCAGACAATGCATATAACCTTCCTTTAGGCAACGTGGCACCAGGAATTAACTCAATGGCACAATCATAAGGCCTATGGGGAGGCAAAATATCCGCATTGCCCTTGGAAAACACATCAACAAAATCCTGGTATTCCCCAGGAATATGTGCGGAACTGGCGGCAGCTACTCGGATAGGAAGCGTAATACATTCTTTATCACAGATGGTACCCCATTGTAGGATCTCCCCAGACTGCCAATCAATGACGGGATTATGAAAGGCCAGCCAAGGATGACCCAGAACCACAGGAACTGCTGGACAATGGGTAAGGAAAAACTCAATTTTTTCAGAATGCAGAGCTCCCACCGAGAGCAAAACAGGAGGTGTACATAGAGAAATAACCCCATTGGATAAAGGACTCCCATCTAAACCATGCATGGTGATACACCTACCTAAGGTTAGCTGAGGAATACCTAAGGCCTTGGCCCATGTTAAATCCATAAAGTTTCCTGCAGCTCCACTGTCCACAAAAGCAGAGACCGAGGAACAGAGGCTGCCATAGGAAACTTTAGCAGGAACCAACAGTGAATTATTTGAGGAGATGAGCTGCAGACCAAAGTGAACCCCCTCACAATTCACTTGGTCAGGAAGTTTCCCAACTTGTTTGGACAACTACGGGCAAAATGTCCCTTACCTCCGCAGTATAAACACAGACCATAATTTTGCCTCCTGGTTCTTTCTTCCGGAGACAATTTGGAGAGACCAATCTGCATAGGCTCCTCTATGTCTACAGGAATGGAAGGAACCCAGGGAGAGGACCCGACAGATGCCCCTTTTTCAGCCCTCCGCTCTCTGAGCCGACGATCTATTTTAATAGATAGCTCCATGAGGTTATCGAGGGTCTCAGGAGCGGGATACTGGAGGAGACTGTCTTTTATAGATTCCGATAAGCCGAGGCGAAACTGACTGCGCAGGGCTGGGTCATTCCAGCCACAGTCGTTCGACCAACGGCGAAACTCCGTACAATAATTCTCTGCGGGATTCCTACCCTGTCTAAGAGCACGCAACTGACTTTCTGCGGACGCCTCTCTATCAGGGTCGTCATACAATAGCCCTAAAGATTTTAAAAAGGCGTCTACAGACGATAAGGACGGATCGTCTGTCTTTAAACCAAAAGCCCAGGTCTGAGGATCCCCCTGAAGTAGAGAAATAATAATCCCAACCCGCTGAGCCTCTGTACCTGAGGTAACTGGTCTTAAACGAAAATACAGTTTGCAAGATTCTTTAAAATTAAAAAACTGTTTTCTATCCCCAGAAAAACGGTCAGGCAGATGCATTTTTGGTTCAGGGATGACCCTCGGGGAAGTCCGTAACAGATCTTCCTGTGACCTCACCCGGAGGGACAGATCCTGAACCAACACCGGTGGGATTCATAAGGCCGACAAAAATCTCCCAACTAAAAAGTGAAAAAATTTACTGTAAGTTAAATCTTTTCTTTTGTAGGCCGGTGATAATGTTATGATTCCTGTACTCCAGACCGGAGGAGATCTTATGGCAGGGATCTGAGTACAGGAAAATAAGCTGGTTGTGGGAGCTGGATAGCCTAGTAACCCCTGGCGCCCTAACTCCGTTGTCTCGCCCGTGTTATCAGAAATCCCCTGCGAGACTATGGTTGCTTGAGCCCATGGCAGCCGCGTTCGAAGGGCGGATTATGTCTGCCCAACCCCGATGCCCCCGCAGGTCTTAATGGGAGACAAGGGGAAGTCCGAGACAGGGTGATAACAAGGGGCCCTCTGACTAAGCAACCAGGCCAGGGGTTACAAGCTAACTAACTAAATCAAAAGGTATGTGCGGACTAGCCGCCAGGAAAAAGGACAACCAAGGATCCACTGATCCGACACTCCTATCCGGCACCGCCGGACACCAGAGTGGATCTGTGGAAGCGGAATCCTCCGCAAAGCTCCAGAACACAATTAAACAAAATAATAAACAGAAGCGGACAAGCCGCAACACACGGCTGCGCCGCGACTCACGAACACCACCAGATGTTAAAGGTGCTCGGTCAGACTCCAGGAACAGATGGTAACTTCCGAGTACAGGATCTCTGAGGACAGGAACAACCGAAAAGACCGGGACTGGGAACTCTCTGCAGCAGACACAGGCAAACAGGAAGCTATCACCGGCGTCTGTAAGAAGTCCTGAGGGTGCCTTTATTCAGGCACCCTCCAATCAGGATCCAGACAGGACAATCAAATAGAAATGCCGTGCAGCTTGCATGCTGCACGGCCAGCACATAATCAGGGTAATGAGAATAGACCCAGCAACGGGGAACGCGGCTGAACGTGGCGTCCCCGTTGCTAAGGTCAGAGCGGTTCCGTGCGCCCGGCGTCTTAGCGTTGCCAGGGAGCCGGCGGCTGAACGCGCACGGCGTCCCTGGTTGCTAGGCGCCGGGCCGCACGGCCGAGCGGACCCCGGCGCCTAACATAGTAGTGTTCCTTACACATAATGTCTTCAGTATAGTGCCAGATACACATATCATGTCTACAGTAGTGCAGTGCCAGATAGACATGACATGCCCCACAGCAGTGCCAGATAGACATGATATGCCTCCCAGCAGTGCCAACTACACATGATATGCCCCCCAGCAGTGCCAGATATACATTACATGCCCCCCAGCAGTGCCAGATAGACATAACATGCTCCCAAGCAGTGCCAGATAGACATAACATGCCCCCCAGCAGTGCCAGATACACATGACATGCCCCCCAGCAGTGCCAGATACATAAATGCGCCCACAGTGCCAGATACATAAATGCCCCCACAGTGCCAGATACATAAATGCTCCCACAGTGCCAGATACATAAATGCCCCACAGTGCCAGATATGCCCCCACAGTGCCAGATACATAAATGTCCCCCACAGTGCCAGATACATAAATGCCCCCACAGTGCCAGATACATAAATGTCCCCACAGTGCCCGATACATAAATGCCCACACAGTGTCTGAAATGCCCCCACAGTGCCCGATACATAAATGCCCCACCAGTGTCTGAAATGCCCCCACAGTGCCCGATACATAAATGCCCCACCAGTGTCTGAAATGCCCCCACAGTGCCTGATACATAAATGCCCCCACAGTGCCCGAAATACCCGCACAGTACCTGCTGTGCTGGGAGGGGGAGTGCTGTGGGCCACGGGCGGACTTGCTAAACTATTCAGTGCATGCTATGCGCGCTTCATGGCACCATCATCTGACATCAGAAGCAGGCGCCGCACAGCGCACACAGAGTGCACAGAACAGTGTAGGGCAGCAAGCTGGCTCCAGGCACGAATATGGAGGCGTCAGCACCCATTAAGGGTGGTGCCCTGCGCTGCCGCTCTATTCGAACATGCCTGGAGCCGATCCTGCCGTCCACACACTCACTATATTTCCTTCTAGAGGAGTGCCGCCGATCGCTCCACCCATCAAAGTGAAATGCCGGATATGGGGAGATTCCGCACTGGAGTTCAAATGTCTGGTTGAAATAATTACTTACAAAAGCTAACAATAAATAGGAGTATATGTTTCCTTTAGAAGAAGTTGCAAGTTGTTGGCGGTGCTCCCTAGATTCAGTATCAATTACGCATCAGGCATGTTCCAGACCCAGACAGATGTAGAACATCGGGCGTAAGCGGGGCATGCCATTGTCATGGACTACATCGAAAAACACAGTTCCACTGATACAGACGGGCCAAACTCCGCCAGACATTCTGAGCATCCATAGTGTTTCTCAGAAGTCTGATGGTTTGGTCAGTGCCTGACCGATGGTATGATTATTTGCATACCATGGTGGAGTAGAGCAGTAGCCGCTGGCTGTCTCAGAAGACAGCCCATCAACTGCAGCATTAGCGTAAATTCGCAGACACTGTAAGAGCATAATGTCTTTATGATTATTATTATTATTATTATTATTATTATTATTATTATTATTATGCCAATGCATGATTCAACTTCATCTTTTTGATCATTTGAAGGGTAAGTAATTACTATTACCTGGCTTTATCTCATATTTAGAAATTTACAGTGTAAGATTTGGAATATAGCAAAATTCATTGGTTCTGGTGTAATTGAATTAATAATTGATGCGCACGATATACTCTTTTCTGCTCTACGTAACATACTAGACCTCATTAATTGCTTTATCACGGTCTCAGTTGTAATGCTCCTTTGGTTACTAGGGAAACGTTTTATCATTCCTATTTAAGGCTAAAATTCATAGACAATTCGTTGTCATGCTTTGATATTTTCGCCCTTATACATGTGTTGTGTATTATCTGTTGATCAATTTCTATGGTAATAACATCTAAAAAAAACCTTAACTTAATAGTTAATAAAAGCTAAGTTTTAATACATTCACAATTTCATACATTCACACAGATTTTTGTTTTGTTTGCTTTTTTCAAATGTGCACCCTCCCCCCCACCCCCACCCCCAGTAGGCTTCCTTCCTCTCTTTCTCCCAAGTCTTCACACCAAAAATGAATGTGTTTGTTGGCCAGCCTGTGAGTCATATGTCTACGGCCACCACTATTGGAAGCCACATTTTTGGTTGTTCCCTTGTCAATCATCTCAGCTGGCCATGTTTCGGCATATCATTCTCCATGTAGATATGTCTCAATGCCTATAGCCCCAGCTACATTGGTAAATAGCTACTATGCAATGGTTAGGTAGCACTGCACTCACCCAAATTGTAATGCCATTGAGCTACAAGAAGAAGCCATCCCTCTCTAAGCTTACTACTAATGCATATGAAGTGATGCCTTTTCTGTGTGTAAAACCTTGATGCCCAGGTAAGATACTTACCTCCTTGGGCAGGGGCATATTTAGAGAGGAGTGGGCCCGTGTGCAGTCTCTGTTAGGGCCCACTCCTCTCTAGCCGACAGCACTAGGGTCACTATTTTGCGAGAGTCTAGTGGGCATGCGCAGGATTCCAGGCAGATGACGCGGTGGCCATTTCTTCCGTGATTTTCTTACTGTGCATGCACGAAACGCTGGGAAAATGTCCACTGCATCATTCTCCTGATGATTTGTGCAGTGCTGATGCCGCCAACGTGGAGCTCCAGAGAGGTAAGTATTCAAGCAATAGGTGCAGGGTGTATGGTGTGGGGCCCCCTGGACCCAGGGGCCAATGTGAACCACACACTTTGCACCCATTATAGCTGTACAACTGGCCTTGGGTCCCTCAGTTGTCTCCCATGCAATGAAGTTCCCAGAAGTTGAATCTTGTCAAGCTCATGGAACAATTCGCCATACTGGCTGGCCCTGCTAGTTAGAAGTTATATAAGTAATAAGTTACAGATTTCAATGCTGTGCATGCTTCCATGCACCATTGCATGAATGAGCTGAAAGCCTTGAATAAGGTGCTCAATATGGTACAGACCATTGACAAGCATTTGTCTATGAAAAAAACTCTAATGCTGATGCCTTTGCCATGAGCCAGTGAGCACTGTTCCTGATCCATCCATCATTAAGTGATCCCCCTTCCAGAGAGCACAGGTCCAATAAACCAAAACTTCCCAGCAGCATTTTTTGGGAATCGGGGAGGCATTGGTGGTGTGCTCTAATGGGCCAGCCATTTAGTCCAACAACAGTTTGAGGAATACCATATAAACTTTAGTTCTGGGTGAAGATCATGAACTTTTTCTCTAATTAATACTCTAATTTACCCAAGGTCTAGATATACAGCCAGACCACTGAATCCCATTGAGGCATTACAAGTCCAGAGATGCATTGCTCTATTCTTCTACTTCTAACCTTTTTCAAACAGATAACAATGTTGTGGATACAAAGTTCACGATTTAAGGGCATTGACAACCCAGGCATATGTTTGAAAGAGGCCCATATTAAAGAAGCCCACAGCTGGATTGTTGATGCCACTGACGGGAGGGCTAATTATACAGGTAGAATGCCAGTAATACAGGAGCAATACTCTACAAGTAAGTAGAATTATGCATTCTAGCATAACTTATTGAACTCTGCCTAAAAGTAAATCATTTAGCAATTCAAAACCACATTGCACATCCTTATATACTGTATCTCCCAGCCATGCCTGCTTCCCTCTGATGACATATTACACCACATGCAGGGTATAACAATAATAATAGTTTGATTTAGATTTTTTCCTTTGTTCCCATATAAACTATGCACTTTTATTTTAAAGCAGATTGTTTGTTCAGAGTCTAGATCTCAAAAAGGGATTCCAACATAAAACAATTAATTAAATGTATCCTTCCTCTGTACTGTGCTACTCTAGATGATGTAGTTGATGATTACAACGTCAAGAAAAGTGCGAAGATGAATGTTTAGAGCAGCCTTTCATCTTAACAGATAAAGGGAACAAGATGCCGACACCTGTCCAGCCCCGCTCTACAAACAGACTAATTAAGCATGGTACACGGAAATGATTTGCCATTATATAAGCTGTGAAGAAAAGAAAAGCTTGTCAATTACTTTAAGTACTGCTTATGTTTACTTTTCTAAGAGAGAGATGATGTTCGTTTGAAGATCTTATCTGAACTGTGGTAGAGTCATTTTCATTACTTATGGAGGCTGAAATGGACATCAGGTTCTGTAGAGGATCTTTACAAAGTAACACCAGGAATTAATGAATTGTAAAACTCCTGATTTGAACAGAGGATCACACAATATACTATTAAAATTATTATTATTATTATTATTATTATTATTATTATTATTATTATCATCATCATCGTTGTTATTATTATTATAAATACATTTTATTTCTTGTATGCAACAAGTCATCCACAGCGCTGTGCAAAGGGCAAAGAATAAGACAGTACAGGATAAAACAGTACAGTACAGAACAGTACAATACAGTAGACAAATAACAGATAGCACTACAGAACTCAGCACAGCCACTGATGCAAAGGGTGCAATGGAGATATTCAGAATATGCTGAAACAGCGAAGGAGTGAAGTTTGGGGGCAGAGAGCCCAAGGAGGAGGTGTAGAATGTAGCTGCTATGTAAGAGAATTAGGTAGTAAGAACAGGAGGGCTCTGCTCATGGGGCTTACAGCTTAAGGGAAGGGGGAGACAAACGGAATATGGAGATATGAAGTGAGTCAGGGTAAGGGGAGCAGAATAGGAGAGTTACAGGGTGTTAGAGGATGAGGTAGACTACGTTGTGACATGGGTAAGTGGTGTAATGATATGCAGTGTCTGCTTGAAGCATTGCATGCTGGAGGATAGTCTGAAAGAATGAGGGAGATCATTTAAATGGTGGGTTGCAACGTGGAAGAAATCTTGGCTTCTGGAGTCTGATGTGGTAACCAGAGGAGAGGAAAGGTGGATGACCAGAGAGGGCAGGAGGTAGTGTGTTTTGGCGGCATCTGGGTAGGGGAAGAATCATGGTGCAAGCTGGAACCAACAGTAGAGGGCAAGGGATTGAATGTGCGAAGGAGACGGAAGAGTCAAGAATAATTTCCAGGCAGTGGAGTTGGGCAACAGAGAAAATAGTGGTGTTGTTGACAGTGATAGAGTTAGGATACATCGACGACCTGTCCTTTTTATGGGACAGGTCAAAAAACATTATTATTATTATTGTTATTATTATTATTATTATTATCTTTTATTAATATGGCGCCACAAGGGACCCACAGCCCCCATTACAGAGTGCATAAACAAATGAGCAAAACAAAAAAACAGCACTTACAGTTCAAGACAATATAGGACATATATGGAAATCCAGGGGTTAGGTGCCATCAAAGGGAGTATGAAGTATAAAATAGTGTAAGTAAGAGAAGGAAAGGCACATATTCAAATAATTAATCAGCTACATAGGGATACTAACATTTACCTCAGTAACAATCAAGGAGAATGGTGGTCTTTTTAGACTAGATTTTAGACAATACCATTCGCAATCATCACAAGAAATGGATTGAAAATATCCATGGGGGAAAGTTCAGTAGGATAAAAAAAAACTGTACGGAAAATAAAACATACCGCAAACAAAGTGTTACCGTCTTGGAGCCAGACAGGTAGTGGTACTCGGTAGGGGGCATCCCCCCTGCTACACCCTCCGCGTGTCTGCAGTCTGGGGGGAGGGGGGGGAAATCTGCCATTGGCAGCGGCCATTCTTACTGTGGACGGGGTTGAACGGGAGGCTTCAGGGTGCAGGCCTTGGGTGCAGCCCGTACTGGGTGCAGGAGGAGCTGTGGTCCTTGGAAGCAGCCAAGGCCCCACAGCATTTGCACCACCTGCACCCTCTGTAGTTATGCCACTGGAGATTTGGAATGTACAGTAAGTGTTAGGTGTGGCTAGCACCAAGGAGGACATAGCTAGCGCCTACCTTCAGCAATCTCAATCTCCTTCCCCTTTTCACTTATATGAATAGTGTAATTTAGTCTACCAGTGAACAACCTTGTTGACGTGATGATATTTGAGAAAACAGTCCTTCCATATGTCTGTATGTATTTTATTGGTATCATTTCCATATCTTAATTTTTGTTCTAAGCCTCCTCACTATATGTTTTGTGTTGTGCTACCTCTCAGCTGTATATTTTCTACTTTACCATTCGCCCCCTCCATCTGTATGTCCTGCATTGTGCTGCCTCCCACCCCCAACTGCATTCGTATATCCTGTTTCTTCTATATATCCTGCATTGTGTTGCCTGTCCTCCCCAACTGTTTGTCCTACATTGTGCTACTGCTCTCCTCCATCTAATACCTCTTTTCCACTAGCTAGCACGAGTCGCAGCCGGGAACCTGACACGGCTGCGACCTGTGCTAGAGCCCCCTTCTACACTGCGCTCACCAACCCGGCATATTGCCGGGTTGGTGACACTGCTAGTGACACGGCAGGGGCGGTGCAGGGAGATCACATGATCTCCCGGCGCCACCCTTCCATACAGTTTAAACGGGAGCCGTGTCGCATAGACATGGCTTCCATTTACACTACAACCCTACCCAGATCATGCCCGTGTCCTACCCAGGTAGCTACCCGGGTAAGATTCACGGGTGACTTGATCCGGGTTATTGCGGGGGGACCCTTTTCCACTAGCAAAAAACACAGGTAAATGCATGCCCCCGTGCATTTGCTCATGTTTTCTGAGCCTAGTGGAAAAGGGGTATTAATGTCCTACATTGTGCTGTTGCATCGGCCCAACTGTATGTCCTACATTGTGTTGTCTGCTGCCCCTATCTGTATGTCCTGCATTGTACTGTCTGTTCATCACAATATGTACAGTATGTCCTGCATTGTGCTGTCTGCCCCATCCCCATCAGTATGTCCTGCATTGTGTTGTCCGCCCCCTCCCTATCTGTATATCCTGCATTGTGTAGTTTGCCACATTTTCCATCAGTATGCCATGCATTACGCTGTCTGTCCCACTATATGTATGTCCTGCACTGTGCTGTCCGCATGCTGTTTTCATGGGGGGGTTCCATACATGCGTGTGCATGTATGTGTGGTCACTGCTTCCCATGCTCGAGTTCAAGATTTTGCCCGACCTTGCAAAGCTTCAAACGGGCACTGAAAACCCACCTATTCATCAAAGCGTACCTTCCGATGCATAACCTAGTCCTGAGGCTGCTCCTCCATCCCCCTGCCTCATGCCTTGACTATCTCTGCTTTGCTTACATTCTGCCATCAGGCTACCTCCCGCTTGCTTGCACCTCATGTCATCTGTCTGTAGCCCCTTCCTACTAGATTGTAAGCTCCTCAGAGCAGGGCCTCTTTTTCCTCTTGTTGTCAAAACCCTCTCTTCGACACATTTCACTCACAGCCCTCTCCTACTCAGCGACCATCTTTACCCGCTTTTTCTCCTGCTGGTAAAGGCTCATCTCTATCTATGGCCACCAGCTTCTAGTAATGCGCTGATCACTCACTCACTACTTACATATAAGCTAGAGATGAGCAGGTTCAGTTCGTCGAGATCCGAACCCCCCCGAACTTCACGTGGTTTACACGGGTCCGAGGCAGCCTCGGATCTTACCGCCTAACAAGCAAAACCCGAACGGGGGAAAACATCATCATCCCGCTGTCGGATTCTTGCGAGATTCGGATTCCATATAAAGAGCCGCGTGTCGCCGCCATTTTCACTTGTGCATTGTCGATTGAGCGGATAGGACGTGGCTACATTCTCTGCCTGAAAAGCTCAATATCTGTGCTCAGTGTGCTGCATTGTGGGGACCAGTATATAGTAGTACAGTGCTGCATTGTGGTGACTATCAGTATATAGTAGTACAGTACAGTTGTCCATTGCTGTATCTTGCAGCTCCATGTCAGACTCAGTTCTATTCTCTGGATCAGTGCTCAATATCTTTGCTGCATTGTAGGGACCAGTATATAGTAGTACAGTGCTGCATTGTGGTGACCACCAGTATATAGTAGTACAGTACAGTTGTCCACTGCTGTATCTTGCAGCTCCGTGTCAGACTCAGTTCTATTCTCCGGATCAGTGCTCAATATCTGTGCTGCATTGTGGGGACCAGTATATAGTAGTACAGTGCTGCATTATGGTGACCACCAGTTTATAGTAGTACAGTACAGTAGGCCATTGCTGTATCTTGCAGCTTCGTGTCAGACTCAGTACTATTCTCCGGATCAGTGCTCAATATCTTTGCTTCATTGTGGGGACCAGTATATAGTAGTACACTGCTGCATTGTGGTGACCACCAGTATATAGTAGTACAGTACAGTTGTCCACTGCTGTATCTTGCAGCTCCGTGTCAGACTCAGTTCTATTCTCCAGATCAGTGCTCAATATCTTTGCTGCATTGTGGTGACCAGTATATAGTAGTACAGTGCTGCATTGTGGTGACCACCAGTATATAGTAATACAGTACAGTAGTCCATTGCTGTATCTTGCAGCTCCGTGTCAGACTCAGTTCTATTCTCCGGATCAGTGCTCAATATCTGTGCTGCATTGTGGGGACCAGTATATAGTAGTACAGTGCTGCATTATGGTGACCACCAGTATATAGTAGTACAGTACAGTTGTCCATTGCTGTATCTTGCAGCTCCGTGTCAGACTCAGTTCTATTCTCCAGATCAGTGCTCAATATCTTTGCTGCATTGAGGGGACCAGTATATAGTAGTACAGTGCTGCATTGTGGTGACCACCAGTATATAGTAGTACAGTACAGTAGTCCATTGCTGTATCTTGCAGCTGGCGTATAATTCCACACATTAAAAAATGGAGAACAAAAATGTGGAGTGTAAAATAGGGAAAGATCAAGATCCACTTCCCCTAGTGCTGAAGCTGCTGCCACTAGTCATGGCAGAGACGATGAAATGCCATCAACGTCATCTGCCAAGGCCGATGCCCAATGCCATAGTAGAGAGCATGTAAAATCCAAAAAACAAAAGTTCAGTAAAATGACCCACAAAATCTAAATTAAAAGCATCTGAGGAGAAGCGTAAACCTGCCAATATGCCATTTACGACACGGAGTGGCAAGGAACGGCTAAGGCCCTCTCCTATGTTCCTCATGACTAGTGGGTCAGCTTCACATGAGGATAGAAGCACTCATCCCCCGCTAGAAAAATGAAAAGAGTTAAGCTGGCAAAAGCACAGCAAAGAACTGTGCGTTCTTCTAAATCACAAATCCCCAAGGAGAGTCCAATTGTGTCGGTTGCGATGCCTGACCTTCCCAACACTGGATGGGAAGAGGTAGCTCCTTCCACTATTTGCACACAAGTGCTGGAACGAGCATCCACAGTACAGTTCCTGATATTCAAATTGAAGATGTCACTGTTGAAGTACACCAGGATGAGGATATGGGTGTTGCTGGCGCTGAGGAGGAAATTGACAAGGAGGATTCTGATGGAGAGGTGGTTTGTTTAAGTCAGGCACCCATGGAGACACCTGTTGTCCGTAAGATGAATAAGGCCATTGACGTGCCTGGTCAAAATACAAAAAAAATCACCTCTTCGTTGTGTGGAATTATTTCAACAGAAATGCGGACAACAGGTGTCAAGCCATGTGTTGCCTTTGTCAAGCTGTAATAAGTAGGGGTAAGGACGTTAACCACCTAGGAACATCCTCCCTTATACGTTACCTGGAGCGCATTCATCAGAAGTCATTGACAAGTTCAAAAACTTTGGGTGACAGCGGTAGCAGTCCACTGACCACTAAATCCCTTCTTCCTCTTGTACCCAAGCTCCTGCAAACCACACCACCAACTCCCTCAGTGTCAATTTCCTCCTTAGACAGGAACACCAATAGTCCTGCAGGCCATGTCACTGGCGAGTCTGACGAGTCCTCTCCTGACTGGGATTCCTCCGATGGATCCTTGAGTGTAACACCTACTGCTGCTGGCACTGCTGGGAGTCGATCGTCATCCCAGAGGGGAAGTCGGAAGACCACTTGTACTACTTCCAGTAAGCAATTGACTGTCCAACAGTCCTTTGCGAGGAAGATGAAATATCACAGCAGTCATCCTGTTGCAAAGCGGATAACTCAGGCCTTGGCAGCTGTGTTGGTGTTAGATGTGCGTCCGGTATCCGGCATTAGTTCACAGAGACTTAGAGAATTTCTTGAGGTAGTGTGCCCCCGGTACCAAATACCATCTAGGTTCCACTTCTCTAGGCAGGCGATACTGAGAATGTACACAGACGTCAGAAAAAGAGTCACCAGTGTCTTAAAAAATGCAGTTGTACCCAATGTCCACTTAACCACGGACATGTGGACAAGTAGAGCAGGGCACACTAAGGACTATATGACTGTGACAGCCCACTGGGTAGATGTATTGCCTCCCACAGCAACAACACCAGTAGCAGCATCTCGCAAATGCCAACTCGTTCCCAGGCAGGCTACACTTTGTATCACCGCTTTCCATAAAAGGCACACAGCTGACAACCTCTTACGGAAACTGAGGAACATCATCGCAGATTGGCTTACACCAATTGGACTCTCCTGGGGATTTGTGACATCTGACAACGCCACCAATATTGTGTGTGCATTACATGTGGGCAAATTCCAGCACGTCCCCATGTTTTCCACATACATTGAATTTGGTGGTGCAGAATTATTTAAAAAATGACAGGGGGGCGTGGCCTAGCTAGCAGTGGGAGAAGCTGCACTTCACATGAGCTCCTGCTGACCGATTAATAAAAACTCTGAATTACCCCCCATTCAGTGCCCTGGTGCCCCCTGCACTCGCCTCACTGCCTCTGCTTTCAGTGGCCTGGCCCGGGGAAGCGCGCTGCGGAGTCGGAAGGCGGCCTCAGCTGCCTTTGCGGATTGCGGCCTTCCTCCCCTTGTGAAGCCGGGGCCTCGATTTTGGCGCCTTGCGGGGCTGGGCTCCAGAGCTGTCCGCGGGAGCCGGGATTCTTACCTCCCCCCTTCCGGACTGCCTGTTCCTGGCTGCAGTGACCTCGTCCCCCCCGAGGGTCCCTCCGGCGGAGCTGTGCCGCTGGCGAGACGGGCCTCCGGCCGCCGCGGCCTACTATGCGCCCTGCAGCCGGGACCTGGAGTTTGAGGACACCCCGGCCGGGAGCTCCGGGACCGGAGCGCGGCCGCGACGGGCCCCCCAGGACCCCGGATCTTCCCCCTTTGTGTGGCTGGACACCCCCTGATACCTGGAGAGAGCCTCTGCGCCTCAATCGGCCCCACAGGGGATAAAAGAAGAGAGAGAGGCAGTCCTGTGTGTGCTGCGGCGGCCATTTTGGATTCCTGGGACACAGGCTGGAGAAAGCTGTGCACACCTGCAGGCAGCCCTAAAAGGCTATACAACACATCAAAAAGGCTGCATTACCTTCAGGGTCCAGTCCACCTGGAATGTTGTGAGTACCTGCTGCTGTCACAGCAGCCATCCCCTATCTGCACCCCTGCCCCATAGAAACCTGTGACAAGAGCCCAGGGCCGCCATTTTGCTTTCTGGCACTCAGCCAGGGTAAAGATAAGCCGCACTATATCACACACTCCTTACCCTTGCAGGATTACAGATTCTGCTCGCACTACTGCCCGCAGTGGCGACAGCCATGAAAGTGCTTTAATATCCACCATGTGTGCCTGGGCCACAAAATGAAAGGTTAAGCTGCGATCTACCCCAACTGCGGAGTTGGCGCCTGGAAGAGTCACGGCCTCGGAGTTATGACACTCGGACCCACACATCCCTGACCCATTCTCAAGATGAGTTAACGCAAAATAATAAAATACTACAAGTGCCATAACTAGGTAGTTGGACTCTATTTATAACACTCTGGCACCTTATCCCCAACTCCGCGGCTGGAACACCTGAAGATGACAAATTCATCCCCCTCTGGAGGCCGCTACTGTGAGCTATTTGATCTAATATAACAGAAGTCAGGAACACGTCATAATCTTGAACACCGATCAATCTCTACGAACCTGCTGTGACACCCTCCTCCACCCTCCGAGCTCCCTAGAGCATCCACTACTTACTCCCCCAGTCACGTAGGAGACCGGAGCGAAGCTAAAAAACCAGCGACCTGACCTGCCCGGATTATCCGCTCACTATACGGACTCTGAACTGTGTCCCTTCATCAATAATTTTTCATTCCTTTTTCTTTTACACCTCCACCTTTATCCTCCCCTTTTTTGTACATATATGCCACTATGTCCAAAAACAAAAAAGCAACACAAGTCCCGACTAACTTTTTTGGCTCAAAGTCTAAAGGCCCACAGAACCCCAACATGTCCGCGGGCTCCCCCCCCCCCCTTCCTCTCCGTGTTCGTCGGAAGCGGGTATCGACCCCCAGATACAGGCGGTCATGTCGAGCCTACTGGAGGGGGTACAATCTGCGTTCAAGCAGGAACTCTCGAACGCTATAGCTGAATTTAAATCGGACCTTACAGCCCTCGGCAATCGAGCGGACACATTGGAAACGAAGACGGACGATCTCTGCCGCTCTCAACACCGCCTTGACAGAGAGCTCACTAGATTACACGAGGAAATGGAGACCCTCAAAGAGCGACAAGAGGACCAAGAAAATCGCTCGCGTAGAAATAATCTACGCATACGTGGCGTTCCAGAATCGGTCCTCGGACCATCGCTGCCGTCATTTCTGAGAGAATTCTTTACTCACATAGTACCAGACCTCACGGACGAAGAGTGCCTCTGCGACAGGGCACATAGAGCACTCCGTGCAAAACCGTCTCCCGCCCAACCGCTCAGGGATGTTATTGTCCGTTTCCATTATTTCCGTTCGAAAGAGAAAATTTTGTCCTCCGTTCGAGATTCATCGGAGATCCTGTTTAAGGGTATGCAGCTGCAGATCTTTCAGGACCTGGCCCCCTCCACAATCCAAAAACGACGGGACCTCCAGCCGGTCACCCGGGTCCTGCGTCAGCACCAGATCAGATACAGATGGGGATTCCCCTTTCAACTTCACGTCTCGGTCAATAACTCTGTTCACTCAGTCAAGACCTTAACCCAAGGACAGGAACTGCTGGCAAAGTTAGATCTCCTCCCAGCATCATCTGTAGCCGACATGGCGGCCTCATCATCTAAACCGCCACACCCTCAGCCCCCCCTTCCCGACTGGACAAGGGTGACCCGACAGCGCAATATGGACAAAGACCCTCCCTGACCTGGGGAACCTCCCTCTGTGGATAGCGTGCGAAATGTTGGCGCAGCGCCTCCATGCCTCGAAATGAGCAAGAGCCGTGGAGGATTCGACCTCCATCCATATGCCAGTGTCGTAACTATCCTCTGTTATTGCTGTTATAATTAAATCATCATAATGGTTTGCACCCCTGTGGTATTCCCCCCCCCCTCCCCCCCCCTTTTTTTCTTTTTTTCTTTTTCTTTTCCCCAACCCCCTCCTTCTCCCCACTTCCCCCTCCCTTTCTTGATTTTATGTTTGAGGTTCTTGTTGTCTGGACACAGTTCTCAATGTCCTATATTATACTATGTTCGCTATAGATGAAAAATGACCATAGCCATTCTCAACCCTTGTGGCCCGGGCAACCTACACCCTCCCACATGGTATCTCAGTTACCCCCCTATAATCCCTTATTGTTGCTTACAATGTTACTTATGCAGTGCTTTTCCCTGGCGGCCCCCGAATGGGACCCACAACCTCAGGGATGTTTCCCCGTTTGGGGTATTTCTTCTACTTCTCTATGTTCTTCCTTCTCTCTCTTTTCTTGTGGCCTCTGCTTGACCCTCCCGCTCCTTTTCTTGCTTGGCCCAGAGGGGTGGCCTTCTCCTGGCGCAAATGGTACGTTACTGGACCATATTGGGCAACATGCCATACTCCCCCACGTAAATAGCCATGTCCCTTAAAATATTCTCGGTCAATGTAAATGGCCTAAACTCCCCTAGGAAGCGTACCGTGTTCCTGAGCGCTTGCAGACGTGAGAAAGTCGACATAGCATTCCTTCAGGAAACACACCTCACCGGTCCCCACACCCAGCTTAAGGGCAAATGGTTCTCCCTGTCCTACTTCGCCTCGGCAGACAGTAAAAAACGGGGTGTGGCCATCTTAGTTCACCGTAACATCCCGTTTACTCACTCTAGGACAGTGACAGACCCAGAAGGACGGTTCCTTATGGTAATGGGTACCCTCCGCTCTATGGCTCTCACTCTGGTCTCCACCTATGCCCCCAACCAAGACCAATCTCTGTTTTTTGACTCTCTCTCTAAACGCTTATCACGAGAAGCACAGGGAAGCATTATCATGGGTGGCGATTTTAACACCATAATCGACCCGTTGCTAGATAGATCCGGCCCTCCACCTCACGCTTCCATGACGACCCTTCCTCGGGCCTCCCGCACACTTACCGCCATCATGAAATACCACGGCCTCTGTGACACTTGGCGTTCCCAACACCCTCACACCAAAGATTTTACGCATTTCTCAGCTCCACACCAACACTATTCCAGGATCGATATGGTCCACATCTCCTCTGCCCTCGTGCCACTGATCTCGGATACGGGCATCACACCTCTGACATGGACGGACCATGCTGGGGTCTATCTCCTTATAGATATATACCGCGCACCTCATAGGAAATATAAATGGCGTCTGGACGACTCGCTTCTACAACACCCCTCAGCACTAGAGGAAACTAGACTAGCAATCACACACTACTTCACCAAAAATATGTCTCCCGACATCTCACTTAATGTTCTTTGGGAAGCTCATAAAGCTACGATTCGCGGCGCCTTACTGGCAAAATCGTCAGCAATTAGGAAAAAAGCCGCGCAGGAGATATCCTCCCTCGAATCAGAAATAGCCACCTTACTATCCAAACATAAAGCATCCCCCAATCCTTCCCTGCTCACCCAGATAGATTCCCTCCGGGGACAACTTAACACCCTTCTTTCCAACCGCGCGGCACTAATCCTTCGGAAACTGCAACAACGCTTTTATGATAAAATGGATAAAATAGATTCCCTACTGGCCAAAAAACTATGTCGCAAGCAAGCGTTGGGCGCAATAGATAAATTGTACTCGTCACAAAGGGGAACCTATACATATGACCCTGAAGTGATGGCCGAAGACTTCCGTCTGTTTTATAGCTCCCTTTATAACCTACCTGGCCCACCCCAGCAGTCTCCTGACGAGGCTGGGGGAGTACGCTCATACTTGTCTGATACCCCCCTCCCAACCCTATCGGACACTCAGTTAGAAGCCCTTAATAGTCGAATCTTGGAGGAGGAGACAATAGCCGTCATACGATCCATGCGCTCGTCGGCCGCTCCAGGTCCGGATGGTTTCACAGCCCAATATTATAAACTCTTCGCGAAGGAGCTGACCCCACACCTAACCTCCCTATTTAACGGTATTCTTGAGGGAGCCTCCTTTCTGCCAGGGACGACCCGGGCCGACATAGTGGTAATCCCAAAGCCCGACAAAGACCCGACTAGTTGCCTAAACTACAGACCAATCTCACTATTGAATATCGACCTGAAGATATACGCGAAAATATTAGCTAACCGTCTGGGTCCCTTGATGCCCGGTCTGGTCCACCCGGACCAGGTCGGCTTCATCCCTGGACGCCAGGCGCCTGATAACACTAGAAGTGCCATAGATCTAATATACTCAATTCAAAAACGGAAATCTCCCTCTCTCATTCTGGCTCTCGACGCGGAAAAAGCCTTCGGCCGTATATCGTGGTCTTTTGCCTTTGCAGTCCTTGACAAAATGGGATTCTCTGGAAAAATTTTAGAAGGGATCAAAGCACTTTACCGCTCCCCATCGGCCCAGGTTATGGTTAACGGTGTCTCCTCCTCCAGTTTTGGGATTGCCAATGGTACCAGGCAGGGATGCCCCCTCTCCCCTTTAATCGTTGCACTAGTCATGGAGCCCCTAGCAGCAAGAATCCGTAATAACAATACTATCCATGGAATATCCACAGGCCTATCCGAACACAAGATAGCGTTATATGCCGACGATGTCCTGATCTCCCTCACAGACGCAGCCCAATCTCTCCCCGCTCTCTTATCTGAGATCAGCTTATACTCCCAGTTCTCTGGATATAAAATAAATGTTAACAAAACAGAGGTCCTCAACTTTTATATCCCAGCAGCTCTCAAACAAGACCTTCAAACTACCCTCCCCTGTAACTGGTATACAAGGAAAATCAAATACCTCGGTGTGTATCTGACCCACCATCACCACCAACTTATCCAAGCAAATTATCCCCGTTTATTGCAGACAATCAAGGAGGATTTGGTGGAATGGTCCAGCTACTTTATATCATGGATAGGCAGAATTAACTCCGTCAAGATGAGCGTGCTCCCCCGACTTTTGTATTTATTTCAGACCCTCCCGATTTATGTTCCTACCTACGTGTTCAAAACTCTGCAACGCCAATCTCCCTTTTTATCTGGAATCATAAACGTCCCCGCGTTAGACTTAAACTGCTTCAACGCCCCTCCAGAGGCGGAGGCCTGGGTATTCCGGACTTTAAGAAATATTTCTATGCTGCACAACTTGCTCAATGCGCACAATGGTGCAACGAGGGTGGGACACGAAAGGTCTGGGTGGGGATAGAGGCAGAGGAGACGGGCCTAGCTACATTATCCTCCCTATTGTGGCTCCACCGGAACCAGCGCCCGTGCGTGGCCCTCTCGCACCCCGTAGTAAGTCGCTCACTAGCGACATGGGACCTGACAAATAGACGGTTCAGTTTGGCCCCATACCCGTCCCCGCTAATTCCGTTATTTCATAACCCAGCCTTCCCTCCAGGCATGTGTAAAGTCTCGCATACATCTTGGCGCTCGAGTGGTATACTATATGTTAACGATATCACTTCCAATGCTACTTTCCCACAATTCGGGGATATCCGTGAAGGAACAGTAATCCCCTCTTCGGACTTCTTTCGCTATCTGCAAATCAGACATTTCCACTCCACCATTACCACTACCCTTCTCCACAGACATTTATCCCCCTTCGAATACATTAGCTGGAAACGCACCAATACTAAAGGCCTCATATCAGATATTTACACCTTACTTGACGACCACCCCAATACATCCCAGGCCCCTCACAAGTCGGCATGGGAAAAGGAACTAGGAGTTATTATAGACCATGAAGACTGGGTAGATATATGGGACAACGCGGCTTCCAGCTCTATCTGTGTGAGAATTAAAGAATACATTTATAAATTACTCTACCGTTGGTACTATGTCCCTTCCCATCTACATACTATGTTCCCCGACACTCCAGATGGATGCTGGAGGGGTTGCACGGACAGTGGTTCGTTCTTACACATATGGTGGGCCTGCTCCAAAATTTACAAAATTTGGGGTGAACTCATTACTTTGCTTTCGCGCTTATTTGACATCTCCATCCCCCCTGACCTCCAATACTTTTTGCTCCCCATGACTCTTCCTACCCTCAATAGACACCAAAACAAACTATTCCGACATGTAGTTTCGGCAATGACATGCCAAATTGCCACAGACTGGAAGAACCCGACCCCCTCACCAATGCCGGTGATAATCTCCCAGATTTGGTATGTCCACAAAATGGAATATATTACCGCAGTCATACGTAACACCTCGAAACAATTTGACAAAGTATGGTCCCCGTGGCTAAACCTACAACAGGCCTCCTCCCCATTTGTAACCTGACACGGTACGCCACGGTCCAATCCACCTCCAGCCCCAGAAGGCCACCCTCCCCACCCCCTCTCTACTCCCCCTCCTTCTCTCTCCGATTGGAGGCGCTCAGCCTCATCTGCTTTCCTGTCCCCTTCTACTCGTTCTCTGAGTATTCTTTTCTTTTCATTGCCTCTGCTGACTCTCTATGACGGAAGGCCACTCCGTTGCCGAGAGTTCCCCACCGCATATACCTTAACTTTAACCTCTAAAAATAAGGGGGGGGGGGGGGAAACTAAGGAACTAAGAGGCAGTAATTAGCTGCGCTGTTGCAGGGATCTGATCTACAGTGGTGGTCGGACCTCCCTCCCACTCTCATGGACAGACCCCACCCACGGATGCCTCCCCCCACTCATGAACAGATGCCACACTCCCCCACTCACGGCACCTCTTTTTTCCCTCTCATGGACAGACCCCACTCACATTTGCCCCCCCCCCCCCTCTCATGGATGGAGCCCCCTTCTAAACTCGCGGGAGCCACCCCCTTCCCCCGCTCTTAGCTGTAACACCCCCACTCACAGATGCCTCCTTCCCACGCTCTCGGTCGGGACCTCCGCTATTCAGCTACAGATGGGCCCCCAGTACCACCACCTTCACAAGAAGGTAGATGTCAAACCTGGCTGTCAGTAGCTCCAATAACAGCATCAAGTGACCTGCCCCTACTGCAGAGATGGAGACAAGGTTCTCCGTCTCTGAAACAAAATGTGGTCCGTCGGGGGAAGAGGTACTCAGAAACCCGCCCCCTGCGTGCACCACTGCGCCCCCTCCCCATCATGCATATACTGCATAGTGCTGTCAGTCCCTTTCCCCATCTGTATGCCTTGCATTGTGCTGTCTGTCTCTCCATATATACTATATGTCTTGCTACCTCCGCCCCATCGGCATGTCCTGCATTGTGCTACCTCCCATCTGTCTTCAGTGTCTTGTATTGTCCCCTTCCCCTGCCCTGTGTCTTGTATTACCATTTCCCCTCTGCATTCTATATCTTGTATTGTCCCCCTCCCTGCACTCTGTGTCTTGTGTGTCCCACCTCTCCATATCTTGTTAACACCCCCCAACCCCCCTACTCCAAGTCTTGCATTGCTTTCTCCTCCCTCTCTTCTGCCTTGCATTGTCATCTGCCTGTTCTGTCCAAAGAGTTGTTACCGCCATCTTCCACTGTCCTCTTGGGCTCCACCTCTGCACTGCAGCTCCTCAGGTACTGCCGCTGAGTATCAGACAGCTAAAGGCACCTGGATGTGCCCGCTAATTAGAGCAGAATACATCCAGGACTCCTGGATGTGTCCACTAGTTAGAGCAGAATCAGTGTGAGCCTGGCCAGCCATAGGTAGAGGGGACTATAAGACGTGCCCGGCCGGCAGTCCGGGCAGTGTGATCCGGAGGTGAAGCCAACTCTGCATGATTGGAGCTGAACTTCGATCGCTGCAGCCAGGCTTGACGGAAGGGTGACAGGCTAACACTGAAGTGATAACAGGACTGTCTAGGTGGCCCAATCCTTCCCTGGGCTGGGCTAACTCCAGAATGCTCAAAATTTAATTACAGTTTGAAAATATACACTTAGAAAATATACACCAAGCAGGCAAGTGGCAAGTATCTTATGTAATGAACTTTAAGGAAGAGTAGCATACCATGTATCTAACAATTAAAGCAAAATGATGTCTTCAAACACACTATATTTTGCATATCTAATGAAGTAAATATTTTTTCATTGCATTGATTAAAATTCAGTACTCTGCAACGACGTTATAATTACCTGTAGATGAGAAGGATAAATGAGGAGTTAATTCACAGTCTATGCCTGCTATAAATATGGCTAATAAGGCCAGACTAACTCTGAAATTATGCTTAAAATCTAATTACACTTTTAAAATATACACTTTGAAAAAGTAACCAAGCAGCCAATTCCATATGCTCTTTTTTCATACAAACAGTAAAGTTATTAAAGGGATTTTTCCTTTTGATAAATTGGCCCCTGACCAGCAGAACCCCATTAGCCCATGTACGTATGCAGCTTTGAGCATAAGGAATGAGAGCTATAGTGTAAAAAAAAAGTTTACTGCTGAGATACACCAAATATTATTACAAAATCACTGTTTAATAGATTTCCCATCTGGTCTTATCCCTAATATGCATCTACATTCCCTCTGCACTGCAATTATTACAGAGGCTCATGGGCAGAATCATACATACTCACACTGTACTGTCAGTAATTGTGGATTCAGAGTTATCAGCAGGTATTTGTGCTACCAGTATCAAGAATGTGGGGTTTAAAGCATTGATGGTATTCACCAGGGGCCCTTGCAAGGAAGTTTGTACTTCACTGCACCTGGTATTCAGGACTAGGGACCTAGAGCCTAATCCAGACTGGATCGCTGCAGCGGCAGCTATCGCAGTCTGAAGCTCTTTTCAGAGTCCGCACGCCACCCAAATCTAACTCTCTCTGCACATGTTACATCTGCCCCAGCTGCACTGCACATGGTTTTGCCCATTAAAGAAAAATGTTGCTGCTGCAATCAGGTCTGAATTAGGCCCAAGGTCCCTAGTACTGGTTATGATGTGATGGTTTGGTGGTAGGGATCAATAAGGTGGGTACATACATACGAATACAATCATTATGCCGATTCTTAGATTTTCATCCGATATCAAAGGATCTGCAAAATAATTGTATCTGTTTTTACGTAGTGCCGATGCAGGAGCTTAAGCCAATTAGTGGCTTATAATGCTCCTGCAATGGCCGGAATCGAATGTTCTAAACTTTGAACATGTTTTAGCTTTGAATGTGCATGAATGTCAGAAGCTTCTACCCAACTCCATTCATCTGGCCCAAACCTTTTCCAGCCTATAAGGATTTGTAATAAACCTTTGAATCTAGAGGCTGTTTAATTTCTCCTAGCAGAAGGTGAGCTCACAATGGATATAAAATGAATATGGATGTGAGGCTTCAGCAGGGCCGCCAACAGAAATATTGGGGCCTGGTACAGAGCTATCTCTGGGGCCCCCATATATTATATATATAATTTTTTATTTATATATTAAAGAACAACAGAATTTGCTACGCTATATGTGAAACTGTTAATATATATATATATATATATATATATATATATATATATACAGGTTGAGTATCCCTTATCCAAAATGCTTGGGACCAGAGGTATTTTGGATATGGGATTTTTCCGTATTTTGGAATAATTGCATACCATAATGAGATATCATGGTGATGGGACCTAAATCTAAGCACAGAATGCATTTATGTTTCATATACACCTTACACACACAGCCGGAAGGTAATTTTAGCCAATATTTTTTATAACTTTGTGCATTAAACAAAGTGTGTGTACATTCACATAATTCATTTATGTTTCATATACACCATATACACACAGCCTGAAGGTCATTTAATACAATATTTTTAATAACTTTGTATTAAACAAAGTTTGTGTACACTGAGCCATCAAAAAACAAAGGTTTCACTATCTCACGCTCACTCAAAAAATTCCGTATTTCGGAATATTCCGTATTTCGGAATATTTGGATATGGGATACTCAACCTGTATATATATATATATATATATATATATATTTATATACACAAATATAAATATGTATATCTCTCCTTCCTCCCACACGCCCCACAGTCTGTCTCTCCCCAATGACTCTATGCTGCATTCCCAGCTCCCCCACTCCCTTCCAAAGCCCGGTGTCCCCTCACCAAGGCACTCTTACCCGGAGAGAGACTCACCTGATCTGCAATCCCCAGTACCCAGACCCGAACACCGCACAGTAGACCTCCAAAAGAGTCCGGCGCAGGGCATGGGAATCCTGGCCATCGCACGTGTGCCACACAGCCACTGTGTGTGAGAGGCTTCTGTCACTCTGAGGCTGCGCCCACACTGCCTACGGCTCATTGCCCTATTTGGACAAGACGACTCACATCCCGGCCAGGCACTTAGCGGCATAGCCTTGGGGCCCCTCTGATCCTTGGGGCCCAGTACAAGTGTCTCCTTTGACTCCTCCTTTCGCCAGCCCTGGGCTTGAGTAATAAAATGTGAAACATATTGCAAGCATGAAGAGTTGAGGTAGTTTGAGTCTGTAGGCCACTAGATTGATAACTTGCAGAATTTTGAATTGACCAATGTAATGAGATGCAAACTGCACACTGGGAATTTTTAATCTGAAAATGTTTAGTAAAAAGCCAGACTTTAGCAACAGGATTACATTTTGAACTACATGACTCATCTTATCAGCAAAGATTTTACAGCAACATGATGTGTATTCTTCCTCACTTCACTACAAATTTTAAAGAAATTACATAAAACTGGTAACACTGTTGGACACAACCAGAAGGACAAGAAGGTAGCTCAGAAAGAAATAGTTGGCACCCTTATAACAAAAAAGAGTTTGGACTTGTTATGCCATTAGCTAGTAATACTGACGCTATTAGCCAGCTTCTTCAGCCCTGTACCTGTGTAGCCTCATTATGCCAGTGCCTTCCCATTCCTGTTTCCTGTCTCTCCAATCCTGTTACCAGTGCATCCTCAGCACAAGCATTATTGGCATGTTCAGTCAGGGTAAGACTGGCCCACAGGGGTACAGGGTAAACCACTGGTGGGCCCCACTGCCTGAGGGCCCACTCCTTCCTCTAGGGATCAGGTTCCAGACTGTGCACTTGTATTATACCTGGTAGATATGTTGCATTACACTGCATAAGACTATTGTACATTTCAAGCCTCTGTGGAGGCTGGCCATATCCCCTTTGTAGACTGGACACAGTATGGACCCCTATCACTGCATTCCTCCGGTGGGCCCTTTATACCCCAGTCCGACACTGTGTTCAGTTGCTTTAATTTTGTTACCTACATCGGCGATATCTTCTGTATCAGTAATATGTTAATATGTTTGTTGTCCGACCTGCCTATTTAACTGTATTACCTGTACATCTTCACACTCTACGCCTCCTAACTGTCTTGCATCCCGGCACTGTATTCCATTCTCTGAATTTAATATGCAATAACCTCCATACCTCAGATACTTTTTTTTTTTAATTCATCCTAACTTCTTCCTTTTGATCTCCAATTCTGAGTTACGTTTGTGTATTTTTAAAATGATGCTCAAATGAATGTTTATGAGCAGAAATAAAATGTTATCATATTTAGTTTTTATGAACAAAATTAATGAAAGTCCAGTAGGTAATAATTTTTATAATAATAAACATTGCGATTGTTCCGGCAGATAGTGGAGGAGGTGAGGCTGTCCCATGAGGCTAATTCGAAGAGAATTTTGTAGAATTTGTCAGGTTTGGACAGATAAATTGAATACATTGTTTCCGAAAGGAATTGAAAGATGAGTTTAATCTCAAATGTTTCTTGAAGTTCCTGTGAAATTGTGTGATATAGTCATCATTCATGACAATAAGAAGCTTTGCTTTTCTCTGTAATTTATTATATCATTTTATTATTAGTGAATTCATTTATTTTGTAATTTTATGATTAGTTGAAGTTAATGGTATCATTTGATCCATGAATCACATGCTAAACAAATGTATCTCATTATAGAATAATCTTATTTTATATTAAATAATTAAATGCGATAGAAGTAAATGTATAATATTGTTTGGTTTATTAAAGTGTGTGTTTAAGTGCACTATGATGTAATGATAATTTGGTAACAATCAAAGTCAGTGATTGGTTACGACAGATATTTATCCATGACAATGGCGTATGTATAATCCAGTTGTAGAGCGCAACAGAATTTGCTGCGCTATATAAGAAATTGTTAATAAATAAATAAATGTAGAATTGGTGCATGGTGTGTGGTGCACATGGGCCCCTGGAATCAAGGGGGCCCACACCCTGCACCCATTTATAGTTATATTTACCTCTCCACCATCTCCAGAGTCCAGCATCGGCCAGTGGTTCAGCGCTGCAGTGCAGCAGATGTTACAGGGAAAATGGTCACACAGGAAAAAGCAAGAGTCTACTGTGCTGCCAGAGTGGAGAGGGCATGCATTTTATCACTCCTCCAGGCTTAATACATCTGCTCCTTAAACTGTCCCTGATACAGGGGTGTATTAATGCCTGAGGGGGCTCGGTGTAGCGGAATCCCGCCTCTTAGCAGCTGGCCTCCCAGACCTGCACTTTACCTTGTGACGCAAAGCAGATCCCTCTCTTTATCCGTGGCGTGATCTCCCCAGTGATATGCTGGAAGATGGTGCATGCGGATACGAGTGCAGAGTCTTTGTTTCCATTGTGTGGTGCCACCTTCCAAAAGATGTTACTGGCAAGATAGTGCCACGAAGGAGGAAGAATCTACATGCTGGCACAAGGTCTAGCTATCTGTATTTAGAATTGATGAAGGTTGTGCAATGCAGGGGTCCCCCGGGGCCCGTGTGCACAGCACACATTGCATTATAAAGATAGCTAGATAGAAGGTACCGGTGCTTACTAGTGCAGTCTGTTAGGTAAAGTGCAACATTAGTAGTGGTAAGAGTAAGAAATAAAGAGCTTATCTGAGAATTATACTCCTGAAGTTTTCTCTGTTTGTTCCTCAAGGTGGTGTCAGTTCGTTACACTATAATGTAGTATGTAAGGTAACAATGCAAAAAGTGATTTAACCCCTTCATTGCTGAGGTCAGTCCTGTGCTCAGCTCATTTTTCAACTAACACAAATTATACCTTGTGTTTCTTCAGAAGACATTGCATTTTCAGAAAATACCACTAGTCTATTTGCTACTTTACTTCTGTAACACTGAATACAATTTAATGGGAAGCGGTTAAAATACCACCAGTCTGGTACCAGACGGCATTCGCAAAGTTTAGCAAGGGCATGACTAGGGTGTTCCTACATAACTGTGAGTTCAGCAGAATTATGCCGATATACTGTACACCTGTTTTCAGACAGATTTATTGCACCAAGCATAGTTTAATGCAGGTGTGCATTGTTACTAATGATAGCTATGTTACCATCGGTATGTATATGGGCAGTGTGGTTACAACTCCGCATACAGGTGAATATTTGGCAAGCAATATGGGTGAAATTACAACTTACTTGTATTCAACTCTGCATTGACTCCTCACTGCACAGCCCGATACACCATTGTACATTTCCTCAAGAGAATCAGTCAGTACTTTACAAGAGATTAGCGGGACAGCAACCCATTGAAATGTAAATACTATAAGCCAGTTCTACAAGGATTCACCTATTACCACAGAAACACATTCTTCAATAATACTTTGATAATATCAAATTGTTTGATCATTATTGAACTAATGCTATTCACTCTGAGAAGCTCCCTCACAACCCACCATTCAGAACAATTGCAATGTGATCAAATGCAACAAAGCAATGAGAAAGGCAAGTCAGATGCTTGGTTGCATAGGAAGAGGAATCAGTAGCAGGAAAAGAGAAGTAATAATGCCACTGTATAGGTCATTGGTGCGGCCTCATCTGGAATACTGTGTCCAGTTCTGGAGACCCTATCTCCAGAAGGATATAAATACATTAGAGAGTGTACAAAGAAGGGCAACTAAAATGGTGCATGGCCTACATCACAAAACTTACAAGGAAAGGCTAAAAGATCTTAACATGTATAGTATGGAGGAGAGAAGGGAAAGGGGGGACATGATAGAAACTTTCAAATATACCAAAGGTTTTAACAAAGTTCAGGAGGGAAACATTCTTCAAAGGAAGAGAAGTATTAGAACTCGAGGACATACACTGAAACTGGAGGGAGGCAGGTTCAGGGGAAATTTAAGGAAAAATTATTTCACAGAAAGGGTAGTGGATAAGTGGAATAACCTCCCATCAGAGATGGTAGAGGCTAAGACTGTAGAGCAATTTAAACATGCTTGGGATAGGCATATGAATATCCTTACAAAGAATTAAGGTTCAAAAAGGGTTGCGATTACCTAAAGGATAAAAAAAATGGGCAGACTAGATGGGCCAAGTGGTTCTTATCTGCCGTCAAATTCTATGTTTCTATGTTACTATGATCAAAACTCCTATTAATATTGAAATATGTTAACCTTGGATGTCCAAAACTAACTGACCACACTGGACAAGCAGACTTTTGATAAACCCTGATTGTTACCATGTAAATAGCGTGAACAATTTTTTTTAAAGTGTGTTAATCCCACAATCACCAGAGGGTTACATGTTACACACTTACATCAAAAACCATGCAAAATTAAAAGGCACCTGTTCAGATCACAACATGAGGCATCAAATCTTACAATCCCCACTATGCAGTCCCAACTGCTGTACCTCTATTTAAAACATTTTTAAAAAAGCTGTCTTTTCTTTGGCATTCTTTGTTATTGGCACTTGCTAATACCCTTTGATTAGGTCTAGTGTGGTCAAGAATCATGCTGTTCCTAATCTTTCAATAAGTTCATCCACCAAAGGCATTGTGTAGGCATCGACCTTACAGTATACACATTAATAAATTTATGGAAATCATTGCAGAAATGCAAGCTCCCATCGGGTTCCAGAGTGAGTACAATGGGACTTAACCACTCACTATGTGACTCTTCAATTACATCCGACCCCAACATTTTTTTAATTTCTTTAGACACTGATTTAGTAATCGGTATTCTGTAGGGCTTTAGGATAACCTTAACCACTGGGTCAGTAATTATGTCATGTTTAATGACTGTTGTTTTACCGAGTATGTCTGAAACCAAAATTCTGTTTCTTAGAAGAAGTTCTTTAGCCTGCTGCTGTTGGGGTGGTATTCAGTATGCCAGCTGTTGGAATCCCGGCACTCAGTATACTAGCGCCGGAATCCCGACACTCAGCATACCGACAACTATTCTCCCTCTTGGGGGTCCACGTCCCCCCTGGAGGGATAAGAAATAGCGTGGCATGCATGGCGCACATAATTAACCACCCCCACTATCTAGGATATCAAAGGGTCCTTGCCACTTATAGGTTCATTCGTATATTTGAGGAAAAAATATATTTTACTATAAATCACTACAACAAAAGATAGATGGTTCTCCAATCTGTTTAGATAAAAATGATGTGGAACCACTTAAAGGGGCATATGTAATAGGGTTTGAGTTTGCCAGAGGTGCTGGGTGCTGGACAATCTCTGATGGGTTTTTTTTTTTAAAGCGGCAATCATTTACAAGGCATGGTTTTGCCTTGTAAATAATAACTTGCATTTTAAACAAAAACTTTAGAGATTGTCTGGCATCCCGCACCTCTGGCAAACTTGGACCCTATTACATATGCCTCAAAATGTTAGAATCTCTTCTGGCAGAGAATGGAGACAAAATTCAAGTAGTGAAATTTAGTAAGATTTATGATGCCACAGAACCAAACCGTGCTAGGTTTAAAAAAAAAAACAGATTTTTATCTCCTACAGCACAGAGGTCCATTTGTGGAATGTTTTTATGCTACCACAATGAGAGATTTTAAAAATATTTGTGATAAATAAAATACCTATGGCATAAAGGATAATCTCTCCCGATCTGCAAAAATGGCTCTTAAAAACCTATTAAAGATAAAGAAATCATAATCAAAGAAGCCAATAAAGGCGGGGGCCTGGTAATTCAGAATCTGGAGGATTCTCTTGTGGAGGCTTATAGGTAGCTGAACGACATAACTTTTTTACAAATAACTGTCTTCAGATTCCGCCAATCTTTTCCAAGATGAATTAACATCACTGTTAGATCTAGCAGTGGATCAAAAAGTCATCAGTGAGGATATATTGAAATTTCTGTCTGTTTCACACCCAGTCATACCAATATATTATCATTTACCAAAAGTCCATAGGCTTCCCCACCAGGGCGCCACATCATTTCAAACGTAGGCTCACTAACTACAAGTTTGTCAGCTTTTGTCGATGCACACTTACAAAAATATGTAAAGTCTCTTCTTTCAAAGACACTACTCATTTGTTTTCAAAAATAAGATAGAATGGTCTGGAAAGATTTGTATACACTATTGAACTGTGATGCAGAGTCTTTGTATATTAATATACTGCATGAATTAGGCCTATTAGCGATTAATTACTATCTTTACTATGATTTTGATATGTACAGTGATACACTGCAAAATGTTATCTTATTTTGTATAAGATTTATCTTAGAACAAAATTATGTTTCCTTCAATTCACAGTTTTACTTACAAATTCAGGGAACTGCCATAGGGACCAGGTTTGTGCCAAAATTTGGCAACTTATCTTTGGGATAGTTTGAAGAAGAATACATCTGGAGTGGTGACTTTAGTGTGAACCTGGTGCTCTATGGCAGGTATATTGATGATCTCTTTTTTATTTGGGATGGGGATGTTTTGTCTATCACCAACTTCACTGACCACCTTAATTTAAATTCTTTTGATCTTAAAATCATTCATAATTTTAATAAAGACACTTTTTTAATAAAGACAATTTTCTTACTATCACTATATGTAACAATATAATTGAGTCTTCCACATATGTAAAGGATGTGGACTGTAATAATTATTTGCATATGTTATTCTTACATGGATTATAATGGCTACTATACCATTATAATCCATGTAAGAATAACATATCAAAGGGACAGTTCCTTTGCTTATGTAGGAACTGCTCCACCAAAAAATGCATTTAAAAGTCAGGCTGAGATAATGTATGCTGCCTTCATAACGTAAGGCTACCTGGTCCATATACTTCACAAAGTTTAGAATGAAACCCTACACTGTTCAAAGACTTCACGTATTCATCCTGAAAGGAAAAAAGGTACAAAAACAAATAATTCTCATACAGATAAATCTCTTGCTTTTATCACTCAATACAATTTGGCTGCTAAATATATTAAGAAAATAATCTCCTAAAACTCTGCTATCCTTCAGTCAAGACAGATTTCTTGAAACAACTCTCTCAATAAATAGCCTAGCGGTTTGTAGAAAAGTACCCACCCCAATTTCTCCACAGGGTTATACTGTCTAGTATAAATATAATCAGAGATTTCAATTACCACCAAAACCCAAAAAATTCTTTAGACAAATGCACAACATGTCTCTTTGCAGACAATAAGTGTTCAAAGATAAGTTCCTTTAGCACACAAGAAGAGTACGAAATTACCAGTTTTATGAACTGTAGATCAAATTTTGTCATTAATTTAAAACAGTGCAAATGTGGAAACCAATATGTTGCGACTACCCGCACCCTGCATGACAGATTTTTGGAGCATAAACAGAATATCCTGAAAATTTTTTAAACACATAGCCTATCATGCCACATTACTTCATGTCAAAAGGGACCTACAGTAAGAGCAATTGAACATATCAAACCAACACCAACAGGTGGGGACAGATTTAATAGGCTCTGTAAACATGAAGCTTTTTGGATTACATACTCTCACTCGTCATGGTATAGAGGACTCTGTAAAATGTAATAATATATGATTTAGTCAATTATATTATTTAGGGTTCCTTTCTTTTTTGCCGGCTCAGTTTATGGAGTCATTGTCCATCAACACCCTAGGTCCCTAGGGGTCGACGTCCCATGAATCCTCACAGTACAGTCGCAGCCAATCAACAGTTATGATCCCCTACAATTAATCCTTGTGTATCACACTTGAATTGTTGATAGGGCGTGTACTGTGGGTGGGCCTTGTGGATGAGTTTAAAGATATCTCTTCACCCGTCTTATTCTCAGTGTGATGCCTCATCAATGTAAGCCTTTAGAATTTCTGTTCTATTTTAGCTGTATCTAATGAATAGTAAATGATTTCTACTCAATATAAGTTATTTTGTCAATTGGATCAAAATAACTATCTGTAGTTTAAATATATCTGCTATGTATTTATTGTTGACAAAAATATCCATTTTATTTTTTAAGGTAATTCACAAAGCCAAACACATATATTCATCAATATGTAAGTGTATATAAATATATATATCTTTATCGTGTTTTCACACATCGACCTATACATCTATGGAGATATATACTGTATATATTTATTTTTATATATATTTGTCTATAGTCTGTTTCATTTATGTCATGTCTGCTTTTTTATTATATATTATCCTTTAAGCTTTTTTATATAATACATATGTATCTACTATATGGTTTAAATGTAAACTCTATAATAGCCAGCCAGGAACCGTAGCATCATAGGTGGCCCTGATTATTTAATTATCCCTGACCTTACAAAAATACTGGCAGGACAGGGAACCAGCGCCTCATTTTCTCTAAAGAAAGGACCAGACTCTATAGGTTAAGAAATGAGTCAGCAAGCTATTCCTTGCTGCTGTCAGTAAACAGACCCCTTTTATGTTGTGACCCGATATCACTGCTACATACCCGGGAGAAGTACAAACTCCAGTTTATCAGCCAGTGACAGTAGCGCCGCATATTGAAAAACTACATTTATCAAGAATTTCTACTACATTGTTGCAGCATCTATATCCTTAGTAATGTATCACCATATCATAGCACAGCTGGCCAGCTATCAGGTCAGTGGCGGAACTGTTGGAGGCAGTGGAGTCGGCTGCCGCCGGGCTCCTGACCTCAAGGGTGCACATCTCCTCCACTGTCTCCCGCTGCCTGACGATCGCTCGCTGCCTCCTCGTATAAACAGAGAGCTGGCACTGGTGCAGCTAGTGGGAGCTCCAGAGCCAGCTACACCCAGGCTCTTCCAGTTAAGCAAGTTGAGTAAAGCATCCTGTTCCTCCGTCGGGCTGATGATAGCCAAAGGTAGGCACTGGCAGCACTTGCCTCAAGCTGCATTGTGTGGGGTGGGAGGGTGGGTAGTTGGGGGTGCTGGGGGGGGGCTTTAATAAATGTTGGCAGCACTGTGTTTTGTGTGCACATGTTTTTAAGTGAGGAGTGTTTTTGTGGTGTTTTTTAAGGAAAGTAGTGTATTCAAGTGAAAGAGGCATGTGTGTGAGAGGCATATGTGTGTAAGTGAGAGGCGTGTGTGTGTAAGTGAGAGGCGTGTGTGTGTGTGTGTGTGTGTGTGTGTGTGAGAGGCATGTGTGTGAGAGACAAGGATTAAAAGAGGCATTTGAGCATTTCTACAGGACTATGTACAGAACACACAACTGGTCTGGGTACACACTACCATACAAATATATGGATGGCTGTTTGTTTCTGAATGTGTGTGTGTAAGTGAGAGGCATGTGTGTGTGTAAGTGAAAGGGCATGTGTGTAAGTGAGAGGCATGTGTGTGTGTAAGCGAGAGGCATGTGTGTGTGTAAGCGAGAGGCATGTGTGTGTGTAAGTGAGAGGCGTGTGTGTGTGTGAGAGGCATGTGTGTGTATGTAAGTGAGAGTCATGTGTGTGTTTTTAATAGACATGAGCGGGTTCGGTTTTACTTGGATTTACTCGGTTCTCAAAACGGCATCTTATTGGCTCACGGATTTCTCTTGTTTTGGATAGCCAATAAGATGCCGTTTTGAAAACAGAGTAAATCCGATTAAAACCGAGTAAAACCCGAACCCGCTTAACTCTAGTTTTTAAGTGAAAGAGACATTTGTGTGTTTAAGTGAAACAGGTGTGTATGTTTAAGTGAAAGGTGTGCTTTTAAGTGAAGAAGGCGTGTGTTTTTAAGTGAAGGATGCATGTGTGTGTGTGTGTTTTTTAGTGAAAGAGGCGTGTGTGTTTAAGTGAAAGCGGCATGTGTGTGTTTAAGTGAAAGGCATGTGTGTGTTTTTAGGTGAAAGAGGTACGTGTGTTTTTAAGTGAAGGAGGCGTGTGTGTGTGTGTGTGTGTGTGTGTGTGTGTGTGTGTGTGTGTGAAAGAGGCATGTGTAAGTGAGACATGTGTGTGTTTTTAAGTGAAAGATGTGTGTGTGTGTGTGTGTGTGTGTGTGTGTGTGTGTGTGTGTGTGTGTGTGTGTGTGTGTGTGAGGGAAAGGCGTTTGTGTGTATTTAAATGAAAGAGGCATGTGTGTGTGTTTAAGTGAAAGAGGCATGTGTGTGTGTTTAAGTGAAAGAGACGTGTGTGAGTGTGTGTGTGTGTGTGTGTGTGTGTGTGTGTGTGTGTGTGTGTGTGTGTTTTTTTAAGTGAATGAGGTGTTTGTGTGTTTTTTTTATATATAGCGGCACACCGCTGCGCCAAAGCATCTCCATCGAGATCCGCTGGTGGGTGAGGGAGCACTAGGTGTAGGTGTACTATAAAGGTATGCTGGTCTTTGTTTTATTGTAATGACTGACTTGGAGTTCCGTCCACTTAGTATGTGTATCTATATTACTATTGGGAAAGGCACCTGAGCACACTTCTACTGTTCACTTTGAGTGCCGGATAGCTACATATGGTGTGTGTATATGTAGGGGTGCACCAACATTTATCATGCCTCCAGGTGACTGGGACGAACTTACGCCACTGTATCAGGTGTTATAAGAATAATTATATTAAAGCACCTGAGCTGATTTACCAGCACCACAATCTCAAGGGCTACAAAATTAATGGGTGTGGTATTGAAGGTCGACAGTAACTAGGTCGACAATGTCTAGGTCGACCACTATTGGTCGACAGTAACTAGGTCAACAGGGTGTCTATGTCGACAGAGTCTTTAGGTCGACATGTTCTAGGTCGACAGGTCAAAAGGTCGACATGAGTTTTTTATGTTTTTTTGGTGTCGTTTTCTTCGTAGAGTGACCGGGAACCCCAATTAGTGCACCGTGTCCCCTCGCATGGCTCGCTTTGCTCGCCATGCTTCGGGCAAGGTGTCTCACTTCCCGCGGCACAGATTACCGTTCCAATCGTAGTCCACATGGACCATTAAGTATGAAAAGGTTAAAAAAAAGAAAAAAAATTGAAAACCGCATGTCGACCTTTTGACCTGTCGACCTAGAACATGTCGACCTAAAGACCCTGTTGACCTAGTTACTGTCGACCAATAGTGGTCGACCTAGTTACTGTCGACTTAGAGACCGGATCCCAAATTTAATATACATCCTATGTACTATCCCTTTTTTGAGTGAAAGAAAGTGGTCTAAGTAGTATCTGTGTTAAAAAATCATAAGGCACTATCGGGAATGAAGGAGCAGGGGCGTATTTACCTGTTGGCCAGGATGGCAGTTCACAGTGGAGCCAGCCATTTAGGGGGTGTCACCTGGCGGAGCCATCTGCGGCCAGTTGGTAGAATGACTCCACAACAGGGCCATCTCTTCCTATGTACTTCCTCAGTCCCCCGGGATTGTAAGGGCCCATAGATGAACCCCTCCCTGCTGGACCAAACAGCTGCGCCAGTGAAACACCCTCCCTCCTCCCTTCCCCCTTCCAAAGGCTGCAGTGGTGGATGATATATGGGCAGAACTATGACCACAGAGGATACAGCGCGGAGTGGAGGGGGGGGTGGCTCAGTGGTCTAGCAGCAGGTGCAGCTTCACTGATGTTATGAGGCTCCCAGAAGAAAGAAGCCCTGCAGCCTATAACACCTACACTCTGCTGTGCTTGCGCCGCCTTCTGAAATATACCTTTCCATCGCACGCTGAAAGATCACACAGTGTGGATCCCACACAAACTACAACTTTGGTGAGTGTGCATAGCTTACACTTTTTCCCTATCCCACCACTCACTCCACTCTCCAAGTTTGTCTGTTTTGGGCCTACTTTCCCTTGTCCTACTTCTTCCAGTGCTGCTCTCCCCATCCTTCCTCTCTATTTCCTATCTTTCTTCCCCCTCTCTCTCTCTCTCTCTCTCTCTCTCTCTCTCTCTCTCTTGCTCCCTCTTTCTTTGTTTCATTCTCTCTCTTTCCCCTCTCTCTTTCTATTCCCTATCCCCCCTCCCCCTTTCTCTCCAGTTTTTATTGTCTCTCCCTTTCTCTCTCTCTCTCTCTCTCTCTCTCTCTCTCTCTCTCTCTCTCTCTCTCTCTCTCTCTGTTGCTTCCTCTCTCTTTCTGCCTCTTTCCCCACTCTCTCTTTCTCTATCTCTGGGAGAAATGCAGCAAGCATCACATTTTGCTTGTGAATCATCCCACCACTCTCCGCATGCATATTAGCATTTACTAACGCCATATGCATAAAGAAAATCACAAAGGACAGCTATTGTGCTTAGAATTGTCCTTTGCAATGACAGGACTTCAGGGTTTGTGATCTACGCATGTGTTGAGTGCTGCCGTGGGTGGCGCGAGGGATCTTGTTGGATCCCCCTCAAAAGAGGCAGCGCTTCTATAGGACAATGCCATCTGAAGATGTAAACCGAATCCAAGCCCCAGAATCTATCGCATTACGGGGCTTAGTGCATATGCAGCATGCGGCCAAACCTCTGGAAACAGCCTTTTTGGAGGTTTGGCCTTGTTTTTCCATTTGCTGCATCTCGTCCCATATCTCTATTCACTACCCCCCCCCCCCACACACGCACACACACACACACACACACTCTTCCACTCTCATTATCTCTCCTTCTCTCTCTTGCTCCCTCTCTTTCTGCTTCTCTCTCCCAACTCTTTCCCCCTTCCTTTCTCTCTCATGGCACATACAGTATTATTTTTTAGCAGAGTGTCTGTTAAAAAAGGTGGCCATTCCCCTTACATTACTGCCCCCCCCCCTCTATGCCCCTGAAGGGATGGGGTGGGGGTGCCATCTCCTTACTTTGCCTAGGGTGCTCAGTGCCCTAGATACAGCCCTGCAAATGAGTAATCTTGAGGAAATCCTGTATAACCATGCTGGAGACTGGTGTGAATTATTAGTTCTACACAAAAAAGGTCTACAGTCAACAGGTCTACCACTAATGGTTAGACAAGCATTAGGTCAACAAAGTCAAAGGTCAACAGGGTCAAAAGGTCAACATAGAATAGGTAGACAGTAGAAAAGGTTGACAGGGCCAAGCGTTTGACTTGGAAATGGTCGACACAAAAAAAAAAGGTAGACATAATTTATTTTTTTGGGGGGTTGTTTTATAGTATACCACATTCGCTTGCCATGCTTTGGGCAAGGTTCTTATTTCCAATCGTTGTCCACATGGATGATAAAGTATGAAATAGTTGAAAAAAAGTATAAAAAACTTGTATCCACCATTGTCATGTCGATCTTTTGACCATGTTGACCTTTTGAACTGACAGCCTTTTGAACGGTCTACATTTTACATATCAACCTTTTGACCCTGTCGACCTAATGCATGTCTACTATTAGTGGTCGACCTATTGACTGTAGACCTTTGTAGTGTAGATCTATAGACCAGATACCACTAGAGACAGGTGCAGGGAATATACTCCATTACAGCATTTCACCTTGCTGGTCTCTGCTTCTGATATATAGAGCTAATCATACGAGTAATCAAAGCACCTGAGAGGTTCCTTAAGCTATCCGGATCCCCTGTTCTGCATACTGGTGCACAGGTCGTGATCGCTCAATTAATACAGTGGTGAGTGCTATACTAATGTACTGATCCTGCATCTTTTCACAATTTCTGTGGCTTACAGTATCAATTACAGCAAACAACTGTTGCCTAAAATGATATATTTATTTGTGAATAGCTACAGTTGCTATAAGGATACAGATATTGCAACATACTCTACTGTTTAGCCTTTGGACACATTGTTACCTCAGAATGATACTTATAACTAGCTCTAGGAACTGATATATGAGCTTGGTTTATTAACATTTTTCTCTTATATGCGTATTGCTCTCTCTCCCTGTGTTCAGTCTTATTCCTTTATGAAATTATGGGGCTGACTGGCTATCCCATTTTTGAAAGAACAGCATTTAGATTAGTCAGAATACCCTGTGGTTTTGTGCACCTGTTCCTGTTATTTGTATATCCCTGCCACTTAGCCAAAAGCTTACTTTCTACTGTAGGAACCAAAACAAGCATCCCCAAAGACGTGCAACTGGGCATTGTGATTGTACACCCTCTCCTGTGCCTGTTGGGCCTGTTCCAAGTGCTCTCTCACTATCAGCACCATTGCAGCCATTTCTTCTTGCCAGGGGCATTTCAACAGAGGAGGGGGCATGTGTGCACCTCCGGGTGGGCCCCCTCCTCTGTACCGTGCTGTAGACTCCGGCATTGTGCCGGAGTCTACTGCGCATGCGCAGGTCTCCGGAAGCATGGCGCACACCATGATCCGGAGACCAATTTGGCTACCACGCATGCGCAGCGGCAATTTTGGCGGTGATTTCCTCCGCGATCGCAGCGCCCGATGCTGGACTCCGAAAAGGTAAGTATTAAAATGGGTGCAGTGTGTGCGGTGTGGGCCCCCCTGGACCCAGAGGCCAGTGTGCACCGCACACATTGCACCCATTATAGAAAAACCAATGCTTCCTGCATCTGTGAAATATGCTCAATAACAGTTTTATTATAAGGAGTGAATTGTTCTTCCCATGTACAGTATCTGTTGCAATTTCCAGCAATCCCCCTGAGGGTAGCAAATAATCCCATTCTCTCCATCTTTATCCACCACTTTCTTTAGCATGATTTTAAAGTTTTGTTAAACCTCTCCAATAAACCATCAGTCTGTGGGTGATACACAGAGATTCTTAACTGAGTAATTTTAAACAGGAGTCATAACTCTTTCATGATTTTTGACATAAATGGGGTGCCCTAATCAGTCAGGATTTCCTTAGGTATTCCCAGCCTGCTAAAGACATGTACTATTTCTCTAGTAATGCCTTTGTTGATGTATTGCGCAATGGAACTCGCTTCTGGATATCTGGTAGTGTAATCAATTATCACCAAAATATTTTGATGGCCCTGGGCAGATTTTATTGGAGGCCCAACCAAATAGCTTTACTCTAAAACGAAATCTCAGTAATGGGTAATGGTACAAGGGGACTTCAATCCTTTTTACCAGAGTAAAGTCATTTAATTGCTCTAAAGCAAAGGTCCCTTTTCTGACTTCAAGATCAAGCAGACGATCAATTGGCTCAATAACATTCTCTGTTTCAATAGGTGGTATATCATTCTGTGCCTCACTACTGCTCTCATTATTCTCTATCTCCGCAATCATGCATGAAAAAGGGCACAATTCAGACTTGAAAGACACTCCCACTGTGTCAGTAACATTCTCAGATAGGTGTGGGTTATCTACTTCTGTAACAAATATTCTGGGTGTGGGCACTTTGTGGTGAGATGGACGAGGTCATGCATTTGAGCAAGGAGGCTTTTCCGTTTGGTATTCCCAGCAGTGAACTCGTTGGTCATGAACAAACACTGTGGGGTATATTTACTAAGCTCCCGATTTTGACCGATTTGGTGTTTTTTGTTCAAAGTGTCATCTCGGGAATTTATTAAACTCAAATCTTGGCAGTGATGAGGGCATTCGTATTTTTTTACGGCTGTGTTGTAAAAATACGAATGAATACACCATCGGTCAAACACGGCTGTTTAGGTATAGAACTCGGTCATTTACTATGCATTCGTATTTGAAATCTCTACCGTGAAAGAGCATTTGCGGTCGTAAAAAAAATACAATTCATAAAAAAACACGGGAAAAAAGTAGACCTGCTTTTGAGAAGTGTGTTTACAATTAGAGATGTGCGCCGGAAATTTTTCGGGTTTTGTGTTTTGGTTTTGGGTTCGGTTCCGTGGCCGTGTTTTGGGTTCGAACGCGTTTTGGCAAAACCTCACCGAATTTTTTTTGTCGGATTCGGGTGTGTTTTGGATTCGGGTGTTTTTTTCAAAAAACCCTAAAAAACAGCTTAAATCATAGAATTTGGGGGTCATTTTGATCCCAAAGTATTATTAACCTCAATAACCATAATTTCCACTCATTTTCAGTCTATTCTGAACACCTCACACCTCACAATATTATTTTTAGTCCTAAAATTAGCACAGAGGTCGCTGGATGACTAAGCTCAGCGACCCAAGTGGCCGACACAAACACCTGGCCCATCTAGGAGTGGCACTGCAGTGTCACGCAGGATGGCCCTTCCAAAAAACACTCCCCAAACAGCACATGACGCAAAGAAAAAAAGAGGCGCAATGAGGTAGCTGTGTGAGTAAGCTAAGCGACCCAAGTGGCCGACACAAACACCTGGCCCATCTAGGAGTGGCACTGCAGTGTCAGGCCGGATGGCCCTTCCAAAAAATACTCCCCAAACAGCACATGACGCAAAGAAGAAAAAAAAGAGGCGCAATGAGGTAGCTGTGTGACTAAGATAAGCGACCCTAGTGGCCGACACAAACACCTGGCCCATCTAGGAGTGGCACTGCAGTGTCACGCAGGATGGCCCTTCCAAAAAACACTCCCCAAACAGCACATGACGCAAAGAAAAAAAGAGGCGCAATGAGGTAGCTGTGTGAGTAAGCTAAGCGACCCTAGTGGCCGACACAAACACCTGGCCCATCTAGGAGTGGCACTGCAGTGTCACGCAGGATGGCCCTTCCAAAAAACACTCCCCAAACAGCACATGACGCAAAGAAAAAAAGAGGCGCAATGAGGTAGCTGTGTGAGTAAGCTAAGCGACCCTAGTGGCCGACACAAACACCTGGCCCATCTAGGAGTGGCACTGCAGTGTCAGGCCGGATGGCCCTTCCAAAAAATACTCCCCAAACAGCACATGACGCAAAGAAGAAAAAAATGAGGCGCAATGAGGTAGCTGTGTGACTAAGATAAGTGACCCTAGTGGCCGACACAAACACCTGGCCCATCTAGGAGTGGCACTGCAGTGTCACGCAGGATGGCCCTTCCAAAAAACACTTCCCAAACAGCACATGACGCAAAGAAAAATGAAAGAAAAAAGAGGTGCAAGATGGAATTGTCCTTGGGCCCTCCCACCCACCCTTATGTTGTATAAACAGGACATGCACACTTTAACCAACCCATCATTTCAGTGACAGGGTCTGCCACACGACTGTGACTGAAATGACGGGTTGGTTTGGACCCCCACCAAAAAAGAAGCAATTAATCTCTCCTTGCACAAACTGGCTCTACAGAGGCAAGATGTCCACCTCATCATCATCCTCCGATTCATCACCGTGTACATCCCCCTCCTCACAGATTATCAATTCGTCCCCACTGGAATCCACCATCACAGCTCCCTGTGTACTTTGTGGAGGCAATTGCTGCTGGTGAATGTCTCCATGGAGGAATTGATTATAATTCATTTTAATGAACATCATCTTCTCCACATTTTCTGGAAGTAACCTCGTACGCCGATTGCTGACAAGGTGAGCGGCGGCACTAAACACTCTTTCGGAGTACACACTTGTGGGAGGGCAACTTAGGTAGAATAAAGCCAGTTTGTGCAAGGGCCTCCAAATTGCCTCTTTTTCCTGCCAGTATACGTACGGACTGTCTGACGTGCCTACTTGGATGCGGTCACTCATATAATCCTCCACCATTCTTTCAATGGTGAGAGAATCATATGCAGTGACAGTAGACGACATGTCCGTAATCGTTGTCAGGTCCTTCAGTCCGGACCAGATGTCAGCATCAGCAGTCGCTCCAGACTGCCCTGCATCACCGCCAGCGGGTGGGCTCGGAATTCTGAGCCTTTTCCTCGCACCCCCAGTTGCGGGAGAATGTGAAGGAGGAGATGTTGACAGGTCGCGTTCCGCTTGACTTGACAATTTTCTCACCAGCAGTTCTTTGAACCCCTGCAGACTTGTGTCTGCCGGAAAGAGAGATACAACGTAGGTTTTAAATCTAGGATCGAGCACGGTGGCCAAAATGTAGTGCTCTGATTTCAACAGATTGACCACCCGTGAATCCTTGTTAAGCGAATTAAGGGCTCCATCCACAAGTCCCACATGCCTAGCGGAATCGCTCAATGTTAGCTCCTCCTTCAATGTCTCCAGCTTCTTCTGCAAAAGCCTGATGAGGGGAATGACCTGACTCAGGCTGGCAGTGTCTGAACTGACTTCACGTGTGGCAAGTTCAAAAGGTTGCAGAACCTTGCACAACGTTGAAATCATTCTCCACTGCGCTTGAGACAGGTGCATTCCACCTCCTATATCGTGCTCAGTTGTATAGGCTTGAATGGCCTTTTGCTGCTCCTCCAACCTCTGAAGCATATAGAGGGTTGAATTCCACCTCGTTACCACTTCTTGCTTCAGATGATGGCAGGGCAGGTTCAGGCGTTTTTGGTGTTGCTCCAGTCTTCTGTACGTGGTGCCTGTACGCCGAAAGTGTCCCGCAATTCTTCTGGCCACCGACAGCATCTCTTGCACGCCCCTCTTGTTTTTTAAATAATTCTGCACCACCAAATTCAAGGTATGTGCAAAACATGGGACGTGCTGGAATTTGCCCATATTTAATGCACACACAATATTGCTGGCGTTGTCCGATGCCACAAATCCACAGGAGAGTCCAATTGGGGTAAGCCATTCTGCGATGATCTTCCTCAGTTGCCGTAAGAGGTTTTTAGCTGTGTGCGTATTCTGGAAAGCGGTGATACAAAGCGTAGCCTGCCTAGGAAAGAGTTGGCGTTTGCGAGATGCTGCTACTGGTGCCGCCGCTGCTGTTCTTGCGGCGGGAGTCAATACATCTACCCAGTGGGCTGTCACAGTCATATAGTCCTCAGTCTGCCCTGCTCCACTTGTCCACATGTCCGTGGTTAAGTGGACATTGGGTACAACTGCATTTTTTAGGACACTGGTGAGTCTTTTTCTGAGGTCTGTGTACATTTTCGGTATCGCCTGCCTAGAGAAATGGAACCTAGATGGTATTTGGTACCGGGGACACAGTACCTCAATCAAGTCTATAGTTGGCTCTGCAGTAATGATGGATACCGGAACCACGTTTCTCACCGCCCAGGATGCCAAGGCCTCAGTTATCCGCTTTGCAGCAGGATGACTGCTGTGATATTTCATCTTCCTCGCAAAGGACTGTTGGACAGTCAATTGCTTGGTGGAAGTAGTAAAAGTGGTCTTACGACTTCCCCTCTGGGATGACCATCGACTCCCAGCAGCAACAACAGCAGCACCAGCAGCAGTAGGCGTTACACTCAAGGATGCATCGGAGGAATCCCAGGCAGGAGAGGACTCGTCAGAATTGCCAGTGACATGGCCTGCAGGACTATTGGCATTCCTGGGGAAGGAGGAAATTGACACTGAGGGAGTTGGTGGGGTGGTTTGCGTGAGCTTGGTTACAAGAGGAAGGGATTTACTGGTCAGTGGACTGCTTCCGCTGTCGCCCAAAGTTTTTGAACTTGTCACTGACTTATGATGAATGCGCTGCAGGTGACGTATAAGGGAGGATGTTCCGAGGTGGTTAACATCCTTACCCCTACTTATTACAGCTTGACAAAGGCAACACACGGCTTGACACCTGTTGTCCGAATTTCTGTTGAAATACTTCCACACAACGAAGAGCTGATTTTTTTGGTATTTTCACCAGGCATGTCAATGGCCATATTCCTCCCATGGACAACAGGTGTCTCCCCGGGTGCCTGACATAAACAAACCACCTCACCATCAGAATCCTCCTTGTCAATTTCCTCCCCAGCGCCAGCAACACCCATACCCTCCTCATCCTGGTGTACTTCAACACTGACATCTTCAATCTGACTATCAGGAACTGGACTGCGGGTGCTCCTTCCAGAACTTGCAGGGGGCGTGCAAATGGTGGAAGGCGCATGCTCTTCACGTCCAGTGTTGGGAAGGTCAGGCATCGCAACCGACACAATTGGACTCTCCTTGTGGATTTGTGATTTCGAAGAACGCACAGTTCTTTGCTGTGCTTTTGCCAGCTTAAGTCTTTTCATTTTTCTAGCGAGAGGCTGAGTGCTTCCATCCTCATGTGAAGCTGAACCACTAGCCATGAACATAGGCCAGGGCCTCAGCCGTTCCTTGCCACTCCGTGTGGTAAATGGCATATTGGCAAGTTTACGCTTCTCCTCCGATGATTTTATTTTAGATTGTTGAGTCCTTTTTTTACTGATATTTTGTGTTTTGGATTTTACATGCTCTGTACTATGACATTGGGCATCGGCCTTGGCAGACGACGTTGATGGAATTTCATCATCTCGGCCATGACTAGTGGCAGCAGCTTCAGCACGAGGTGGAAGTGGATCTTGATCTTTCCCTATTTTTGGAACCTCAACATTTTTGTTCTCCATATTTTAATAGGCACAACTAAAAGGCACCTCAGGTAAACAATGGAGATGGATGGATACTAGTATACTTATGGATGACGAGTGACTGACGACACAAAGGTAGCTACAGCCGTGGACTACCGTACTGCGTCTGCTAGTATAGAGATGATAATGATATTAAAAAAATATATATATCACTACTGCAGATATATATAATATAATGACGGACCTGCTGGACACTGTCAGCAGACTCCTAAACTACTAGTATGAAGAAGATAGAAAAAAAAACCCCACCACAGGTAGGTATACAATTATGGACGAGCACTGACGACACAGAGGTAGCTACAGCCGTGGACTACCGTACTGCGTCTGCTAGTATAGAGATGATAATGATATAAAAAATATATATATATCACTACTGCAGGTATATATAATATAATGACGGACCTGCTGGACACTGTCAGCAGACTCCTAAACTACTAGTATGAAGAAGATAGAAAAAAAAAAACCACCACAGGTAGGTATACAATTATGGACGAGCACTAACGACACAAAGGTAGCCACAGCCGTGGACTACCGTACTGCGTCTGCTAGTATAGAGATGATAATGATATAAAAAATATATATATATCACTACTGCAGGTATATATAATATAATGACGGACCTGCTGGACACTGTCAGCAGACTCCTAAACTACTAGTATGAAGAAGATAGAAAAAAAAACCCCACCACAGGTAGGTATACAATTATGGACGAGCACTGACGACACAGAGGTAGCTACAGCCGTGGACTACCGTACTGCGTCTGCTAGTATAGAGATGATAATGATATAAAAAATATACATATATCACTACTGCAGGTATATATAATATAATGACGGACATGCTGGACACTGTCAGCACACTCCTAAACTACTAGTATGAAGAGGATAGAAAAAAAAACCACCACAGGTAGGTATACAATTATGGACGAGCACTGACGACACAGAGGTAGCCACAGCCGTGGACTACCGTACTGCGTCTGCTAGTATAGAGATAATAATGATATAAAAAATATATATATATCACTACTGCAGGTATATATAATATAATGACGGACCTGCTGGACACTGTCAGCAGACTCCTAAACTACTAGTATGAAGAAGATAGAAAAAAAACCCACCACAGGTAGGTATACAATTATGGACGAGCACTGACGACACAGAGGTAGCTACAGCCGTGGACTACCGTACTGCGTCTGCTAGTATAGAGATGATAATTATATAAAAAATATATATATATCACTACTGCAGGTATATATAATATAATGACGGACCTGCTGGACACTGTCAGCAGACTCCTAAACTACTAGTATGAAGAAGATAGAAAAAAAAAAACCACCACAGGTAGGTATACAATTATGGACGAGCACTGACGACACAGAGGTAGCTACAGCCGTGGACTACCGTACTGCGTCTGCTAGTATAGAGATGATAATGATATAAAAAATATATATATATCACTACTGCAGGTATATATAATATAATGACGGACCTGCTGGACACTGTCAGCAGACTCCTAAACTACTAGTATGAAGAAGATAGAAAAAAAAAAACCACCACAGGTAGGTATACAATTATGGACGAGCACTGACGACACAGAGGTAGCTACAGCCGTGGACTACCGTACTGCGTCTGCTAGTATAGAGATGATAATGATATAAAAAATATATATATATCACTACTGCAGTTATATATAATATAATGACGGACCTGCTGGACACTGTCAGCAGACTCCTAAACTACTAGTATGAAGAAGATAGAAAAAAAAAAACCACCACAGGTAGGTATACAATTATGGACGAGCACTGACGACACAGAGGTAGCCACAGCCGTGGACTACCGTACTGCGTCTGCTAATATAGAGATGATAAAGATGATAGAGATGAACAAAAAAAATATAACACTACTGCAGGTAAATATTTATATAATATAATGAATGACGGACCTGCTGGACACTGTCAGCAGAATGCGTTTATAGAATAAAATAAAAAAAACACCACAGGAGTGTTTAACTTTTTCAGGCAGACAATATACTGGTGGTCACTGGTCAGTCACACTGGCAGCAAAAGTGTGCACTGTACTCCTGCTATAACTGCACCCCAGTCTCCCCCACAATTCAGCTGTGTGAGCAGTGAGCACTCAGCACAGTCAGATATACATAGATGATATTATCATGCAGCACACTGAGGCTGAGCACAGATATGGTATGTGACTGTGTATCGTTTTTTTTCAGGCAGAGAACGGATTATATTAAATAATAAATAAAACTGGTGGTGGTCAGTCACTAGTAACTAACTATCAGCAAAACTCTGCACTCTGAGTACTCCTAATGCTCCCCAAAAGTAATCAACTCAAGTGTCTCTATCTATTCTAACGGAGAGGACGCCAGCCACGTCCTCTCCCTATCAATCTCAATGCACGTGTGAAATGGCGGCGACGCGCGGCTCCTTATATAGAATCCGAGTCTCGCGATAGAATACGAGCCTCGCGAGAATCCGACAGCGGGATGATGACGTTCGGGCGCGCTCGGGTTAGCCGAGCAAGGCGGCAAGATCCGAGTCTGCCTCGGACCCGTGTAAAAAGGCTGAAGTTCGGGGGGGTTCGGATTCCGAGGAACCGAACCCGCTCATCTCTAGTTTACATGTGTTCCGACTTCATCATTAATCACACCTGCATTTTTGGGCCTTTAAAAAGTGGGCCAGCACATTTTCCAAATCAATCAGAAAAATGCAGAAAAAGAGAAAAAATACCCTGAGGTAATTCTCTCCAGGCGCTGATAGGGGAGGTTCAACACAGCAGCTAGATAAAGAGGTTGGTCAGACCTCACACAATAATACAAGCAAATATAAATCAGCGCTAAGTGGTCATAAAAGAGATGAGTAGGTCAATAATTGTACATGTTTAATTCATAATAAAATTCAATAAAACATCCATATGGAATCAATAAAATAAATGAAGAAAAACCCTTGAGAAGGGTATGGAACGTTACTCCCGATCACATTTATCTGAAAATGGAGGAAATAATAGGACCTGTTCCTATGGTATAGTCCCCTTCTAGGTCTGTATGGACCAAATTTGATAGTCTGAACTAGGCAATAGTTACCACAGGTGTGTCCAAGGGTTATTAAGCGGTTCAGCACTCCGCAAGATTGCAGTTCCTTGGTAGGGTGGAAACAAAGCAGTATCCTCAGTTCAGATGGTATGCCTCCAGCAAAGGTCCATGAGAATCAGTGGTGGGGACTTGGTTCAGGTCCTCAGGTCTCCAGATGGTACAAGTCCAAAAAGTGATCCAAGGGAGCAGCTTACACCAATGCGTTTCGTTGTGTTCACACAACTTTTTCAAGGTGCTAACTTGACTGCAAACAAGGGTTTAGATACCCAACCAATATGGCTGCTCATTTGCATAAGTGATTGACATTAACCGACTCATCTCATAATATGACCAAAAAATAACAGACATAAGTATCTAGGGTGAAGCCCATGTTCATAAATATAGTACATTTAATAAATAACTCCCAGATATCCAAAACAATCTCTTTATTTATGTGTATATTGGTCACATGACCATTTACAGATACCTAAACTGGGCTGTTGTATCTAAACCCCGGAATGGCATCTGATTTATTTATCCTATTAAGCACTGACAGGTCTCCTGGTTATGGGGGGATCCAATCCACTTCTTACATTAACCAAGTGGGGATACCCTCCCCCTCGCCTGTATTAGTGGCATTAGTGGATCAGATGACGCGAACGGATCCCATCCCGTCATGTCATCAGTCCCCGCCTGGCCGCACGTAATCACGCGGTCAGACCTGTAACGTAGCGTCATTCCCATGCGCCCGAGTGCGCATATCATGACGTGGCGTGTGTTAACCTCGGTTGCCGGGGCGACGCGTCACTACACGCGCCGTCTCAACCTGGCTGCATAACCCTCACAAACATTGTAGGTAGTCTCACATGATGACGGCTACGCAATCCCGCCAACCATCATGCCAACCACGATACAGACACTGTTTGCCATATACAATATGTGTATATTTTACATCAATTTAATTCACTTAGAGTACATTGTTCAGTGATCAATAGGGATTCCCATACTTTTCATAAAAAGTAAAAAAAAATATATAATAAATAATAATATATAAAAGAATAAAAAAAATGTATATAAAGATTAATAATAATAATGGTAAATAGCCCTTTGTTGCCTTACAAATTCTGAGATAGATCCAGAGAGATATGTACCACATGGTACTGATATATGAAGAATAAATCTCAAAAAGAAAAATACATAAGATCTTGCTTAGAGGCATATATATAGGTAATAAGAAACAAATCATGATGTATTCTAAGTATACTTGTATATTGATATGTTACCAGACCTATATATTCACAGTAGATGGCAACAGTAATGTGCTAAAAAACTGTTACCATTAGGAGAGAGGGGGCAGCAGTTTAGAAATATATATATAATGATAGTACTAATGAGAGATGGTCATAGCACAGAGTTAAGTTCAACTGCTTCGTTTAATCCTTTTGGATATATGGTGTTCAATTTAAACATCCAGTACAGTTCTTGTTTACATAAAATTTTATACCGGTCCCCCCCCTCTCTTCGTTGTGCCCACCTGTTCAATCGCTGTTAGATGGAGGGAGCTAGGATTCCCCTCATGGTGATCTCTAAAGTGTCTGGAGACGCGATGCGTGGAAATTTTCCTGACTATGTTACCGCGGTGTTCCATGAAGTGAGTCTTAATGCTTCTTGTGGTCCGCCCCACATATTTCTGATCACATCCACAAGAGAGGAGGTATATAATATAAGTTGAGTCACAATACATAAAACTAGTGAGTTCGTAATCCTCTCCATCTCTCACGTGGAGGTGTGTGGTTTTGCGAAACATATGTTTACAGGTGGTACACCTAGTAGCCCCGCATCGGAAGAAGCCTTTGGGTTCCTGCGTCAACCAGGTGTTCCCCATAGTCTGTTGTGTGGTAACTTTTATAATAAAGCTAGGAGCAAGGATATTTTTAAGTGATTTATTCTTTTTGAAAATGAATTTCGGCTTAGATGGTAGATGGCTTCTCAATAGATTGTCTTGATTCAAAATATTAAAGTTTTTACATACAATCTTTTTAATCTGCATACTTTCATTATTATATGTCGATATAAAAGCCAGGCCGTCTAATTCATCATTAAGATCTCTTTCCTTATTACATACTTTATTAGATCTAAGTAGGGTATCTCTATCTAAATTCAGAACCTCTCTGACAGCCTTCTTTAATGGTGAGTAAGGGTAACCTCTTCCACTAAACGCCTCTACCATAGAGTCGGCCTGTTCCAAGAATTTGTTTTTTTCTGTGCAGTTACGTCGTAGCTGCATAAACTGCCCCCTAGGAATATTCTCCTTCCAAGGGGGATAATGGGCGCTCCGGTAGTGCAGATAGGAGTGAGTATCAACCTCCTTGTTATAATTGGAGGTAATTATTTTATTATCCCTGGCTTCTAGAGTTATATCCAGGAAGTTAATAGTGAAAGGGTGGAAGGAGTGAGTGAACCGAAGATTAAAGTGATTAGAATTCAAATTAGAAACAAATGATTGTGCTGATAGTGCATCCCCATCCCAAATTATAAAAAGATCATCAATATATCGGCCATAGAGGACGAGGTTCGCGCCGTAATCGCCACCCCACACATGGGTGTCCTCAAAGAGACCCATGTAGAGATTGGCATAGCTCTGCGCGAACCTCGTCCCCATGGCCGTGCCCATTACCTGTAAGTAAAACGTGTCCATGAACAAAAAATAGTTGTGCTGAAGAATAAAAGAAATAGCTTCTGACAAAAAGGCCCCGTGTCTCTCAGAAAGTCACAATCAGTCCTTAATCTAGTTGCTATTGCATCCCGACCTAGGTCATGTGGGATGTTAGTATAAAGACTCTGCACATATAGAGTCAGAAATGCATATGTATCTTTCCAAACAAAGTCCTGTAAAAGTTTTAAAAAATGAGTGGTATCTTTAATATGAGACCTTAAGGTAGAGACACAGGGTTGAAGGAAAGAGTCAACATAAAAGGACAGATTTGAGGACAAAGAACCTATACCAGATATAATGGGACGCCCAGGTGGTGAACTAAGTGACTTGTGTACTTTAGGGAGGTGATAGTAAATCGGAACTGTGGGGTGCTTAATAAACAAAAAATTGAATTCCTCCCTGGATATAACTCCGTCGACCAGGGCATCATCTAGTAAGTTATGTAGCTGTCTCAAATATTGAGATGTGGGATCAGAGTCCAAAGGTTTATAGAATTCAATATTCGTCAATTGTCTATATGCCTCAGCAATATACTCCTCTCTGTCCTGCACCACCAGACCGCCCCCCTTGTCCGCTTCTCTAAAGACTAGGGAAGTATCCTTAGTAAGATCCCGCAAGGCTTTCCTCTCCCATTTAGTGATGTTAGTATTGGTTTTCCTATTATTCATTTGGTTCTTTTGTTGACATTAATTCCTAAAGTCCTCTAGTGTAGTTTTATAAAAGCACTCAACCATAGGGCTCTTATATGTGAGGGGATAGAACTCAGATTTGCGCTTTAAGTCACCCCTTTTGATATCAAATACTTTTTTGTATTTGCTGCTCCAGAACTGGAGTTATCATCCAGGAGGGTCTGTAAGATTTCAAGAGCTAAATCGTCTCCTGAATCAAGGGTGATAGCCATTCCCTCTTCTTTATGTTGTTGCAAATTACGTTGTATGAAGTAACGTTTCCTACATAAAGTACGGGCAAATCTGTTCAATTCAACGAACAGATTGAATATATTGGGGGTACTCGTGGGCGCAAATTTGAGTCCCTTAGCTAAAAGGGATTTCTCACTGGTGGTAAACTGTTTACTCGAGAGATTAAAGACATTAGTGGGATTAGAAGCATCCTGGTCTGTTAATCCCACTCCCTTGGTTGTCTTCTTTTTTCCCCCTCTGCACCCTCTATACTTCGGGGTCTTCCTCTTTTTGGTGTCTTTTTTTCCCACTCTGTTCTTACAGGGGACCCATATCGTCTTTCGTGTGTTTTTTCTAAAAAAAACCTCAGAGTTCTTTTGAGAATCATAGTGGGAATCCGGTCTCAGTTCCCTGGGTCTTGCTCCCAACTCTATCAATTGGTCGCCACCTATTTATGTCAGTCCATCTGTTCTACCTCTATCCGGTTTGTCAGGGGAAAGTATCTTTTTGTCAGGGGAAAGTATCTTTTTCTCCCTTTTTCCCCATTCTTGTCTGTACTGATGTCTCTTTGGGATCTCTCCCTGTCTCCATCTCCTGTTAGAGGGGGATTTTTCAGATGGATAGGTTCTGGACTTGATTCTCTCTCTATTTTTACTCCTATAACTCCTCACTTGTCCAGTGTTGTAATCTTCAAGATCCCTCTGGAATTTTTTACACTTATTATCTACAACTGTTTGTTCGAATTTAGTCATCCTCTCCATCACTAGTATATCCCTCTCCTTATATTCCTTTGTATTGTTCTGAGGTTCTAGTTTATCTTTAAGAGACTCTATTTCTATTTCAATTTCTTTAACTTTTTGGTTCCTATAGGTAATCACGATTTCCATAAGGCTCATAGAGCACTTATCTAGTGCTTTCTCCCATTTCTCTTCAAACTCTCTATCACCATTGAATATAGAGTGCTTGAAGAGCCTGAGGCCCCACGGAATTATGTTTTTATCAATATATTTCTGTAAATTAATGCCATCAAGCCAATGTTTTGTCTCTGATCTCATTAAATCCTCTAATTTATAGAACTAATTTTTCAACAAGTTGGTTTTGGATTCAGAATTTAATTCTGTGGGATCATCCCATTTTTTAAGAAAATCAATCCTTCTTAAAAGTGGAGAAGCTCCCCATTCCTGCAGCCCAGAGTGAGACTATGTGAAATGCAGAAAAAGAGAAAAAATACCCTAAGGTAATTCTCTCCAGGCGCTGATAGGGGAGGTTCAACACAGCAGCTAGATAAAGAGGTTGGTCAGACCTCACACAATAATACAAGCAAATATAAATCAGCGCTAAGAAATGGCTGCTGCCGTGTGCAGCAGTGAATTTGGTTTTGCTGTGGGATTCCTGAGGCTGCTCCATGAGGCTACTAGAAACCAGGGCCAGGAAACTGAACATGGTCAGAAGGATGTACAGGTGCCGCGGAGGCTACGCAGGCCTCAGTTTTTTAGGAGGCATTTGAACTTAAACGTATTGGCCGATGACCAGGTCATACAGATGTTCAGGCTAAATAGGACCAACATTTTCCGTCTGTATGACCTAGTCAAACTGGACCTAGACCCTGAGACAGCACGCTCTCGCTCTGTCTCAGGCCTGCACAAACTCCTGGCTGTGTTGCACTTTATGGCTACTGGCAGCTTTCAGGCTGTCCAGCACAGAATATCTGTGTTAATAGAACCAGGGAGTGATCATAAGAGTTATTTAATAAGTAAGACCCACTTGGGCTACTTGATTGAAAATTGGTTGGTCTCCTGCATTCAAATGAGCTGGACTTTCTGACGTAAGCCACAAAAATTAGTATTAAGCCTCAAAAAGGAGAAGGAAAGGGGGAAAGGAGAATTAGTGGTGATGCTGCTGTTGGTATTGCAAACACATATGGAGGGAAATGGTCCCAACTCTACAACACCGGGTATTCGCAGGAAGTCTCCTCTCCTGGTACTGACCCGGCCCAACGCTGTTTGGCTTCCAAGATCAGACGAGATCGGGCATTGGCAGCGTGGTATGATAGTAGAGAATTTTTTGGTGTTGCACCAATGAGAGTGCACCTATGTAGGAAACGGAAGAAAGAGGAAGAACGGGAGACAGAAAGAAAAAAGAAAGAGAGGACGAGAAATGAAAATAGTATATAGAAGAGAAAAGGAATGAATCAGTATAGCGTAATTGAGGGATCTGCTTTCTGCGTTAGACACAGCTCAACAAAACCCACTTTGGTGGTATTGTGTTCCGTGAATCGCAGATGAGAGTCCATGAAGCAATAGTGAAGTATGAGCAAAAGGTATGAAAGATATACTGGGTTGAACTATCAAAAAATTAAGCATCGATTTGAAAATTCACATAGGTATTTAACGTGCATATTAGGATAAAGTTTAGAAGTTCAAAGAACATGCTGAGGCTCACGATGAGTGAGATAATTATCAGACAAAATACCGGCCTCTGCTGGAAAAATTTTTTTTGCATAATAGTATAAATACTTTAACAGATATTAATTTTGGAAAAATAAGGGAAGAAAAAAAAGGGATGAAAAGAAAATTTGGGCTGTATTAAGTTATTAGACAGTAGTGCTGTAGCAAAGAGCTTATGTGTGTGCTACACAAGTCCACATGACATGGAATAACATACAACAGATTAATATAAAGCGCATCAGGGTTTGCGGTCTGTGCAAAATGTACACAGAACGGCAGTGGAACTCTGATAAAGATACACAGATCTAAACATTCGCTGTATAATCAAGCATATTAATAAATGCACTTAATGTGTTGTTGTCTGTGCACACTATATACAGAGCACCAGTAGGTCCAATCAGATGTGATGGGAGTTTAGTGCGCATCAAAAGGTTGCCGTCTGTGCCAAGTATGCACAGGACAGCAGCAGGCTTGTAGTCAATAATACTATCTGCCAAAAAATATATCTACGTATGCTACAGGGCTATTAGCATGCTGTCTAGTGAAACATATATAGTAAATACACAGAGTGTGTTGCTGTCTGTGCAGGATGTGCACAGAGCAGCTGTAGGCTTACGGTCACCAAAATTGGAGAAAGAAGGCAGGTTAGGGCATTGTCATGTGCCCAGGCAGGAGCTGAGAAATCACTCTGAGTGTGGTCCCCCTCTCGGAAAACGCGTTTCGCCCTGACGGGCTTGTTCACTTCCGGGTTTAGGAGGGAGTGTGCAGCATGGGGTTTTATAGCAGCTAATGAAAATGTACTGACCCTTAATTGGAGGATATCTTGAGCGCTGGGCTGAGGATGGCAGCCGCCGCTGTGGAGCGTCTGTCCGTTGTTACGGCGACGGGACGTGACGTGCATAGGGGGGCGGGGCTTGTGCAATCACGGGAGGCCATTGGATGACTGGCCGTGTGTGCACATGTGATGGCCCTGAAATATCGCGAGATCACGGGCGCCATCTTTGTGGATGGCAGTTGCCTAATGTAAGAGCAAATAAATCCTTGGCGCCATCTTGGATAATGGCAAGACAGCAGCGCAGGGAAGGGAAGATTGATTACTCTTATGATCACTCCCTGGTTCTATTAACACAGATATTCTGTGCTGGTCAGGGGAATTGGGGGTAAGACCAATCAATGTCTACAACCATTCCAATTACCAAGTGTGATTAAACAGACCAGAACATTTTATTAATTCTAATTATCACATTTTTTTTCTTTGATAAGGATCATTTATATGGGTATTTTCATTATAAACATTAAAAGTTATGTTTTAAGTATTTCTCTCTATATGTTATAGGAATTTTCCTCTCCCTTCAAGAGTGCGCCCACACAAGAGCCTTCTTTCTCTTCCTTCCTTTTAGTATATTTACTCTCTGGCTCTGGGCGCACCACCAAGCAGGACAACGTTATTTATCGAAGTAAAAGACCTAGTCTTTTCTTCTCTTTTCCTATTTTGGAGTGCTTAATTGTCCAAATTTTGGTTCCACAGTATTAAAACAGTACTATCTTTACCAGTGCCCGATCGCCCTTTGTCTAGTCTAAGCTTTCAGGCTGTGACAGGCGATGTAATAGGAATCTCACAGCCCACCTTTTCAAAATATTTAAATCAGGTGAGGCAAACCATACATACTCCTCTATGCCCCATTTCTGTATTGTGTAATGTGAATTTATAACAGTATATTTGAACAAAGTGCTTAAGACACTCAACTTATATTTTTGACTGTACACACAGGTTTTGGATGCATTTGAACCCCACATAGATGCCTCTATCTGCTTCCCTACCCAGGAGTCTCAGTGGCATGCAGTCAAGGTAGCTTTCTATGAGCTTGCTGGCATGCCAAATGTGCTGGGTGCCATAGATTGCACACACGTTGAGCTGAGACCACCTAGAGGCAGGCAATATATTTATATAAATAGACATTTTGGGCAATTAACTAATGTCCAGGTGGTTTGTGATGCTCAAAATTATGAGTGTTGTTGCGGGTTATCCTGGCGGCTGCCATGACTCCTTCATCCTCAGTCAGTCATCCCTCTTTGATAAATTTGAGGCTGGAGAAATGCCTGATGGCTGGCTGCTGGGTATGTACCAAGTATTTGTGTTTAATTTTGTGCTTACCTCAACCTGCACATCATGTTAGCACTGTGTTTGTGCATCAATATTTTACAATGCTGCTAATCTCTGTTTTTCAGGTGATGGGGGTTATGGTTGCTACTACTTCTGACTCCATTGTCCGCCCCTGATTCCCCTGCTGAACACAATTACAATCATGCACATAAGTCTACGCGGAATGTGATAGAACGATGTTTTGGTGTACTGAAATCAAGGTTTCGGTGTCTGGATAAGTCTGCCGGGCTTTTGTTGTATAGTCCCTTAAAGGTGACTAGGATTGTGTTCTGCTGCTGTTTTCTTCATAACATGTGTTTGCAGCAACATCTGCCACATAATGATGATGGTGATGATGATGATGATGATGATGATGATGATGATGAAGAAAACAGTCAGCAAGCAGAGGAGTTAGAAACATCTGGTGACACTGTGAGTACAGATATAGGGAGGCAGGTAAGGCAAGACCTGATTTTGGCACATTTTAGTGGTAAGTAAATTTGCCTGTGTGCTTTGTATATGAACAATTAAGGCACACCAATGTATTTTCTGTAGTAATGTGGCTCTTGCTCCCTCTTGAGCTAGTCAGCTGAGTGTTGTTTATTTGCTTGATATGTGTTTATGTCTAACTGTTGGGTATCAGTTACTTAGCTATTTTTTTGCGTTTTTGCTTAGTAATTATGTGTTTATAATATTAAAAGTTTCTTTTTAACATTCAAAGGTAATGTTTGCCACAATACTACATAATAATTTAGTATGCACTAACAACCATTATTGTTTAGCCTATTGTTTGTGTTTGTTGTGTGTTGACTTTCTTCTAAAGCTGTGTTTATAGCACAACATAATGGACATTGAGTAATGTGTGCCAATTAGCCAAACATACATTGACTAACACCAACCTTACAAAATTGTTTACACATAATTATGGCTGTGATGTGGTAAACGTTCATGTTAGTAATGATGCTAGAATATTCCCAACACATGTGAGTGTTAATTCTAAGAATTTTCCTCTTACACTGACAGTTTTTTGCACATAACACATTGCACATCAATCACTTTTCACATTTATTACTGTACAACATGTGTTTTCATTACAAATAACTGCTATTGTGTAGACCTAGTTTTGTCAACAATGTGTCTCCAGCTGTAGGGTGGCCTATTTCTTAGGCTGTTCTTTGGTGGCTGACGTGGGTTTGGTTTGGGCAGTGGAGCGGGTTCGGCTTGATCTTCGAACTGGTGATGAAATTGGGGTCTGTGTAGGTGTGTTGGTCCCTGAGGTGGAACCTTGTTGGTGTTGTGCCAACAAATTAATATATTGACTGAGGTTAGCCAGGGTTGCCGTAAGTTGTGTTGTGGCTGTTGTGTTGTTGTCTATGATGCGAGACATGGTTTCTGATATAATTTGATTACTTTGAATTAACTGAATGAGGGCCTGTTGATGGCGGTGTTGCTCATCCATTATGCGCAGAAAGGTAACAATAAGTTGGCTGTTATCTGCTCTCATCTGCTCCATACTGTTTGCAACTCTGCTGGACATTGAGCTGGACATTGAGCCTGTTTGTGTTTCTACACAGTCTCGGGAGATGATGGGGCAGACAGGCTAGGTATTGGGTGTGTGCGCGTAGGCAATCAATATTCTGTGCCTGTTGTTGGTTCCATGTTACCCAAAATGATGGTTCAGGTTGTTGCGGGGGGGTTGTTTGGCTCAATTGTGGGTGTGGTGACATTTGAGGTGGCGGGGTACTTTCCTGAGGCGTGCTTGGTTGGTTAACATCTATTGCTTGCAGATGGAGGGTGTATGTTTCCTGTTCAGATTCCTGCTGGGCTTCCGGGGGCATGATGTCTGGTTCTGTATGGGGTTTAAGGGCACAACATTTGAGTGTATTTGAAAATTATGCTGGTTTTGATATTTAGTTTAACTTTCTAGACTTGTTTGTCAAACATTTTTCTTAAGCAAATTGGGATGTTCACCAAGACTCGTATACACAATCAAAAAGGCCAATTATGTTGGTTTTTATGTTGAAAAAAATGACTTCAAAACAAAAGTGGACACATGTTTGACAAATACCACACTTACAAAACAAACACACAGAGGTACAAAGTTTACACCATGAAAAAAAGTGATTTGTCACCCGCCATATCGTACTTGCATTAAAATTTCAAACAGTAAATGACAATATGAATTCTGTCACCATTGTGAAAGGGTGTGAATCTACCTGAAGCTCAATATTTTACTATTCAAATAAATAATGACAACACAATACTACTGTAAGGCGCAAGAGAACACTTTAAATTTGCTAAAAAATTTTAGTGGTTTTTGGATTTTAACAATTTGCAAGCCATGTGCTTGCTGCTGGGGATAAGTACTAGGATTATTACATTTTTTGGCTGATGTGTAATTTGTGTTTTGTGTTTACTCACCAGACAGCTGAGGGGAATGTGGTCCCGGTGATTGAGTACTCTCCAAAATGTGTTCTGGTGGCTGAGGCAACACAGTTGAAATACGACGTGGGGGTGTGCTTAACGCTGGTGTTGGTGCGACATCAGGATGACGTCTCTTGCTAGGCCTGCTCGTGTGGCTGCCAGACCCCTGTGAAGGACGTCTTTGTGAACTGTGATGCGATGTTGAAGTTCCTATGGATTAATGCAAACATTAGATTTTTTTTTGCTTTTTTGTGGTGGCCACATTAACAGGTGTCATTTTTGCGTTACCTGTAACGCCAGCATCCACAGCTCTTGACAGTGTTGCTTGTGTTCTGGAAGTGGTGGCTTGCTTTCGTACTGTAAAAATGATACATTGGTGTTTATGACCTTTAATTACAGTGTGTACTTTTGTAAGCAGCAACATTTAGTGATGTGGACATATGATTACCATTATGGGTACAGTTTCTAACAATAAATGTTGAAACAATGGGTTGCTTCATTTTTTGTAAACAGGCAAATGAGGTTCCATTTCCAAAGACAAAAACATAGCCAAGTAGTCTAATTTTCCATGGCCAACAGCTGAATATACACACATGTATTGCCATATATTTTACATTATTACATTAATGAGTAAATTTGAAAATAAAATTTGAAAATCCGAACAATTAGAAAATTAAAACAAAAAAAAACATACAATACTTAGCCATCTACACTAACATATTGGCTACAAAGACAAGTAAAATACAGCAGACATTAAACAAAAACAAAAAAACATTACTACCTAACACCTCCCTATACAAACACAAAATATAAAAAATAAAAAAATAGATAATTTAGAACATAAAAATATATTAACAATACAATATCATTTTAAAAATACTAATTAGACATAAACACATATGCAGATATAACAGATTTGTAAAAATAAACTCACCATCAGGCCTAGGACGATCCGAATCCCGCACATTAGTCGCACCAACAACTTCATGCGGAATAAGGGTCCGCACAGGTTCCTCCCACTCCCGATAAGACGCTATAAAGGGATGGCCACCCCCTGTTTGCCTGGCTGACTTAGCCTCCTTTGCCATCTTGGCCTTGACACTAGTGATGAGCGGGTTCGGTTTTACTCGGTTTTACTCGGTTTTACTCGGTTCTCAAAACGGCATCTTATTGGCTCACGGATGTCACGTGTTTTGGATAGCCAATAAGATGCCGTTTTGAGAACCGAGTAAAACCGAGTAAAACCGAGTAAAACCGAACCTCGCTCATCTCTACTTGACACGGCGCTTGATGTCGTAGAATCTCTTCCGACACGTGTCCTCGGTCCTCTTCACCACACCCTCACTGTTTACTGCCACTACTACCTTCCCCCACAGAACAGTTTTCCTGCGCAAAGGCACCTTGGCCGCATCACGCCCAAACAGCTGGCGATGATGGCGCATCAACTCATGCACCAAAGCCATATTTTCCGCAAAGCTAAATTTAACATTTCTGCCCGTCTTGGTAGTGGTGCGTGGCTGCGGAGCAACACCACCATCACTGTCACTATCACTCGAGGCCACAGCAGCAACCTCACCCTCCTCCACCTCACTAACCTCCCCCCCTCACTCACCTCCTCCACCTCACTCACCTCCTCCACCTCACTCACCTCCTCCCTCTCACTCACCTCCTCCCTCTCACTCACCTCTGAATGGGACATAATAATGACAAACAACAAATAACACTAATAAAAAAAACAGACTCCTCCACTACCACTGCACACCACACACACACACACACACACACTCACAAACAAACAATGACAATAGACTGAAAGTAAAATGCACAAACACTAAAAATGACACAAATTTTAAAGAGACTACACAACAATTACCACAAGACTACTTACACACACAATACAGCACTCAACAATCGCAAGAAACCTCCAAAACCGACCAACAAATCACCAACTCCAAAACACCAACTTCCTCTCACCTCTCCACTAGCTAAACCCACGAGGTGCGGCTGGTTGTGGGCGTTTTTATACTAATGAGCACAGACACTCCTCCATGACAAACATAACCAATCACGGACGAGTGACGAAAGCGAAAGTAAGAAAATAACGCGGCCGGGAAGGGTCAAAAACACTGCCGTGGAAATTAAAGATACGAATTTGTAAAAAGACCAACAAAATACTACCGATGTCAGTCGTGTTTCAACGTCAAACAAATTCTGAACATTACGAATCTTAGTAAATATACCCCTGTGATTCCCAATCGAGTTAAGATTTCTCTTTTAAATTTTTTATAGGCTTTGACATCAGTCAAGCACAAGTCAAAATAGGCTTTTTGCTGTTCCCCAGACAGGAAGAGTGCTACAAGGCTTGCCCACTGTTTCTTAGGTCAACTCTCTCTCTCTCTCTCTCTCTCTCTCTCTCTCTCTCTCTCTCTCTCTCTCTCTCTCAGCTGTTCTTTCAAGAATTGTTCAATAAGCTTCAACATCATCACTCTGAGTCATCTTTTAAAGAAAATGACTGGCCCATATGGAGTGAGAGTTAGTTGGAACATCGATGGAAGTGTTCTTGGACAGGTCTGCTAAATGCTGCACTGCTGCAAAAGTCTGGATGGTGCTGGCTAATATTGTGGCTAATCCAGGGTGATCGATAAGTCACAATACATTCAAACAAGGGGACAGCATCCATTAACTCATGGAATTTTTCTCCTTACCCTTTCTCCTTGCAGCCTGTGTCACACTGGCAATGGTCCCGCAGTGCTTCCTGGGTACACCTTGATTCTCCAACTACCGTGGTCTTGTGAGCTACCATAGTGTGGAAGTCTGGGGCAGCTGGGGCTCCCGTGCATTCAACTCACTCAGGTAGGAAGGAGACTTGAATGGAAGGAGAAAGTTGCATACCGGTGACTTGATGTGTTGAACAGGCTGATGGCCTTCTTCAGGTCTCCAATAAGACCTGCAGCTACCGATAGTACCCACCAAGTAGTGAGCACCTGGTTATCCCCACTTTCTTCCAGAATAATTAAATAGCTCCAGGCATTAAGCCCAGAGCTTTCCCCATGCAGTAAACCCTACGGCTACAGGATATACCCCTAAGGGTTCTAAAACACCACACTACCTATTTTATCACCTTTTTCTCTAACCAGGACTGGATTATGGGAGGTGCAACATGGGTGGTCATCACGTGGCCCCCACACTTTAAGGGCCCCCACAGACAGCTGTTTGCTGCAGTGTAGTCCTCCTCCGGTAGTTCACAACAAACAGGTAGAGAAAGAAAGAAGACTCTCTTTTGGCTGCACTCTTAAAGAAGTCAATAGAAGACTAAAGAATGGAAAAATAAAAACATATTGTATTTATTAGTTCATAATAAAAAATTTCCTTGTGCACCATATATCTGGAGATGCTACAATTTATGTAGTTGCTATATCTCAATTGAACGTAGAATAAACAAGACACAAAATTTTTAAATTTCACATCTATGATTTCTAAAGTGTATCAATTACAAAAATTACATAAAATAATCTCATATAGGCCAAATCAAAAATGTGATATAGATCATCATTAATAATCAATTAAGCCCTCTCAGGGTTGATGCTCCATGGACTAATGGGTATGTTCACCAAAATATTCTTCACAACTAATATTCATAAGAGATTGAGAAATGCAGGAATGTTGTAAAAGAGATTTGTTGATATGGAGATTAGAAAAAAAGATCTAGTATGAGATTACAGTAGAATAGTTGTGAATCTGCTGTCAGTGTTAGGCACAGAGTCTGCCCATCTCTTAAACCTATACTATACTCAGTGTTCCTCAGAGGTCCACCATCCAAGTACTGACCAAGCCCAAGCCCAAGTACTGCTTCGCTTCCAAGATCGGATGGAGTCGGGCGTTTACAGGTGTCGTAACTCGTTCCACTATGGGATCACTGATGAGAGTTCATATAAGCAAAAGGATGAGTATGGAATAATTCAGAATCAGAAAAGATAAGAAAATAAGCAAGTGGATCTGCTGCCAGCATTAGGTAGAGGTAAGTACGGTAGTGACACGTCTCTACCCTATACCCCTGGATCGCTGGTGACAGTCCAGAAATTCAGAAAGCAGAGAAAGTAACAGCCCATTAAATTGTCAGCAATGTGTGCACAATTAATTTCAATAGGATTCTAATTATAGAAATAACACATAAATTGTAGCAGCTCCAAATATATGGTGCACAAGGGAATTTTTTATTATGTTGTAATGTCCACCCACAAACAAACACATGACATTTACGGTGGCGAAAACTTGAATTAAATTGTGGGGTGCTAGTGTGAATCAGGTTCGGGTGATCAGAGCGGCAGACCTGCTTTACCTCTCAGACACAATGACAACACAAACATAATATAGTATCCAACTCCATTTTATTATCCTAACAAAATTTACAAGTGGCAGGTAAACAGGAAACTGGCGCACAATTGAAGCAGGCTGGTTATGGCTTCTAAATAACAGTCTCAGGTAACCAGCGTTAGCAATACAGGTAGTAGGTAAGCAGGAACTTGTGCACGATTAAAGCAGGCTGGTTATGGCTATTAAACGACAGTCTCAGGTAACCAGCGTCAGCAATACAGGTAGTAGGTAAGCAGGAACTTGTGCACGATTAAAGCAGGCTGGTTATGGCTATTAAACGACAGTCTCAGGTAACCAGCGTTATCAATACAAGTAGCAGGTAAGAAGGTAACTTGTGCACAATTAAAGCAGGCTGGTTATGGCTACTAAACAACAGTCTCAGGTAACCAGCGTCAGCAATACAGGTAGCAGGTAAGCAGGAACTTGTGCACGATTAAAGCAGGCTGGTTATGGCTATTAAACGACAGTCTCAGGTAACCAGCGTTAGCAATACAAGTAGCAGGTAAGCAGGTAACTTGTGCACAATTAAAGCAGGCTGGTTATGGCTACTAAACAACAGTCTCAGGTAACCAGCGTCAGCAATACAGGTAGCAGGCAAGCAGGAACTTGTGCACGATTAAAGCAGGCTGGTTATGGCTATTAAACGACAGTCTCAGGTAACCAGCGTTAGCAATACAGGTAGCAGGTAAGCAGGAACTTGTGCACAATTAAAGCAGGCTGGTTATGGCTACTAAACAACAGTCTCAGGTAACCAGCGTCAGCAATACAGGTAGCAGGTAAGCAGGAACTTGTGCACGATTAAAGCAGGCTGGTTATGGCTATTAAACGACAGTCTCAGGTAACCAGCGTTAGCAATACAAGTAGCAGGTAAGCAGGAACTTGTGCACGATTAAAGCAGGCTGGTTATGGCTATTAAACGACAGTCTCAGGTAACCAGCGTTATCAATACAAGTAGCAGGTAAGCAGGTAACTTGTGCACAATTAAAGCAGGCTGGTTATGGCTACTAAACAACAGTCTCAGGTAACCAGCGTCAGCAATACAGGTAGCAGGTAAGCAGGAACTTGTGCACGATTAAAGCAGGCTGGTTATGGCTATTAAACGACAGTCTCAGGTAACCAGCGTTAGCAATACAAGTAGCAGGTAAGCAGGTAACTTGTGCACAATTAAAGCAGGCTGGTTATGGCTTCTAAATAATAGTCTCAGGTAACCAGCGTTGGCAATGCAGGTGGCAGGTAAACAGGTAACTGGCGCACAATTGAAGCAGGCTGGTTATGGCTTCTAAATAACAGTCTCAGGTAACCAGCGTTGGCAATACAGGTGGCAGGTAAGCAGGTAACTGTTGCACAATTGAAGCAGGCTGGTTATGGCTTCTAAATAATAGTCTCAGGTAACCAGCGTCAGCAATACAGGTAGTAGGTAAGCAGGAACTTGTGCACAATTAAAGCAGGCTGGTTATGGCTTGTTAACAACAGTCTCAGGTAACCAGCGTTCCTTAGTAGCGGATAAATGCATTAACATTAGCTTTCACACTGCTGGGCGGAGCTTGCATAAAAAGAACTATCAGTACCAGCATTCCTTAATAGCAGATAAATGCATTAACATTAGCTTTCACACTGCTGGGCGGAGCTTGCATAAAAAAACTATCACCGCAGCACTTACCAAGGGGTGTCTACACTCCTACCCCCTACCAAACAATCCCAGATGTGGGTACCAATATATAAGGGCAGTCTACCCCCTTTTACAACATTCCCAAAACAAATATGCGGGGCACATACAAATGAGGGGAGCGCAACCCCTAATTATCTAAACTTGCGGGGGTACTGTGATAAGGGGAGCCCACCCCTTTTATTATTAATTGTCTCACCGGGGCACTCATGAAGGGCAACCTACCCACTTAGTAAATATGTTCCCCAAATGCAGAGTTCATGCAGTGGAAGGGGTTAAATACCGGACACAGGGGATCTTAGGGGTGTCTACACCCTTTTTCAAATACTATGTCGCCTATTAGCAGAGTTTTTGCAGCGGAGGGCACAACAGGGGCAGAGTATGGCAGCGGAAGGGCGATCAGGGTCTCACCACCTGCTGCGGCACTTCTGCCACCTCCGATCCTCCGCATCTTCAGCGTGGCTGTCTGGAGTCTCCCTCCTCAGTCTCCGGCCCGGTCTTCTCCTCTTCAGCTGCCGCCACGCCATCTCCGGGTCTTCACTCCTCTTGTGCAGCAGACTCCGGTCCGCGCCGTCATCTCTACGCTGGGGTCTTCTCGGGTCCTCGCCGTACTCCAGCCGCCAGGGGTCCTCGCTGGGGTCTTCTTCCCGGGGTCGTCCTTCGCGGTGCCTGCGCGCTTCTCATCTGCCGCTCCTTGGAATCCAGGGGACGGATGTCATCACTGCTCTGCTGGACGGGCTGCGGTTCCTCCGGCCCAGCGCTCCAGTCTCTCAGCAGCGGCGGCTCTTCTCCGCACTCCATCCCCGCTGGCACTGACGCGGCCAGCTCTTCTCCTCAGGCAGGGTCTCCGGCATTCTTCTGGCACTGGTGCTCCGGTCGCTGGTTCTCCCCTCGGCTTCTTCTCTGCGCAGACGGTCCTCACACACTGGCAGGCGGCTCCTGGGGCTACATGGCGACACCTTCCCCAGGTAATCTTCCCATTCCTCCAGGGCTCCTCTGGCAGCGATCCTCCCAGCGCTGCATACTCCAGTCTTCAGGCTCTGGACACTACATGGCTCCACTTCCCCAGGTACATATTCCCATTCCTCCAGGTCTCTTTCTCCTGTGCTGTGAGGCTTCTTTTAAGGGTCTTGGTGCTCCTCCACCTCCCCTCTCCTCTATGATGACTGGCTCCCGGGGCCCCAGCAACAGACTACCCCCTGGTCACTCTGCCCTACAACCCAGGGGACCCAATCAGCTGGGGACATGTTTCCCAGACTTTTTATGTTGCTGGGTAAGAAGTGACAGGACCAGAGAATTGGCGGCAAAATCCCTGTCCCAATCTGACAGGGTCACATAAAGTTCAGCCCACGATCTACTCTGGGACTTGTAGTTCCACAATGTAAACAAAACAAAAAAATCACAAGGGGATCTCCATGGTGCAATAGCTTCAGGGTATTACATTCTTCCCCCCTAAAATTATACGTGTCCTCACGTATACACTTTAACATTATACATCGGTTAACATAAGCCTTGAACTGGGTACAGCTCTGTTGGCAAACAAGTCATTGTGTCTGGAGCACAGGCCCGCCTGTGATTCTCTGATCCTGTTCGTGACGCCAAAAATTTATGTAATGTCCACCCACAAACAAACACATGACATTTACGGTGGCGAAAACTTGAATTAAATTGTGGGGTGCTAGTGTGAATCAGGTTCGGGTGATCAGAGCGGCAGACCTGCTTTACCTCTCAGACACAATGACAACACAAACATAATATAGTATCCAACTCCATTTTATTATCCTAACAAAATTTACAAGTGGCAGGTAAACAGGAAACTGGCGCACAATTGAAGCAGGCTGGTTATGGCTTCTAAATAACAGTCTCAGGTAACCAGCGTTAGCAATACAAGTAGCAGGTAAGCAGGTAACTTGTGCACAATTAAAGCAGGCTGGTTATGGCTACTAAACAACAGTCTCAGGTAACCAGCGTCAGCAATACAGGTAGCAGGTAAGCAGGAACTTGTGCACGATTAAAGCAGGCTGGTTATGGCTATTAAACGACAGTCTCAGGTAACCAGCGTTAGCAATACAAGTAGCAGGTAAGCAGGTAACTTGTGCACAATTAAAGCAGGCTGGTTATGGCTACTAAACAACAGTCTCAGGTAACCAGCGTCAGCAATACAGGTAGCAGGTAAGCAGGAACTTGTGCACGATTAAAGCAGGCTGGTTATGGCTATTAAACGACAGTCTCAGGTAACCAGCGTTAGCAATACAGGTAGCAGGTAAGCAGGAACTTGTGCACAATTAAAGCAGGCTGGTTATGGCTACTAAACAACAGTCTCAGGTAACCAGCGTCAGCAATACAGGTAGCAGGTAAGCAGGAACTTGTGCACGATTAAAGCAGGCTGGTTATGGCTATTAAACGACAGTCTCAGGTAACCAGCGTTAGCAATACAGGTAGCAGGTAAGCAGGAACTTGTGCACGATTAAAGCAGGCTGGTTATGGCTATTAAACGACAGTCTCAGGTAACCAGCGTCAGCAATACAGGTAGTAGGTAAGCAGGAACTTGTGCACGATTAAAGCAGGCTGGTTATGGCTATTAAACGACAGTCTCAGGTAACCAGCGTTATCAATACAAGTAGCAGGTAAGCAGGTAACTTGTGCACAATTAAAGCAGGCTGGTTATGGCTACTAAACAACAGTCTCAGGTAACCAGCGTCAGCAATACAGGTAGCAGGTAAGCAGGAACTTGTGCACGATTAAAGCAGGCTGGTTATGGCTATTAAACGACAGTCTCAGGTAACCAGCGTTAGCAATACAAGTAGCAGGTAAGCAGGTAACTTGTGCACAATTAAAGCAGGCTGGTTATGGCTTCTAAATAATAGTCTCAGGTAACCAGCGTTGGCAATGCAGGTGGCAGGTAAACAGGTAACTGGCGCACAATTGAAGCAGGCTGGTTATGGCTTCTAAATAACAGTCTCAGGTAACCAGCGTTGGCAATACAGGTGGCAGGTAAGCAGGTAACTGTTGCACAATTGAAGCAGGCTGGTTATGGCTTCTAAATAATAGTCTCAGGTAACCAGCGTCAGCAATACAGGTAGTAGGTAAGCAGGAACTTGTGCACAATTAAAGCAGGCTGGTTATGGCTTGTTAACAACAGTCTCAGGTAACCAGCGTTCCTTAGTAGCGGATAAATGCATTAACATTAGCTTTCACACTGCTGGGCGGAGCTTGCATAAAAAGAACTATCAGTACCAGCATTCCTTAATAGCAGATAAATGCATTAACATTAGCTTTCACACTGCTGGGCGGAGCTTGCATAAAAAAACTATCACCGCAGCACTTACCAAGGGGTGTCTACACTCCTACCCCCTACCAAACAATCCCAGATGTGGGTACCAATATATAAGGGCAGTCTACCCCCTTTTACAACATTCCCAAAACAAATATGCGGGGCACATACAAATGAGGGGAGCGCAACCCCTAATTATCTAAACTTGCGGGGGTACTGTGATGAGGGGAGCCCACCCCTTTTATTATTAATTGTCTCACCGGGGCACTCATGAAGGGCAACCTACCCACTTAGTAAATATGTTCCCCAAATGCAGAGTTCATGCAGTGGAAGGGGTTAAATACCGGACACAGGGGATCTTAGGGGTGTCTACACCCTTTTTCAAATACTATGTCCCCTATTAGCAGAGTTTTTGCAGCGGAGGGCACAACAGGGGCAGAGTATGGCAGCGGAAGGGCGATCAGGGCCTCACCACCTGCTGCGGTGCTTCTGCCACCTCCGATCCTCCGCATCTTCAGCGTGGCTGTCTGGAGTCTCCCTCCTCAGTCTCCGGCCCGGTCTTCTCCTCTTCAGCTGCCGCCGCGCCGTCTCCGGGTCTTCACTCCTCTTGTGCAGCAGACTCCGGTCCGCGCCGTCATCTCTACGCTGGGGTCTTCTCGGGTCCTCGCCGTACTCCAGCCGCCAGGGGTCCTCGCTGGGGTCTTCTTCCCGGGGTCGTCCTTCGCGGTGCCTGCGCGCTTCTCATCTGCCGCTCCTTGGAATCCAGGGGACGGATGTCATCACTGCTCTGCTGGACGGGCTGCGGTTCCTCCGGCCCAGCGCTCCAGTCTCTCAGCAGCGGCGGCTCTTCTCCGCACTCCATCCCCGCTGGCACTGACGCGGCCAGCTCTTCTCCTCAGGCAGGGTCTCCGGCATTCTTCTGGCACTGGTGCTCCGGTCGCTGGTTCTCCCCTCGGCTTCTTCTCTGCGCAGACGGTCCTCACACACTGGCAGGCGGCTCCTGGGGCTACATGGCGACACCTTCCCCAGGTAATCTTCCCATTCCTCCAGGGCTCCTCTGGCAGCGATCCTCCCAGCGCTGCATACTCCAGTCTTCAGGCTCTGGACACTACATGGCTCCACTTCCGCAGGTACATATTCCCATTCCTCCAGGTCTCTTTCTCCTGTGCTGTGAGGCTTCTTTTAAGGGTCTTGGTGCTCCTCCACCTCCCCTCTCCTCTATGATGACTGGCTCCCGGGGCCCCAGCAACAGACTACCCCCTGGTCACTCTGCCCTACAACCCAGGGGACCCAATCAGCTGGGGACATGTTTCCCAGACTTTTTATGTTGCTGGGTAAGAAGTGACAGGACCAGAGAATTGGCGGCAAAATCCCTGTCCCAATCTGACAGGGTCACATAAAGTTCAGCCCACGATCTACTCTGGGACTTGTAGTTCCACAATGTAAACAAACAAAAAAAATCACAAGGGGATCTCCATGGTGCAATAGCTTCAGGGTATTACATTGTACTAATAAATACAATATGTTTTTATTTCTCCATACTTTAGTCTCCTATTGACTTCTTTAATATCCATGATCAGTGCAGTATCCCCTACATTCTTTCAGATCTCCTCTGGTAATTCAGCTATTTAATAATAGCGGCTTCCAAGGAGGTTTTCCCTGTACAGCAGTTAGTCTTGCAGGATACTGCAGTGAAATCCTGTGAGACACTGACTGTAAGACGATCCGCCCGTGCTGCTCCGGCACTGTCCTGTCCAGGGAGTGAGCCCTCGTGCTGTCCTTTCCATGGAGTGAGCTCCGGAGCTGTCCTCTATCCTCTCCAGGGAGTGAGCTCCGGCACTGTCCTCTGTCCTCTCCATGGAGTGAGCTCCGGCACTGTCCTCTGTCCTCTCCATGGAGTGAGCTCCGGCACTGTCCTCTGTCCTCTCCATGGAGTGAGCTCCGGTACTGTCCTCTATCCTCTCCAGGGAGTGAGCTCCGGCGCTGTCCACTATACTCTCCGTGGAGTAAGCTCCAGCGCCGTGGGAGTGGGTGTGAGTGTGTGTGTGTGTGTGAGTGTGTGAGTGTGTGTGTGTGTGTGTGTGTGTGTGTGTGTGTGTTTGCGGTTATTTTAGTCATGGGGTCCCCCACAACTTCATTATTCCTGAGCCCCACCACTCTGTCTCCAACATTCAGTTATTGTATATTCTCCTCCTTCTTCTTGTTCTTTTTTTGGTTTAAATAAAGGTTTTAATTTGATTATTTAAGTCTTTTATATCTTGAAAATGATGACACTGGAGATGAATTGATTTGCCACAGGTTATTTGTTACTGCAAATATAGCACATATTTATGCACAATGTTAGTCCCTCAGCTCTTGAATGCCCTCCTTTGTCTCTCAATTAGAACTTTCACACTTCTATTATTAAATGATTTGCCTGGCAACAACAGTATGGAAAGAATTCAATGTTTCCTTTGCTATAGTAAATAGAACTTTATATCCTTATTCTTGAAAGATTTCAATAAATAGTCTGTCGGCATTAATGAAAATAAGTCTTGTATTCATAAAATAATTTTTCTTAGGATGTTTTCATCTTATTATAACATGACTTCATGATCTTTTTTTTCTAGACATAAGCGTGCCCCACAGGCAGACATCAGAATTATCTCTCTGCTCTCAGTCATGAGGAGGATAAATATTTAATGTGTTTGCTTTACTAAGTATTAAACTTACCTTTAGCAGTGATGTTCCACATAAAGCATGTGCTATACATTTATAATTGCTTCTTTGTAAAGTCTGCTATGATTGTCTTATAAAATGATGCAGTATAAAAATAAAAAATAACCTGACTTTAGGCTTATGATTTAACATTGATCTGTAAATGTCCACACTTATTTACCATATTCTATTACAGAACTGCCCACCTGTCTCATGATCTGTTTCTTTTTCTTAAATAGCAACATACAGTGCCTAGATTTATTTATTTATTATTTAACAGTTTCTTATATAGCGCAGCATATTCCGTTGCGCTTTACTAGTACAACAGTAATAGAACAAAACTGTGGAAAAACAATAATAGAACAAAGCTGGGTAAAAACAGACAGACAGAGGTAGGAAGGCCCTGCTCGCAAGCTTACAATCTATAGGGAAATATAGATTGATACAAAAGGATAGAAGCTACCTATTGCATAATGGTCCACCAGATTGCTAGGTTCTTAATGGGTTGTATGATATGATCACCCAGTAATGTTGGCCAAGTGTCAGGCGGGTGTGAGTGTAAAGAAAGAAAAGATATGTGATGTTATGTGTACTGTACAGAGTGGATGTAATTAGATAGAGAAGCACTGAAGGTTATGTGGGTGGGCCTGGAATTTGATAGGCTTGCCTGAAGAGGTGAGTTTTCAGGAAACGTTTAAAGGTTTGGAGACTAGAGGTGAGTCTTATTGTGCGTGGGAGGGCATTCCACACAGAGTGGCCGAAGCCCGGATAAAGTCCTGCAATTTTGAGTGTGAACAAGTAATACGTGTGGATGAGAGACGCAGATCTTGTGCAGAGCGGAGAGGTCGGGTAGGGAGATATTTTGAGATGAGTGAAAAGATGTATGTTGGTGCAGTTTGGTTAATAAATAGCCTTGTATGTAAATAAAAGTATTTTATATTTAATATGGTAGAATACTGGTAACCAATGGAGGGACTGGCAGAGCGGATCTGCGGACAATGAACGTCTATCAAGGAAGATTAGCCTCGCAGCTGAATTCAAAATGGATTGTAGTGGTGATAGTCTATGTTTGGGAAGACCGGTCAGGAGACTATTAAAATAATCAATACGGGAGATAATGAGAGCATGGATTAGAGTTTTTGCTGTGTCTTGTGTAAGATATGGTCGTATTTTGGATATGTTTCTTAAATGTATGTAACATGATCTTGAGACAGATTGAATGTGGGGAACAAAGGACAGTTCAGAGTCAAGAATGACACCTAGGAAGCGAGCTTGTGGGGTAGGGATGATTGCTGAGTTATCAACAGTGATAGAGATATCAGGTTGGTAACTACTATTGGCCGGTGGAAATATAATTAATTATGTTTTGGAAATATTAAGTTTGAGGTGGTGAGATGTCATCCAAGATGAAATGGCAGACAGGCATTCAGTGACACGGCCCAATACAGATGGTGACAAATCTGGGGAGGATAGGTAGATTTGAGTATCATCCGAATACAGATGGTACTGAAATCCGAAAGAGTTGATTAGTTTGCCAAGAGATGTGGTATAGATAGAGAAAAGCAGAGGACCTAAGACTGAGCCTTGCAGTACTCCAACTGAGAGAGGTAGCAACTGGCCATCTATTTACACAAGAACCATGGCCAGATTTAGCAAACAACATAAATTATTATCTTAGAGATATCACAGGACACCTGTCATAAGGCACTGATCTAGAATGGGCAAACATATACTTATTATTTATTTTCTTATTTTATTTACTGATGTACTGTATATTCATATGTTCCTACCTTATTTTGGTACGGGGGCTGCCAGATCCAATGGGGATTTGGGTCAAGATTAATGGTGTCCTCAATGCTGAGAAATACAAATGGGTACTTATCCATCATGCAATACCATCAGTAAGGTGTCTATTTGGCTCCCAATTTATTCTGCAGTAGGACAATGACCCCAAACTTACAGCCATTGTCATTAAGAACAATCTTCAGTGTAAAGAAGAACAAGGAGTCCTGAAAGATTGATTCTGTCTGAGATTACATGAAGAGACAAAAGTATTTGAGCACGCCTACATCCACGGAAGATCTGTGGTTAGTTCTCCAAGATGTCTGGAACAACCTACCTGTCAAGTTCCTTCAAAAACTGTATGCAAGTGTACCCTGAAGAATTGATGCTGTTTTATAGGCAAAGGGTGGCCACACCAAATATTGATTTGATTCAAATTTTCCTTCTGTTCATTCCCTTTGCATTTTGTTAATTAATAAAAAATAAACTATAACACTTCTATTTTTGAAAGCATTCTTACTTTGCAGTATTTTTTCCACACCTGCCTAAAACTTTTGCACACACACACATATTATATATATATATATATATATATATATATATATATACACACACACAATCGAGATGACCGGCACCCTCCTCTGGAAATAACAATGCTACGGTGCCATAAACATACAATGCAGCAATTCCAATATAGGCACTTGTTGGTCTTATTAAAAGGAACACCTCCGGACTCAGCAATGTAATGCAACATTTCAGGTTTTATTACCCTTCCACAGGCTTAATACATACGTACTGCATTACGCTACTGAGTCCGGAGGTACTCAGCTTGGCTGCATCTACACAGGAAAAGGACTAGTAGTCCCCTTTTTAAGGTCCGCTAAGGGTTTTGCTTCAAGTATATATACAGATTAAGCTGTTAAAGGATAACCTTTATTATCCCTATACCTGGTCTATGTGGATCTCCTTTCATCAAGATGTATGGAGTTCAAAGAAGCCCCACTACAGTTATAAATTTCAGATAACCACCCAAAAGCATGATATTGCCAACTCCAGACAAATACATCCTGTCCCTAACCTTTTAATTGAATCTGGTTTTATTGTTGGAGACATAAATTCATCCATTGGGCAAAATCACATTGTAATTACTCTGTACTTACCTTTTTCATGCCCGTTGTTACCTACCCCTGAAGAAGTCCTCAGGCTGAAACGTGTAAGGTTTTAACAGCCATAAATCTGTTGTCCTGTTCAGTGAGGATCCTTCCCTGAGCTCAGACCTGAACAAGATGATGGAAGGCCATTGATAACACACTGTCTTGTATTGGTTGTGGCGTACTAATTTTATTGATGTATGTAAAAAAAAAAAAAAAAAAAACATTTTATAAAAAAATTACTACTAAAACATGTTTTAAAATTTGCTTTTGAAAATAAATTATTGGTATCTTTTAATTTCTTTGGGTGATATTTCTGGTGAGAGGGTATCTCCTACAGGGCTGCCTTCTGGACCATTATTGGACTTTAATTGACAGAATAAGAAGAACTATGCACATTTAAAGAATTTAATCCGGTCTTTAAGAAGATCTGTTGTAAGGTCATTCAAATGTGAATGGTGGAGAATTAGGTATAATCCAACTCATAGGTGTGCGCACGGGGGGTGCCTGGTGTACATAGGCACCCCCTAATGTCCGCAACCCCCACATGCTCCTGCTGCAGGGAAAAGAGGGGGGCCAGACCAGGGCAGGGTGAATAACATGATTAAGTTACATACATGAAATGAAGTTACCCCCCCCCCCCCAAAAAAAAAAAATAGATCTGTGGGTGCACTTAGGAAAATAAATTATAAAGAGAAGAAAGGTTACATAAATATATTAGCTGAGTCAAGCATTCAGTAGTTTCCTTAGTGGGGGTTTTTATCTGTATTTGGCACTGCTGGGGGTGAACTGTGTGGCATAATGTGAATTTGGGCTCATACAGTGTGGCGTAATGTCAATTTGGTTCATACTGTGTGGCATAATGTTAATTTGGCTCATACCATGTGGCATAATGTAAATTGCGGCTCATGCAGTGTGGCATAATGTGAATTTCGGCTCGTACTGTGTGGCGTAATGTGAATTTTGTCTCATACTGTGCAGCGTAATGTTAATTTGGTTCATTTTGTGTGGCATAATGGGAATTTCGGCTCATACTGTGCGGCGTAATGTTAATTTGGTTCATACTGTGTGGCATAATGTTAATTTGGCTCATACCATGTGGCATAATGTAAATTTCGGCTCATACAGTGTGGCATAATGTGAATTTCAGCTCACACTGTGTGGTGGAATGTTAATTTGGCTCTTACTGTGTGTTGTAATGCATAGTGTGAATTTGGCTCATACTGTGTGGCGTAATGTGAATTTGGCTCATACTATGTGGTTTAATGTGCATTTTGGCTCATACTGTGTGGCGTAATGCATTGTGTGCATTTGGCTCATACCATGTGGCATAATGTAAATTTCGCCTCATACCGTGTGGCATAATGTGAATTTTGGCTCATACCGTGTGACATAATGTGAATTTTGGCTCATACTGTGTGGCATAACGTGTACTTTGCAGAGTGGCCCACTCAAAATCAGGGTGTAGGTGATGGGGTTGCAAGGGTTAGGGTGTGTGTGGGCAGAAGGGGACCTAGGCCCATCACTCTCTAGTTCCGCCACTGGGTCAGGGATAGGATGGGGAAGTGTAAGCAGCGATAGGGTGCAGCGGCAGCTAGGACTCAGGATTATGCTGTAGCAGACAGTCAGAACCGGCCAGTGGTCGTACCATTATATTTCATTTTATTTTTCTGGGGTGTATTATATCTACTTTATTATTAGGAATTAGGGAGACATTAGATTAAGCCATATGATTTTACTGAATGTAAAATAGTGCTAGATGTGTTCCCGGGCGGTGCTAAACACGCCCAAAAGGCGGTGCTATACACACCCAAAAGGCGATGCTAGACACACCCCTCTGGCGGTACACCCCCTAATAAAATTAGCTGCACAAGCCTATGATCATGATAGAGTCAGATATCTACCTTTTAACATAAGCTATTTACCAATACCGTGAAGCCGTAATGGCCGCTAAACCACGTGCACGTGCTACGCACTTCGTACGCTATTTGCGTACAAAGACCTCGCACGTGGTACGCAAGTTACGTACACACACTGCGCTGGGTATACGGAATACACACAGCGAGCATACACACAGTTAATAACCTTTTAAACCTTAAACACAGAATATGCTTATACTGTAAACCTTAGTACTGAGATACTGCAATGATGTAACACTGGTTAACCTTGTTATTAAGTAAGCTGTTTGAGCGATTGAGACGCTCAGAAACCCTCTATAATGACTGGTGAAACACACACTGCTTGCTAAGGTTCCAACACCTTTATAGATGATATTTTGTACGTAAAAAGGGGAAAACAGTTACAGCTCATACACTACAGACCTAACATTAATACCTAAAACAGAATAACTAAACAGAAATATAAACAATAGCGAACGATCGCAAATACACATAAACAGAAAGAGAATAAATGGCAAACACTTAAAGGATAACAAAAAGAGAACAATTGCATACACACAGAGTAATGAAATGGCCACAGAGAAACTTACACACGTGGAAATGACTCGCAGGCGCTATCTGGCAACCAGCCCTCAGCTTTTCACCATGAAAACCTTTGTAGAGAGAAGTGAGTGCTGGTCTAGCTATGGTGGTCTTTATATACACATCCTACAGTACAATACAATGGTCCCTACAATCTCATTGTTTATTGGACACAGGAATGTGTCTCTGCATTATAACAAAAGGTCATAGGTGGGTTTAAACAGATGGGCTGTGTCCTTCTCCAACTGCCCAGGTGGGAGGTATCCTCTGGATTCCCCCCTGCATGTGTAATGAATTGCAAATACAGTGAATGTCTATAAACTACTTTTAAACATAACTATACGCAGCAGCGAGCAATCTCTTCCTAACCAACACTGAAATGTTTCTAATAAAATACTCTTTAGTTAGACACTAGACACCACCATTCAACCTTTGTCTGACCCTTCATATCATGCAAAGAGGAATCCCCATGTCCACAAACCATTTAAACTAACATTTTTTACTGTCATTGCTAAGGGAAATATTATCTACACAACACACTATGTGAGTTAACTATGCTATAAACGAGTCGCCCGCTACAAGCTCACAAACTCTACCGTAAATACGCATATCACGCGCGTTATCGCCGGAGCGAGTTTACGCAATTTGCGGACACGTGCACTCACGGCAGACTGAATGCACGAGCAGCGGGCATGTGCATTGGGGTTAGTACAAGGCATGTGAATCATGATATTTTTCGACTTTGACAGTCCAGCCTTTGGCAGTCAACAATAACTGCCACTATCTAAATAATCCAAACAGAAAAATATATATGTTATCATGTAAATAACTCATTATGATTGGGAGTAGGGAGGAGAGGAGGAGGTGGGAAATGTATGACCTAGTGAGATAGTAAAAGCATGTGTGTATGAAATCCATGTCTGAGGGGTCATGTATCATCGTGCCGTACATGTTCTAAATCAAGCTTTGAGGTATTGCGAAGTATACATTTGAATCCTTCTTATCCCGTATTAAGGGTCTGTGGATGGGCTGTCAAACTCTACCGAGCTCTTTTCGGCTTTTGGTTACAACAAATGGGGTGCACATTAGTTGATGATACATGAAAGGGGAGAATATGTGAGTGCAAATATGTGAAAATCACCTGTCGACTATGTGGGGTACTACCTGGAGGTTGTAGAGATGAAGATAAGAAACATGCGTTATAAATGCAGTCATGTGATTATGCATGTGTTCGCCGATTGGGGTCTTGTTGATGTCTTGTCTGATGTCTTGTCCGGATTGTCGTATCTTTAATGTAGCTTTGCGGTTATTGGCAATCGAAAGCTTCTTCAAGTGTCCATAAAGAAAGAATTACAGTCTCTAAAAAGCTCATTAGGTGTCTGGGACACAGTTCATCAGTGGTCTTGTATAAATGGTCATCAAATTCTTCTTCTTCCAGGTGGATCTCTTGGTACCTCGGAGAAAATCAAAGCAGAAAAGGGTTTAAAGAAACGGTCCTTGGAATCATATCTTATCACAACATCGCCTCAATCGTTGGGTCATAAATCACTTCAGGCAACACCTTTCCAATGTAACACAATCCCTCTGAGTTTGGGGCAAGGAACCTATACGCCTTCCTCCCACATATGAAATATGCGTCATCGGGGAGAACATATGGGACAGAATATGACATAACCATATTACAAACCTTCCAGGGGAAGAATCCTATCCCTAGCTCTCTCATTTGTCTAGTACACGTATCAGTTTGTATGATATGTGCACAGTATCCTGGTGATACTTCTCCAACTCGCATGATCCTACTTTCTAGAGTGTACCTATACCGGAAATATTTTCCACTGTCGGCTATTTTGGCGTATAAGTTCTGAGTCTACGGGCATTCTGTCGGCTCTGTGTGAGAATGTCATGGTTTGGTTGTTCCATGACACTTCCCAATTTCCCGGCTTTCGGGGATTGGAAATGTTAAAACATATTAGGGACCTATCTACATGGTATTGGTGGAGCTTCAAACTAGGAGGACTAGAAATATTAAATCTCTTGTCCACCGGTCTCCCACCCTTTAGCTCAAGTACCTCATCTACCGTTAAAGGATATGGCACTAGTCCTGACTTTCTATGGCCTTGAGGTACTTGTGAACATACACAACAGTCTGTCTGATTTAACACTTTACCCACCAATGAGTGATAGTCACTCAATGGATGCCGGTCCATGTTGATATAAAAACGGGACTGACATTCCTTGATGCAACCGTCCTCAACTATGTTGTCACAATTTCTACAAATACAATAATCTTCAGCTAACAATCCTTCAAAATGTCTATTAATAACATGGCTACCAGATCATTTTCTGATACTCGCCTTTGCTCAGTGATTGTGTTGCTCTTGGAATTCTACGCCTCCATCCTGATCATCAGAACCCATTCCAGATCCTTTCTCGACCTCACTGGTACTCTCACCGAAACAGACTGCTCTGGTCAACAACAGGGTCAACAGGAAAATCCGGAACACAGTCTCTTGAGGTAAGTCCATCTTACAGGAGGAGAAAGAGAAAGTTGTAATGGGGGTACAGAAATTAATTGAAGGGAAAAAAACTTGTTACGATAATTTGTCCTCTAGTCTTGTTGTTCTTCTTGCTCAGTTGTCATCTCAAAGGTGCTGTCTCTCAGTCTTCCCAAAACGAACACTCCGGTGATACAATATTCTTTCCAAATCAGCGATCTTTCTGTAAGGAGCATAAATCTTGCATTACCATTTGTCTAACTGATGTGTGACATACTATCCGTGAAACATGAAAGAACAAAAAGAGAGAGAGAACAAATAGAAAAGGAAAACATTGTCAGATTCATCAACAGGCTGTCGCATCAACATGTCCACCGGTATCTCTGCACAGTCTCCCCCACCAGTATCTCCACTCTCCACCCTTTGTGTCTGGCCAAACACAACGATGCTGGTAAGATATACTGGGGTTGGGTAGACCTCTGAAAAAGACCAAGTAGTCATGTGACGTTTGAGTTCTGTTGGTGAACGTTAGAGATGAGAAGAAAACATTTAAAGATAAATTACAAAGTTTACTCGGCCGTCCCTGTGTCTACAAGGGACTGACCTCCCAATTTCATTGACTGTAACCTCAGGCTTACTATCAAGGCTAATAATCAACTTCACTGGCTGTAAATTACAGATGCGGCTCAAAATTTTTCCTATATGATCCCTGATTATAATTACGTGTGTCATAACTTTGCTCGTGTTCTTGTCTAGGGGGTCTGACTTTATGTGGGCTGTTACAGTTGTTGGCATAATGCCCTTCCCTTTTGCAAAGATAACAAACCCTTGGCTTCCTCCATGTGCCAGGGGCCTGTGGTTTTGGTCGATTTGATGCCTCCTCTAGTGCTTGGATGCTCATCACTATCAACCGCTCTCCCTGTGCTTCCCTGGTTCTTCGGCTATTATGGTCATGTTGTTGTCTAAGGGGTTGATATACCTGGTATGTGTCTTTAAACATACAATTTCGTGCATAATGACCTTCCCTCTGGCAACTATAACATCTTATCACATTCGACTTACCCACAGGGGTCTGGGGCTTTGACTGAGGTAGCTTACTTATGGTCATCTGCTTACCGCCCTGTGACTCCCTGTGTTTGCTGATGTTCCGATCGTGCCCAACAGCGGACTTTCTTAATGCAGCCACCGAGATACTTCTCCAGTTAGGTTGAGTGGTCTGCACCCTTGTTCTCAACACTTTTGTTAAACCTTCCATCAATACATAAACCGCTACTTATCTATGATGTACATTTTCATAATATATAATACCGTACTTACCTGTGGACACGACCTCACCTGACCCTCCGTTAGGAGGCTTGACTACTGCCTTTACCGATTGGGCCGTGCCCACCTGGGTGTCTCGTATGATGGCTGCTGGAAAAGGTGCCGACATCGTGCTGGGCTCACTTTCTTGCTTGTAATCCTGAGGGAAGTTTAACATGGGGTGCATCTTGCACGGGTTAGAATTTGTGCATTTATCAGTTTTCCTTCTATCATTATTACATTTATTACATTTATTACATTTACTCTTATCATCATGCATAGTAGACCACAAATAGGTTGAACTCGATGGACAATTGTCTTTTTTCAACCTCAGATACTATTATTAATACAGTTACTAAGTGCACAATTATCATCATATCCCAGTATGCCATTCTCTGTAGCCATTGCTTCTCCAGTTGCCATGTTTCCTGCTAAGGTGGGAATCAGCTGTGCCAGCTAATTCCCTTTGTATCTTACCTTCCTGTTGCCATAACTGCAAACAATCATAATGCCTAATCCTCTGTTTTGCAGATTTTATTAGACATATCCTTTTTCTTAGATTTTGCAATACCTCAGGATTCAAACTGCCCACCCTGGGGAACTGTTCTCCATCATCCTCAGTCATTCGTTCCCATTCTTTGCATAATACCTGTGTGTGTGATCCGTATTTCTCACACATTATATACCGTGCTGACCCTTTGGGCCAACAACTACCAACGTGAACCCTTGTTGGTCGTCCCTTACTTGAGCAACTGGCCCCCATCGTTTGCAGATATTGCTGTCTCAGCAAATTCTTACAAAACAAACCAAGTTCCCAGAGATAAGGCAACAGTGAAAGTTCAACGAGTGCCTTCACTCACTCACGCCCACGTTGACCAATACACGCAGTAGCGCTGCTGTACTCAACCCAGGGCCCCTGTGAACCGCTATTTACTGGGGCTTGTGGGAGTATGCTACCCTCCCCAGTAAGTATTGGTTGTTGGAGATTTCCTGAGTGAACAGCGAAACTCCCTTAAAATAACAAAAACCTACACAAATCACGTTAAAATGTACAAATAGCGTCTATGATTCTATGATCCCACAGCAAATTTTAGTGGGTATCAAGGTGAACTAACTAATGTACACAGTAGCGTGCGGTCCAGTCGCACTTCGTATAAATAACTATTATTTATTCGCCGTGCGACCAATGGAATCGGTTGATTAGGCTGCGAAACCTTCAGCCGGAGCGTTATTACTGAACGGAATATGGGTACTACGCCAACCCCCCGGGCTGCGCTTTCTAACCTTACTACTTGCTCCTTTACCTTATATAATGTTAACGCGGGCAAGCCAGTCCCACGCCACCAAGTGTCCACTCACCTGATGTGGTCTCCGACGGGATCCCGATTTCTGGGTTCACAAAAGAATACCTTTATTTGCACACTCACTCCTATTCACTCATATGCACACTGATTTTTCTGTACAGAAATTACTTTCATTCAGGCAGTAGTTCAATCCCCGGGTTTTGCAATAGAAAAAGGTTCTCTTTTAAACTAAAACTTTTGGACACTGAACAAACTTGTGCTATTATCGCGTGGTTGCTATACCGCCCACACTAAAACAATGCTTTCGTGTGATTTGAGTTTAGTGGGCGTATCTGTACGCAGGTTGCGTAATATACGCTACGTGTGTACGCCTTTGCGTCACGTACGTAATCTCGCACATTGCCCGAGACACGTATGCACAAAGTCCAGATACGCTCACAGTAACGCAAATAACACTCTTCTATAAATGTAAACGATGTTCAACTGTAATCGCTTACCGAGCACCACACAGTATCTGCTATGCTGCGGGGGTGCTTTTTATAATTACTCCCTTAAAATATTATTCCTTATAATATTAACTGAATAGCACCAAATTTCGTCAGCACGTGTCTAACAATCAATTCTTATGGCAACAAGAGAGTGACTATGCTAAAATACACAAAATAAAAATACAGGTGTGTGTGCGTGTATTGTGTGCGCAATTGGCGCCAAACAGAGAGAGAGAGAGAGAGAGAGAAAGAAAACAGATTTAAAACAATAGCTGTATGTTCTTACCTTCCTCGGATTCCACCAGCATCCCTACAAACCAAGAGAATCAGACGCAGACACACATCCGATCAGCACTACAGGATACTACCTATCCGCCCTTTGCTGATCGATAAAGTCTGCGTGTTTTCTTTGTATTCATTATAGATACTGGTCTCACCCTTGCTGGCTGATCACCGCTGATTCCCGTCGATGGCAGTTTTTGCGGTGTGGACTGTGAGCGGTTAGATGAATTGCTCTTATGTATTCCGAGAAAAGGTGTCACGGATTCTCAACAGTCAGTCCGCTGACGGGGCTTTTCAAGCACAGCGGTGGGGCGTCTGGATGTATCAGCTCACCAAACGCCAGAAGGGAGAAATTTCTCAGGATTAGCCAAGGTGTTAGAGGATAGTGAGGACTCCTTCAATGGACAAACAGTGCCCGCAGCCCTCAACGCGTTTCTCCGCCCCAAACAACCGGCGGTTTCATCAGGAGGTGTAGAGATCCAATACAGGGGTGAATGGATATTTAAATGCTTTAATGTCCAATCAGCATTGCGATAGTAATGTGCACACCTGAGTTTTTGCTCGGTGTGGTGATTGTCAATGGATAATCAGATCCCCTTATATCCGATCAGCGGTTTCAGTGGTAATACATACACCTGAGCGATCATCAGCGCTGCATCGCTCGGGTAATTAGCTCACACATTTTGGTACACATGTATTATTTAAAATAGTATTTTACAATAATGAGAGCATATATTTTATATAATAAAAAAGAGAGCAGTAAATAGGAGAATTGATAACACGAGTCCTAACGAGACAATATATAAATATTAGTACTGAGTCTACTGCTCAGATTATGCAATATCTGTTTATATTACTTATCCTTCTGATAGATCTCGTGTAGCAATAACTCACATCAAATCTCATACGTCAGTATCAGATGTATCCATATGTATAAATATACTCATCATGTTTTAATATTTAATAGATAGTAAAAAGCGGCATCCCAGAGGAGTCTAGATGTGATCTAGCGTTATAATTTATTCAGAGGATCATATCTGAAAAAATCTCTATCTCTATCAAGCATCCACAATGGTATAGTGGATACGTAACCGGACCATAGTGAGAAAGGTCATCGGTTCTAGACCAACATGAGAGTAATTTTTGATATTCATTTGTTATTTCAATACTTTTTATCCTTTTAATATTTTTATTTTTATTTTTATCTTTATCTCTATCTCCATTCTCACTTTTATCTTTTATATATTTGGCAGGAGGATTATTTATTAGTCACCTGAAATGTGGAATCATTATACACAAATATCCCTCACAAAAATGGAATACAAATAATCAAACACTATCTGGATTTAGATTTAACACTTTCCCCTCACCTTAATCAATTTATTTTAGAAGCCATCCACTTTATATTAACACGGAACTACTTCACGTTTAATGGTGATTTTTATTTACAGACACATGGTACCGCCATGGGCACCAGGTTCGCCCCAAGTTTTGCCAACCTATATATGGGACGTCTTGAGGATGAATACATCTGGGACGGTCCCAATGGGGCGAACCTGGTGCTCTATGGCAGGTACATTGATGATCTTTTTATGGTCTGGCACGGTAATATTTCCTCTGTTAATAAATTTGTTGATTTTTTAAATACCAACACGTACGGTCTCACTTTCACTAGCAATATACATAATACAGAGATTACGTTTCTGGACATTGCACTACACGCCAGATCAGATACAGGTGAACTTTTGACTAAAACTCATAAGAAAGAGGTGGATTGTTGTTCCTTCCTCAACTACTCAAGTTGCCATTATCGTCCCTGGCTGCGGAATATTCCCAAAAGCCAGTACTTGAGACTGAGGAGGAATTGTTCAACAGACTCTGATTTCCATATACAGAGCAAAGAACTCACGCAGTCATTCAGAGAACAGGGTTATCCCCAGGAGGTTTTGGATGAAGCTCTCTCCCAAGTTTCTATGAGAGATAGAGAAGAACTTCTCTCGGTGAAAGATCCAGACACTCCCCCCTTGTCAACTTTAACTAATCAGGAACCAATCTTTATTTCCAAATTTAACAGTGCCTCAAATTCCGTTAGAAAAATAATCAAGAAAACTTCCCTTTATTAAAAATGGATAGAGTTCTGGCAGACTCCCTTGAACAAGAAGCAAGAATCACATTTAAGAAAACTATGAATCTACAAAATTATTTATCTCCTAGTCACTTCTCAATATCTAAAGAACAGAACCATTTAAATTCCTGTCTAAGTAGTCCAAAAATAGGGTGCTATAGATGTAATAAATCTAAATGTATCACTTGTAGTTTAATCAAGGAAGGTACTCAGTTCCTGTCATGTAGAACTAAAGAATCCTTTGATATAGTGGGCAATATAAACTGCCTAACCACATTCGTTATATACCTAATTTCATGTAACTGTGGGAGCCAATATGTTGGCAGAACTACACGCTCTCTCAACACTAGGTTCCTGGAACATAGAAGATTAATAAACAAAAAATCAATGAATCATAGTGTACCTAGACATGTTAACTCACTACATGGAGGTGAATGTAGTGTTCTACATATACAAGGAGTGGAACATGTAAAGCAGACATTTCGTGGTGGGGATAGATATAGTCTCCTTTGTAATAGGGAGGCTTATTGGATATGTGTTCTGGATACCTTGTTTCCTTTGGGTCTCAATGAGAATATTGAGCTAAATAATGTATGAAAAACAATCTCTACTGGTTTCCTTCCATTTCTTTCTCCTTGACACTTTGTGTACCGGGGCTGGTTCTCGGGGTCTGCCGGCGGTGCATGTTTTCCGGGTCCCCTGGAGATCTGTGGAGTTGTTGGTTGGGGGTGAGTGCGGCACATCCTGATTGGCGGTGACTGCACTTGTGCGCTAGCTGGATGGTCTGGGGGATGTGGGCTGTTGATGGATCCAAGGGACTGGTTTGGCCAACCCTGTTATATACCAATTGGATCTGTTCATATTTTTTTATATAAGTTATATTTTTTATTGGGCTGTGCTAAATTGGTGCTGTGCGCCCCCCCCCCCCCCCCCCACCCCCTCCTTCTTTCCCCCCCCCCTCCCTTTCATAAAAATGTCACAAATATGAAAAATAAGAAATATATAAAAGATAAAAGTGAGAATGGAGATAGAGATAAAGATAAAAATAAAAATAAAAATATTAAAAGGATAAAAAGTATTGAAATAACAAATGAATATCAAAAATTACTCTCATGTTGGTCTAGAACCGATGACCTTTCTCACTATGGTCCGGTTACGTATCCACTATACCATTGTGGATGCTTGATAGAGATAGAGATTTTTTCAGATATGATCCTCTGAATAAATTATAACGCTAGATCACATCTAGACTCCTCTGGGATGCCGCTTTTTACTATCTATTAAATATTAAAACATGATGAGTATATTTATACATATGGATACATCTGATACTGACGTATGAGATTTGATGTGAGTTATTGCTACACGAGATCTATCAGAAGGATAAGTAATATAAACAGATATTGCATAATCTGAGCAGTAGACTCAGTACTAATATTTATATATTGTCTCGTTAGGACTCGTGTTATCAATTCTCCTATTTACTGCTCTCTTTTTTATTATATAAAATATATGCTCTCATTATTGTAAAATACTATTTTAAATAATACATGTGTACCAAAATGTGTGAGCTAATTACCCGAGCGATGCAGCGCTGATGATCGCTCAGGTGTATGTATTACCACTGAAACCGCTGATCGGATATAAGGGGATCTGATTATCCATTGACAATCACCACACCGAGCAAAAACTCAGGTGTGCACATTACTATCGCAATGCTGATTGGACATTAAAGCATTTAAATATCCATTCACCCCTGTATTGGATCTCTACACCTCCTGATGAAACCGCCGGTTGTTTGGGGCGGAGAAACGCGTTGAGGGCTGCGGGCACTGTTTGTCCATTGAAGGAGTCCTCACTATCCTCTAACACCTTGGCTAATCCTGAGAAATTTCTCCCTTCTGGCGTTTGGTGAGCTGATACATCCAGACGCCCCACCGCTGTGCTTGAAAAGCCCCGTCAGCGGACTGACTGTTGAGAATCCGTGACACCTTTTCTCGGAATACATAAGAGCAATTCATCTAACCGCTCACAGTCCACACCGCAAAAACTGCCATCGACGGGAATCAGCGGTGATCAGCCAGCAAGGGTGAGACCAGTGCCTCATAAATTGAGGATATCTATAATAAATACAAAGTACCCAATAACAATCACACCGTGGGACGGTTTCTTATATTTAACTACACTAAATTGGAGGACTTCCTGATTTCACCATATCATATGTGGACTGCAGTACTGCTTTTTAATAAGTGCTAATTAGCTGAAATTACGTATATTGTATATCTAATTTATGTATTGTGATTTTATGATATCTGATAGCTACTAGCTAAATTGTTTATAATGTGGTAATCATATCTTTTTATAAATAAATAAAATCATTCTTAATTTACTAGCAGCGCTCCTTATGTTTCTACCTGAAACTTAAATTATCTGTTTAGTATAAAAGGCATCCAGTTGCCACATAGGAGCTGCTTTCTAAATACAATTAAAATTAAATTGGTACACATGAAATATATAACATTGTATTAGCGCCCGATTAAGCAAGCTTATGTGCATTGTCTATTGTTCTGCGTGTTTTCGCCTGACTGTGGATATGAGGTGGACCGGACTAGCCCCCAATTGATAGAGTCAGATATCTACCTTTTAACATAAGCTATTTACTAATACCGTGAAGCCGTAATGGGCGCTAAACCACGTGCATGTGCTACGCACTTCGTACGCTATTTGCGTACAAAGACCTCGCACGTGGTACGCAAGTTACGTACACACACTGCGCTGGGTATACGGAATACACACAGCGAGCATACACACAGTTAATAACCTTTTAAACCTTAAACACAGAATATGCTTATACTGTAAACCTTAGTACTGAGATACTGCAATGATGTAACACTGGTTAACCTTGTTATTAAGTTTGCTGTTTGAGGGATTGAGATGCTCAGAAACCCTCTATAATGACTGGTGAAACACACACTGCTTGCTAAGGTTCCAACACCTTTATAGATGATATTTCGTACGTAAAAAGGGGAAAACAGTTACAGCTCATACACTACAGACCTAACATTAATACCTAAAACAGAATAACTAAACAGAAATATAAACAATAGCGAACGATCGCAAATACACATAAACAGAAAGAGAATAAATGGCAAACACTTAAAGGATAACAAAAAGAGAACAATTGCATACACACAGAGTAATGAAATGGCCACAGAGAAACTTACACACGTGGGAATGACTCGCAGGCGCTATCTGGCAACCAGCCCTCAGCTTTTCACCATGAAAACCTTTGTAGAGAGAAGTGAGTGCTGGTCTAGCTATGGTGGTCTTTATATACACATCCTACAGTACAATTGAATGGTCCCTACAATCTCATTGTTTATTGGACACAGGAATGTGTCTCTGCATTATAACAAAAGGTCATAGGTGGGTTTAAACAGATGGGCTGTGTCCTTCTCCAACTGCCCAGGTGGGAGGTATCCTCTGGATTCCCCCCTGCATGTGTAATGAATTGCAAATACAGTGAATGTCTATAAACTACTTTTAAACATAACTATACGCAGCAGCGAACAATCTCTTCCTAACCAACACTGAAATGTTTCTAATAAAACACTCTTTAGTTAGACACTAGACACCACCATTCAACCTTTGTCTGACCCTTCATATCATGCAAAGAGGAATCCCCATGTTCACAAACCATTTAAACTAAACATTTTTACTGTTATTGCTAAGGGAAATATTATCTACAAAACACACTATGTGCGTTAACTATGCTATAAATGAGTCGCCCGCTACAAGCTCACAAACTCTACCGTAAATACGCATATCACGCGCGTTATCGCCGGAGCGAGTTTACGCAATTTGCGGACATGTGCACTCACGGCAGACTGAATGCACGAGCAGCGGGCATGTGCATTGGGGTTAGTACAAGGCATGTGAATCATGATATTTTTCGACTTTGACAATCCAACTTCACTACACTATATATACTAGAGCACTCTGGAATTGTTTTTGGTGTATCACACTGGTCCCTACTATCCCTCTAAGAGTGGCTGATAACTAATGTTTTTGGAATAAATAAATAAATAAATAAATATATATATATATATATACACATATATATATATATATATATATAGTTTTCCAACGGCGGAACTCAAATAGGGACCTCAAGTAGCATAAAAAAGGGAGACCAAACTCCTGCAGCAAGTTAACGTTTCAGTTGTATTTGCACAACTTTCGTCAGAACCAACAGACATTGCAATGAAACAAACATTTATACTTACACCCTTCTACGTGCATAATCTCAATCAGGTGCGGCGATGTGGCGGGCTGGGATGACGTCATCCACTTGCGGTGCGGACCGTTCATACTGTTCCCCGTCTGCCGCCCACGACCTCTCCCAGGTGTTGCCGTCTCTCTCCTCTGCGGACGTCGGGGACAGATGACACACCGCAACACGCTGGGTCCTCCGCTCCTCCTCCCACCGCTACGTCCGTCACTATGTTCGGGTCACTGCTCAAAGAGATTAACGCTTCCCGCTCGCCCTTTCACAGATTGTCCCTCTGATGTGGAGGAATTTTAGCCATCTGTGTAAATTTAGAATCCACGACTCGTGCAAAACATTTCAAGGAGGAATTAGTAGTATTTGGATCAAATGATGATGGTTTCTTTAATTTAATAGGTATGTCATGTGTATCCCCATCTCCAGTGACCTGTGGTTGGTTGGCAAAAAATTAATTGCGTTTCAATCTTCTATTAACATTAAAGGAGTCGACCTTCCATTGGAATTCATTAAATTGGCTTACAGGGATATAAGAAAGTCCTTTATTAAGTACCTGTAATTCCTCAGGGGTCAAGCATTTTTTAGAAAGATTAAAGACTATATATGGGGTATATTTTTTAAAAACAATATCTTACACTTTTACAAAAAGGCTATCAGCCCCTCATCCGCAGCCCATTGGATGGGGGGGACAGCCTCGGGCTTCACCCCTGGCCCTTGGGTGGCTGGGGGGGGGACCCCTTGATTGAAGGGGTCCCCATTCCCCCAGGGTACCCCGGCCAGGGGTGACTAGTTGGATATTTGATGCCACGGCCGCAGGGCACTGTATAAAAGTGACCCCCGGCTGTGGCATTATCTGTCCAGCTAGTGGAGCCCGGTGCTGGTTTTAAAAATACGGGGGACCCCTACGCTTTTTGTCCCCCGTATTTTTGGAACCAGGACCAGGCGCAGTGCCCGATGCTGGTTGCTTAAATATGGGGGAACCCCTGTCCATTTTTTTCCCATATTTCTGCAACCAGGATCGGCTCAAAGAGCCCGAGGCTGGTTATGCTTAGGAGGGGGGACCCCACGCAATTTTTTTTCAAAAAATTAACACTTTCCCACCCCTTCCCACTGAGCAGAAAGTTCCCACCATTGGTTACAATGGAGCGCATAGGCGCTACATTGTAACACTGCCGTGTGCCGCCTGTTTAAGTATGAATCTCGGTCATTTACTAAGAAGTGCAAAGCAAAAAAAAAAAAAACACTGCCGTGAAAAAATACAACTCGTGGGAACTTTCTGCTCAGCGGTGAGGTCACTTTCGGTCAACTGCTGAGCAGAAAGTTCCCACCATTGGTTACAATGGAGCGCATAGGCGCTACATTGTAACACTGCCGTGTGCCGCCTGTCAGTCAGTACAGGAGCACACAGCCGATCAGGAGGCTGCCACAACGTGGCGCTCCCTGATTGGCTGAAGAAACCCACTTAGACAGAAGTCAGAGTGGGTTTCTGGCATTCGGGGAAAGGGGACCCATGTGAAAACATGGGTCCCCTTTCAGTGCGTGGCTCGGGTCTCCGTTTTATTTTTTTAATCAAGTACGTGGATTGCAAAAGGATTATCCGAGGAGCCTGGTACCCTGGATCTGGTGAGTATAATTTATTCAACAGGTACCCCATGGATTCTACTGGACAAGAGGACCGACCTGCATGTGAACATAAGGTAAGTATGTATGTATGTTTGTGTGGATGGATGTAATAAAACTTTACTTTCAAGGTGTGTGTGTATTGTCTTTTTTTGGGTATTTTTTTAGTAGTAGTACTACAGGTACCAGCGGGCCCGTTTTTCCGCCGCATGCTGGTACTTGTGGTTCTCCAAGTACCAGCTTGCGGGGGAGGCTTGCTGGGACTTGTAGTACTGCTACTAAAAACAATATTCATAACTATCAACAAAGGCTATCAGCCCCCCATCCGCAGCCCATTGGATGGGGGGGGCAGCCTCGGGCTTCACCCCTGGCCCTTGGGTGGCTGGGGGGGGACCCCTTGATTGAAGGGGTCCCCACTCCCCCAGGGTACCCTGGCCAGGGGTGACTAGTTGGATATTTGATGCCACGGCCGCAGGGCACTGTATAAAAGTGACCCCCGGCTGTGGCATTATCTGTCCAGCTAGTGGAGCCCGGTGCTGGTTTTAAAAATACGGGGGACCCCTACGCTTTTTGTCCCCCGTATTTTTGGAACCAGGACCAGGCGCAGAGCCCGATGCTGGTTGCTTAAATATGGGGGAACCCCTGTCCATTTTTTTCCCCATATTTCTGCAACCAGGATCGGCTCAAAGAGCCCGAGGCTGGTTTGCCTTAGGAGGGGGGACCCCACGCAATTTTTTTTTTACATTTAAACTTTATTTTCTTTAAAAACAAAGTGCACAATGAAGCCCAGCACGGATCTCTCAGATCCGGCCGAGATTCATTGTATTAAAGTCGGCAGTGTTTTACAAGTCACTCACGTAAAACACTGCCTAAAAAAACGAATGACATCGACATCGGAAAACCCGAAAATGCAGAATACGGCAGCTTAGTAAATTAGTCGTAATAAATTCAAAAAGTTGCAGTTTTACACTTTCGATGTCATTCGTGATTATTCTCCCACCAAATCGGGAGAATTACGAATGTTAGTAAATATACCCCTATGTTGTTTTCATTGTCTTTGTGTTTTTCTTTATTGATCCTTTCGTGCTGCTTGCCCCGCATTTAAACGACGATTCAAACAGAGACGACATCCGAATCCTCGGTTTGATTCCTCCAGTGGGGACTGTACGTCCCAGAGCGAGACTGAAACTGCAAGTAGCTCTAATACAAGTAAACCCCCTTTAGGGGTGAATACTCGAGCAATGCAAAGGGGAAAAAAAGACAGAGCACCAGGCGGGGCAAGCAGCACGAAAGGATCAATAAAGAAAAACACAAAGACAATGAAAACAACATAGTCTTTAATCTTTCTAAAAAATGCTTGACCCCTGAGGAATTACAGGTACTTAATAAAGGACTTTCTTATATCCCTGTAAGCCAATTTAATGAATTCCAATGGAAGGTCGACTCCTTTAATATTAATAGAAGATTGAGACGCAAATAATTTTTTGCCAACCAACCACAGGTCACTGGAGATGGGGATACACATGACATACCTATTAAATTAAAGAAACCATCATCATTTGATCCAAATACTACTAATTCCTCCTTGAAATGTTTTGTACGAGTCGTGGATTCTAAAGTTACACAGATGGCTAAAATTCCTCCACTTCAGAGGGACAATCTGTCAAAGGGCGAGCGGGAAGCGTTAATCTCTTTGAGCAGTGACCCGAACATAGTGATACGCCCAGCGGACAAGGGGGGAGGCATCATTGTCCAGGATTTAACAGATTATAAGGATGAAGCATATAGGCAGTTGTTGGAACTCTTGGTGTATGAGCGATTAACGTCAGATCCGACGACAAAATACAACAAGGAGTTGAAAATAATCCTTGCTGAAGCGGTTAAGGATAACCGTATCTCAGTGAATGTGCAAAATGCATTGGTACAAGAATTTCCGGTAGCTCCAGTTTTTTATACTATACCGAAAATTCATAAAGACGTAATTAGGCCACCTGGACGTCCGATAATATCGGCCAGAGATTCGGTATACTATAAAGTATCACAATATCTTGATTACTTCTTTCAACCTGTAATTCAGGCTCAAAGTACTTATTTGAAAGACACTACTAATCTGATTAACAAATTACGTATACTTCCTATACTACCAGAAGGTTGTGTGCAGGGGCGGATGCAGAAAAAAATTACAGGGGGGGCACCATAATGGGCGTGGCTTCGTTGGAATGGGCGTGGCTTCGTTGGGATGGGCGTGGCATTGCAGGAAAAGACTACCTTATACCCCAGTTTTGCAACCTGCACGCCCAGACGTTGGCCACCACAGGAAAGAAAAATAATCCTGATTCATGCCCCTTACATTATTTGTCATTTTTCCTCCTTATAGTAATGCCCAGTATACATTATGCCACATACTGCAATGGCCCTTAGACATTATGCCACACACAATAATGCACATGACACAGTATGCACACACCGTAATGCCCCCGACACATTATGCCACACACCGTAATGCCCCCGACACATTATGCCACACACCGTAATGCCCCCGACACATTATGCCACACACTATAATGCCTGTGACACATTATGACAGGAATTGCAATACCCGTTATACATTATGCTACACACTGCACTGCCCCTGATACATTATAGCACATACAATGTCTGTGACACATTATGACACACACTGCAATGTCCGTGATACATTATACCACACACTGCAATGCCCGATACATTATAGCACATACAATGCCTGTGACACATTATGCCACACACTGCAATGACCTTGAGACATTATACCACAATGCCCGTGATATAGTATACCATACACCGTAATGCCTGTGACACATACCGCAATGCCCGTTATACCCTATGCCACACACCGCAATACCCGTCATATATTATGCCACACTGCAATGACCCTGAGACATTATACCACATACCACAATGCCCGTGATATAGTATACCACACACCGTAATGCCTGACACATTATGACACACATCGCAATGTCCGTGATACATTATGCCACACACTGCAATGACCCTGAGACATTATACCACATATCACAATGCCAGCGATATAGTATACCATACACCGTAATGCCTGTGACACATTATGACACACACCGCAATGTCCGTGATACATTATGCCACACACCGTAATGCCCATTACACATTAAGTCCTACAGTAAGGCTTCTAATTACTTTTCAAATACCTGCTCGATGTCAGGGGTTTCATGCACTGGGTGTCATGCTCGTTGCCAGTGGTTTCATGCTCTTGGTTCCATGCACGGTGCCAGAGGTTTTCATGCTCAGGGTGTCATGCTCGTTGCCAGGGGTTTCATGCACTGGGTGTCATGCTCGTTGCTAGGAGGTAGTCCTTGTTGCTAGGGCTGTGCTCCCAGTGCCACATATGTCCCCAGTGCCAGATATTCCCCCACGGTGCCAGGTACTCACATGCCCCCAGTGCCAAATATAGCCCCCCCCCCCATGTGCCAGGTACACATATACCCCCCCCAGTGCCACATATGCCCCCAGTGCCAGATATTCCCCGACAGTGCCACATATGCCCCCAGTGCCAGATATCCCCCCCCCCAGTGCTATATACGCCCCCAGTGCCACATATGCCCCAGTGCCAGATATTCCCCCCCACTGCCACATATGCCCCCAGTGCCAGATATCCCCCCCCCCCAGTGCCACATATGCCCCCAGTGCCAGATATTCCCCCCCCCCAGTGCCATATATGCCCCCAGTGCCAGATATTCCCCCCAGTGCCATATATGTCCCCAGTGCCAGATATTCTCTCCCCCCCCCCTCCCTGCCAAATATGCCCCCAGTGCCAGATATTCCCCCCCAGTGCCAGATATGCCCCCTCAGTCGTCCCCTCCCCCCCCCCCGCTTCCTCCGCCGCCGCCGCCGCTCCCCCCGCTCTCCTGCTGTTAGGAGGGACACGGAGGGCACAGCGCACGCCTCCCTGTGTCCCTCCTGGGTCTCCGGCGGCCGCGGGTCACTCTAATAAAGGAAGTGCTCACGAACGGCACTTCCTTTATGAGACCCGCGGCCGTCGGAGACCCAGGAGGGACACAGGGAGGCGTGCGCTGTGCCCTCCGTGTCCCTCCTAACAGCTGCAGAGGAAACGAGACCGCAGTCTGCACTAAATCAGTGGCGCCCCCGCAGCCCCTCGCCCCCAAGCCACCGCGAGGGCTGCGGGGGCAGGAGTTACGCCACTGTAAACATCCTTCAGGACCAGCAGCAGCAGCCTCATGTCGGGTGGGTGCGCCGCGGCGTGCGCACAAAAGAAAATAAAATAAAAAATACAAAAATCAACTAAAAATGACAGGGGGGGCACGTGCCCTAAATCCGCCACTGGTTGTGTGTTATGTACTTTAGATGTGGTGAGCCTCTACACCAATATTCCACATGGAAGGGGTGTAGAGGCAGCCAGACGTCTCTTGTCTGTTAGTCCAGTATACCAAGGTCCGGATTTATCATTGTTTCTTCATCTGTTGTATCTCACATTGACTAGAAATTATTTTTTATTTGACAACCAGTGGTTCCAGCAGAGACAGGGGTGCGCAATGGGCAGTTGCATTTCGTCTGCCTTTGCAAATTGCTTCATGTTTGAAGTCGAACAGACTTTATTCTTTATAGATCCAGTTATTGCTGATAAGATAAAATTCTCTGTGAGATACATAGATGATTTGTTGTTGATATGGCAGGGCTCTGTGTCTGAATTGGAAGAACTAATAACACATGTTAATGATATGGATACCAACATTAAGTTTACTGCTACGATAAGCCAGTAAAAAGTTAATTACTTGGATGTAGAAATTTCAACACATGAGGGTCAGATCCATACGAATCTGTTCAAGAAAGCAACAGACAAAAATACAGTATTACACGCATCTAGCTTTCACCCACCATCAACCAAGTTCAGCATACCTACTCACAATTTTTGAGGGTTCATAGAATTTCCGATGACATTACTAACACAGAACACGAAATACATAAAATGGCCCTAGATTTCAAGGTCCGAGGGTATAAATGGTCAAGTTTAATGGAGACTAAGGAAAAGGTTCTGAAAATGGATCACATGGAACTACTTGGGCGGAAACAAAAAACATCAGATAGCACTGAAAATAGGGTCCCGTTTGTTCAACAATAGAGTCCCATTAGTCAGGATATTGTTAAAGTGACCCGGGATTCATGGCCCATAGTTACATCAGATAAGGACTTAGGCATGTTTAAGGACTGTTCCCTTTTACCGAGTTATACCCGGAACAAGAATCTTAAGGACTGGTTAGTTCATAATGACATTTCAGGCCAGAAACCTGCCCCTAAAACAAAATTTTTAACCAAAAAAACGGGTTGCTATTAGTGATGAGCGGGTTCGGTTCGTCGGGATCCGAACCCCCCCGAACTTCACCCTTTTTACACGGGTCCGAGGCAGACTCGGATCCTCCCGCCTTGCTCGGTTAACCCGAGCGCGCACGAACGTCATCATCCCGCGGTCAGATTCTCGCGAGATTCGTATTCTATATAAGGAGCAGCGCGTCGCCGCCAGTTTTCACTCGTGCATTGGAGATGATCGTGAGAGGACGTGGCTGGCATCCTCCCAGTTTCTATGTTCAGTGGGCTGCAAATTGTGCTGCAAATATCTGTGCTCAGTGTGCTGCAAATATCTGTGCTCAGTGTGCTGCAAGTGCAAATATCTACGTTCTCTGCCTGAAAAACGCACCATATCTGACTGTGCTCAGTGTGCTGCAAATATCTGTGCTCAGTGTGCTAATTGCTTTATTGTGGGGACTGGGGACCAGCAGTATTATATAGTAGGAGGACAGTGCAGAGGTTTGCTGACCAGTGACCACCAGTATTATACGTTCTTTGCCTGAAAAACGCTCCATATCTGTGCTGCATTATAGTATATAGTAGGAGGACAGTGCAGAATTTTGCTGACCACCAGTATAACTATATATATAGCAGTATGGTACAGTAGTCCACTGCTCTACCTACCTCTGTGTCGTCAAGTATACTATCCATCCATACCTGTGGTGCATTTCAGTTTTGCACAGTTTGCTGACCACCTGTTATGATTCCAGTACTTCTGACCAGAGGAGATCTTATGACAAAGGCCAGAGTACTGGAAGGGAATGCTGGTTACGGGAGCAGGAAAGCCTAGTAACCCCTGGCGCCCTAACTCCGTTGTCTCGCCCGTGTTATCAGAAATCCCCTGCGAGACTATGGTTGCTTGAGCCCATGGCAGCCGCGTTTGAAGGGCGGATTATGTCTGCCCAACTCCGATGCCCCCTCAGGTCTTAATGGGAGACAAAGGGAAATCCGAGACAGGGTGATAACAAGGGGCCCTCTGACTAAACAACCAGGCCAGGGGCTACAAGCTAACTAAACTTAAACCAGAAGTATGTGCGGACAAACCGCCAGGGAAAAGGACAACCAAAATCCACTAATCCGTTACTCCTACCCAGCACCGCTGGATACCAGAGTGGATTTGTGGGAGCGGAATCCTCCGCAAAAGCTCCGAGACTCAATATAACAAATAATAAATAGTAAGCGGTCAAGCCGCAACACACGGCTACGCCGCGACTCACGAACACCACAGGATGTTAAAGGTGCTCGGTCAGGACTCCAGGAACAGATGACAACTTCCGAGTACTGGACCACTGAGGACAGGAATGACCGGAAAGAGCAGGACTGGAAACACTCTCTGCAACAGATACAGCAAACAGGAAGCTATTACCGGCGTCTGTGAGAAGTCCTGAGAGTGCCTTTAAATGGAAGCCCTCCAATCAGGTGCCAGACAGGGCTAATTACAAACATGCCGTGCAGCTGCCATACTGCACGGCCAGGAAACAAGTGTGGTAATTAACTTTGGACCCAGCAACGGGGAACGCGGTCCAACAGTGGCGTCCCCGTTGCTAGGGTCTGTGCGGCTCCGTGCGCCCGGCATCTAGCGTTGCCAGGGAGCCGGCGGCTGTCCGCGTACGGCGTCCCTGGTTGCTAGGCGCCGGGCCGCACTGACGAGCGGACCCTCGGCGCCTAACAGTACCCCCCCCTTGAGGAGGGGTCAAGGAACCCCTAAAGCCAGGTTTCCGAGGAAATTCTCGAAAAAATGCCCTCTTGAGCCTCGGGGCATGGAGATCCTTATCCAGGACCCAAGACCTTTCTTCTGGACCATAACCTCTCCAGTGTACCAGAAAATAAAGCCGACCCCGGGACAACTTGGAATCAAGAACCTTCTCCACCAAGAACTCCTGATGACCCTGTACATCTACTGGTGATTTCCCCTGAGAGATCTATCGAGGAAATCTACTGGAAGAAACGTATGGTTTCAACAAGGAGCAATGGAACGTATTTCCGATCCGGAGAGCTCTTGGTAAACGTAACCGGAAAGCAACTGGATTGATTTTTTTAATAATATGAAATGGTCCAATAAATTTGGGACCCAATCTGGCTGAGGTTTGTCGAATTTTAATGTTGCGAGTCGACAACCATACCCTATCTCCTACCTTAAAAGTGCAAGGCCGCCGGAGCCTGTCAGAAAAAATTTTCTCCCGAAATGCCGCTTTTCTGAGAGCAAGGTGCACTTTTGTCCAAATGAGTCTGAGATGAGAGGTTAAGGTTATCGAGGAGACAGAGGAATGTTGAAAAAAGGAATTAGCTCTGGGGTGAAAACCAAAAACTGTAAAGAATGGAGACACATTGGTGGAGGAATGACAGGAATTGTTGTAAGCAAACTCCGCCAAAGGAAGAAACTCAGACCAATCATTTTGGAGTTTGGCTGAGTACAAACGCAAATACTGTTTTAATGATTGATTAACTCGCTCAGTCTGCCCGTTGGATTGGGGATGGTAGCCAGACGTCAAAGACAATTTCATCTTTAATGAGGCACAAAAAGACTTCCAAAATTGTGCAATGAATTGTGGACCCCGATCAGAAACAATATCAGTAGGTAACCCATGGAGTCTGAAAACATGACGGAGGAACAAAACTGCCAATCCCTGGGCAGATGGCAGTCGGGGAAGAGCAATGAAATGGGCCATCTTGCTAAAACGGTCCACTACTACCCATATGACTCGGCATCCGGCTGACAGAGGGAGGTCTACCACAAAATCCATGGAAATATGAGACCATGGCCTGAGAGGAACATTCAAGGGCATAAGTTGCCCGATAGGCAAGGAATGGGGAACTTTATGCTGTGCACAGACCTGACAAGAAAAAACAAACTCCTTAATGTCTTTAGAAAGACCAGGCCACCATACTGAGCGGGAGACTAATTCCAAAGTCTTAGAGATCCCCGGATGCCCGGCAACTTTGCTATCATGAAACTCAGTCAAAACAGTTGCTCTCAAAAACTCAGGGACATAAAGACGACCAGCAGGAGTATTTCCAGGAGCTTGATGTTGAAGCTGCTTTAACTGGGTAAATAAATCTTGTGTGAGGCCTGCCCGAATGACTGAAGACGGAAGTATGGGAGTAACAGGACTGTTATCATGAACTGGAAGAAAACTGCGTGATAGGGCATCCGCCTTGGTATTCTTGGAACCTGGCCTGAAGGTGATAATGAACTTGAAACGAGTAAAAAATAAAGCCCAACGAGCCTGCCGGGCATTCAGCCGTTTAGCTGATTCGATGTACTGAAGATTTTTGTGATCAGTCAAAACTGAAATGGTATGTGTTGCTCCCTCAAGCCAATGCCTCCACTCCTCGAAAGCCCATTTAATAGCCAGTAATTCCCGGTTACCAACATCGTAGTTGGATTCAGCAGATGAGAATTTCCTGGACATAAAGGCACAAGGATGTAATTCTAGAGAGTCCGGATCCTTCTGAGACAGGATAGCCCCTACTCCAACCTCCGAGGCATCAACCTCAACAATGAAAGGCAATTCTGGGTTGGGATGTCTGAGGACTGGGGCTGAGACGAAGGCTTGTTTCAAGGCCTGAAAAGATAACTCAGCTTCACGAGACCAACTGGTTGGATCCGCTCCCTTCTTAGTAAGTGCCACAATGGGAGCAACCAGGTCGGAAAAAGAATGAATAAATCTTCTATAATAATTCGCAAACCCTAAAAAGCGCTGAATTGCTTTTAAGTTGGTGGGTTGCGCCCAACTAAGGATGGCTTGGAGCTTCTTTGGTTCCATACAGAATCCCCGAGGGGAAATAATGTACCCCAAAAAGGATACCTCCGTGACATGAAATTCACACTTCTCCAGCTTGGCATATAGGTGATTTTCACGTAATTTTTGAAGAACCTGACGCACCTGGGTAACATGTTGTTCAATAGAGTCAGAATAGATCAAGATATCGTCTAAGTAAACGACCACGAATCTTCCAAGAAAATCACGGAGCACGTCGTTAATGAGATCCTGGAAAACTGCAGGAGCGTTAGACAGGCCGAATGGCATAACCAGATACTCGTAGTGACCCGACTGAGTACTGAATGCCGTTTTCCACTCATCTCCTGACTTGATTCGGATGAGGTTATATGCTCCTCTCAGGTCAATCTTAGAAAAAATCACAGCCGAACGTAGCTGATCAAAGAGGACAGAAATCAGCGGCAAAGGGTAAGTATTTTTTACTGAGATCTTATTCAAGGCTCTAAAGTCAATGCAAGGTCTGAGTGATCCATCTTTCTTCTCCACAAAGAAGAAGCCTGCACTTAACGGGGATTTAGATGGCCTGATAAATCCTTTCCCTAGGCTCTCTTTAACATACTCATTCATGGCCACAGTTTCTGGTCCGGACAATGCATATAACCTTCCCTTTGGCAATGTGGCACCAGGAATTAGCTCAATAGCACAATCATAAGGCCGATGGGGAGGCAGAATGTCTGCATTGCCCTTGGAAAATACATCAACAAAATCCTGGTATTCCACAGGAATGGGTTCGGGAATGGCAGCAGCTATTCTGATGGGAAACGTAATACATTCCTTATTACAGATGGTACCCCATTGTGAGATCTCCCCCGACTGCCAATCAATGATGGGATTATGAAAGGCCAGCCAAGGGTGACCCAGAACCACTGGAACTGCAGGGCAATGGGTAAGGAAAAATTCAATCTTTTCGGAATGAAGAGCTCCTACCGAAAGTAGAACAGGGGGTGTACAGAGGGAAATAACCCCATTGGACAAGGGACTCCCATCTAAACCATGCATGGTGATACGCCTACCCAAGGTTAACTGAGGAATACCTGAGGCCTTGGCCCACGTTAAGTCCATAAAGTTCCCTGCAGCTCCACTGTCAACAAAAGCCGACACCGAAGAACAGAGGCTGCCAAAGGAAACTTTAGCTGGGACTAACAGGGAATTATTCGAGGAGATAAGCTGCAGACCAAAGTGAACCCCCTCACAATTCACTTGGTCGAGGCGTTTCCCGACTTGTTCGGACAATTACGGGCAAAATGTCCCTTACCCCCACAGTACAAACAAAGACCAGAATTTTGCCTTCTGGTTCTTTCTTCAGGAGACAGCTTGGAGAGACCCATCTGCATGGGCTCCTCTAAGTCCACAGGAATGGAAAAAACACAAGGAGAAGACCCGACAGGTGCTCCTTTTTCAGCCCTCCGCTCTCTGAGACGACGATCAATCTTAATAGAAAGCTCCATGAGTTTATCGAGAGTCTCAGGAGCGGGATACTGAAGGAGACTGTCTTTTATAGACTCAGATAAGCCGAGGCGAAACTGACTGCGCAGGGCGGGGTCATTCCAGCCACAGTCGTTCGACCAACGGCGAAACTCCGTACAATAAATCTCTGCGGGATTCCTACCCTGTCTGAGAGCACGCAACTGACTCTCGGCGGATGCCTCTCTATCAGGGTCATCATACAAAAGCCCTAAAGACCCCAGAAAGGCGTCTACAGACAATAATGCCGGATCCTCTGTTCTTAAACCAAAAGCCCAGGTCTGGGGATCCCCCTGAAGTAAAGAAATAATAATTCCGACCCGCTGAGATTCCGTACCTGAGGAGATTGGTCTTAAGCGAAAATAAAGTTTACAAGACTCTTTAAAATTAAAAAACTGCTTCCTATCACCAGAAAAACGGTCAGGCAAATGCATTTTCGGTTCAGGGACGACCCTCGGGGAAGTCCGTAAAAGATCTTCCTGCGACTTCACCCGAAGGGAAAGATCCTGAACCATCTGAGTAAGTTCTTGAATCTGGCTAACTAGAAGCTGGCCAGGATTTGGCCCTAAACCAGTGGGATTCATGAGGCCGACAAATCTTCCAAACTGAAATAAGGGAAAAAATGAAACCTTGTTTAATTTTAAGTTTTGGTGTGGCCGGTAATAATGTTATGATTCCAGTACTTCTGACCAGAGGAGATCTTATGACAAAGGCCAGAGTACTGGAAGGGAATGCTGGTTACGGGAGCAGGAAAGCCTAGTAACCCCTGGCGCCCTAACTCCGTTGTCTCGCCCGTGTTATCAGAAATCCCCTGCGAGACTATGGTTGCTTGAGCCCATGGCAGCCGCGTTTGAAGGGCGGATTATGTCTGCCCAACTCCGATGCCCCCTCAGGTCTTAATGGGAGACAAAGGGAAATCCGAGACAGGGTGATAACAAGGGGCCCTCTGACTAAACAACCAGGCCAGGGGCTACAAGCTAACTAAACTTAAACCAGAAGTATGTGCGGACAAACCGCCAGGGAAAAGGACAACCAAAATCCACTAATCCGTTACTCCTACCCAGCACCGCTGGATACCAGAGTGGATTTGTGGGAGCGGAATCCTCCGCAAAAGCTCCGAGACTCAATATAACAAATAATAAATAGTAAGCGGTCAAGCCGCAACACACGGCTACGCCGCGACTCACGAACACCACAGGATGTTAAAGGTGCTCGGTCAGGACTCCAGGAACAGATGACAACTTCCGAGTACTGGACCACTGAGGACAGGAACGACCGGAAAGAGCAGGACTGGAAACACTCTCTGCAACAGATACAGCAAACAGGAAGCTATTACCGGCGTCTGTGAGAAGTCCTGAGAGTGCCTTTAAATGGAAGCCCTCCAATCAGGTGCCAGACAGGGCTAATTACAAACATGCCGTGCAGCTGCCATACTGCACGGCCAGGAAACAAGTGTGGTAATTAACTTTGGACCCAGCAACGGGGAACGCGGTCCGACAGTGGCGTCCCCGTTGCTAGGGTCTGTGCGGCTCCGTGCGCCCGGCGTCTAGCGTTGCCAGGGAGCCGGCGGCTGTCCGCGTACGGCGTCCCTGGTTGCTAGGCGCCGGGCCGCACTGACGAGCGGACCCTCGGCGCCTAACACCACCAGTATATACTATATAGCAGTACGGTACAGAAGGCCACTGCTCTACCTACCTCTGTGTCGTCAAGTATACTATCCATCCATACCTGTGGTGCATTTCAGTTTTGCACAGTTTGCTGTCCACCAGCATATAATATATAGCAGTACGGTACAGTAGGCCACTGCTCTACCTACCTCTGTGTCGTCAAGTATACTATCCATTCATACCTGTGGTGCATTTCAGTTTTGCACAGTTTGCTGACCACCAGTATATAATATATAGCAGTACGGTACAGTAGGCCACTGCTCTACCTACCTCTGTGTCGTCAAGTATACTATCCATCCATACCTGTGGTGCATTTCAGTTTTGCACAGTTTGCTGTCCACCAGTATATAATATATAGCAGTACGGTACAGTAGGCCACTGCTCTACCTACCTCTGTGTCGTCAAGTATACTATCCATCCATACCTGTGGTGCATTTCAGTTTTGCACAGTTTGCTGTCCACCAGTATATACTATATAGCAGTACGGTACAGTAGGCCACTGCTCTACCTACCTCTGTGTCGTCAAGTATACTATCCATCCATACCTGTGGTGCATTTCAGTTTTGCACAGTTTGCTGACCACCAGTATATACTATATAGCAGTACGGTACAGTAGGCCACTGCTCTACCTACCTCTGTGTCGTCAAGTATACTATCCATCCATACCTGTGGTGCATTTCAGTTTTGCACAGTTTGCTGACCACCAGTATATACTATATAGCAGTACGGTACAGTAGGCCACTGCTCCACTTACCTCTGTGTCGTCAAGTATACTATCCATCCATACCTGTGGTGCATTTCAGTTTTGCACAGTTTGCTGACCACCAGTATATACTATATAGCAGTACGGTACAGTAGGCCACTGCTCTACCTACCTCTGTGTCGTCAAGTATACTATCCATCCATACCTGTGGTGCATTTCAGTTTTGCACAGTTTGCTGACCACCAGTATATACTATATAGCAGTACGGTACAGTAGGCCACTGCTCTACCTACCTCTGTGTCGTCAAGTATACTATCCATCCATACCTGTGGTGCATTTCAGTTTTGCACAGTTTGCTGTCCACCAGTATATAATATATAGCAGTACGGTACAGTAGGCCACAGCTCTGCCTACCTCTGTGTCGTCAAGTATACTATCCATCCATACCTGTGGTGCATTTCAGTTTTGCACAGTTTGCTGACCACCAGCATATACTATATAGCAGTACGGTACAGTAGGCCACTGCTCTACCTACCTCTGTGTCGTCAAGTATACTATCCATCCATACCTGTGGTGCATTTCAGTTTTGCACAGTTTGCTGTCCACCAGTATATAATATATAGCAGTACGGTACAGTAGGCCACAGCTCTGCCTACCTCTGTGTCGTCAAGTATACTATCCATTCATACCTGTGGTGCATTTCAGTTTTGCACAGTTTGCTGTCCACCAGTATATAATATATAGCAGTACGGTACAGTAGGCCACTGCTCTACCTACCTCTGTGTCGTCAAGTATTCTATCCATCCATACCTGTGGTGCATTTCAGTTTTGCACAGTTTGCTGTCCACCAGTATATAATATATAGCAGTACGGTACAGTAGGCCACTGCTCTACCTACCTCTGTGTCGTCAAGTATACTATCCATCCATACCTGTGGTGCATTTCAGTTTTGCACAGTTTGCTGACCACCAGTATATACTATATAGCAGTACAGTACAGTAGGCCACTGCTCTACCTACCTCTGTGTCATCAAGTATACTATCCATCCATACCTGTGGTGCATTTCAGTTTTGCACAGTTTGCTGACCACCAGTATATACTATATAGCAGTACGGTACAGTAGGCCACTGCTCTACCTACCTCTGTGTTGTCAAGTATACTATCCATCCATACCTGTGGTACATTTCAGTTGTGCGCAGTATATATAGTAGTAGGCCATTGCTATTGATATATTACTGGCATATAATTCCACACATAAAAAAATGGAGAACAAAAATGTGGAGGGTAAAATAGGGAAAGATTAAGATCCACTTCCACCTCGTGCTGAAGCTGCTGCCACTAGTCATGGCCGAGACGATGAAATGCCATCAACGTCGTCTGCCAAGGCCGATGCCCAATGTCATAGTAGAGAGCATGTAAAATCCCAAAAAACAAAAGCTCAGTAAAATGACCCAAAAATCTAAATCAAAATCGTCTGAGGAGAAACGTAAACTTGCCAATGTGCCATTTACGACACGGAGTGGCAAGGAACGGCTGAGGCCCTGGCCTATGTTCAAGGCTAGTGGTTTAGTTTCACCTGAGGATGGAAGCACTCATCCTCCTGCTAGAAAACTTAAAAGAGTTAGGATGGCAAAAGCACAGCAAAGAACTGTGCGTTCTTCTAAATCACAAATCCCCAAGGAGAGTCCAATTGTGTCGGTTGCGATGCCTGACCTTCCCAACACTGGATGGGAAGAGGTTGCGCCTTCCACCATTTGCACGCCCCCTGCAAGTGCTGGAAGGAGCACCCGCAGTCCAGTTCCTGATAGTCAAATTGAAGATGTCACTGTTGAAGTACACCAGGATGAGGATATGGGTGTTGCTGGCGCTGGGGAGGAAATTGACAAGGAGGATTCTGATGGTGAGGTGGTTTGTTTAAGTCAGGCACCCGGGGAGACACCTGTTGTCTGTGGGACGAATATGGCCATTGACATGCCTGGTCAAAACACACAAAAAATCACCTCTTCGGTGTGGAATTATTTCAACACAAATGCGGACAACTGGTGTCAAGCCGTGTGTTGCCTTTGTAAAGCTGTAATAAGTAGGGGTAAGGACGTTAACCACCTAGGAACATCCTCCCTTATACGTCACCTGGACCGCATTCATCAGAAGTCAGTGACAAGTTCAAAAACTTTGGATGACAGCGGAAGCAGTCCACTGACCACTAAATCCCTTCCTCTTGTAACCTAGCTCCTGCAAACCACACCACCAACTCCCTCAGTGTCAATTTCCTCCTTACACAGGAAAGCCAATAGTTCTGCAGGCCATGTCACTGTCAAGTCTGACAAGTCCTCTCCTGCCTGGGATTCCTCCGATGCATCCTTGAGTGTAACGCCTACTGCTGCTGGCGCTGCTGTTGTTGCTGCTGGGAGTAGATAGTCATCCCAGAGGGGAAGTCGGAAGACCACTTGTACTACTTCCGGTAAGCAATTGACTGTCCAACAGTCCTTTGCGAGCAAGATGAAATATCACAGCAGTCATCCTGCTGCAAAGCGGATAACTCAGGCCTGGGCAGCCTGGATGGTGAGAAACGTGTTTCCGGTATCCACCGTTAATTCACAGGGAACTAGAGACTTGATTGAGGTACTGTGTCCCCGGTACCAAATACCATCTAGGTTCCATTTCACTAGGCAGGCGATACCGAAAATGTACACAGACGTCAGAAAAAGAGTCACCAGTGTCCTAAAAAATGCAGTTGTGCCCAATGTCCACTTAACCACGGACATGTTGACAAGTGGAGCAGGGCATACTCAGGACTATATGACTGTGACAGCCCACTGGGTAGATGTATTGCCTCCCGCAGCAAGAACAGCAGCGGCAGCACCAGTAGCAGCATCTCGCAAACGCTAACTCATTCCTAGGCAGGCTACGCTTTGTATCACCGCTTTCCATAAGAGCTGACAACCTCTTACGGAAACTGAGGAACATCATCGCAGAATGGCTTACCCCAATTGGACTCTCCTGGGGATTTGTGACATCGGACAACGCCACCAATATTGTGCGTGCATTACATCTGGGAAAATTCCAGCACGTCCCATGTTTTGCACATACATTGAATTTGGTGGTGCAGAATTATTTAAAAAACGACAGGGGCGTGCAAGAGATGCTGTCGGTGGCCCGAAGAATTGCGGGCCACTTTCGGCATTCAGCCACCGTGTGCCGAAGACTGGAGCACCAGCAAACAGTCCTGAACCTGCCCTGCCATCATCTGAAGCAAGAGGTGGTAACGAGGTGGAATTCAACCCTCTATATGCTTCAGAGGATGGAGGAGCAGCAAAAGGCCATACAAGCCTATACATCTGCCTACGATATAGGCAAAGGAGGGGGAATGCACCTGACTCAAGCGCAGTGGAGAATGATTTCAACGTTGTGCAAGCTTCTGCAACCCTTTGAGTCAGGTCATTCCCCTCATCAGGCTTTTGCAGAAGAAGCTGGAGACATTGAAGGAGGAGCTAAAACAGAGCGATTCCGCTAGGCATGTGGGACTTGTGGATGGAGCCCTTAATTCGCTTAACCAGGATTCACGGGTGGTCAATCTGTTGAAATCAGAGCACTACATTTTGGCCACCGTGCTCGATCCTAGATTTAAAACCTACGTTGTATCTCTCTTTCCGGCAGACACAAGTCTGCAGAGGTTCAAAGACCTGCTGGTGAGAAAATTGTCAAGTCAAGCGGAACGTGACCCGTCAACAGCTCCTCCTTCACATTCTCCCGCATCTGGGGGTGCGAGGAAAAGGCTAAGAATTCCGAGCCCACCCGCTGGCGGTGATGCAGGGCAGTCTGGAGCGAGTGCTGACATCTGGTCCGGACTGAAGGACCTGCCAACGATTACTGACATGTCGTCTACTGTTACTGCATATGATTCTGTCACCATTGAAAGAATGGTGGAGGATTATATGAGTGACCGCATCCAAGTAGGCACGTCAGACAGTCCGTACGTATACTGGCAGGAAAAAGAGGCAATTTGGAGGCTCTTGCACAAACTAGCTTTATTTTACCTAAGTTGCCCCCCCTCCAGTGTGTACTCCGAAAGAGTGTTTAGTGCAGCCGCTCACCTTGTCAGCAATCGGCTTACGAGGTTACTTCCAGATAATGTGGAGAAGATGATGTTAATCCAAATGAATTATAATCAATTCCTCCGTGGAGACATTCACCAGCAATTGCCTCCAGAAAGTACACAGGGACCTGAGATGGTGGATTCCAGTGGGGACGAATTAATAATCTGTGAGGAGGGGGATGTACACAGTGAAAGGGGTGAGGAATCGGACAATGAGGAGGAGGTGGAAATCTTGCCTCTGTAGAGCCAGTTTGTGCAAGGAGAGATTGATTGCTTCTTTTTTGGTGGGGGCCCAAACCAACCAGTCATTTCAGTCACAGTCGTGTGGCAGACCCTGTCGCTGAAATGATGGGTTTGTTAAAGTGTGCATGTCCTGTTTATAAAACATAAGGGTGGGTGGGAGGGCCCAAGGACAATTCCACCTTGCACCTCTTTTTTCTTTCATTTTTCTTTGCATCATGTGCTTTTTGGGGACTATTTTTTTGAAGTGCCATCCTGCCTGACACTGCAGTGCCACTCCTAGATGGGCCAGGTGTTTGTGTCGGCCACTTGGGTCGCTTAGCTTAGTCACACAGCTACCTCATTGCGCCTCTTTTTTTCTTTGCATCATGTGCTGTTTGGGGACTATTTTTTGAAGTGCCATCCTGTCTGACACTGCAGTGCCACTCCTAGATGGGCCAGGTGTTTGTGTCGGCCACTTGGGTCGCTTAGCTTAGTCATCCAGCGACCTCGGTGCAAATTTTAGGACTAAAAATAATATTGTGAGGTGTGAGGTGTTCAGAATAGACTGAAAATGAGTGGAAATTATGGTTATTGAGGTTAATAATACTATGGGATCAAAATGACCCCCAAATTCTATGATTTAAGCTGTTTTTGAGGGTTTTTTGTAAAAAAAAACACCCGAATCCAAAACACACCCGAATCCGACAAAAAAAATTTCAGGGAGGTTTTGCCAAAACGCGTCCGAATCCAAAACACGGCCTCGGAACCGAATCCAAAACCAAAACACAAAACCCGAAAAATTTCCGGTGCACATCACTAGTTGCTATAGGTGCACGGGCTGCACTACGTGCAGCTTCATGGAAACTGAGACAGGTTTTTCTCATCCTCATTCAGGTAAATGGATCAAGATTGACAAGGTTTTGACATGCACAAGTACGCATGTCGTATATTTTATCAGATGTCCGTGCGGTATGTTTTATGTTGGTAAAACTACAAGACAATTCAGGGAGAGAATGGCGATGCACCGTTCAGCTATACGGGCAGCCTTATCAGGTGAAGGGCAATCGCAGCCGGTTCCTAGACATTTCCAGAAATTCAAACATAGTTTGGCGTCACTACGGTATAAGATTATAGATCAACAGCCTGAGAATATCAGGGGAGGTGACAGGAACAGAGCCTTGTTACAACGGGAGGCCAGCTGGATCCATCGTCTAGGTACGGTGGTTCCAGGGGGTCTTAATGAGCAATTGAGCCTACAATGCTTTTCTTGAATCACTTGTGTAGTTTGATGTAAACTCAGCATTTAGCATCTAATATGGAAGTATAATGTATATGGAAATAAGCATAACATAATTGATGCATAGAATTATATTTAATATAATAAGAAATAACTGGGTACGATCGCTTTTTATTACATTGATTTATATTGTGGTGATGGGATTTGGAATTCACACATTTGTTTATTACTTGTTGCCAGGTTACGGACGTAGCGGTGGGAGGAGGAGCGGAGGACCCAGCGTGTTGCGGTGTACGTCATCTGTTCCCGACGGCCGCAGAGGGAGAGACGGCAACACGTGGGAGAGGTGGTGGGCGGCAGACGGGGAACGGTATGAATGGACCGCACCGCAAGTGGATGACGTCATCCCAGCCCACCACATCGCCGCACCTGATTGAGATTATGCACGTAGAAGGGTGTAAGTATAAATGTTTGTTTCATTGCAATGTCCGTTGGTTCTGACGAAAGTTGTGCAAATACAACTGAAACGTTAACTTGCTGCAGGAGTTTGGTCTCCCTTTTTTATGCTACTTGAGGTCCCTATTTGAGTGCCGCCGTTGGAAAACTATACATCACATACGTGTTGGAGGGCACCGGGGCATTGTATGAGGAGGGAATGAGTGCCGGATACAAAGGCTATATATATATATATATATATATATATATATATATATATTTACACACACATACATACAGTCGAACGTGGTTATGTCAAGGACCATTTTTGTGTTGACTATTGTCCCGTTGACCTTTTAACCCTGTGTACCTTTTGTCCATGTCGACCTTTTCTAGTGTAATTCTTTCATATGTCGACCTTTTTCCATGTTGACCTTTTTTCAGAGACGACCTCATATGGGGTTGACCTAATGACTGTAGCCCTAGTGCATGTAGAACCCAGGGACGTGCGGTGAGCTAAATGGCTCATGAGGCACTGGCTAACCCCAGAGCCAGATTTACATGCAATATATGAGCCAAAGGGTACATCTGGGCATTATAACCAGGTGCAGCAGTATAAACTCCTGGAAATCTGGTGAGTTTTGATTAGAGATGTGTGGAAAGGATACACTGGTGAGGCACTGCCTCACCTGCCATATACTTTTTACTCCAGAGTTTGGGCTATAAAAATTATTAGAATAATGCAAAGAAGATATTTCCAACAAATTATCAGTATTTTTCAAAACTCTGGTTTAAACGTAAGTATGACAGGAACGGCTCTGCCTCACCTGCCTCACCCCATCGCACGTCACTGGTAGAACCTGTACATCACACCCTGTTTATATGTAACACACGGAAAAACAGAGGAAATAAGAGGGAACAGAAATTGTTGTATATTTGGGATACTACGCAGGCACTTGCTAGCATTTTAGTGGGAAAAGGGTTTTGGGGTGTTGGGTTAAATCATTCCAGCACACATCTGTACCACTACCACTACGTCTGTACCACTACATATATATATATATATATATATATATATAACTTTGCGGTCAGCGGTGAAGTTACTTTCGGTCAACCGCTGACCGCAAAGTTCCCACCATTGGCTACAATGGAGCGCATAGGCGCTACATTGTATCTGTGCCGTGTGCTGCCTGACAGACACTACAGGAGCACACAGCCAATCAGGAGAGTGCCACGACGTGACGCTCCCTGATTGGCTGAAGGGACCCTCTTTGACACGAGTCAGGGGGGGTCCTGGCAGTCGGGGAAAGGGGTCCCATGTGTAAACATGGGGCCCCTTTCAGTGCGTGGTCGGGTTTCCGTTTTATTATTTTGCCAAGTATGTGGATTATACAAAGAACAGAAGGTACACTGGATTATGTGAGTATAATTTTTTTCACAGGTACCCCTAGGATTCTACATGGAGAAGAGGACCGAGCCTCGTGGGAACATAGGTAAGTATGTGTGTATGTTGGTGTGCATGTATGTAATAAAGTTGTACTGTCACGGTGTGTGTGTCCTGTTTTTATTGGGGTATTTTTTTAGTAGTAGTACTACAGGTACCAGCGGGCCCGGTTTTCCACCGCATGCTGGTACTTGTGGTTCTCCAAGTACCAGCTTGCGGGGGAGGCTTGCTGGGACTTGTAGTACTGCTACTAAAAACAATATTCACATTTTGTAAACAAGGCTATCAGCCCCCCATCCACCGCCCTTGGATGGGGGGGGGACAGCCTCGGGCTTCACCCCTGGCCCTTGGGTGGCTGGAGGGGGGGGACCCCTTGATTGAAGGGGTCCCCACTCCTCCAGGGTACCCCAGCCAGGGGTGACTAGTTGGGGTTTTAATGGCACGGCCGCAGGGACCGATATCAAAGTGTCCCCCGGCTGTGGCATTATCTCCCCAGCTAGTGGAGCCCGGTGCTGGTTTCAAAAATACGGGGGACCCCTACGCTTTTTGTCCCCTGTATTTTTGGAACCAGGACCAGGCGCAGAGCTCGGTGCTGGTTGATTAAATATGGGGGAACCCCTGTCATTTTTTTTCCCCATATTTTTTCAACCAGGATCGGCTCATAGAGCCTGAGGCTGGTTATGCTTAGGAGGGGGGACCCCACGCAATTTTTTTTTCAGATTTTACACTAAACAGACCCTTTCCCATAGATAACCATGCACAGATCTCACTGATCCGTGCATGGTTATCCAAACTCGACTGGAAAAAGCAGGTCTATTTTATTGCTGCTTTTTTTAACGAATCGAAAAAAAACAGACCTGCACTTGAGCACTCAGAAACTAACACCCAAATACGAATGAATAGTGAATGCCCGTATTCTATGAAATAACAGCCGCGTTTGACCAATGGTCTATTCATTCATATTTCTGAACGTTGTCATTCAAACCATTACGAATAGTCCAAACACTGCCGAGATTGGTGCTTAATGAATTCCCGGTTCGGGACTTAGAAAAAAAAACACAAATCGGCCAAACTCGGATTTTTAGTAAATACTGGCCCTTGTGTTACTTGCCAATATTTATTGGTGGGGGATTCGTTCAATCACCCGCAGACCGGCAAAAAAATTAGGATACAACATCGCTTAACGTGTAATTCGGCATTCATTATTTACCAAATTGTGTGCCCTTGTGGGCTCAGTTATATTGGTAAATCTGAACGCAAGTTCAAGGAGAGAATGACTTGCAATCGATCTGCCATAAGGATTGCCTTAGAAACGGGGAAAAGTGATCAGCCTGTAGCCCGGCACTTTGAGTCTTTTAAACATTCCATCAACAGCATTCGATATAGGATGATTGATCACGTCCCCAATAAAATGTCTATCATAGACTGTTCTTCATCCATCCGCATACACCAACATCCATAAAGAAATAACTGACACTGACACCAGAATAATGTTTGCCAATAGAATTGTCAGCTTTTATTAAAACAAATGGTATGGTGGCAAGGAGGGACGGCCTATTTAAACGTCCCTATTTATTCTAACCTTTCCTTTTAACTGTGGCTGACCACAACACAAGAGGAGGCAAGGGCCCAACTTCAGCCCGGCCTCCATCGCATAACAAGGGGAGGTTTTAAAGGGCCCAATTTCAGCCCAGCCCCCCACTCATCACAAGGGGCCATCATGGGCCATTTGCCACCCCTTGTGTTACTTGCTCTTTATCGGGAATACCGTGGCCAACTCTCCACTCAAGGTATTCTCCAACTCCCACCCAAAGGTGCTCAGGTGTGTACCAACTCCACCGGAGACCGAAGCCCACCTGGTCCGATGGAACTCCGGCCCCGTAATGTATCAAACTCCACCACCTTCACATCTCCTGAGCACCTATAAAACTCTTTAAATTACAGCCACAATTTCAGGCCGTCCCAACCCGCCACAGTTTCAACGAAACCCCCGCCACCATACCTCTACCTTAAAACTATCCTTACTACTCCTAAAAATCCTACAACCTATCAATAAAATTTCTGAGTGAAAACCGCTAACAACAAATCCTCCATAAAAATTTCCATACCCCTCAAATTCAGATGGACACCATCGGCCATATAAAGATGAGGGGCAGAAACTGAAATTGAGGAATGTGGGACCACAAACCCCCAATTTTCGCTAACAGCTCTGCCCACCACAGAATTGATCCGGCGCCGGACCAACTCTATGGCAGCAGGTCTGTCCGCACCTCTCCACACCAAACGAGGGATAATGTCCGACCATCCCACACTCAGAAAGCACAACCTATTCTGCAGACTAACTAAGTCCCTAACTATAGTTTTACGAAGGTCTAAACCAGACCTTCTGGTCAAATCGTTTCCGGCAACATGGAACACCACCCTCAGCGGGTATCCCGACCTCTCCAACTGTTGCCAAAAAAGGGGGATGACTTGCTCCCAGTGAAGTCCCCTCACTCCGATCCATCTGACCAGATTAGCTTCAGGGGACTGAAGACACTCCACACCAGATCTTTCACCATAGTACACGTATGAGTGCCCCATAATCCAAATTGGACACTCATCCAAGCGCAAATCTGAAAATACAAAAGCATTCACAGAAACTTATCAAACAAAAAACCCCTAACACAAACAATCTTGCAACAATGTTACCCAAAAACATCCCATTATAAACTCACTAAAATGGTTCTATTTATTTATTTATTAAATAGTTTAATTTGGCCTCTAAGGTGAGAATTTTTGAAGCGGGGATGACTTCGTAAAAAGGGGGTTTGGGTAAGGGGGATCAGACTTGACGAGAGGCGAAAAACACACCTGCCAAGCGGGTATGAACCCCCAAGGCTTAAGGCACTTGACAGGATAAAAAATTCCTCAAGACCCCCAAATATGGCGAGTGGCTGAAACCTCAAGTCTGATTTTTTTTTTTTTTTTTTTAAAACAGGTCAAAACCTGATATATTTACGAAATACATCAGACTTCCACCTCCCCAGAGCTCTAATTTGCCCGCTCGAACAGCCTTCAGCGGCTGCTGCTGTCGCCGCACCTATCCGAAACGAATGGGTACCATATCTCGATACCGGCAAACCCATCGTGCAAATACAACGTTCCAACACCCATCTAAATTGAAATTGCGTCACCGGCATACCATCCAAATGCTGCAACCATGGACCTGGCATATCAGTCCTTGTTTTCACATAAACCCTCGACAAGGACACAGGACAAATCTCTTCGTCGTCCACACATCTCAAAACGACCCAACAACCTTTGCCCAATTGGTCCGTTTTGGAACGTTGTACTTTGCACCATAAGCCTCCATCTTCCAATGACACATGTTCACGAAGCATAGGTGACATCGCAGTTTTTGAAGCTGACACCAGTTCACTGACTCTGAAGGCCCCAAAAAAGGCCATGACGAAACACAATGTAAATAAAAGTGCTTCGTAATCAGATGCACAGACCTCATGCAACATGATCGCCATGCGCCGCAATATTAAAATGGTTATTGGTCTACGTGCATCTTGTACAGGGGGCATAACTCGAGCCCAACCTTTAAGAATCTTTGCTAGAAAGAAAGACTTAGTAAAATCATGCCGGCCATCAAGTCTCAAGAAATAAGAAAGAGCAGACAGTAAACGTGTTACAAACCCTCTTGACCTGCCTGCTCTAAAACATTCCCAAATGTAATCCAATAACATTGCATAATTGGTCTTACCTTGCTCCTGATGCAAATGAACATATCTTTCCCACTCTCCCATAGCATTTCTGTACCCTCGAAGGGTGGAAGGAGCCAAGGATCGCAGAGCTAAGCCCTCCAATCCGGGCGTATAACCTGCCAGGCATAAGACGGGCAAGGGTCACCAGATACATTCGCATCCGGAGCTAGCACCCTAAACCTGCGCCACTCGAAACGCGATAGCGCATCTGCCACACCGTTTTCAAAGCCTGGAACATGATAGCGCGAAAACTTATATTTGATTGAAGGCAGCGCAACACTATTTGTGCCAACAACCGCAGTACTGGCATGCCGGAAGCTCTCTGACTGTTAACCGCCTGAAACACCCCCAAGTTATCACACCAAAAAACTACTGACAAGTTGGCTAAAAACCTCCTGCCATAACTCCAGAGCCACCATGATAGGGAATAATTCTAATAATAACAAGTTGCTAGTGAGTCCCTCTTCAACCCAAGATTTTGGCCATGGGGAAGCACACCACCTGCCCTCCAAAAATGCTCCAAACCCCGTAGAACCTGCTGCATCGGTGAATAATTGCAACTCAACATTGGAAATGGGTATGGACTGCCAAATAAGAACACCATTAAAAGTGGCCAGGAACTCTTCCCAAATGTGTAAATCCCTGCGAATTTCTTTGGATAATCTTATAAAATGACTGGGTTTTTTTAACACCCGCTGTGGATCTCTCCAACTTCCTGCTAAAAACTTTACCCATGGGTATAACTCGACAAGCATTCCGGGTCAATGGGCAACAGCCGAAAAACCGATTCTATATCAATTTTACTCATAAGAGCCCCACTACCGAATGATCTCACCTTGTCTAAAGCGTCCTCAAAGGACTGATACACTACCATGGACAAACTCTCAGGAATTGCATCATTCACTGAAGACCCTCTTGGAAATGATAAATGCTGTATTATCCTGAATTTACCCGGAGTCTTTTTTGGAACAACCCCAACTGGGGACAAATTAAATAAGGCAATGGGGGGCAACTAAAAGGACCTACCATCCTACCCAAAGCAACTTCCTTATCAACTTTTTCTTTTAACATAACTGGGAACTCCCGAGCCGAACGTAAATTGCCAATCCGACCACATTTAACTTGGCTTTTTATAGGCAACGGAAAAACCTTTTGAGAAACCTAACCTTATAAACTCAGAATCGTCTCTATTTGGATAGTGATCCAACCAATGAAATAATTTGTTCAACTTAACTGGAGTAGGTGCCCTACTTAGACACACCCGTTGCTGGGATTCGTTGTTGTTGCTGCTTGTGCCAACTACCTCTCCCACTAGCCGTTTGCTGGCAGTTTTTAATGGGGTGGGTTCCTTCACAGCGGATACAAACATGCCGAAAACTACACTTGAACCCTAGGGTACATTGACTATTATTAAAGGCATAGCATTTGCCTGACCGATTCTTACCCACAATCCATCTGTTACTGGAATTACCTAGTTTATCCGCCAGACCCTCTAAACCACTCTTAAGAGGTTGAGTAACATCTACAAAAATCTCAACATCTTTTTTACCAAAATCCATGATCTCCTTCCCATTTTGTTTTCTACGAAACTCCTCATCATAGGACCTCCATGCTGTTCCGCGCCCGGATCTGGCCAATTCGTGTAACAAATACATATATTTAATTATGTTCATGTGCTCCTGAGGCCTGGATTCCAAATAACAAGCTGCAAAAATAAGCATGCCCTTCTGCCAGTTAGAGTAAGACTTATAAGCCTCCTCACCTATACCCGATTTCTTTTTAGCCGCTTCAAATGCTTTTCTCCCTTTGCTAGTTAAAGCAAACATATTCACAAATTTTCCTTGTCTAATCCGTTCCCTAATTCTGGGTCGTATTCCTCTCAAAACTGCAGTATTAGCGCATTGCAAAGAATCCTCAGGACCCTCCTCCGAGGACATGCTGGAGCTACTATGTCTGCGCCTTCTTTTATGTCTTGCATTGTAACCCCTGCATCTGCTATCACATGAAACTGAGGACTCAGAGGAAGAAGTAGATGAGTCCCTGTGACCTCTGCGCCCATGCTTACGCTTTTGTGACGCTTTCTTCCCACATCCTTTCTCTGTAACTGCGCCCCTGTTACCTGACCCAACTACTGCATCATTTTGGCGCGCTGCAGGGTGCACAACCGACTCACCATAAAGATCTCCCTCGTCCAGTGCAGACTCCACCACCGCCGCTGATTCCCCAGAATCGTCCTGCACTTCAGGGGCTGCAAAGAACTCTTCTGTAGAAATGCAAGGAGAAACATCTACCAGCAACTCATTAATATTCCTATTGCCCCTATTACTTCCACCCGATCTGGGCTGTAAAACAGCCGTCCCTAATTCACCAACGCCATTCCCCTGCAAACCTCAGGATTCTGTTCCCTCAAAAAATTCCTTTCGGTGTTATTAGCATTCAACACCGGGACCAGCGCTGATATAACTGAGGTGCATATAGACGCTACCTCAGACGAGTTGAATCCAGCTCCATAACTTCCAAAACGCACCGCATCAGCATATGACTTCCCTGGTACTGTGCCCCTCATACAATGTACCTCTGGTGCTCCTCTTTTACCCCTAATATTACACGTGGCGAGCCTTCCTTGCTGCCTTCCAGCATTTCTAATACCCGATGTGTTCGCGCCCTGGCCCGCTCCAACCGTGTCAACGCCATTACCATTGTTAGGTGCCCCCTCTCCTTGCACCGACTCTTGTACCCTTGTACCTCTCCCATTGTGCTCACCTCTAGTAAGAACAGAACTGCGTCGACCACCTCTGGCAGCCACGGACCCCCGTGGGCCCACGGGGCGACCGCGTCGTACCTCAGGCACATGCACTCCTGAGGTAACTCCCCGGGATGTTACCATTCTCCTCAACACCCCTCTCGACGACGCCGCCATAGCCCCAACACTTCGCGACATGGTGTTCACGGTAACCGGTTCTTCAGAATAATTTCTTAAAGTACTAGTCAAAACAGCAGCTCGTGTCACAGCCGCGCTACTGACCCGGCCTCTGCGTGACGCAGCTTCGCCCGCCAAAACCCTCTCAGGCGGTCGAGCCCGACCCCTGGCGGCGACATTACCAACATTGTTCCTAGCCTGACTTCTTGTTTGTAATGACCGCTGCTGCCCCCTCCCTGACACTAAGACAGCAGCATCACTTTCCCCGCTGTCAATAAAACGAACAGGGGGACGCACCGCACGACTAGGCCTCGGCATGTTAGAAGATAGGAAAGATAGCTAAGAAAAAGGCAAAGAATAAAAGAGGGTTGAAAAGATTAGAGATTAGTAAAGATGGAAAGGAAATAAGAAGAAAAATACCACAAAATCACAAATAATACACAGTTCAATACAAAACAAATGCAGAGCACTTCACTGTTCAATTTTCACTGAGGAAAAGGGGGAGAACCTATTCAGTCCTCTCCTTATAAGGGCTAAGCCCCTCCCATCACCAGATTCCTCAGTCAACTCATAGGCCCACTGTTACCATGGATACCTCCACTTATCACAGCTGCTTCATTCAGCCTGCTATTCAGAATTTTATGTCACTACAGCCATATAAAATGTCCTCCGTTCTCTAAACATCAGGGGGGGGGTGACCGTGCTTTGAAATTACTGCAAATGGAAGCTAGATGGATAGCGAGACTAGATGTAATTCATCCAAAGGGCTTAAACGAGCAGTTTTCATATGCATGTTTCTTATAACTTTTTTGGGGAGAATTATTATATAGAGATTATATTTGACGTGACTGTATGTTAGAGATATTAAGCAGTATTTTGTGCTAGAAGGTTGCAAGAAATAGATTTATTTGTAACATTAAGAATTTTAAGAGATATTAGTGCTATGATGTATCGTTTGATGTTTTGATATAGTGTTCTGTTTGCTAACAATGTATCATTGCTGCTCTAAAAAGATTATTGTGTAATGACACTATAGCTTTATGGTTTCCATGGTGACGGGTTCTTCTCTGCTTCAGTGCGCTGCTGGCACTATCACGTCATTTCCGTCTTTCTGACCGGAAGTTCGGGACCGGACTGTTTGAGAGCACACGTGGGGGTTCTATAAAGGTATGTTTTTATTCCATTATTAATAAAAGTCTAACGACAGTGGGGTGTCCACTGAAACGTTACTACACTTACTGACGAGTTTGTGAATTTTTAATTCTGCCGTGAGTGCCACGTCTTTTCTCTGTATTGTTACCCTGGTTTTACGGAGGCACCGGCTTCAGTTATCTACATTAAGCTTTAGGAGTGCCTTACCTGCTTATATATATATATATATATATATATATATATATATATATATATATAACATGGTCCTCAAGGCACCCCAATGGTCCAGGTTTTAAGTATATCCAAGGCTCTGCACAGATGGTTAAATCTAATTGACTATTGACTGTGGTACTAATTAAGTCACCTGTGGCCAAGCATGGATAAACTTAAAACCTGGACCATTGGGGTGCCTTGAGGATCATGTTTGGAAAACCTCTGTATTACTGTATGGGCTGCAGTGTTTGTTCTTATTGAAAGTGTATTTTATTTTCTAAGTGTTATTACATTTAAAGCATTAGTAAACGGGGGTACTGACGGCAGAGATGTGTGCTGAGCAATCTTAACACAGACCACTCAGCACACATCTCTCCCCCCCGCTCAGCACAGCACGATGTGCTGTGAGGGGGGGCGCTCATTTCACACAGCGCTGAAGTGAGCGACCCGCTAGATTGAGCACGCATGCAGACTCAATCTAGCACCGGCGATAGCTGCATCGCTATCGCTGTGGGGCATACACACGGCAGATCCGTGCTTAAAATCTAAGCAATCTAATCAGATTGCTTAGATTATAAACACGGATCTCTCCGTGTGTACCCCCTTAAGAGTTAAACAGGAGAAAACAATAAGATAACAGTCTACCTGTAATCTTAAGGCCAGTACTGACGGGAGAGATGTGTGTTGAGCGATCTTAACACAGACCACTCAGCACACATCTCTCCCCCCGCTCAGCACAGCGCGATGTGTGCTGAGCGAGGGGAGGGGGACACGCTCACTTCACACAGCGCTGAAGTGAGTGACCCGCTAGATTGAGCCTGCATGCAGGCTCAATCTAGCACCGGCGATAGCGATGTGTGGGGCAGTGCATCGCTATCGCTGGGGGGCATACACACGACGGATCCGTGCTTAAAATCTAAGCAATCTGGTCAGATTGCTTAGATTTTAAACACGGATCTCTCCGTGTGTACCCCCTTTACTGCCATGTAGGAAACTGCTTTTTGGCCTGTCTGCAAAATTAAAATACCTGGACACTACTTGCTGGGTACGCTGCTTGGATATAGCAAGAAGAAAACACTTGCTTGATAAACTTCTGATTGTTTTTAGTCTTTCTCCTGTTTAAGTAAAAGGGTCCAGAAACCTTCAGACAATGAAACAATTGATGGATTTTATGAGGCAACCTACCTGATTTTCTCACCTAACATCCGGCCCACGCTGGGGGAGCAGCTTACAGCGGTGTCGCAGATGGCCTGTCAGTGAACAGTACACCTCACATTACATTGTATGTGCTACAGAAGCAGAAGATATGTCTGTCGACACTTCTATCTGCTTCAAACAGAGTGAAACACCTCCAGTTTGCTCAGGAACACAGGAATTGAACAGTAAAGTATTGGCAACGGGCCATGTGGTCTGATGAATCATGTTTTCAATGACACCATGCAGATGGTAGGGTGAGGATATAGAGACAACATCGAGAAATCATGGAGCCTTCTTGCGTCATCACAACTCTTCAGGCTGGCAGAGGAAACATTATGGAGATATAATTCATTGCATTTGGGCTAATATTTGCCACAAAACATGGATATTAAGAAAAATCATGCCTAGAAGTATTCTAGCCATATTAAGGGCTAAAGGTAGCCCAGCAAAGTACTAACCCAGTGGTCATAACAATTTGGCCACACATATGCTACCTCCACTGCGCTAGTCACAGGCCACAAAATAAGGGATTATCCAGTTACCTCATACTATAGTTACAAAGCGTCTTGTAAAGCTCTGTGCAGCTCCCCTGCGTTTACCTTATAAAGTACATGCTGCAAGCAGCTGTTATAATTCATGTGTGCTGTAATACAATGTGACATCTAATGACATTAAATAATGGATATTTCAGTAAATTTTGTGTTGTAGGTTATTTAAACATAATTAAATTAAACAAATACAGTAGAGACTGTGTTCAAGCTAAGGCCCCAACATAGGGGTTGATTCAGACCTGATCGCTGGGCTGCTAAATTTGTTGTGCTGCTTTCTGATAGTCATCGCCCATGTGGGAGTGTATATTTGCCGTGCAAGTGTGCGATCACATGTGTACGCCGAGCCGCAAAAAAAATCCGTCAGTCAGCGGACAGCTGCAAATCCATTCGCAGCTCACTCACCATTGAATAATTTTCCCACTGAGTGCAGTGCATGCACAGCCCAGGACTTACTCCTACAAGTACAATGAGAACAGGCTGATCGGGTCCGGAGCTGACGTCACACACCCTCCCTGAAAACGCTTGGGAATGC